>NC_082644.1:25128725-25738100 GCF_028023285.1 Balaenoptera ricei
TCAGATAAAATAGACTTTAAAATAAAGAATGTTACAAGAGACAAGGAAGGACACTACATAATGATCAAGGGATCAATCCAAGAAGAAAATATAACAATTATAAATATATATGCACCCAACCTAGGAGCACCTCAATACATAAGGCAACTGCTAACGGCTCTAAAAGAGGAGATCGACCGTAACACAATAATAGTGGGGGACTTTAACACCTCACTTACACCAATGGACAGATAATCCAAACAGAAAAGTAAGGAAACACAACCTTTAAATGACACAATAGACCAGATAGAGTTAATTGATATTTATATGACATTCCATCCAAAAACTGCAGATTAAACTTTCTTTACAAGTACGCATGGAACATTCCCCAGGATAGATCACATCTTGGGTCTCAAATCAACCTTCAGTAAATTTAAGAAAATTGAAATCATATCAAGCATCTTTTCTGATCACAACGCTATAAGATTAGGAAACAATCACAGGGAAAAAACAGTAAGAAGCACAAACACTTAGAGGCTAAACAATACATTACCAAATAACCAAGAGATCACTGAAGAAATCAAAGAGGAAACCAAAAAATACCTAGAGACAACTGACAATGAAAACACGACAATCCAAAACCTATGGGGTGCAGCAAGAGCAGTTCTAAGAGGGAAGTTTATAGCTATACAAGCCTACCTCAAGAAACAAGAAAAATCTGAAATAAACAATCCAACATTACACCTAAAGGAACTAGAGAAAGAACAACAAACAAAACCCAAAGTTAGCAGGAGGAAAGATAATAATAAACATCAGAGCAGAAATAAATGAAATAGAAACAAAGAAAACAGTAGCAAAGATCAATAAAACTAAAAGCAGGTTCTTTAAGAAGATAAAAAAAATTGTTGAACCATTAGCCAGACTCATCAAGAAAAAGAGGGAGAGGACTCAACTCAATAAAATTAGAAATGAAAAAGGAGAAGTTACAACAGACACTGCAGAAATACAGAGGATTATAAGAGATTACTACAAACACCTATATGCCAATAACAGACAACCTGGAAGAAATGGACAAATTCTTAGAAAGGTATAACCTTCCAAGAGTGAACCAGGAAGAAACAGAAAATATGAACAGACAAATCACAAGTAGTGAAATTGAAACTGTGATTAAAAATCTTGCAACAAACAGAAGTCCAGGACCAGATGGCTTCACAGGTGAATTCTATCAAACATTTAGAGAAGAGCTAACAACCATCCTTCTCAAACTCTTCCAAACAATTGCAGAGGAAAGAAAACTCCCACACTCATTCTACGAGGCCACCATAACCCTGATACCAAAACCAAAGATACTACAACAGACGAAAACTACAGACCAATATCACTGATGAATATAGACGCAAAAATGCTCAACAAAATACTAGCAAACATAATCCAACAATGCATTAAAGGATCATACACCATGATCAAGTGGGATTTATCCCAGTGATGCAAGGATTCTTCAATATATGCAAATCAATCAATGTGATACACCATATTAACAAACTGAAGAATAAAACCCATATGATCATCTCAATAGATGCAGAAAAAGATTTTGACAAAATTCAACACCCATTTATGGTAAATGGGTTTTCTCCAGAAAGTGGGCATAGAGGGAACCTACCTCAACATAATAAAGGCCATATATGACAAACCCACAGCAAACATCATTCTCAATGGTGGACAACTGAAAGCATTTCCTCTAAGATCAGGAATGATACAAGGATGGCCACGCTCACCACTATTATTCAACATAGTTTTGGAAGTCCTACCAAGGCAATCAGAGAAGAAAAAGAAATAAAAGGAATACAAATTGTAAAAGAATAAGTAAAGCTGTCACTGTTTGCAGATGACATGATACCATACATAGAGAACCCTAAAAATGACACCAGAAAATTACTAGAGCTAATCAATGAATTTGGTAAAGTTGCAGGATACAAAATTAATGCACAGAAATCTCTTGCATTCCTATACACTAATGATGAAAAATCTGAAAGAGAAATTACGGAAACACTCCCATTTACCATTGTAACAAAAAGAATATAATACCTAGGAATCAACCTACCTATGGAAACAAAAGACCTGTATGCAGGAAACTATAAGACACTGATGTAAGAAATTAAAGATGATACAAACAGATGGAGAGATATACCATGTTTTTGGATTGGAAGAATCAATATTGTGAAAATGACTATACTACCCAAAGCAATCTACAGATTCAATGCAATCCCTATCAAATTACCAATGGCATTTTTTTACAGAACTAGAACAAATCATCTTAAAATTTGTATGGAGTCACAAAAGACCCCGAATAGCCAAAGCAGTCTTGAGGGAAAAAAACGGAGCTGGAGGAATCAGACTCCCTGACTTCAGAATATACTACAAAGCTACAGTAATCAAGACAATATGGTACTGGCACAAAAACAGAAACATAGATCAATGGAACAAGATAGAAAGCCCAGAGATAAACCCACGCACCTATGGTCAACTAATCTATGACAAAGGAGGCAAAGATATACAATGGAGAAAACACAGTCTCTTCAATGAGTTGTGCTGGGAAAACTGGACAGCTACATGTAAAAGAATGAAATTAGAACACTCCCTAGCACCATACACAACAATAAACTCAAAATGGATTCAAGACCTAAATGTAAGACCGGACACTCTAAAACTCTTAGAAGAAAACATAGGAAGAACACTCTTTGACATAAATCACAGCAAGATCTTTTTTGATTCACCTCCTAGAGTAATGGAAATAAAAACAAAAGTAAACAAATGGGACCTAATGAAACTTCAGAGCTTTTGCACAGCAAAGGAAACCATAAACAAGACGAAAAGACAACCCTCAGAATGGGACAAAATATTCGAAAACGAATCAACGGACAAACGATTAATCTCCAAAATATATAAACAGCTCATGCAGCTCAATACTAAAGAAACAAACAAACCAATCCCAAAATGGGCAGAAAACCTAAATAGACATTTCTCCAAAGAAGACATACAGATGGCCAAGAAGCACATGAAAAGCTGCTCAACATCAGAAATTATTAGAGAAATGCAAATCAAAACTACAATGAGGTATCACCTCACACCAGTCAGAATGGGCATCATCAGAAATTCTACAAACAACAAATGCTGGAGAGGGTGTGGAGAAAAGGGAACCCTCTTGCACTGTTGCTGGGAATGTAAATTGATACAGCCACTATGGGGAACAGTATAGAGGTTCCTTAAAAAACTCAAAATAGAATTACCATATGATCCAGCAATCCCACTACTGGGCATATACCCAGAAAAAAACGTAATTCAAAAAGACACATGCACCCCAATGTTCATTGCAGCACTATTTACAATAGCCAGGTCATGGAAGCAACCTAAATGTCCATCGACAGACGAATGGATAAAGAAGATGTGGTACATATATACAATGGAATATTACTCAGCCATAAAAAGGAACGAAACTGAGTCATTTGTTGAGACGTGGATGGATCTACAGACTGTCCTACAGAGTGAAGTAAGTCAGAAAGAGAAAAACAAATATCCTATATTAACACATGTATGTGGAACCTAGAAAAATGGTACAGATGAACCAGTTTGCAGGGCAGAAGTTGAGACACAGATGTCGAAAACAAACATATGGACATCAAGGGGGGGAAACCGCGGTGAGGTGGGGATAGTAGTATGCTGAATTGGGCGATTGGGATTGACATGTATACACTGGTGTGTATAAAATTGATGACTAATAAGAACCTGCAGTATAGAAAAAAACCCAAAAAAACAACTAATACGAAACTTTCTTTGGGTTATTTGTATGGAAATATGTTAATATAAATGTTTCAGACAGTACATGAAATTTCTAAAAATCTTATATGTTCTGGTATAATGTTATAAGTCATAATTCTAGTTATTACTTTAAAATGTATATCTCAGGAATAACTAAATTTCCTTGTCAATTGCATTATTATGAACTTTCATCAAATCTTTAACCGTGGTCATTTTTAAGTCTTTTGTCATTTACAGACAGTTCTGGGTGTACTCTGATGCTTTCACAAAAATGTTCCTATAAAATGGTTTCATATTCAAGGCATTCATGGAAAAGACTCTGACAAGTACACGTTTCTGGTAACTAACTATACTGCTGAACTGAATGAATAAGCATATTCAGAACTCTAATGAAAAAATGATGAATTCATAAAAGTGCTAACAAAGGATCAAGATAGAGAAAGAAAGAAGAGAGAGAGAAAGCACCAGAGAAAATATTTGAAGAGATTATAGTTGAAAACTTCCCTAACTTGGGAAAGGAAATAGTCATCCAAGTTCAGGAAGCACAGAGAGTCCCATACAGGATAAACCCAAGGAGAAATATGCCGAGACACATAGTAGTCAAAGTGGCAAAAATTAAAGACAAAGAAAAATTATTGAAAGCAGCAAGGGAAAAATGACAAATAACATACAAGGGAACTCCCATAAGGTTAACAGCTGATTTCTCAGCAGAAACTCTGCAAGCCAGAAGGGAGTGGCATGATATACTTAAAGTGATGAAAGGGAAGAACCTACAACCAAGATTACTCTACCCGGCAAGGATCTCATTTAGATTTGATGGAGAAATCAAAAGATTTACAGACAAGCAAAAGCTAAGAGAATTCAGCACCACCAAACCAGCTCTACAACAAATGCTAAAGGAACTACTCTAAGTGGGAAACACAAGAGAAGAAAAGGACCTACAAAAACAAACCCAAAACAATTAAGAAAATGGTCATAGGAACATACATATCGATAATTACCTTAAACGTGAATGGATTAAATGCCCCAACCAAAAAACATAGACTGGCTGAATGGATACAAAAACAAGACCCATATATATGCTGTCTACAAGAGACCCACTTTAGACCTAGGGACACATACAGACTGAAAGTGAGGGGATGGAAAAAGATATTCCATGCAAATGGAAATCAAAAGACAGCTGGAGTAGCTATACTCATATCAGATAAAATAGACTTTAAAATAAAGAATGTTACAAGAGACAAGGAAGGACACTACATAATGATCCAGGGATCAATCCAAGAAGATATAACACTTATAAATATATATGCACCCAACATAGGAGCACCTCAATACATAAGGCAACTGCTAACAGCTATAAAAGAGGAAATCGACAGTAACACAATAATAGTGGGGGACTTTAACACCTCACTTACACCAATGGACAGATCATCCAAAATGAAAATAAATAAGGAAACAGAAGCTTTAAATGACACAATAGACCAGATAGATTTAATTGATATATATAGGACATTCCATCGAAAAACAGCAGATTACACGTTCTTCTCAAGTGCGCACGGAACATTCTCCAGGATAGATCACATCTTGGGTCACAAATCAAGCCTCAGTAAATTTAAGAAAATTGAAATCATATCAAGCATCTTTTCTGACCACAACGCTATGAGATTAGAAATGAATTACAGGGAAAAAAACGTAAAAAAGACAAACACATGGAGGCTAAACAATACTTTACTAAATAACAAAGAGATCACTGAAGAAATCAAAGAGGAAATAAAAAAATACCTAGAGAAAAATGACAATGAAAACACGATGACCCAAAACCTATGGGATGCAGCAAAAGCGGTTCTAAGAGGGAAGTTTATAGCTATACAAGCCTACCTCAAGAAACAAGAAAAATCTCAAGTAAACAATCTAACCTTACACCTAAAGAAACTAGAGAAAGAAGAACAAACAAAACCCAAAGTTAGCAGAAGGAAAGAAATCATAAAGATCAGAGCAGAAATAAATGAAATAGAAACAAAGAAAACAATAGCAAAGATCAATAAAACTAAAAGTTGGTTCTTTGAGAAGATAAACAAAATTGATAAGCCATTAGCCAGACTCATCAAGAAAAAGAGAGAGAGGACTCAAATCAATAAAATTAGAAATGAAAAAGGAGAAGTTACAACAGACACCGCAGAAATACAAAGCATCCTAAGAGACTACTACAAGCAACTTTATGCCAATAAAATGGACAACCTGGAAGAAATGGACAAATTCTTAGAAAGGTATAACCTTTCAAGACTGAATCAGGAAGAAACAGAAAATATGAACAGACCAATCACAAGTAATGAAATTGAAACTGTGATTAAAAATCTTCCAACAAACAAAAGTCCAGGACCAGATGGCTTCACGGGTGAATTCTATCAAACATTTAGAGAAGAGCTAACACCCATCCTTCTCAAACTCTTCCAAAAAACTGCAGAGGAAGGAACACTCCCAAACTCATTCTATGAGGCCACCATCACCCTGATACCAAAACCAGACAAAGACACTACAAAAAAAGAAAATTACAGACCAATATCACTGATGAATATAGATGCAAAAATCCTCAACAAAATACTAGCAAACAGAATCCAACAACACATTAAAAGGATCATACACCACGATCAAGTGGGATTTATCCCAGGGATACAAGGATTCTTCAATATACGCAAATCAATCAATGTGATACACCATATTAACAAATTGAAGAATAAAAACCATATGATCATCTCAATAGATGCAGAAAAAACTTTTGACAAAATTCAACACCCATTTCTGATAAAAACTCTCCAGAAAGTGGGCATAGAGGGAACCTACCTCAACATAATAAAGGCCATATATGACAAACCCACAGCAAACATCATTCTCAATGGTGAAAAACTGAAAGCATTTCCTCTAAGATCAGGAACGAGACAAGGATGTCCATTCTCACCACTATTATTCAACATAGTTCTGGAAGTCCTAGCCACGGCAATCAGAGAAGAAAAAGAAATAAAAGGAATACAAATTGGAAAAGAAGAAGTAAAACTGTCACTGTTTGCAGATGACATGATACTATACATAGAGAATCCTACAACTGCCACCAGAAAACTGCTAGAGCTAATTAATGAATATGGTAAAGTTGCAGGATACAAAATTAATGCACAGAAATCTCTTGCATTCCTATACACTAATGATGAAAAATCTGAAAGAGAAATTATGGAAACACTCCCATTTACCATTGCAACAAAAAGAATAAAATACCTAGGAATAAACCTACCTAGGGAGACAAAAGACCTGTATGCAGAAAACTATAAGACACTGATGAAAGAAATTAAGGATGATACCAACAGATGGAGAGATATACCATGTTCTTGGATTGGACGAATCAACATTGTGAAAATGAGTATACTACCCAAAGCAATCTACAGATTCAATGCAATCCCTATCAAATTACCAATGGCGTTTTTTACGGAGCTAGAACAAATCATCTTAAAATTTGTATGGAGACACAAAAGACCCCGAATAGCCAAAGCAGTCTTGAGGCAAAAAAACGGAGCTGGAGGAATCAGACTCCCTGACTTCAGACTATACTACAAAGCTACAGTAATCAAGACAATATGGTACTGGCACAAAAACAGAAACATAGATCAATGGAACAAGATAGAAAGCCCAGACATTAACCCACGCACCTATGGTCAACTAATCTATGACAAAGGAGGCAAAGATATACAATGGAGAAAACACAGTCTCTTCAATAAGCGGTGCTGGGAAAACTGGACAGCTACATGCAAAAGAATGAAATTAGAACACTCCCTAACACCATACACAAAAATAAACTCAAAATGAATTAGAGACCTAAATATAAGACTGGACACTATAAAACTCTTAGAAGAAAACATAGGAAGAACACTCTTTGACATAAATCACAGCAAGATCTTTTTTGATCCACCTCCTAGAGTAATGGAAATAAAAACAAAAATAAACAAGTGAGACCTAATGAAACTTCAAAGCTTTTGCACAGCAAAGGAAACCATAAACAAGACGAAAAGACAACCCCCAGAATGGGACAAAATATTTGCAAATGAATCAACGGACAAAGGATTAATCTCCAAAATATATAAACAGCTCATTCAGCTCAATATCAAAGAAACAAACACCCCAATCCAAAAATGGGCAGAAGACCTAAACAGACATTTCTCCAAAGAAGACATACAGACGGCCACGAAGCACATGAAAAGATGCTCAACATCACTAATTATTAGAGAAATGCAAATCAAAACTACAATGAGGTATCACCTCACTCCTGTTAGAATGGGCATCATCAGAAAATCTACAAACAACAAATGCTGGAGAGGGTGTGGAGAAAAGGGAACCCTCTTGCACTGTTGCTGGGAATGTAAATTGATACAGCCACTATGGAGAACAATATGGAGGTTCCTTAAAAAACTAAAAATAGAATTACCATATGACCCAGCAATCCCACTACTGGGTATATACCCAGAGAAAACCATAATTCAAAAAGACACATGCACCCGAATGTTCATTGCAACACTATTTACAATAGCCAGGTCATGGAAGCAACCTAAATGCCCATCAACAGACGAATGGATAAAGAAGATGTGGTACATATATACAATGGAATATTACTCAGCCATAAAAAGGAACGAAATTGAGTCATTTGTTGAGACGTGGATGGATCTAGAGACTGTCATACAGAGTGAAGTAAGTCAGAAAGAGAAAAACAAATATCGTATATTAATGCATGTATGTGGAACCTAGAAAAATGGTACAGATGAGCCAGTTTGCAGGGCAGAAGTTGGGACACAGATGTAGAGAATGGACATATGGACACCAAGGGGGGAAAACTGCGGTGAGGTGGGGATGGTGGTGTGCTGAATTGGGCGATTGGGATTAACATGTATACACTGATGTGTATAAAATTGATGCCTAATAAGAACCTGCAGTATAAAAAAACAAACAAAACAACTAATACTAAACTTTCATTGGGTTATTTGTATGGAAATATGTTAATATAAATGTTTCAGACATTACATGAAATTTCTAAAAATCTTATATTTGTATTTGTATGGAAATATGTATGGAAATATGTTAATATAAATGTTTCAGACATTACATGAAATTTCTAAAAATCTTATATGTTCTGGTATAATGTTATAAGTAATAATCCTAGTTATTACTTTAAAATGTATATCTCAGAAATAACTAATTTTCTTGTCAACTGCATTATTATGAACTTTCATCAAATCTTTAACCGTGGTCATTTTTAAGTCTTTTGTCATTTACAGACAGTTCTGGGTGTACTCTGATGATTTTGCAAATATGTTCCTATAAAAGGGTTTCATCTTCAAGAAATTCATGGAAAAGGCTCTGACAAGTACAGGTTTCTGGTAACTGACTGTACTGCTGAACTGAATGAATAAGCATTTTCAGAACTCTAATGAAAAACTGATGAACTCATAAAAGTGCTAACAAAAGATCAAGATGAAAAAAAAATTAATTACATGGGACTGAGTGAACTGATGAGGATGAGTATAATTTTTGTGACTTTCTGTCTGAATTAAAAAAAAAAAATCCCACAAGGACTCAGAGGCAAAGAATATACAAATCAATTCTCACTGCAAAGTAAAGGAGCTGTTACAGTGGAGGATTACTGGACTGAATGTCAATATTATGACATAGTATGAGTGTGTTTCATGTTTGGTAATTGCAATCATTGTTGCTTTTGTTGTGGTCATCCATGTACAATGCTTGGTGTCAGTCTATTTATCTCTTGTAAAAATAAAATACAGTGTGTGTGTGTGAAAAAAAAATTAATTACATTGGACTGAGTGAACTGATGAGGATGATTATAATTTCTGTGACTTTCTGTTTGAATAAAAAAAAAATCCCACAAGGACTCAGAGGCAAAAAATATACAAATCAATTTTCACTGCAAAGTAAAGGAGCTGTTACAGTGGAGGATTGCTGGACTGAATGTCAATATTATGACACAGTATGAGTGTGTTTCATGTTTGGTAATTGCAATCATTGTTGCTTTTGTTGTGGTCATCCATTTACAATGCATCGTGTCAGTTTAACTCTTGTAAAAATAAAATACAGTGTGTGTGTGTGGAAAAAAAAACTCAGCAAGTTATGTATAGATGTAATGTTCATTATTGTAATAACAGCCATATATGATAAGACTACAGCTAACATCACACGCAACAGTGAGAAGCTGAAGCAAGGAACAGGATCGTCTAAGATCACGAACAAGACAAGGATGCAACTCTCTGCACCTTCATTCACCATAGGAATGTAAGTCCTAGCCACAGCAATTAAGCAAGGAAAACGAATAAAAGGCATCCAAATTGTAAAGTTATAAGTAAAATAAGTCTGTTTGCAGATGACATGATAGTATATGTGGAAAACCCTAAACACACTGCAAAAAAAAAAAAAAAACCTGTTAGAATAACTGAATTCTGTAAAGTTTCAGGATCAATATACAAAAATCAGCTGCATTTGTATATGAACGAATATCAACTAACAATGAATTATCAGAAAGAAAAATTAAGAAAATAATCTCATTTACAATAGTATGAAAAAAAGTAAAATACTTAGGAACAAATTTATCTAACAGGGTGAAAGATCTATACACTAAAAACCATAAAACACGGATGTAAGAAATTGAAGAAGACACAAACAAATGGATAGATATTCTGTGTTCATGGATTGGAAGGGTTAATATTGTGAAAATGCCCATACCATCCAAAGTGATCTACAGATTCAATGCAAGCTCTATCAAAATTCCAAAGCATTTTTTAGAGAAATAGAAAAAAAATCCTAAAACTCATATGAAACCACAAAAGACTCCAAAGAGCCAAAGCAATCTTGAGAAAGAAGAACAAAACTAGAGACATCACACTTCCTGATTTCAAACTATAATACAAAGCTATAGTAATCACATAAGTACTGTATTGGCAAAAAACAGAAACACAGATCAACAAAAAGGAATAGAGAGCTCAAAAATAAACCCACGCATATATAGTCAATTAGTTTTCAGCAAGGAAGTCAAGAATAAACAATGGGAAAAGGAGAGTCTCTCCAATAAACGGTTTTTGGGGAAACTGCATAGCCACATGCAAAAGTCACATTACGCCAGACATAGAAATAAGCTCAAAATTAATTAAAGACATGAACATAGGACCTGATCCTTAAAATTCTTAGTAGAAAATATAGGGGGTAATCTCCTTGACATTAATCTCATCACTGTTCTTTTGGATTTGACACCAAAAGCAAAGGCAACAAAAGCAAAAATGTACAAGTGGGACTACATCAAACGAAATAGGTTCTGAACAGCAAAGGTAACCATTCAGAAAAAGAAAAAGCAACCTATGGAGTGTGAGAAAATATTTGCAAATCACGTATCTAAAAAGAAGTTAATATCCAAAGTATACAAGGAGCTCATACAACTCAGTAGCACAAACACCATATAACACAATTTAAAAATTGGCAAAGGACCTAAAAAGACATTTTTCCAAAGATGACAAACATTTGGGGAACAGGTATATGAAAAGGTGATTCACATCACCAATCATCAGGGAAATGCAAATCAAAACCACAATGAGATATCACCTCACACCTGTTAGTATGTGTATTATGAAAAAGACAAGAGATAAATGCCGGTGAGGATGTGGAGAAAAGGGAATCTGTGTGCACTGTTTTTGGGAATGTAAATTGGTACAAGCAGTACTGAAAACAGTATGGAGATTCCTCAAGAAAATAAAATTAGAATACCATGTGATCCAGCAACTCCACTTCTGGTCATATAGCAAAAAGAAACCATATTTTTTTAGGAGTTCCCCGGCTGTCCAGTGGTTAGGACTTCGTGCTCTCACTGCTGAGGGGAGGGCCCGGGTTCAATCCGTGGTTGGGGAACTAAGATCCCACAAGCCACGTGGTATGGGAAAAAAACAAAACAAAAACAAAAACAAACTTTGAAATGTTATTCACAGTAATGGTATGGAAAGAACGTGCCTGTCTCTCACAGATGAATGGATAAACAAAATCTGATACACACACACACACACACACACACACACACATACACACAAATATACATACATAACATACACAATGGGATATTATTCAGCCTTAAAGTAAATCCTTACACTTGCAAGAACATGAATGAGCCTGGAGAACATTATGCTAAGTGAAATAAGCCTGATGGAGAAAAGACAAATGCTGCATGGTATCACTTATGTGTGGAATCTAAAAAAAAGTTGGAATCATAGAAACACAGAGCAGGAATTGTTGCCTGCAGTTGGGCATGGGGGGGAATGGGAACACGCTGGTAAATGGATACAAATTTTCAGTTATAACATGAGGGATAAAATGAAGGAATAAGGTCTGAGGAGCTAATGTATAACATGGGGACTAACTGATGATGCTGTATTCTGTAACTGAAAATTTCTGAGAGAGTAGAATTTGTGTCCTCACACACAAAAAGTAAATATATGACAGGTGATGGGTATGTTAATTAACTTGATTGTGAGAATCCTTTCACAATATATACGTATATCAAAAAATCATGTTATACGTTTTAGATATATTACAGTTTTGTCAATTATGCCTCAAAATAGCTGTAAAAAGAGGAAAACGATCAACAAAATTGACAAAACTACTTAGATTGACTATTAAAAAAAGAGATAAGAACAAAATATGTAAAATCAGAAATGAAGAAAGGGACCTTACTACCAATTTTGTAGAGATAAAAAGGCTTACAATAGAGTACTATTGACAGTTGTATACCAACTAATTTGATAACTTAGATGAAATGAACACATTCCTAGAAACACACATCCTACCAAGAAATACAAAATCTGAACAGATCTAGAAGTTAAGATATGGAATCAGTTATCAAAAATCTCCCAACAACTGAACGCCCAGCACCAGGTATCTTCATGGTGAATTCTACCAACAATTTAAAGAAGAATTAACACCAATCCTTCTCAAGTTCTTCCAAACAATTTAAGAGGAGAGAATGTATCTTCACTCATTCTATGAGGTTAACATTACATCAATTACAAACCTAAAGACACTACAAGAAAAGTACACTACAGACCAATATCCCTTATGAATACTGATGCAAAAACCCTTTAAAAAATAATAAGAGACAGAACAGCCCATTATAAGGATTATACATCATGACCAAATGGGATTTATTCTTGCAAGGCAAGGTTGGTTCAACATATGAAAATCAGTCAATGTAGTATAGCATGTAAACAGATTGAAGGGACTAAACTCCATGTGATCATCTTAATTGATGCAGAAAAAACATTTGACAAAATTCAATGCCATTTTATGATTAAAAAAAAAAAAACTCAACAAACCAGGAATACAAGTTGATGACTTCAACATAACAAAGGTCACAGATAGAAAACCAACAGCTATTATATTCAGTGGTGAAATCTTTCTCCCTAAGATCAGGAACAAAGGAAGGATGCCTGTTGTCACCACTTCTATTCAGCAAAGTACTGGAATTCTTAGCCAAATAAATAAGGCAAGATAAAAAATAAAAGGCATCTAAATCGGAAAGGAAGAAATGAAATTATATTTGTTCAGAGACAACACACATGCACCAAAAAAACCCTGTTAGAATTAATAAATGAATTTAGAAAATTTGCCAGATACAAAATCAACACTCAAAAATCAGTTGTTTCTCGATACACTAAGAATGAAAAGTTTGAAAAGTAAAAAAAAAAAAAAAATACCATTTAAAATATCATGAAATATAGTAAAAAACGAGGAATAACTTAACCAGCGGGACAAAAGACATGTACGTTGGAAACTAGAAAACGTTGCTGAAGGAAATTAATGAAGACACCAATAAATGTAAAGGCATCTTGAGTTCACAGATTGGAAGACTTAATGTTGTTAATATGTCAACACGACTTAAAGGGATGTACGGATTAAAAGCAATCTCTTTAAACATCACAGTGAGGTTTTTTCAGAAGTAGTAAAATTCATCCTAAAGTTCATATGGAATTTAAAAGGCCTGAATAGTCAAAATAATGTGTAAAAAGAACAAAATTTGAAGTTTCAAATTTCTTGATTTCAAAACCGACTACACAACCACAGTAATCATCATAGTACTGGCATAAACACACATACAGGACGGAGAATAGGCCAGTGGAACAAAATAGAAACCCAGAAGTAAACCCATATATACATCACCAAATGATTTTCAACAGGAGTGCCAAGACCACCTAATGGGG
Organism: Balaenoptera ricei; assembly: GCF_028023285.1. Classification (NCBI taxonomy): domain Eukaryota; kingdom Metazoa; phylum Chordata; class Mammalia; order Artiodactyla; family Balaenopteridae; genus Balaenoptera; species Balaenoptera ricei. The sequence goes on from NC_082644.1 coordinate 25,142,801, forward strand.
AAAGGATAGCGATTTCAACAAATGGTACTGGAAAAAAAATATCCACATTCAAAAGAATGATGGTAGACTCTTACCTTACACCACATACAGAAATTAACTCAGTGAATCAAAGACCTAAATGTGAGACCTAAAACTATAAAACTCTTAGAAGAATGTTCTGGGAAGAAAACCATGACATGAAATTTGGCAAAGAGTTCTTGAATATGACACCAAAAGTGGAGGTAATAAAAGAAATAGATAAACTAGGTATTCAGAATTTAAAAATACTTCTTTCATCCAAAAATAAAACGAACCTGCTGAATGGGAGAAAATATTTGCAAATCCTATAGCTGATAAAGTTAATATCCAGTATGTATACACTTGTACACTGTTGGTGGGTATGGAAAATGGTGCACACAGAAAGGAAAACAGTATGGTCATTCCTCAAAACATTAAAAATAGAATTACCATATGATCCCATAATTCGAGTTCCTATTAAATACTCAAAAAGAATTGAAATTATGAACTCAAAGAGTTATGTGTTCACCCATGTTCATAGCAGAATTATTCGCTATAGGCAAAAGGTGAAAAAACTCAAAGGTCCATTGAGGGATGAAGGGATATACAAAATGTGGCCTATACAAACAATAAATCAATATTCAGTCTTAAAAAGGAAGGGAATTCTGACACATGCTACAACATGGATCAACCTTCAGGCATTACGCTAAGTAAAATAAGCCAGTCACAAGAGGACAAATACTGTATGATCCCACTTATATGAAGTACATAGAGTAATCAAATTCACAGAGATGGAAAGTACAATGGTGGTTTCCAGGGGTGAGGGGGCAAGGGAAATGGAGAGTTGTTGTTTCATGAGTACAGACTATTATAGTTTTGCAAGATGAAAAGTTCTGTGGATGGATGATGGTAATGATAGCACAGCAGTGTAAATATATTTCATGCCTCTGGCCTGCACTCTTAAATTGTTAAGATGATAAATTTTATGTTATGTATATTTTACCAGATTTTTTTTAAATAAAGGAAAATTAAGACATTCATATAAAGAAACACTGATGAAGTTCATTACTAGTAGATCTGCTCAATAAGAACTGTTAAAGGAATCCTTCAGGCTGAAATGAAACGTAACTTGAAACCATATGAAGAATTAAAGAACAATGGTAAAGGTAACTACACTAAGTTTAAAAGGCCAACACATTTGCAGTTAGGGTTTGTAACGCCTCTTTTCAAAATGTGATTTAAAAGACAAATATATAAAATAGTTATTATAAGGCTATTAATGGGCACACAATGCATAAGGATGTCATTTGTGACAAGTGCAGTGTAAACGAGGATGCGGGATGTAAATAAGCAGAATTTTTGTTATTATTAAATGAAAATGTCATTACTTCAAATTTGTTTTTTCATAAACTTAAGATGTTTACTTTAACCCCTAGGATAAGCACTAAGAAAACTACCTCACATATATACAGAAAAGAAATAAGAAGTGAATCAAAATGGTAAACTGGGAAACACATCAACCACAAAAGAATGTAATAATGAAGGAACTGAAGAACAAAAAGGATATAAGATATCTAGAAAATAAATAGTGTAGCAGTAGAAGTAAGTTCAAAGGGCTCAATATAGGATCAACACAAAGAAGACTACACGCAATCACGTTATAATCAACTTGTTAAGTGTGAAGTACAAAGAGAGAATATTGAAAGGAACAAGAGAAAAGTGACTTGGAACATATGAGGGAACTCCCAGAAAACAATTTGTGAATTTCTCAGCAGAAACCTTAAAGGTCAGGAGAAAGTTGGATGATATATTCAAAGTACCGAAAAAAAAAAAAAAAAAAAAAACCTGTGAGCAAAAATGACCATACCTAGCAAAATTATGCTTTAAAAATAAAGGAGAGATAAAGTCAACAAAATCAAAGTGAGTTCCTCACTACTAGACCTTCCTTATAAGAAATGCTTAAGGGAGATCACTTTGAAATGAAAACATGTTAACAGAAATGCAAAAGCAAACAAAAGCATAAATCTCAATGGTAAACTCATACACACACAAACAAATATAGCATAATAACACTGTAATGGTGCTGTATAAAGTACTTTAACCCTGAGATAAAAGTTAAAATTTGTTAACAATATACAAAGAAGGAAACTGACTATAAGGACACAAAGGTTGGGTGGGAGTAAAAGAATAGTTGTTTAGAACTACAAGGTTTCTATGTAGTCTTCAGCTAACCACAAAGAAAAGGCCTACTATAAATAAACAAAAGATAAAGAGGAAAGGATCAAAGTAAATCATTACAAAAAAAAGATCAAACAACAATGAAATAAAGCTACAGAGAAAGAGGACAAAACAGCTGCAAAACACACATAAGACAATTAACAAAACAGCAATAGTAAGTCCTTACTGATTGATAATTAGTTTAATATAAATGGATTAATCTTCCCAATCAAAAGGCATAGAGTGGCTGAATGGATAAAAAAAAATATCCAACCTTATGCTGTCTACAAGAGACTCATTTTAGATTAAAAGACAAATACAGGCTCAAAGTGAAGGGATGGAAAAAGATACTCCATGCAAATGGCAACCAAAACAAAGTGAGAGTTCCTATATGCATAATAGACAAAATAGACATTAAGTCAAAAATTGTCTGTATAGACAAAGAAGGTTTCTATATGATAATAAAAGAGTCAACTCAACAGGAGGATATAACAATTATATATGCATCCAGCATCAGAGCACATAAAGCTCTAAAGGAAATATCGAAATTAAAAGGAGAAATTGATTGCAGTACAGGAATAGTAAGGGACTTCAATAACCCAGTTACAATAATGGATAGAACACCCAGACAGAAAATCAATCAACAAACATGACTTGAACAACACTATGGACCACATGGTCCTTACAGACATATACAAAACATTTCATCCAACAGCAGCACATACACGTTCATTTCAAGTACACACACAACATTCTCCAGAATAGATAATATGTTAGGCCACAATCAAGTCTTAACAAATTTAAGAAGTCTGAAATAATTTCAAGTATCTTTTCTGATCACAATGGTATGAAACTAGAAATCCCATAATAGTAACAAAACAGGAATATCTGGACGTCCCTGGTGGCACAGTGCTTTAAGAATCTGCCTGTCAATGCAGGGGACATGGGTTCAATCCCTGGGAAGCAAAGATCTCACATGATACAGAGCAACTAAGCCCGTGCACCACAACTACTGAGCCTGCGCTCTAGGGCCCATGTGCCACAACTACTGAACCAGAGTGCTGCAACTACTGAAGCCTGTGCACCTGAAAGCCTGTTCTCCGCAACAAGAAAAGCCACCGCAATCAGAAGCCTGTGCACCACAACAAAGAGTAGCCCCTGCTCACTGCAACTAGAGAAAGCCTGCACGCAGTGACGAAGACGCAACACAGCAAAAAATTAAATTAAAAACAAAATTCTAATAAAGAAAAGAAAACAAGAAAATTTACCAATATGTGGAAACTAAACAATATACTCTTTTCCCTCGTTCCACTTTTATTGAGATATAACTGCCATAGAGCCCTGCATAAGTTTTAGGTGTACAGCATAAAGATATGACTTATGTACATCAAGAAATGATTACCACAGTAAATTTAGTGAACATCATCTCATATGGCCACAAAATAAAAGAAAAAGAAAAAAATGTTTTCCTTGTGATGAGAACTCTTAGGATTTACTCTCTTAACCTTCATGCATGACACACAGCAATGTTAATTATATTTATCATGTTGAATAATACAGTCTTGAGCAACCATTGGGTCAAAGAGAAAATCAAAAGGGAATTTTAAAAGAATCTTGACACAAACTAAAATGAAACACAAAACACCAAGATTTATGGGATGCAGAAAAAGCAGTACTACAGGAGATGTTTGTAGTGATAAATGCATACATTAAAGGAGAAGTAAAACCTCAAGTAAACAATCTCACTTTATGCCTCAAGGAACTAGAAAAAGAAGAAAAAAGTCATCTCAAATTTGGCAGAAGGAAGGAAATAGTAAAGATTAGAGCAGAAATAAATCAAATAGAGAATAGAAAAACAATAGAAAATAGAAACAAAACTAAGTGGTGTTTTTTGGAAAGATAAACTTGAAAGACTCTTGACTACACGAATTAAGAAAAAAATTCGAAAGACAACTCAATAAAATCAGAAATGAAAGAGGAGACAATACAAGTGATGCCTCAGAAATAAAGGAATCATAAGGGTCCATTATCAATTATGCCAACAAATGTGATAATCTAGAAGAAATGGATAAATTCCTACAAACATACAACCTACCAACACTGAATCAAGATAACACAGAAAGTCTGAACAGTCCAATAACAAATAAGGAGATTGAATCAATAATTAAAAAAAAAAACAAAATAGAAAATCGAGGACCAGATGGCTTCCCTGGTGAATTTTGCCAAATATTTGAAGAATTACTACCAATCCTTTTCAAACTCATCCAAAAAATTGGATAGGAGGGAACACTTCCAAACTAATTTTACAAGGTTAGCATTACCCCGATACCAAAGCCAGACACAGGCACTAGAAGAAAAGAAAATTACAGCCAATATCTTTGATAGACATATATGCAAAAATCCTCAACAAAGTATTAGCAAACCAATTTTAACAATAAATTTAAATTATCATACCCCATGCTCAAGTCAGATTTATTCCTGGGATGCAAGGATGGTTCAACATACACAAATCAACCAATGTGATACACCACACTAACAAAATGAAGGAAAAATCATATGATCATCTCAATAGAGGCAGAAAAGGATTTGACAAAATTCAACACCCTTTCATGATAAAAACTCTAAACAAATTAGGTGTAGAAGGAATGTACCTCAACACAATAAAGGCATATGAAAAAGAAAAGACCACAGCAAACATCTTACTCAACAGTGAAAAACTAAAAGCTGTCCCTCTAATATCAGGAAGAACGCAAGAATGTCCACACTTACCACTTCTATTCAACATAGCACTGGAAGACAGAGGAATTAGGCAAGAAAAAGAAATAAAATGCATCCAAATCAGAAAGGAAGAAATAAAATTACCTCTGTTTGCAGATGACATGATCATACATGTAGAAAATCCTAAAGATTCAACAACAACAGCAATAAAAACTGTTAGAGGGGCTTCCCTGGTGGTGCAGTGGTTGAGAATCTGCCTGCCAATGCAGGGGACACGGCTTTGAGCCCTGGTCTGGGAAGATCCCACATGCCACGGAGCAAATGGGCCCGTGAACCACAGCTACTGAGCCTGCACGTCTGGAGCCTGTGCTCCGCAACAAGAGGCCACGATAGTGAGAGGCCCGCGCACCGCGATGAAGAGTGGCCCCCGCTTGCCACAACTAGAGAAAGCCCTCGCACAGAAACGAAGACCCAACACACCCAATCATAAATAAATAAATAAATAAAACCCAAAAAACTGTTAGAATTCATAGATGAGTTTAGTAAAGTTGCAGGATATAAAATCAGCATATAGAAGTCATTATACAAAAGGAATGACCTACCCAAAAAAGGAAATTAAGAAAACAACCCCATTCTTAATTTCATTACAAAGAATAAAATACTTAGGAATAAATTTAGCCAAAGGGGTGAAAGATCTCTACATTGAAAAGTATAAAAAATGGATGAGGAAAATTAAAGATGACACTGATAATATGGAAAGACATCCCATGTTCATGAACTGGAGGATTTACTATCATTAAAATATCCATACTACCCAAAGTGATCCACAGATTCAATGCAATCCCTATTAAAATCCCAATGGGGGACTTCCCTGGTGGTGCAGTGCTTAAGAATCCACCTGCCAATGCAGGGGACACGGCTTGGAGCCCTGGTACAGGAAGATCCCACATGCCATGGAGCAACTAAGTCCACACGCCACAACCACTGAGCCTGCGCTCTAGAGCCTGTGAGCCACAACTCCTGAAGCCCGCACACCTAGAGATCGTGCTCTGCAATGAGAGAAGCAACTGCAATGAGAAGCCCATGCACCACAACAGAGTAGCCCTCACTCGCCTCAACCAGAGAAAGCCCACGCTCAGCAACAAAGACCCAACGCAGCCAAAAATAAATAAATTAATTAAATTAATTTATTTTTAAAAATGGGCAAAGGACTCGAATAGACATTTCTCCAAAGGAGGCATATAAATGGCCAACAGATGTATGAAAAGGTGCTCAACATCACTAACTGTCAGAGAAATGCAAGTCAAACCACAATGAGAGATCACCTCACACCTGTTACAATGGCAATTATCAAAAAGACAAAAGATAACAAGTGTTGATGAGGATGTGGAGAAAAGGGAACTCTCGTGCATTTTTGTTGGGTACGTAAGTTGATACAGCCACTAAGGAAAACAGTATTGAAGTTCCTCAAAACATTAAAAATACAACTACCTTATGACTCAGCAATCCCACTTCTGGGTATACAGCAAAAGGAAATGAAATTGGTATCGTGAAGAGACATATGCACTTCCATGTTTACTTTTCACAGTAGCCAAGATATTGGATCAACCGAAGTGTCTGTAGATTCATGAATGGATAAATAGAGTGTGGTATATAAACAAGCATATCTCATTTTATTGTGCTTTGCCGATACTACGTTGTCTACAGATTGAAGGTTTGTGGCAATCCTGCATTAAGTCCATTGGTGCCATTTTCCCAATTAGCATTACTTTAAAATTAAGGTATGAACATTGGTTTTTTAGACATAATGCTACCGCATATTAACATACTATAATATAGTATACACATAAGTTTTTTGTTTGTTTATTTATTTATTTATTTATTTATTTATTTATGGTTGTGTTGGGTCCTCGTTTCTGTGCCAGGGCTTTCTCTAGTTGCGGCGAGCGGAGGCCACTCTTCATCTTGGTGTGCGGACCTCTCACTATAGCGGCCTCTCTTGTTGCGGAGCAGAGGCTCCAGACGCGCAGGCTCAGTAATTGTGGCTCACGGGCCCAGTTGCTCTGCGGCATGTGGGATCTTCCCAGACCAGGGCTCGAACCCGTGTCCCCTGTATTGGCAGGCGGATTCTCAACCACCGCACCACCAGGGAAGCCCTACACATAAGTTTTATATGCACGGGTAAACCAAAAAATTCATGTGGCTTGTTTTGTTGCAATATTTGCTTTATTTTGGTGGTCTGGAACCAAACCTGCAATATATCCAAGGTATGCCTGTATACAATGGAATATTATTCAGCCTTTAAAATGAAGGAAATGCTGCTATTTGTGACAACATGGATGAACCTGAAAGAGATTATGCTAAGTGAAATAAGCCAGATACAGAAAGACAGCTACAAACACTTCATGATGCTGCTTTTATGTGGAATCTGAAATAGTCATAGATGTGGGGTGCAGAACAGTGGTTGACAGTAGATGAGGGGATGGGAAAATTGGCAGGTATTGATCACGAGGTACAAAGATTCAGTTATGCAAGGTGAATAATTTCTGGAAATCTAGTGTACAACAATGTGCATATAGTTAACAATGCTGTATTGTGTACTTGTAATTTGCTAAGAGGGTAGATCTGAAGTGTTCTCACCATAAAGAAAGAAAAAAGAAAGTGGTAATTATATGAGGTGATGGATATGTGAATTGGCTTGATTGTGGCAATTATTTCAAAAATGTATATGCATATCAAAACATCAAGTTGTATATCTTAAATATATATTTTTATTTCTCTATTATACCTCATTAAAGATGGGAAGAAGAAAGAAATGAGGTAATGATACATACTACAATATGGGTGAACCTTGAAAATTATGCTATGTGAAAGAAGCCAGACATAAATGGTCACATACTGTATAATTTACACATATATGAAATATCCAAATAGATATATCTATAGAGACAGAAAGCAGATTGGTGACTGCCCAGGGGTTAGGTAGAAGAAAGCATGGGTAGGTCTTCCCTTTACAGCGATAAAAATATTTTTGAACCACGTAGAAGTAAGGGTTGCACAACATGGTGAAGGTATTAAATGCTATTGAATCGTGCGAGTTAAAACGGTTAATTTTATCTCCGTAAAAAGTAAAACTTCTCCCCAAGTTACGTTTAGTTAATTTACTGTGTCCTGACAAGTTTTAATATGAATCATATCGTTAAGAAGAAACAGCCTCAATTCACACCAAATAAACATTCAGTTTAACGAGGTATCTGTTTTCTAATGGTTTTTTTAATGCCCTAACTTTAGCATACTACCCCATCCCTATTGTTGTGGTAGAGCAAATGGCATGAACCAGAGGTGGAAACCTAAATCAGACCTTAGAACTCTAACTGAATTTTTGAGACCATGCAACGGCGGGGTTTACGTGTTTTTGCTTCAACATGTTTGTACCTACAATTTCTTATCTTGTTCTACCTGACTTTTTAAAATCTTTAATTCATTTACCTTAAAATATGTAAATGGTTTATAAAAAGCAAGTAAATATCTATGTATTGCTAGAAAAGAGATAATTTAATGATGAGCTTTCTTTATTCGTCATATTTTATACTGTTAGAAGAATGAGGCTATCAACTGAATTCTGTCCCCCCAAAATTCATATATTCAAGCTCTAACAAAGTGATGGTATTTGGAGATGAGGCCTTTGGCAGGTAATTAGATTAAATGATGTCATGAGGATTAGGCTCTATTAGTGCCCCTGTAAGAGGAAACCAGAGAGTTTTTTCTGTCTCTCCCCACCATGTGAGGACACAGGGAAAAGACAGTTGTCTGCAAGCCAGGAAGAGAGCCCTCACTAGGCACTGAATTGGCCAGCACCGTGATCTTAGACTTCCAAACCTCTAGAACTGTGAGTTGTTAAAGTCACCAAGCCTATAGTATTATGTTATGGCAGCTTGAGCTATAAGAGTACTAAATGGAAGAGACATGGAGGAACCCTAAACACATATTGCTAAATGAAAGAGGCCAAACTGAAATGGATACATACTGTATGATTTCAGCTATATGACATCCTGGAAAAGGTAGGGCACTTAAACTATTCTGTATGATACTGTAATGGTCAATGCTTGTCATACATTCGTCAAAACCCATAGGATATGCAACAGAGTAAACTGTAATGTAAACTATGGATATTAGTTAATAGTAATGTATGAACTTTGGCTCATCAATTGTAAAAAATGCCCCACACTAATGCAAGACGTTAATAATAGGGGAAACTTTGGTTTAGGGAATAGATGTGAGGGGGTGTATGGGAACTCTATACTCTGCTCAAATTCTCTTTAAACTTAAAACTACTCTAAATATAGGCTACCAATTTATTTAAACAAAATAAATCTAAGTTGCCTCATCATATTGTGAGGTTATTACCATCTTACAGTTTTTCTATTTGACTTACTTCTTTAATGTTCATTTCTATCTTCTTTTATCCTTGTAAAAAATATATCAAATGTTTTGTACTATTTCACCTCCCAGCCTATTATCTTTTTAGTTATATGTCTTTCACAAACTTTCATTGGAAACTACATTAGATATCCTTGACTTATTACACTCTATGCCCATTACTATTTTCACCACCTCCCTAGTAATGCTTGAACCTTGGCTATGACCCATTGTCACCTCTGGACAAATAGTTTCTGCTCTATTTTCTGTCTTCTGTCCTTCTGGGCCACTTCTATCTACCATCATTACCCAAAGAACTGACTTGACAGATTCTATATGCCAGTGTGTAAGACTTGCAGTGTTTTAAGAAGTATCCCAACTTCATGATGATGATTTGGGGTCATTACCAAAGCACTCGGGATCATACATACTATCTTAAGGTAGTTTTATAGGACAACGCACATTGGTATTTTCCTCCTATTAACAGAGTAGGAAACTGTGGGTTGATTTGCAGCTATTTTGATTAAGAAAGCAGGATATGAACTCTGCTTCTTTGCTGGGGTACTTGGCACTGCTCCTTCTCTTGCTGGGACATATTTTGCGCCTTTACAGCCTGGCATCTAGTCGTCCTGATCAGACTAATGTTTGGCTTTATTGGATACGTTGACCAGTCTGATTGATATTCTGATACATACAGGGTACTTGGTCATGGTTGCTCACCTCTGAACCTCAGCTTCATCACCTGCAAAGTGCAACTAATAGCACATCCGCTTTGTGGGGTTTTATGGATTTGGCAAGCATCATAGTGCCTGGCACGTGCTAGAGACTCAGATGATGCAGTAATTACCCAAATTTGCATTTTCAGTGGATCCTTCCCACCTGGAGAAGGTGACTCACAGCCTTGGGGGAGGAAGAGCAGGACAAACAGCAAGGGCAGCATGGGCCAAGGGAAGGAGGTGAGAACTGACATGCAGGGGGGCCTCATGCTGGTATCACCAGAGGGCCCAGAGTGAGCCAGGATGTGGGGAGAGACTGGCCGGTCAGTAAGACCAGGCCAAGAAGGGCTGTGTGAGGGGGCTTAGCTTTTACCTTGTGGTAGAGGCCATCCAAAGCAGAAAGTGGAAGATGGGTAGGTATAGACTTCTCCCTTAGGAATTGTCCTCGGGGTCTGTTTATGTCCTGGCAGGGTCCGTTCAATGAGTTGGTCCCTCCAGCACATTCTAGAGAGGACTGGCCATGTCTGACCCTCTGGAGATACAGCCCTGACCTCCTGGCCACCTCACTGAGGAGAGGGCTCATGGGGGAATCAGCCTCACTCTGCATCTGTCCACCAGTCCTGCACCCTGGACTCCAGGACCACTCACTTGCAAGAGACACATCCAGCTGCCAGAGGAAGTGACATTTCCTGACTCATCTGGCTAAGAATGAGCAGAGTATTGCTGACCATTCCAGGGGAGTACCTGCCACAGAAGATCAGGATGGGTCCAAGCCATAGAAGATCAGAAGGAACAAAGGTCAGTCCACGTGGGAGTTCACATGTGCGCCTCACAGTCACCAACATGCCCTCGAGTTTTCCTTCCAGCCCAACACACACTCCACCTGCCCACAGTCGCCTGTACCACCATCACACAGCCCCACAGAGCTCCAAACATCCTCAAACACACAAACTCCCTACCTATAAGCAGATGCCTGTGTGCCCAGAACCCTCCTGCTCCAATATACATGCACTACAAACCCCAATAAAATCACAGCCACAGTCTTGAATACAAAAACACACCCCCAACGGCCCTCGATAATCAAACACCTAAATCCTCATATCCCACAAAAATCCACCCAACCCCATATAACCCCCCAATGCAAACACACAAACCCTTCAACAATAGCCAAATACATCCAAACCAAACTCACATACTTCTTAATATAAGACACAACCCCCCAAATCCAAATATAACACATACAGTCCCCCCACAGCTGTGAACATCCACGTATGTACAATGCTTCAGAAGCTGAGACAAACACAAAATACCATCAGAGAGACACAATGTTTTCAACCTTCTCCTAAATACTCCCCCCACAACACATGATGAACTCACATCCCCAATACAAACATACACCCATCTCCCTCTTGAAATACTATAAACAGCCTCTGTCACATCCCCTGATTATACACACACAGCTAGCAACCCCAATTTACACTGACAACCCCAATCTCTGCAAATTCCTCCACACCAAAAATACACTCCCTAAACTCTTACCCTACAGGATGAGCATATGTATAACCCCTATACTCTGAATACACACAGATCCAACACACAAAACATTAAAATGCATACCCCTACCTCTTCTCAAATGCCTGCACACGCAGCCTCAAAACACCCAGAACCAGCCCCACCACCCAGCCGCACCATGCTACACCAACCGTACACTCATAAAGGCACTCAGGCCCCTCATCTCTCCCCAGATCACACATACACAGTCTCTACACAGCTTTACTATTACCCCAAAGCGTCCTATACCCCAAACATACATCCATGAGCTCCCCACACAGCCCTAACCCTTGACAGAGGCAGCTCTACCGGGGGCATCATGGCACCCCAAGCGGGCAAATGCCGCTGAGGTAAGTGCCTCCTATGTTGCTGCACTTCTTGCTGCTGTTGCAAATCATCCCTTGACCCCACCGAGGCTGACTGGGACACCCTAAACGGGAAGTGGCAGCATATGAGTCAGGGAAGAGGAAAACTCCCTTCCAGGTATTCCCTGTCACCATCCATTGCACCAAAACATCGGATGACCAGCATGAACAAGAAACAGAGACATGTAACTATACCATGATAGAAATGCAAATTTTTCTAGAAAAAATTTCTACAAGGGAAGGGGGAGAACTGTGTTCCCCCTAATTATAAAGCCATGCTGTTACAATTCAAAGAAACGTCAGATACAGTACAACAGGCATTGGACTGCATCCATGTTGTAGCTAGATATGAGAAAGATAATTTTTCTGAAGCCCCAAATCTCGCTTGCCAGTAAAGGCACATGGGCCCCGCTGCCCCATCAGCCAGGAACCCAACAGAGGACCCTTAAGGGATATAGGGACTTCTGGGACCCTTACTGGTCTCCACCAAGGGGTGGTGCTTCACACAGCTCCATCCTTCATGGGATGACTAACAGACCTCCCTGTACTGGCAGCTCTGGAGATCGGGGTCCCTAATGACGTAACCTTGGGACAGCCCAAGCACAAGTTAGAAATTTTTGCCCAGGCGTTACAGACTCTTCAGCAGACTGGAGTGATGGGCAGCTGTCACCTCTCCGAATCCTGTACCCTGACCTCTGCCAAGGCCTCTGCCTTAGGGACCTGGCAGATCCCTGGAGCGTGGCCCTCCTCTGGGACAATTGCCCATATACTTCTCTAATTATCCTTGGGACACACATAAACAACTTTTCTCATGGCTCTCATTGACAACTGGAGCTCAAATTACAGTTCTTCCTGGGAAACCCTTCAATTATAAGCAAGGGCCACACGTTAGATTACAACGCATAATAGTCAGGGGAGTGGAAAGCATTCAGCTTCCATTGACTGTCACTACTGAAACAATCTTTATTAAAAATCTTGTAGTGGTGGTAGCCCCTTTGACCCTACCCTTTCCCGTTACAGCTACGGATGCCTTGATGTACCGCAACGCCATTTGGAACAAACCCAAATCCCTGGTCTTCCTGGTGGAAGCTGAATATTGGGAGCCCATAAGACTGCCACCTAAGACAGCAAATATCCCCCAATAACATGTATGACAGGGGGCTGTGGGATTGCAGCCCAAAATTCAAAATTTAGGACAAGAAGAAGTCATTAAACACACCATTTCTCCTTTTCAATTCCCCCATTTGGCTGCTATTAAAGCCTGCTATTAATGAGTGGCGCCTTATAAGCAACTACTGAAATATCAATGCTGATCCCCACTATTAAGGCTCCCATTTCCAACACTGTCCAGTTAATTAAGGATATCCAAAGGGCTCCAGGGAATTACTTTGCTGTGACAATCTAGCTATTATGTTCTATTCAGTACCAGTTATTGAGGAGTCCCAGCTGCAGTCTACTTTCACTTCAGAAGGCACCCAGTATGTTTTAAACTGTCTGCCTACTGGCTATCTTAACAGCCCAGCTATTGCCCACAGTCTTTGCTGGCAAGACCTGGTGTCCCCTTGCACCGTCTGGCACTATACTGATGTTCTAACCCAGAACCCCTCAGGAGATTGGTGCACGAGGCCCTAACATGGTTGGTGACCCATCTATAACATACAGGTGGGCTACTGCCCCACAGAAAATTCAAGGGCTCTCCACAACTATTACATTTCTGGGCATTAACTGATCCTCTAAAAGCCAGGAAATTCCTCTTGCAGCTAAACCTCAGCTGTTAACTATTCAGCCCCCCAACACACTATAGCAAGCCCAACTCGTCTTACTTAGGTCTCTTCACACTTCGGAGGCAACAAATACCACACTTGTCCATCATTCGTAGACCCATTTATGCAGCCACGTACAAACCCTCCATATTTTACTGGCGAAGAGCTAAACAATAAGCTTTATAGCAGGCACAAAGGTCAATTAGTCAAGCCCTCCCACTGGTTCCCCCTGGCTGCTCCTTCTGTGCTGAGAATGGACTATGTGTCCCGGAGCCTTTGGACTAACACAGCTCCTCCTAGCTGCCTGTGGGCTTCTGGACCAGACGGCTGCTCTCTACACCACTACACCCCCTCAGAACCGATTTGGGAACTGGTTCGTTGGTTTTGGTCTTGGTTTGGTGTGCACTGATGCCAGAGTTTGCTTGCGTCTTTTGCGTTTTGGTGTACACAATGGGAAATACTCCATCTACCCTGAAGGAGAGCCCTTTAGGGCCTATATTAGATAAATGGGTGAAACATAGCCCTGAGCCTATGACTAAGAAACACATGATATACTATTGTAATAGGGTGCGGACCCAAAATACAGGATCAGAAGGGCGGTAGCCCCTGAATGGCTCACTCAACTTTTATAGGATCTCGCAGTTACAAGTGTTTTGCAAAACAGCAAGCTGCACCGGCAGTTGTTCCAGCTGCCCACCCTCCCCTCATGCCGCCATCATATTCACCACCTCCCGTTTCCCCTACCCACGGGGATCAAATAGAAGTTTCTGTGTTAACCCCCAGAGCACAGGAGCCTGATTTAGTATCACCATCTAAGACTCCACAGGCCACCCAATTTGGACCGGGAGCCACTTCCACAGCAGGGCAATTTCCCTTGTGCTGACAACCTATAAGAGGCCAGGCGACGCCTTGGACTTGAGACGTCCGATTCTAATTTCCCCACAGCAGCCCCAGGGAACTTTGACAGTGGGGAACGAGTTGATTGACTCTCCAATAGATACCACTCCCCAAACCCTCCCTGTTTATCTTAAGAGGCTTGTAAATATTAAACAAAGGGGAAACAAAGTCATCCTAGGAAAAACTTGCCTGTATCTTTGAGAAGCAAATGTCCTTTCTGGTCTTCTCAGGAACCCTCATCTCTGCCATCTTTTTAAAATGCATCTTTTTAAAAGAGGGTAAAGTAATTTAGAACTTGACTTATCAAGGATAAATAAAAAACCTAAGTGTCTTTTCTGTAAAAATTCAGCCATCTAGACAAGTGAGTTTGATTTTTTCCATCTGTCAGAAACCTAATTTGAATCCAACCTTTTTTTGTAAACTGATGGGTTTCACATGGCTGTACCTGACTCCCTGCTGAAATTTGGAAATGACAACTATGACGTCTCTGTATGTTTGTGTCCTTGTATGTGTCTTTGTCTTTGGATAACATTACTGAGGTTGATTTGTGGATGAGCTCTATTTAATTGGCTTAAAGAAAAGTGAGCACTTACAAACCAAACTATTCTAAATACAAGAGAAATTGAGCTAAATGAGCTTCAGGTTCATGTGAACTGGGAAATATTCAGTATTAATTAAGACCTGGTATTAACTTTCGTTTGTTGATCTAATTAATATAGACATGCTGTTAGAGTCATCAACATTAAGTATAATACTTTTATTGTGCCTAGGTTTAATATAAGCTAAATAAAATCTTGTTATATCTATTGCAAATTTGTCAGCAAAGAAATAACTTGATGTGAAGAAACTTTTAAGGAAAGAAAATGCAAATGAAATAAGAGCTTTAGGTGAACTTTTTAAAATACTTATCTTTTAGGAAGGTCTATCTAAAATTAGTCTCTCCAGATATTTGACCACTTGAAAGTCAGAATTGTGCTAAAATAAGTGACAGAAGGTTTATGGAAAGTGGACCCTGAAAAAAAGAGTTCTGTACGTGGTCAGGATTGACTAAGTTTAAAATAAGTTTAATTGAGTCAATAAATTTTAAAAGTAAGCTGGTGCAAAACTTGAATTTCGCTTTTCTCTCTGTTAAGAAGACAAGGTTTCTTAAGATTTTGGACTGCTTTTGATACCAGATTTTAAGTTTTTCTACCTCTTAAGAGATCTGTTCTGTACTTGCCTTTGAAATCTTTTATTGTTACTTTGGCTAACTGAATAACTATTGTTTCACAGTGACATGTGATCCTACCTGACAGTTTTAAACCCTTTTCTTATTTTTCGGACAAAACTTCCCAAATCAAATTATAATGAAGTTCCTTTGACCTCTAGCTAACTTTGGGGTGCTTCAAAGGGCCCCTGAAACACCCCAAAGAGAGATATTAACTAATTAGGTTAACTTGGTATGTTGAATTACACGGGAAGTGTTGTCAAATAAGCAATAAATCTTCTTAGGTTACATTGTATGCCAAATGATACAGGTATTCTACAGATTATATGGAGTTCCTAAAATTTGGTATGTCCTGGTAAAATGTTACTAGTCAGAATTCTCTTTATTATCTGAAAGTGTTGCATGTCACTGCAGTAACCACGTTACTTTGTCAACTGCATCGTAATCAGATTTAAACGTGCCTTCTTAAGTCTTTCGTCATTGTACACAGTTATGGTTTCACTCTGATGCCTTTGCAAAAATGCTTCCTCTTCAAGAAGATTTATAGAAGGGACCTTTGGATAAATACAAGTTTCTGGTTTTCAAACCATAAGGGTGAACTGGGTAAGAACTTGAAGAATTCTAATGGGAAACCTGATGGCTTCATAAAGCTGTTAACAAAAACGATTAGTTGCACATGACTGGGTAAACTGGTGACTATGGTTATAATTTTTATGGTTTCTATCTGAAAAATGACTGCTTTAAATCTGTGTTTTCCAGGTGTAAGCAAAACCCTCCCCTTAAACTAACTATGACTTACAGTAATTTGTTAAATTATACCCTTGTAAGCAGAATTGAAACATTTATCTTTTTCTCTCTACCTGGTTGATCCTGCCAGTAGCGTATGCTTGTCTCAAAGATTAAGCCGTGCATGTCTAAGTATGCACTGCTGGTGCACTGAAACAGCGGATGGCTCACTAACTCAGTTATGGTACCTCTGGTCGCTCGCTATTGCAACTGGATTACAAGTAGTTATACTGATCATTGTTCTTTGTTTCCAGATTGTTTGCTCTTTGTGTCTCCCTGCTGCACTGTGTCTTTGTTAACGTTACTAGCTGCATTACTTATATCCTGTCTATTTTATAAGGTTGGTGTCTCTTACAGTACCCAGTATGTAACCAGGCCTCCAACAATACTTCTATGGCTAAACATCTTGAGGAAATAGATCACGTTTATAACATAAAATAATTGTAATAGTGTGATTCTAGGTATGGGAGGAAGCAACAAGGGAAAATGTCTCCTGGATCATAATTAGATAGAGGATCCAGAGGATCTTTAATTATCAATAGGGCCTAATCCAAAAACTAGCACCTGGAGTGATATATCAAGAATTCTCCCCTGACCTGGGATGAGCCTCCCAGCACCGTGGGACAAAATTTGATCCTGAAATGTCTCCCAGATATTGGTCAAAATCCTGACCAAAAGGAGAGGATCTGAGAAATGGAATATTTCCTGACACATCAGTCATTAGAGATTGCAGCCCTCCAACGTGAGCCGGTGAGCCCTGACGAAACTCAGGATACGAGAATATAGGATACAGGCCCCGGATAGCTGAGGTACATATCAAATGAATGATTTCAGTGAGCCCAGACTCTTGCATCTTCCCATACATAGAAAACTGCTAAATTCCTTAACTTGAGATGCTGCCTCCCAGGCTTGAAGCTATCAAAATTCCCATCAAATAGATCATAACTCTCAACTTTTAGGCTGAGAATATTTTTTAAGGCTACAGGTGTAAAGGAGACACTTTCCAGAGAGGAACAACAACAAAAAAAAACAACGTTTGGAACACTGGCACCGATGGTGGACACTCCCGGAAAGTTCCATCTGACGAAGCAATTAGAAGGGCCGTCACCCCCTTTTCCACAAGACTGTGGAATGGACATTGACAGTAGGGAATTGTAACAGGGAGGAGCCAAATCTGACTACACGTTGGATCTGTTTCTTTTACTTTAACCTTTGCCTTCCGCTGCTTTTGTTCACTAAAAGGATACTGTCTGTACATAATGGCCTGCCTCGGGGAACCCTGTTCCTCTGCCTGAATGTTAAACCAAAGTGCCTTTGTTCAGGGAAACATACGGACTCTGCCCACCTGTGGATGGCTGCAATTAAGAAGAAATTAACACATCCCCTCCCTGAGGCTGGCCATTCCAGGGGATATTCGCAAAACTTATGGCCCTTTTACTTTACCTCCTCATCTCCTCCCCATCTCTGTGCTATAAAACAAACTGGCATCCAAACCCCGATAAGATGGTTATTTTGAGACTTCAGTCCGCCATCTTCTCGGTCTGCTGGCTTTCCGAATGAAGTCATATTCCTTGCCTCAACACCTCATCTCCGACTTATTGGCCTGTCGTGCGGCAAGCACAGCAAGCTTGGACTTGGTAACATCTTTACTCAGGACACGGTGTCACAAAATGGGACATTGTTTTCTGTTTGTTTGTTTTGTTTTTGTGTTTTGTGTTTGTTTTTGTTTTGGGCTGCGCCACGTGGCTTGTGGGATCTTAGTTCCTCGACCAGAGATCGAACCCACGCTCCCTGCAGTGGAAGCTCGGAGTCCTAAGCAATGGACTACCAGGGAATTCCCATGGGACACTGTTACCTTGCAGTCATGGTCCTCACCTTTGTGAGACAGAGGTAGTAGTGTAGCAGGATTGAGAACGTTGTAAAGTTTAAGATAAAGATTAGGTGGTGAAAGCAGGATTTCACAGGAAGTGAATCTAGTGATACTTGCAGTGAAATGTTGTCAATTCAGAGTTAAGAAGACTGTGGACAATGTGTGGAGTTTGCAAATAAACTTCATTTTCTAGAGTCAAATCTGCCAAGGCTTCCACTAAATTTGCAGTTGTGGCTATAACCTTAAGACAACTGAGATAGGCATAAGCAACTGACTCAAATTGCATGCTATAATAGGCAAAAGGCCTATGTTTACTACCATGCTCACATAGTTCCGCGGGGCCTGATTATGCCATTCATGCACAAATCAAGTAAAAGGTTTTGAATAACCTAAAGTTAATCTATTAGGTAGAGATCTCTTTGCTAACTTAAAAGGGCTAATATATTTTGCCTCCAGTGGAGATCTCACCTTAAAGTTTCCGGATCAACCTGAACCTGATCATTTGGGTAACCCTAAGGCAGGCAGCTCTTGCAGTGCTTGTTTTAGCCTTATAAAAGCCTGCTTATGTTGGGGTCAGTAAATGACCTCTTCCTGTTGGGGTAATTGATGATGAGTGACACGGCATGAGAGCTCCCTCTACGGGCCTTCCAGACTCCAATTCTAGTTGAGGTTTCCTTTTGTTAACATTCACAGCATGTTTTATTGGCAGGAGGATTCACAATGAGGGAGAAAAGGCCACAAGACTCACCATAAAGAAGGCTCAGAAATTCCTGGGTGGGTCCAAAGGAGGCACAAGGTGCCTGTGGGGTCAGCTGGTGGCCACAATGATCACGTGGTTCCATCTGATGGGTTTGCAGCTCGATGTGGAATAGTGAATAAAAGGGTCAGTTCATCCTATCAGAGAAACATGAAACTGAGATAAGCTTCCCACTGCTAGAAGCATCTTGAGCCTTCAGAAAAGAACAGAGAACATGTCTAAAGGGTTTGGGAACATCAGAGCCATATCTCCTCAGAGTGGGACTCCCCAGGCCCTCCAGGTCTCAGTCCCCAACTCTCCCTCAGGGACAAAGCCTCCACACCTCTGGCCTTGTCAGCTCACTGATCCCTAGAGGTCCTGCCTATCCCTGAGGACTTAGGTTTCCACGGAGACAGGTTGGTTGAGACCTAGTGATACAGTTGACCAGCCTGATATGCAACAGTTCCCACCACCCTGGGGCAGTTGGGCTCAGGGACACATGGCTCTGGACCCCATGTGGAGGGTGTCCTTGCACGTCAGCTGTGCCCCAGAAGAGCCAGTAATGCCTGTAGCTGTCCAGCTGATTCTCAGGGTATTTTCCTGGGAGAGCCCTTGGTCATCTGACCGCCTATCCAGGAAGCCCCGTGACTTTCTGACTGCTGCCTGTCACGCCAACAACACACCTGTGAAGGTTCTGCTCTGCATGGCCATCTGTCCTCCAGGCCCCCCCTTCTAGGGACCCAGATGCTAGGACCACACAAATGCTGAGGGAGTGTCCACCTGCCTAAGGTACAGACACCCCTGTATCCATCTGCATGATTTCTACTGGAAATCAACATTTATGGGGATTCTTTGGCCCTAAAGAACAGACCAACCTGATAGAAGCAATGCAATGATTCACAATTACCAGGGTCAATGCACATATACAGGGGCCCATAGCCCCAGATGCCCCACTCACAATTCACATGGGTGTCCCATACGTACCCACCGATGCCCAAATATTCTTGCTTCATACATACACATATCCAAACACGCACATCAGTGGTGTGCTGGTAAGTGCTAAAAAAACTCTCCGAGAAAGGTGGGAAAGACTTCACTTATGCTATCTACGTGGTATAAATATTCCCAGCATGACCAATTTCAAGCTACCCACCTGACATCACTGAACACAGAGCTGGGAAGAGATATGCACCATTGACTATCCCAGGATAGTATGAACCAGTTCCAGCACATCCCATACCTTTTCCTATGAATTTGTGCACACAATCCACTTACACCCCAAGTAGAACCCTCAACTCCCATCACAGATATATAACCAAAAGGATACCACATATACATATGTGTTTGTACATATACATATATATATATATATATATATATATATATATATCTCCTGAACACACACATACATTTCTACCCTCACCCTGAATAAATACACAAACAGACCACCTCTTACTACCTAAATTTTTACAGACAAAACCTTACTCACCCTGAATATTCACATTCCACTCTCACAACTATATATACACACACAACATGGGCCTGAAAACAAACATGTGCAACCAATATGCCATCCAGATGTACACACTGAGTACCTAAACACACAGGCTCACCA
The DNA here is from genome assembly GCF_028023285.1 of Balaenoptera ricei. Taxonomy (NCBI): domain Eukaryota; kingdom Metazoa; phylum Chordata; class Mammalia; order Artiodactyla; family Balaenopteridae; genus Balaenoptera; species Balaenoptera ricei. Next base: position 25,163,658 of record NC_082644.1, read on the forward strand.
AGTACACAACTGTCTCATGGGCAACCCAAAAAAGACCCATATGCAATCCCACAGCCCTAAAATACATATACTCCAGGATTCGTGCACACACACATAACCTACACCGTCTACTGGTTTCCAAACACACAAACTAAACTCTCACATCCCCCAGAATACATACCCCAGAAGCCCCAGGAACTCAAAAACACACACAGCCACATATAACCTATATTTATCAAATACAGCTGACCCTTGAACAACTTGGGGGTTAGGGCGCCAACCCTCCATGCAGTGGTTCTGCATCCATGGATCGTGTAGTAGTCCTGTAGTATTTACTGGAAAAAAAATCCACTATAAGTGGACCCGTGTGGTTCAAACGTGTGTTGTTCAAGGGTCAACTGTACATATAAGTCCACCTCACTAATACTGAGAACACACATACAAGCAACACCACTAAATTCTTCAGGCATTACATTTTGAAATAGACACACAGAGGACTCTAAGCCTCCTGATATACTCACAAATCACAAATACACACACCCACAAACTACTCATGAGTATACACCCCAAATGCTCAGACACACTCAAAACAGAAAAACACCGACAACCTCTGCAGTCTTACTAATATACATACACAATTCTCACACACCTATGGACACACACATGCAAATATTCCCAAGCCCTGAACATACAGATCCCCTCCCAAACACTATACATTATGCTACCTCTCCAGAATACAAGCTCCCCACCACTACCCCAACATATAAACTGTATATGTGTGTGGGGGTGTTTATATATATATATATTTCTACCCTCACCCTGAATATATAGACAGACCACCTCTTGCTCCTACCAAACACATGTATAAACACCCTAGCATTCTCCAAAGAAATACACTTTGAATACTCCTAACAACTCCATACCTTATGAACAAACTTTGATAATGCATGAACCTGATGATGGACACACACACAGATTAGAATACACAAGTAAGATACATGCAAGTATCTCCAGCAAACCATTTATGAAACAACTCCCATATATCAAATTATCCCTAGCTATTAGGAGCCAGCTCACACATATGCAAGTACTAACAAATACCCGTATCACATATTTCTAATACATAGAAATGCAATTGTCCAACTTCCCTGTAGAAACATAGAACCCCACCTCTTTATCAGATACACATATACTCACTTCCCAAAATACATACGCTTAAGAGGCTCCTACTGAAAATTACAAATGCACAGCCTCAGCAAATGTTCCTCCAAGTGGCCATGCCCCTTGAATACACACACAAACTCATTTAACACATAACTCTCCACAAGTCCCAAATAGAACCACAATTACCCAGAACACTACAAATATGCAATAATATCACCCTATATGCCCTTTGTTCCAAATACACATACAGTACCACACTACTGGCATATACATAACCCCACATTCCCAACCTCTCACACAGAATTAACTCTGCCATCTTGCAGAATACAGAATCATACAAACACAACATACCTACATATACAACATCCACCAGTCCCATAAAATAGTCACAGACTTGCCCTCTACACACCCAAATATACGTAGACAGCTCCTGAAAATGCACACACACAAACACCCCATAACCATACAACATGCCCTGAATACACAAATGATCATCCTACATTCCCCAAATATACAAAATAAACAGACTGGACACCCAAAGTAATATACACCACTACTTTTCCTGACATTACCCTTATGCGTATGCAGATAATCCTTCCAAATCCACCATTAGACACACATAAATCCCCAAATTCATGGGTGATAAAAACACATGTAAACATATTCCCCAAACACCTAATTACAAACACCTAACCACCAACTCCTTGAGTATGCCTGCGTCACATCTCAACACCCTCCAAATACAACACTCACTCTTACACACTCTCACAAAAACACAGGCATGACCTCCCTTCAGACACAAACATCCACAGACAAAACCAACCCACACATCTGACTACATATCAGATTCCCACCAACCAATTAAATATGTACAGACCCCATCTATGCTTGCAGATCAATCATGATTTGACATCAGACTACAAATACATGTTTACTACCACATTCAGCAAAGTTGCTCCCATCACTGACAAAAGAATGCAGTTTGGACATAAGTGGTGATTGATGTTTTTATGATAAGAAGGAAGACACTAGTGAAACCATGAGTGTGTTCCTTCGATCTTCACTCATTTTCCAATCACCTGAGCTACACCTTTGGAATCAGATGAGGGTTTTCAACTCGCAAGAACGTCCCTCTAGCTTTTGTACTCTTCAGAACGCGCAGCCTAGAACGGCACCTGTTTAATAGCTCACACACACTACTTACCCCCCACTGTAGGCCCCGCAATCACTGAACCCTTCATGCAGCCGACTCCCCAGTGGTGCCAATAACCCTGGGGTAAACCCCTCAAGGGAATCGAGCTCTATGGGGGCGTGAATCCACATTGTGGGGAGTCTCCTTACACGGACAAGGGCACAAATAACCCACAGGGTGAACACCAGTGCAGAGCGGTGACACCTGAGGGGTGAAAAGTCCCTGTACCCCTTACCTCAGGGTTCCTAGAATTGACTCCAGAGGCGGCCATGACAGGCCCCGCCCCCGCCGGACGGCCGTTGGGGCCCCAACCTCCCCGCTCGCGCATGCGCTCCTGTCTTCCGGAGCCGAGCCAACTGCCCCAACAGACGCCAGGAGCTGTTGAAGGACGGCGGTCCGCGTGCCCGAGAGCCCCGCCCCAGTGGGCGTGCGCAGGCGTGCGCAGGCGTGCAGGCGCAGGGCACGCGGGGATCTGTTCCAGGAGGTCTCTGCAGGAGAGGAGAGAAATGCAGGGTCGGGCACGCTACGCAGCATCTCTGGCGACGCTCCTCGCTGGGAACCTTCGTGACGGTCTCTTCTTAAAACCAGCTCTTGTGAGATGTGCACTCCTGATTTTTATACTGCACATGTGAAACCCATGCACTTAGCTACAAAGAGTTCTGGAGAGCTCCGCTCTAAGCACAGTAGCCTCAAATTGGGGCAAGTGCTTTCATGCCCTTTGGACTGCAGTTCCTTGGTTCTTCTTTATGCCTTTCAAAAAACAGTAGGTCCTTTTTCCTAGCAAGCCTGAAGTTTCCGTTAAAGAACAATTCTAGCAAAGAATTCAGACCTGGGAAACACTCTTAAGATACTGTCTCCTGACTCCGTTCCTAGAGTTTTTCCAAACGCATTTACTCTACTAGAATATTTTTTCTCAGTGTATTTAATACATGGAGGTTTTTCAATAAATGTTGATTCACAGGTGTTTCCTTTGTACGGTTTTTTTTTTTTTTTTAATAACTTTGAGAGAGAGTGGACAATCTGGGCCAATTTCAACACAGCAGGTAGTATGGGAACAATTTTCCTTTCCCTCCCTCCTTTTTTGTAATATCTTGCAGACTTTCAGTTGGCATTAAAAACAACAACAACAACAAAAATAGTAGCGGGATCAACTTACTGACCTGACTTTGTAATACTTCCCAAAGAAACTTCAATCATCAGATCCTCTTTCTGGTCAATTGCAAGATTAGAGCATTTCTCACTCAACAGGATGCCTCTGAAGACCCCTCACATCTAACAGCACTAAGCGCCTCCAAGTGCACAGACTTGAAAACTCCACAAGACACAAACATGGTATCTCTTCGTTTCTTTAACGTTCCGTGATTGAGTGGAAGATGAACTGTCTTGAGGCTTGTGATGCATGTCCAGAGTTGTTTTTTCTCCGTAGTCAATGCCTGCCCGCAGCCTCTGTGCAGGAATAGTCAGAGATCATGATCCAAAGGACTTTTAGATACTCCCTTCTGTGACTGCTCTTCCCAAATTACATTTGGGCTAATTTGATTCTCTCTGTCTCTCGGGTGTAGGATTTTGAAGTATTACAAAAGTGACTGCAGAATTGGGACTGGCTAATTTTTGCACAGTGCAATTTTTGTATCAGTGGCCTTGAGAAGAGTCCTTCAAATACTGTATCAGAATTATGAGTGAGAATCTTGTAAATAATTGGTTGAATGACTGAACAAAGGGAGGAAGCAACAAGGAAGCCTGCCTTTCTCGAGTGCCTGGGTACAATATTTTGCCTCACCATCCCTCTAGTATGAAGTTATTGGTTGAAAATCATATGAGTTTTCCTTCATTGTAAAAGCTCCTGTACTGAGCGATATTCCCAAACTGTTTATTTTTTTCAGTCCCCGACAGGAGTTTCTTTAGATATAAAGTTCACCATGATGTTGCTTGAAATATTCTCACCTTATCTTCTCATCTTCTTCTGAGTCAATTTTTCCTGACAAGGGGCAAGGAACTTCTTAAGCACCAACAGGAGTCTTTTTCACACTGTGGAACAGTCCTTCTAAACCTCTGTTTCCTTCCCCAACACCCCACAATCAGTTGGAGTTCTACTGCAGCTACAGCAGTGAGAGAATCTCATCTCCCAAGAGATTTGGTTGCCATCCTCTGAGGTTTTCAGCCTTCATCTCCCTTGACAAGTTTCCTAACAGTCCTCTCTTCTCACAACACAAAACACGAATACTCTTTCATATCATTTTGATAGTGGTTAACTGACTGACATGGATTCTCAATATGAAAATAATAATCAGACAAGTTTTGTAAAAGGAATGCTACCATCATTCCCATGCAGATGGGGCCATATGCAATGATGAGCCTAGATTCTAAAGAGCAAGTGTATGTAATGCAGACAGGAAATTAACAAACTTGTAAGCAGGGCTTGCAGGCTAGGATTTAGATGGAAGTGGGCTTGTCTGAATGGGGATTGGACACTGGTGGATAAACTCTTGGCATTGTGTCAAGGTGCACATCCATCTCATGGGTAGTGGACTTTTAACACCTAGAAAAACCAGGGCTCTAGGATGTTTAGTCCCTTTAACATAAGGAAAGAGAAGAAGATTTTCTGCCTTCTTGTTCCTTACTTCTGTCCTTACCCCTACTAAGCCAAGATGTTCAGTGCTATATGATGGCTCTTCCAAATCCATTTCATCCAAAGAGCCTGCAGATTTTGTGTATGTTTACAGTTGTGTTTTCTGTTGGAGCCAAGGTGCACACTTGAGTCTCATCACTCCAAGTTCTCTTTCTCATAAGGAAGAGTAACTGATAATAGCTTAGTATGTTCTGATTTTTTGGTAGTGTTGCCAGATAAAATACAGATTTCGAGTTAAACATAAATTTCAGATAAACAGGGAAAGAATTTGCAGTAAAACTATGTCCAAAATGTTGCATGGGACAAAGTTGTACTAAAAATGAATTCATTGTTTATGTGAAATTCAAAAGTCAAATTCAGTTAGGCATTTGTTACTTTTCTTTACTAGATCGAGCCACCCTATTCTTTCAGGTGCTTTGAAATGTAACAGACTGTAGAAATTCTTGTTCTAGGAATCTAGTGCAGAAACAGAGGAGCCACGATACCCGTACAAAGACAATCATTGGAAATATCCTCAGATATATTGGAACATATATGAATTTTGATCTAGAAAAAAAATGAAGGCATTTTTAAAAATGAAAACAGATTGCCTTCGTTTTTAGTTGCATGACGTATCTCTGGGAAGATTTTAATGAAAGAGATAACACTGGTTTCCTCCGGGAAAGAGGATTGGGTTGACAGGGGAAAGAGGTGGGAGGAGGGCTCGCCACTGCATATTCCATTTTGCACAATTTAATTTTGAACCATGAGAAGGTGTTACTCGCTTAAAATATTATACTAAAATCATTTAAAAGGTAAAAAACTAAACCTTTTACAACCATGGAATACTATGAGAAAGACATTTAGTGAATTCTGGTCTTGGACATGGGGGCTGCATGATGGTTTTTTGATGGACGGGGGCTTTCCAGCACAAAGGATCATTAGTAAGGCTGGTCCTGCTGGATGTTGGTTGGAGCACAAGGACCACTCCCTTAGGAGTGATGTACATACAGCAGTCAAAGACACTGGATCTGCTGAGACAATCCTAATTTCAAATACTCAGTTCCATGTGGCCATAAATACCCAAGTGTTTATCAGACTAACCGTTCTGAATTTTGTTCAGAAAGTCTAGTCTCTGTTGAAGTAAGTCAAGAGCCAGGTAGGAAGCAGAGTGTGTTGAGGGACACAAAACTAGGTTGATGGAAAAAGAAGTGAAAGGAAGGGACCGTCAAGTCCAACCTCGGTGCCGTGAATCAAAAAAAAACAGTTTATAAACTGCGTAAAGAGGCACACACCAATTGTGTTGCCACTGTGTGAGGTGGAAGGAACTTCCGGTTCTTGCCTACCTGCCAGAGCCCTCGTGGAATGTCTCCCCACCCCCACCCTACCCAGACCCACGTGCCCTCTGCCCCTCCCCCACTGCAGAATGTTTAGATTCAAACCTGCCCCTCCTTCACTTGGATCCTGAGCGGCTGCTGAAGCAGGTCACTCTCTGGGTCCTGGTCTTGACTTTTCTCATTGAGGCTACCAGGCAGCAGTAGTCCGTGCCCAAGCCTGCAGGATGGCTTCAGAAGGAGGTAAGCCTATAGGCTGGGGGTGTGTTCTCACAGACCCTGCCATCCCTCACATATTTTGGGTTCACACGTGATACTTCACGGTGGGCACACAGTTGGACTGAAGTAGAGGGAGAAGAGAGCCCTGGACACACGAGGACATTTCACCTGGGGAGACTGGGGAGCCTGAAGAAACCCGAGACTGCACTGGGGAGGAGGGGTCATTGGAGGCGGATCAAGAGGAATTGCCCTGGCTATGGAGAAAGGATGGCAGCAGGCAGGTTGATTCTTTCTAGAAGGGAGACAAGCCACTTTGAAACGTGTGTGTAAGGATGTGTGTGATGTCCTGGTGGTGACACAGGGAGGGTCATGAGGAAAAGCCTAGACGTGTCTTGTGTTCCTGAGGCACCTGAAGCTTGCCTCACCATATCTTTCTAAGGGATTTGAACAGGAGCATACTGTATCTAAGGGGGCCGTGGGGAGAGATGGTCTTGGTGAGAAAACTGTTCAGTGGGGCTGTGTGTGGCCACACCTGCAGTGAAGTGTCCTCTCCGAGAGCTAGGCAGGAGGTTACTCTAACTGCCGCAGCCCACACCTCGTCCACTCCTCCCAGCCCAGAGCTCACTTCTCAGTTCAGGTAACTGTTGCTTTGGATTCAACAGGGGATGGGCAACCGTGTAACTTCAGCCAAAAGAGGGCTCAGATTCCTGAGTTGCTCTGAATTGTTCTTCCTTTTGTGGAATCGCACTACTTCAAACCTACTTCATCTCGTCCAGTATCTCATGGTGGACTCTCAGGCTGCCTTGAGAGGAAGAGTTTGTTCATATTTCCTGTCACTCCTTCATGGACAGGGAACAGATGTGGAGTGGGGTTGTTTCGGGTGGATTGTCTGTGAAGGCTGCTTCCTCTTTTAAAGGGGGAAGGAGTGTAGCCCAGGGGCAGGAAGACGATCTTCTGTGTTATTATTAAATGTCCTATGACACCTGTTCTGATTATTTAGGTGCACCGTGGTGTGTACCTTGTTCTCCTGAACAGGGATGTGTTCCAGACAACTTGATCGCCATGGCAACTGGCTTATGCCTGCTTCTTAGATTGTCTTTCCATTATTGGGAGCTGGAGGGGGAAGGACCACAGGCGGTCTGTACTCCCACGACCAATGTAACATGACACTTCCCTGGCCCTTGTTTAATCCTCTGCAGCCATCACTGGCTGTGAAATGCCAGAATCTAAGGGACACGCACCTACTTCTCAGACCCCCCCCAACCCGCGCCGCCTCCTAGGAACAGAACTCCTGAGTGATGACAGTGACTCTGGGCACTGGGGAGGGGGTGGCAGGACCTGGCCCATGTTACATGTCTGCTGTGGGTTGTTCTGAGATGCAGGTGCATTCTGGGCCAGTGTTATGGGTTTGTGTCAAAATTCCATTAGAGAGATATTTTCCAGCATTTTGTTTTGTTTTGTGAGGCTAGGAAAGAAAGAGGGGATTTATACTGAGCATCAGGAAAAGGAGGACTGAGGAGGAGGTGGGGCCCTAATATTTTACACAGTGCCTGTCCACAAAGGGCCTTTGGGTGCCTAGAACTTACCTTGGAGAAGGTCCCTACCTGCTAGTATGCCGGCTGAGGGGCATTTCTCACAGAGCGGATGTCCACACAGTTCCAGGTCTTGGGAGACAGCCTGTGAGGCTAAGGTGCCAGGGGGTGCCTTAGGGAGGCTCTCCAAGTCAGTGCTTGCTGAGGCGATTTCTTCTCGGCAGACAGGGTTCAGGGACCTTGGTGGATGGGCGCGGGGTCACCAGTGGAATAATTCTCAACTGGAGGTCAGGGCATGAAAATCACTTGAAGACATTTGCACGCTGCACAGTTTCCCTTGTCCAAGTGTCCCTCACCTGTGGAGATTTACACTCTGATGCCACAGAAAGCCTCAGTCCCACTTGCCCATTCTCCTCCTCCATTCACTCCTTTCCTTTGCCTCCACAGCATCTCCAGTGCTGGGAACGGATGTGACCATGAACCCCGGTGCCTCCTTGTCTACTTTCACGGCAGTGCCCTTCCCTCCACCCATTCCTGGCGCCCAGCACCGGCCACCCTGGCAGCAGCACTTGCCACCTCCCATCACCCCAGCATTCCCTCCTGGCAGCAGCCTGCTGCTGCCAGCTTTCCCCAGGACGCCTATGGTGGCTAATGGTGGCCGTGGCCCCAGTGCCCCTGGGGCTTGCAACCTCACTGTCCAAGTCAGGTCACAAGGGAGGCCAGTGGAGGCCCCCCAGACTCAGACCTTTGTCGTTACTCAGCCCCCCCTCAACTGGAGCACTCCAGGGGCCCTCAGCAGGAGTGCTGCATGTCCTGCCCCCGTATTCTTAGCAACCCCTGTGATGGGGACCGTTGTGACTGCTCCAGCTGTTGGAGTTAGTCAGGCTGGCAAGGGAGGCTGGACCCCAGGCTTTCCTCCTCAAGCTCCACCACCAGCTGCCCATCTGGCCCCTATCATTCGCCCAGTGAACTCTGGGCCATGGCCACATGACACTTCCAGGGAGGGCAGCCTGGCCACCAACCAGTCCAACGCCTCGCACGATGGCTCCTCTAAACCCCAGAGCGTGTACAGTAACTTCCGACGTTGGCAGCACCTCAAGCCCCTGGCCCGGAGACACTTTCACCGGAGTCCTGATGCAGAAGCTTTTTCCTGCTTTCTCATGTGAGTGAACGCTCAGGGGGTCCTGAGCTTATGGGAGCTTTTAGATAAAGAGGAACTGGGGATGGACTCGCACGTTAGGTTTCTAGGGATACTGGAAGGAAGGTGTGAGAGCGATGTCCATGCTATGAGAAGGCACATTGTCGGTCACATGGGTGGGCCTGCCAGTCCGTGACATCAGGACTGAAATGTGCCCTATCTCAACTGGCCCCACCACCCTGTGAGTCTGGCCAGCTTGGTCTTCCATGATTCTCATGGTAATATGGACTGAAGACTTGCAGTCAGAGAGGGTCGTGGTGTAAGGTGAGGAGCCAAGGAGTGGATGCTGCACTCTCCTGTGGTGCCGTGTCCTTTCATACAGGACTTGAGCGTACATGACCAGGGGAGGTCACTTCAGAGGAGGGGGAGGAGCGCGGGGCCCAGGAGAGCGCTTTATGCATGCCTCCACTTCGTTGTGGAGAATTCCACTAGGAACAGTGTGATGGTAGAGCTCTCCTAAGGGCGTGGGCTCTCTCCCACTAGAGTTGTGAGCCTGGCAGGCATTTCCATCCTAAACCTCCAGTCCCTCGTAAAAAGGGGACAAGTACACTTCACTCAGAGGACTGTGCAGAAGACTCCTTGGGCTAATCTATGAAGTGTTAGCAGATTGCTTGGCACATGCCATGCCTCATTGATGATGGTGATTTTTCTTATGAAAATGCAGCCTTGAGGAGGAAGAGAGCTCCCCAAGGCACAATGTCCCAGCTCTAGCCTGGGAGTGGATGGTCAGCCTTCAGTGAGTGTGAGGCGGTGACAGCAGTGGCCGGGAAGGCTTGTCTTTGCCCTCCCAGACGCCCGCCTCTCACCCTCCTGTTGCTCAGTCATTCTGGGTTGAGCGATGTGTGGTCCACATGGGTGGGTGGGGTCAGGCAGGTGGGGGCTGGGCTGGGCCCGGAGACTGACCCCGAGTGCTTACAGCCCAGTGCTTCGATCCTTGGCCCGCCTGAAGCCCAGCATGACGCAGGAGGAGGGACTGTGGAGGGCCGTGCAGGAATGGCGGCGCTTGAGAAACCTTGACCGGATGATCTACTACGAGATGGCGGAAAAGTGAGTCAGCGTCCTGAGCCCAGGGGCTGCGTGGAGGGTGAGGCGAGTGGGTGAGGGTGGGGTCTGGCCGTGGGGGTGCTCATCAGAGAGGACAAAGGAGAAGGGCTGTCACCCAGCACAGGGGCCCCGCAGCCAAGGGGCCCCACTGTCCTGCAGAAACCCCTCCCTCACCTTGACAGTTTGAGACTTCTGTCCTTCCTCCACCAGGAGCTCTGCCTTCCCCTAATTTTGACCTACCCTTGCCTTGATATGAAGGTCTCAGGACGGGGCAGGGTAAAGCTGTGAGTCCAGTAGGGGTCCAACTCCGACCATATGGGCTGGGCCGGGAAAAGAGCTCCACCTGCCAGCCGGCTGCTTCCTTAGTGGTGGGTGGCTGGCGGCCACTGACATAGATTTGGGACCACCTCTCCATGAAAAGTGCCCTGAGTGGGTACCCTGGCATCCCTGAAGAGGCTGGGGAAGCCAGCTGTCGTCAGCCCAAGGATCTCCGGCCCTTCCAGTGTTTGCTCCATGGTAATCCCCTTGGTTTAAGAAACAAAACCAAACAAACGAGCGCCTCTCAGAGGAAGGGAAGGCCTCTCCTCTAAGCTCAGCATCCACATCGTCCAGCCTCTCCTGGGCCCTGTCTCCAGGTCTATGTTCCAGGAGTCTCAGTCCTAGCCCAGGGTCCTGGATTCGGTCAGGGACCCCTGTGGGGAACACATGCCTGTTCCAGCCTCTGGCTGTCAGCCCTTCATTTGGCTCTGGATGGGGATGGGGGGCATGAGGAGGGTGCCCACTGGGTCAGCCATGTGTCCCGTTGACCTGGTTCAATTCAGCGACCTGGGTCTATGCTGTTGCATGCCCTCCAGTGCTGGTGAGGCAGGAAGGGTCCCAGATCTTGTTGTCACTTCCAGGAGCAGCTCTCTGCTGTGGACAGCACCGCACAGGGCCTTGATGGCCCCAAGGCACATCCTCTCCCAGTGCCTCATTCTTGGCTGCCTTTGTTGGGCTCCAGAACCCAGGCCTTTTTCTCAGGGTGGCCTGTGCCTCCGTCACCCCCAGGTTCATGGAATTTGCGGCCGAGGAGGAGATGCACATTCAGCATTTGCAGTGGATGCAGTGCGCGCAGGACCTGCCTCCTCCAGCCCCACCGAAGCTGGATCCTCGGGGGCCCCCAGCCCCGAAAGTGGGCCTTCAGCCAGGCACCCAGGTTCCCACTGGAGCTGAAGGCACAGGTAACAGGGCCCTAGGGTTGGCCACCGTCCCCATGTGGATCCTTTTCCTTCAAGACAGGGGCATTGGTCTTTCAACCAAAACAGCCACCGAGGCGGGGGGTGGGTGGGTGGGGTCTCAGCTGCCCTTTGTCACTACGGGGTATTGACTTGGTCAGTTTTGTAACTCCTCTCACACCTCCCTGTCAAAGGACCCCACACTAAGTCTGCCTAAGAAGTGGGCTTGAAAGGGAGACCCCTAGAAAATTGGAGGTTCCACAATTCCTTACTTGTGACTCTCTTAGATGACCCCCTTACCTCCCCTCTCCAACTGTGCATGAGGCTTCAGATGGTCCTGACCCCTCCCACACCCACATCAATGTCCCCCAAACAATGCCCTCAGCAACGTGCGGTCGGTGGTCAGGAGGTGGACCGGGAGTCCCTCACCTTCCTTCCCTTCCTCCTGCTCTGCCTCAGCCTGTGCTCCCAGGATGTCCGGCCCCAGGGCCCAGCCCTCGCACCTGAAGCCACACAGATCCCAGCGGACCCCGGAGCCCAAGGCACCCAAGGAGATTCCCCCTGAGGCTGTGAGGGAGTATGTGGACATCATGGAGGCGCTGGTGGGGCCCGTCGACTCAGCCACAGGCGAATCATATGCAGAATGTGAAAAGGACGGAAATGAGCTGAAGCAGGAAGAGGACGGCACCTACTTGGACCCGGGTCTCTTGAGCTACATTGACAAGCTGTGTTCTCAGGAAGACTTTGTCACCATGGTAGGCTGGGCCTGGAACCTGGGGTCTACAAGATGCCAGGGCATGGAACTCTCAGCATCCAAGCTCTGGGTTCTGCTCAGGCCGATGGGACTTAAGCTCAGCTCCTTGTTCCTGAGCCTGGTGTTAGGGGAGGTTTACGCAGATGTATGTGTGTATGTTTGTGTCTGTGTGTATGCCTTTGTGTGTCTGTGTATGTGCATCTGTATATGTGCTCTTTTGTGTGTGACTGTGTATGTGGATGTGTGTGTGTGTGTGTGTGTGTGTGTGTGTGTGTGCTGACCATCCCCGCCTTGTGGAGGAGAGTGGGGGTGGGTCTCTGCTTTTCAGTTTCCCTCCTGGTTTTCTTGTGTCACAGGCCACTCCTGGCCAAGGATGCTAACAGCCTCTTCTTTCTGTCTGAGGTGGAGGCAGTCATTCACCCTCGATTCCTGGCAGATTTGCTTTCCCCAGACCCACAGCTGGATCTCTTGGCCCTTGCTCAGGAGCTGGAGCAAGAGGAAGGACTCACCCCTAAAGAAGTGAGCCAGGGGAGGGAGAGGGACAATCAGGGAGCCAGGGGACTCCAGGGGAGGGGGGACCCCAGGTGATCCAGGGGACAGGGGAAACCAGGTGGCCCAGGGGAGCCAGAGGAGGGAGGGATCGCAGGTAGAACAGGGGAGACAAGGGACACCCAGGAAGACCAGGGCACGGAGGGACCCCAGTGAGCAGGGGAGAGGTAGGGCCCCAGAACAGGAGGTCCACATGGCTCTGTCCATCCCTTCCCTGCCTCGGAGACCTGGCATGGGGTAGGGCCCTTTCTGGGGTGGGTGCAGTGAAGGGTGATAGGAAGGAGATGATGGGGAGCCGGGAGCGGAGGGAAGGACACAAAGCTGGGAATAAGGTGCAGGAGGATGGCAGGAATGCCACCGTGTCTGTATTTGGAGTCTAGTCCTGGGGTCACCCGTCCCCTCCTCCCCGCCAGGGCCATTGTCCCACTGCCCAGTGCTCCTCCTCTCACACGTGCGCGTGGAGCCATCATTGTCCTCCTCCCTCCTACCAGCTGGTGCAGAAACGACTCCTGGACTTGAAAGAGGAGGAAGGTGGGCCGGCAGCCCCGAGCCACAGTGCACCCGGGATGGGCTCAAGTCCATCTGAGTCCCACGCCGGCCAAGGTGCCCAGAGGCACGACCAAGACCGCCATCTAGGGGTCAGTGATGAAGCCTGCCCACGAGAGATTGATTTTGAGGCTCTTCATAGGCCCATCCGAACAGACACTGGCCCGTTCGGGCCCAAAGTCTTTGTTCCCTCTCGAGGACGTCAGGAGGTCTCTCCATTCCGGGCCGGACGGCCCTCCCCTCCCCAGGGTCAAAGGCGCACTGGCCCTCTACTGGGACCCAGGGATGCGTCTGTTCTCAGAGAGGCGTCTCCTGTTCGGGAGGCCCGAGGGCCCAGGGACGCGTCCAGTGAGGACGAGGAGGAGCTCCCCAGCCTGGCCTTCCTCTTGGCCTCTCCGCAGAGCCTGCTGCCTTGCGGGCTGTCCCAGGCACCTGCCCCTGCCTCAGGCCTGGCCTCCCCTGGAGGTTGGGGGGCCCAGAGTGCTCCCCAGGCCCCCTCCCCTCAGAGAAGAGGCCCCAGCCCAGCTCCACCAGCCGCTCCCAAGTCGAGGAAGCGGGCTCTGTGTGGGCGCCCAGCCGCTGCTGAGAAGCTGCCCATCCCCAGGGCTGGCCACGGGGTCTCTGCGAGGCCAGCCTTGGCTCTGGGGCTGGCTCGCCCCTCACAGCCGAGAAAGAGAAAGCGTGACCCGTTTGTCACAGGGAAGAGGAGGAAGAGGAAGCACTGCAGCCAGTAGGGAACAGCCGGGCCGGCCCCCCAGGGCGGCCCCCAGGGGAGCCTAGGGGCTCCTCCTCACCCCAGTGCTGATCCTGGAGGATGTGGGGGGAAGGGAGGGAGGGCAGGTCCAGCAGGGCGGGGAGGGGGAGTGGGATTGTGGGGGGTTAGGGAGGTGGGGGAGGTGGGTGTGGGCAGGACCTTTGGAGTGATATATGAAAATTGTGAATAAAGATAGTTTTCGTGGGAAATGCTCTCAGGCCACTGTCATCTTCTTCGTGTGGAGCTGCTCCACAGAGAGCGATCCTGAGAGGAAGGAAGGGTGAGGGAGGTCACAGGAGCTATGGATCTACAGGTGGCCAAACCTTTCCTCCACATAGACAAGGACTCCTCAGGCTGCCTCTGGGAACGCACAGCTCTCACTTTCCCCAGGGACCCCCTCATCATCCCCTTCTCTAAAGCCTGCTTGGCTAGGGGCCTTCTGGGGCATCTGTAGCATCTTCTGCATCCCTGAACCGTCTGGGGAGGGAGAGCTGCTTTTGTGCCTCTCAGCCCTCTGGACACTAACCAGTTTCTAGGACGGAGCCTGGAGACGGCCCTTGTCTTTATGGAGCTGCTCTCTGCTTCCCTGAAGTGGCCAGGCGATGGCGCTGGGGTGACCCTCCGCTCATCCAGGGTTTCCTGTGTGGGTGGCCTGACCAGAGAGGAAAAGTCTTGGCCATGGGGACAGGACTGTCTGCCTCGTCATAGCGGGAGCGTTCTCTAGTCCCACTGGGATTATTGCAATGTGGAGAGTGGTTGAGGCAGCTACCTCTTAATCCTAATGAGGATGCAACAAGGGGAATGGGCACGGGGAAATTCATGGGGCACCTGTTACAGGTGTGTCTAAGGGAAACGACAGTTTGGCCCCTTTGTGGAACTTGTGGGATTTCTGTGCAGCTGCATCTCGTTCAACTGAGGGAGGAGGACCCATCTGGCTGTGGCTGTGGGGACTGGCCTTAGGGGCCTAGGGGTGTGCAAAGACACCCCAGAGCTACTGTCCCTTCCCTTTCCACCCATGGCTGGACATGTGTGTGTATTGGTATCCACACTGATTTGTATTCCCATAGAAAACAGTTCCTCCTGACAAACTATGACCGTGTTTCACAAGAACAGCTTGCTCACAGGGGCAGCAGGGGTGGGGGAGAGGTGTCTGTGGCCCCAGATCTGGGTGGGAGCTGGGATCCATGCTGAGGAGTGTAGAGGCCTCAGTCACTGTCCTGCGGTTGCCGGCAGAGACTTTGAATCATCAGAGCAGGGGAAATGACCCGCTCATAAGGGTGAGACGAGCAAACAATGAGGGGCAGGGAGCAGACCCCTCTTGTCTCCCTGAACTGCCCCCCCTCACAGCCTGCTTAGCCCCCGTCATGGCCTGTGCTGGCCCACCTCTGAAGCCCCTTCCTCCTAATGCACTCAGATGCTCTGATCTTTTGTAGACCTGCCCTGGGCCTCACCCCCCTTCCCTGCTGGCCAAAGCCTCTTCTCCAGGTTCTGAGTTCTGATTCCTTCCCCAGGACCCAGGCGGGGGTTAGGACAACAGGGACTCCCTGAACATGACCCCTACACCATCAGCATGCAAAACTGGGGCCGCAGGCTTTCACAGGTGGCATGGCTCTCTTCTGGACCCTGCAAAGAGCTTGGAGAAGAAAGGGGCTCATGTCTCTCCACCTCCACTAATCTGTAGGTCAGCCTCACAGGTCCTCCTCTGTCCAGGTGGGCAGCACATATGTGCTCCCAGCCCTCCTTGACCCTTTGTGAAAGAAAGTTTTTGCAGCTCAGTAGTCTATTAGTCAAGGTGTCTCAGGGCTTGTTCCTTTTGAAGCCCTACAGGAGAATCTGTTTCCTTTCCCTTTCTGTCTTCTAGAGGCTGCCTGCATTCCTTGGAATTAGTCCCTTCTTCCATCTTCAAAGTGCATCACTTTAATCTCTGCTTCCCTCATCACATGGTCTCTCCAACTCTGACTCTTCCTGTGTCCCTCCTATACAAATCTTTGTGTTTATATATAGCCCACCCAGAAAATTTATGATAATCTCTTCATCTCAAGATTTTTTACTTAGTCACAGCTGCAAAGTCCTTTTTTCCATACAAGGTAACATTCACATATTGTCATAGGAGGGGTTAAACACGGACCTTTTTGGGGAACCGTAATTTACCCTACTAGAAGAAATCCACAAGAATACCTACCATCAGAATCCACATGAATAACAGACTATGACCAAGTGGAATTTATCCCAGGATGCAAGCCTGGTTCAATGGTAAAAAATCATCAATGTAATCTACCATATTGAGTCTAAAGGAACACATACTGTCACACCAATTAATACAGAAAAGGCAGTTAACGAAATTCAAGACCCATTCATATTAAAAATGCTCAGAAAACTAGGAATAGAAGGTCACTACCTCAACCTAATAAAGAACGTCTACAAAAAACCTACTTCTAACATCACATGGAATGGTGAAAGAATGAATGTTTTTCCCTGAGTTCAAAAACAAGGTTAGAATGTCCACTCTCATCTCTTAGTATTCAACTTAGTACTTTAGATTCTAGTTAGTGTAGTACAGCAAGAAAAGGAAAAAAGAGGCATACATATTAGAAAAGAAGAAATATAATTGTCATTATTTACAGATGACATAATTGTCTACATAGAAAATTCCAAGGAATGTATAAGAAAACTCATAATAAATTATAATAAATTGCTTCAGCAGGATCTCAGAATATAAGATCTATACGTAAACATTAATACACAACATTGATCATATTTCCATATACTAATAACAAACCGAACGATTGAAAACCAAAATTTAAAACATAGTAAATAGGTTCCAGTTCAAGGTGGCAACATGGGAAGATCCTGAACCCACCTCCTCCCACAAACACACCAAATCTACAGCTACATATGGAAAAATTTCCTCTGAAAAAAACTAAAAGATGGTGGAGCAACCCCTTCACATCAGGAAAACCAGAGGGAAACCACATCAAAACAGGTAGGAAAGGCTGAGACACAATTTTTCCATAAATCCCATCCCTGGTGTGGAGACACACAATCAGGAAGGAGCTCAAAACCTGGAGCTTCTCCCTGAGAGGTGAAGGGTTTGTACCCCACATTGGGCACTCCAACTTTTTAAGGCTGGCACCTGAGAGATAGATCCCCAAAACATCTGACTTTGAAGACCAACAAGGCACATCCCATGAGACCCACAGGGCTGTGGTGAACTGAGGAACAGCTCTTAAAGGGCCTGTGCACAGACTCACCTGCCCCAGGGCCAAGTGCAGAAGCAGCCCTTTGAAAAGCACTCTGACTTTTTGTGAAAGAGACTCACTTCCCAATTTTAAAGCATTAATCTGAGGAACAGGGGCCTGCTGGAATACTCCCCAGGGACAGAGGCTGGCGGGTGCCATCTTCCTGCTCTCTCTCTGTCTTGATAAAGCTGAAAGGTGCCATCTTTTTCCCCCTTTTTCCTTTCCTGCAGGTGACAACTTTGTGCTCCAGCCAGCTGGCTCCTTCTTCCCTGCTCTTCCTCTGTCTTGCTATATATATATATATTTTTCTTCTTCTTCTTTTTCTTTTTTTCTTTTCCCTTTTCCCCTTTATTCAGATGGTGTCATCTTTGCACTCTTCCCACTGCCTCACTCCAGCCAGTAAGCATCATCTTCACACTTTCCTTCTGATGTGCTCCAGAGAGCCAGAATCTCCAAGACGGGAGATCCCACTTTTGTGGCCTCCACTCAGGGGATGCTCCTTGATCACCTGGCTCTGGAGGCCAGGAGGGATCTCTTTTCTGCATCCCATGGGACTGTAACAATTGGAGAGACAGTTCTTGGCAGGATACCACCCCCAGGATGTACCACTACACATCAGACTGAGACACAGTCCCAGCCTTTACATGAAAAAGGCCCATTTGATAGTAGGGACAAGACTTAAGAGCAGACTTCAGGTTCAGCACACATCTAGAGGCTACGGATGTGCTCTCAAGGAAGGTAGGCTGGGGGTACCATCTTTCCACCCTCACTCTGCCTTACTACAGTTCACTGGTATCTCCCAGAATGGAGTTTGTACACTTATCTGAAGCCCTGTTTTCTTGTGACTGCTCCCCAGGGAATATCTTCAGATTGCTTGCTTCTGGGGCCCAGCAAGGCTTACACTTGCAATCTCACAGGACTGAATATATTTGTATTCTTTAAAAGCTGTTACCAAATTGTCTGGCTTCCTATCAACCTGAATCTAGGTGCTGACTGAGATCCTCCAGTTTGGGATGCTCACTGGTCTTGGCACACCCTCAACTGCTGGGAGGGTGTGCCAAGTCTATTAAAAATAAACTGCTTAGACAATCACAAAGGTTTGAGAGGCAACCAAGAGTAGACAGCATTAAATGACAAGGTTCATCTGTCACACAGCTCTTCAAGACTGGGAGATGTGACTATTTCACTTAATGCATAGAAAACAACACAGAGAGTCAAGCAAAATGAAGAAAGAGAGGACTATACTCCAAAAAAAGAACAAGATAAAACCTCAGGAAAAAATCTTAATGAAATGAACATAAGTAATTTACTTGATAAAGAGTTCAAAGTTATGGTCATAAAAGTGCTCACTGAACTCAGAAGGAAAATGGATAAACAGTGAGAACTTCAACAAAGAAACAGAAGATATAAGAAAGTTCCAAATAGAAGTCACAGAACTGGAGAACGCAATAACTGAACTTAGAAATACAGTAGATGAAGCACAAGAAAGAATAGGTGAACTCAAAGACAGGTCAGAGGAACTCATCCAATCAGAGAATAAGGAAGAAAAAAGAATGAAAATAATTAATATAGCTTAAGGGATTTATGGCACATCAAATGGAATAACATTCACCTTATAGGAACTCCAGAAGGAGAAGAGAAAAAGGGGCAGAAAACATTTGTAGAAATAATATCTGAAAGCTTTTCCTAACCTGGGGAAAGAAACAGACATCCAGATACGGGAAGCCCAGAGAGCTCCAAAGCAGATCAACCTAAAGAGATCCATACCAAGAAATATTAAAATTAAAATGTCAAAGTTAAAGATAACAAGGGAATCTTAAAATCACCAAGAGAAATACAACTTGTTACATACAAAAGAACTTCCATAAGACTATCATCAGATTTTTTAGCAGATATGTTACAGCTCAGAAGGGAGTGGGACAATATATTCAAAGTGCTGAAAGAAAAATCTTTCCAACCAAGAATACTTCACCCAGCAAATACTTCACCCAGTTATATTCAGAACTGAAGGAGAGATAAAAGAGTTTTCCAGATGACTAAACGTTAAAGGAGTTCATCACCACTAACTCAGCCTTACAAGAATTGTTAAAAGAACTTCTTTAAGCTGAAAAGAAAGGGCGCTAAGTAGTAACAAGAAAACACATGAAAGTGTAAATCTCACCAGTAAAGGTAAGTGTATATAGTAAAGGTAGTGGATTAATGAATTATAAAGCTGTATGAAGGTTAAAAGACAAAACTTGTAAAAAGATTTATAATTAAAATAATTAGTTAAGGGATATACAACATAAAAACATGTAAAATATGTCATCAAAAACATAAAATGTAAGGAGGGAGGAGTAAAAACTTTGACCTATAGAATGCATTCAAACTTAAGTTGTTATCAACTTAAAATAGACTGTTAAAAATATAAGTTGTTATATGTGAGCTTCATGGTAACCACCAAGCAAAAACCTAGAGTAGATGCACAAAAGATAACAAGAAAGGAATCTAAACATACAACTAAAGAAAGTCATTAAGCCACTAAGGAAGAGAGCAAGAGAAGAAAGGAACAGAGAAATCACAAAATAGCCAGGAAACAATTAACAAGATGGCAATAAATACATACTTATCAATAATTATTTTAAATGTAAATGGACTAAAGGCTTCAATCAAAAGACATAGGGTGGCTGAATGGATTAAAAAAGAAGACCCATCTATATGTGGCCTATAAGAAACTCACTTCAGAGCTAAAGACACACACAGACTGAAATTGAAGGGATGGAAAAAGATATTCCATGCAAATGGAAACCAAAAGAAAGCTGGGGTAGCTATCTATAATTATATCAGAGAAAATAGACTTTAAAACAAAGACTGTAACAAGAGACAAAGAAGGACATTACATATGGATAAAAGGGTCAATCCAATAAGAGTATATAACATTTGTAAGTATTTATGCATCGAACATAGGAGCACTTAAATAAATAAAGCAAATATTAATAGGCCTTAAAGGAGAAATAGCAATACCATAATAGTATGGGACTTGAGTATCGTACTTACATCAACAGATATATCATCCACACAGAAAATCGATAAAGAAAGATTGGCTTTAAATGACATGTTAGATCAGATGGATTTAACATATATATATAACATTCCATCCAAAAGCAACAGAATATACATTCTTCTCAAGTACACATGGAACATTCTCCAGGATAGATCATATGTAAAGCTAAAACCAAATCTTAACAAATTGAAGAAGATTTAAATTATATCAAGCTCCTTTTCTGACTACAATGGTATGAAACTAGAAATTGATTACAAAAAGAAAACTGGAAAATTCACAAACATGTGGAGAGTAAACAACAAATTCCACAATACAGTAAAATGGTCATATAACATGATCCAGTGAGATTTATTCCTAGGATGCACGGATGGTTCAATATCTGCAAATCAATCAATGTGATATACCACATTAACAACTTGAAGAATGAAAATCATATGATCCTCTCAATAGATGCAGAAAGACTTTTGAGAAAACTCAACATCAGTTTATTATAAAAACTCTCAATGAAGTGGGTATAGAGGGAACATACCTCAACATAAAAAAGACCATATATGACAAGCCCACAAATAACATCATATTCAACAGTGAAAAGCTGAAAGCTTTTCCTCTAAGATCAGAAACAAGACAAAGACGACCACTAAAGTCCTAGCCAGGGCAATTATGCAAGGAAAAGAAATAAAAGGCATCCAAACTGGGAAGAAAGAAGTAAAACTGTTACTATTTGCAGATGACATGACACAATATATAGAAAACCCTAAAGACTCCATCGAAAAACTGTCAGAACTAATAAATGAATTGAGTAAATTTGCAGGATATAAAATCATTATACAGAAGTATGTCACATTTCTACACACTAATAACAAACTAACCAAAAGAGAAGTTAAGAAAACAATCCCATTTACAATTGTATCATAAAGAATAAAATAAGAATAAATTTAACCAAGGAAGTGAAAGACCTGTACACTGAAACTATAAGACATTGATGAAATAAATTGAAGAAGACACAAAGATACCCCATGCTCATGTACTGGAAGAATTGATATTATTAAAATGTCCATACTCCCCAAACAATCTACAGATTCAATAAAACTCAATCAAAATTCCAGTGACATTTTTCACAGAAACAGAACAAACAATTCTAAAATTTGTATGGAACCACAAAAGGCCCTGAAAATCTTCAGAAAGAAGAAGAAAGCTGGAAAATGCATGCTCCCTGATTTCAAACTATATTACAAAGCTATAGTAATCAAAACAGTATAGTATTGGTATAAAGGGAGACACATATCAATGAAAAAGATAGAGAGCCCAGAAATAAACCCATTCATATATGGTCAATGAATTTACAACAAAGGAGCCAAGAGTATACAATAGATAAAGGACAGTCTCTTCAATAAATGGTGTTAGGAAAACTGGACAGCCACATACAAAAAATGAAACTGGACCAGTATCTTACACCATACACAAATTCAACTCAAAATGGATTAAAGACTTGAATGTAAGACCTGAAACCATAAAAACTCCTAGAATAAAACATAGGCAGTAAGCTCCTTAACATCAATCTTGTCAATGATTTTTTTTTTCTTTTTGGGATTTGACACCAAAAGCAAAGGCAACTAAAGCAAAAATAAACAAGTGGAAGTACATCAAACTAAATAGCTTCTGCACAGCAAAGGAAACCATCAATAGAGTGAAAAGGCAACCTAGTGAATAGGAGAAAATATTTGCAAATCATCTATCCAATAAGGGGAGGGGTTAATATCCAAAGCATGTAAAGAATTCATACAACTCAAAAACAAACAAAAAAATTCCAATTAAAAAATAAGCAGAGGATCTGAAAAGACATTGTCCAAAGACGATATACAATTGGCTAACAGGTACACAAAAAGATGCTCAACATCATTAGTCATCAAGAAATTGCAAATCAAAACCACAATGAGGTATCACCTTATACCTGTTAGAATGGCTATTATCAAAAGCGAAGAAATAATAAGTGTTAGCAAGGATAGGGAGAAAAGGGAAACTTTGTGCACTGCTTGTGGGAATGTAAATTTGTGTAGCCATTATGGAAAACAGCATGGAGTTTCCTCAAAAATTAAAAATAGAACTACCATATAATTCAGCAATTCCACTTCTGGGTATTTAGCCAAAGAAAATAAAAATGCTAACTTGAAAAGATATATGCAACCCTATGTTCATTGCAGCATTATTTACAATAGCCAAACTATGGAAACAACCAAAATGTCCAGTGATGAATAAATGGATAAAGAAAATGTGAGATATATATATATATATATATATATATATATATATATATATATATATATATATATATATAATGGAATATTATTCAGTCATAAAGAAGAATAAAATCTTGCCACTTGTGACAGCATGGATAGACCTTGAGGGTGTTATGCTAAGCAAAATAAGTCACACACAGAAAAACAAATACTGTATGATCTCACATATATGGAATAATGAAAAACAAACAAAACAGACTCACAGATACAGGGAACAGTTTGGTGGTTGCTGGAAGTGGGGCGTGAGGAAGGTGGGCAAAAAGGCTGGAGGTAGTCAAAACATACAAACTTCCAGTTATAAAATAAATATTATAAATCATGTGGATGTAATGTAAAACATGGCAACTCTAGTTAAAAATACTGTACTGCATATTTGAAAGTTTCTAAGAGAATAAATCTTCAAAGTTCTTATCACAAGAAAAAAATTGTAGCAATATATGATGGTGGATGTTAACTACACTTATTGTGGTCGTAATTTTGCAACATATAGAAATATTGAATCATTATGTTGTCCACTTGAAACTAATATAATGTTGTACGTCAGTTATACCTCAGCTTAAGAAAAATAAAAAGTGCTACAAATAAATATAAATAAATAAATGTATACAATAACTGCCTTCAAACTGAGATGTTTAATATAAATGTTTAAAAAATGTAGATCTGTATAATGAAACCTACAAAACTCTGATGAAAACAATTAAACAAGTGGTAAAAAAAAAAAAGTACAGAGGAATATTATTTTCATGGATTGGAAGACTCAATATGGTAAAATATTAATTCTTCCCAAATTGATCTGTAGGTTTAAATGCAATTCCTATCAACTCCCAACAGGTTTTTTTTTTGTCACAATAGACAAGCTTATTCTAAAATTTATATCAAAAGTTAAAGGAAGAAAGATGGCAGCAAAATGATGGTCTAGGAAGTTTCAAACTCTCGTTTCCCTACAGAAACATTCAAAACAAAAACCGATCAGAAGTTTCTAAACCAACTCTGTAAGAGCTCTGGAAAATCATCAAAGGTTTCCACAACCAAGCAAATGCCCAATTGGAAAAAATCATCTCCAAAGAGATAGGAAAGTTTTGTGGCCATTTGCCTACTCTTGTTCCACTCCTCCCAACATAACAGTGGTCTTAGTCTTGAGCCAGCAGCAGCCTGGTTTCCAGTTCTCCAATTCTAACTGGTTGGAGCAGAGTAGACCTTATTTACAAATTATTGTGTACCACTATTCCAACCTGTCAGGGGGAAACCCGAAAGCCTGAAAGCCTGAAGCAAGATGCTCTTGTCTGTTTTGCATAACACAGAACACAGAAAAATGGCAGGTGCTACTTGTAAAGCTACAAGGCAACTGTAAATGAACAGATGCCTGGGTCAAGAGATTCTGGGTGGAGAAATGTAATAGACCATTTAAAGCCCAAGGTAGAAGCTGGAAGTGAGACTATTTGGGAAATTAGGACTTTCAAAGCAGCCTATATGCAGGGGAATTTAGAAAGCCACATGCAGGGCCAGGCATGACATGCTCAGAAAAGTCCTGAGAAGACCTCAAGCTTTCACCTCAGGCTAATCCCTAGGCTCAGAGCAAGCCTAGCTAAGTGGTGAACAAGGACCCCAGCACAGAGCCAATCTGCCGTAATTGGTGGTGGCTGTTCCCTCTTTTTACATGTTTTTATTTATTATTTCAGCTCCTAGACTTCAAGGAAATCTCCATCAGAAAAAAAGCTGGGGGGCTGGAGTCAAGGTGGCAGAGTAGGAGGATGCAGAGTTGGCGTCTCCTCACAACTAGGACACCTACCAGGTGTTGGTGGGGGACCTCGGACACCTAAGAGGACTGGAGGAACCCCTGAGTGACCCAGTAGGACATGGGGGGAGGGAAGGGGAAGGAGAAGTGGAGGCCAGATGGGACTGGTACCCCTGAGGGGCAGCTGGAGGAGGGGAGGGATTCCCATGCACAGAGGGGCCCATTCACAACGAGGGGAACAACAGGGACAGGGAGAGACCCTCAGGGGATTGGAGGACCAGAAGGAAATGCGGCCTGCATTTCCCCCCACCCAGTGGGCCTCGGGGAGCCTGCAGATCCCAGGCCTGATGCTCCACACGACAAGGCCCCTTCTGGTCGCACTGAGCCTAGGCCCAGCACACCCCCCCCACCCCACACCCAGGGCCTTTTCCTTTCCCATGTTAGGGACGTTTTCAACTATAATCTCTGCAATATTTTCTCAGACCCTTTCCTTTTCTCTTCTTCTTCTGGGACCAGTATAATTAGAATGTTGGTAAGTTTAGTGTTGTCCCAGATGTCTCTGAGATTGTCTTCAATTCTTTTCATCCTTTTTTCTTTATTCTACTCCTCAGGAGTTATTTCCACCATTTTGTCTTCCAGATCACTTATTCGTTCTTCTGCCTCAGTTATTCTGTTACTGATTCCTTCTAGTGTATTTTTCATTTCAGCTATTGTGTTGTTCATCTCTGTTTGTTTGTTCTTTAGTTCTTCTAGATCTTTGTTAAACATTTCTTGTATCTTCTCAATCCATACCTCTAGTCTATTTCCACGATTCTGGATCATCTTTACTATCATTACTCTGAATTCTTTTTCAGGTAGATTGCCTATTTCCTCTTCATTTATTTGGTCTTGTAAGCTTTCACCTTGTTCCTTCATCTGTGACATATTTTTTTGCTGTCACTTTTTTTTTTTTTTTTAATGAGTGGGATTTTGTTCCTCTGTTATTGATTGTTTGGCCTGAGCCTTCCAACACTGGAGTTTGTAAGCTGTTGGGTAGAGCTGGGTCTTGGTGCTGAGATGAGGACCTCTGTGAGACTGCACTCTGATGAATATTCCACGGGGTCTGAGCTTCTCTGTTAGTCCAGTGGTTTGGACTCAGAACTCCCACTGCAGGAGCTTTGGCCTGACCCCCGGCTCGTGAACAAAGATCCCACCTTTGTGGTTCTTTTGTGAATAAGGACACTCCAAACCTAAAAGGTCATTATTTTCTGCTGGGTTCTGCCTCAACTGGGTTCCACCTCTGCTGGGTTCTGCTGGAGCAAACTATCTTTTAATAGTTTTGGTGAATTTAGCATATGACTTCAATTTTGGTGAATTTAGCATATGACTTCAATTCCTCTCCATTCCCCAAACACAGACTCACTCCCTCTGCTCATCTCTAGAGAAGTCTGCAGACCTTTTGTGCTGCCCATCAGGTCTGGCCCCACCCCCTGTCCCTTTGGACTCACCACACCACACATGGGCCCATGCTCCAGGAACCTAGGGTGGCCTGCTCTCGGCTCCTTTTGTTTTAACTTGCATCAGATGTCAGAGGATGGTGCTTTTGGTTGCCTTACAACTCTCTTGGGGGGTGCTTCCTTGCCTAATTTCATTTAATCTTTACAATAAGCCCACAAGTTTAGAAATCACTTGATTGCAAGTGACCACAATCTCATGCACACTATCTGAAGCCAAAAGCAGAGGGGTTTCCTAGGAGACAAAGTGACAGAGCTAGCCTCCCCATGCTTGGAGTAGCAGAATGATGTCTCAGACCTAAAGGTACCCTCTCTGTACCTTCAGAGCTGCCTGAAGCACCATCTCTACTTCTCAGAACAGCTGTCACTTCCTCCTGGTTCCACGTGTTCCCTTTACTTGCTCATGACCCCAGCAGGACAGTCCCTAAAATGCAGCCTTCACTCCAGGAGTTCCCTAACCTTCTGGTTCTGACCATCTCGGTCCTGGTATCTCTCGTTCCTGATTTTGGTGTCTCTAATGTGTTCAGCCTAAATAAGGTCACACTTCCTCTGAATACATGTGCCCTGATCAAGTCATCTGTGTCTGGAGTAGAGGGAGAAGTGTTTCATGTTAAGAATAGGGAATGTGTTAGTGACAGCTGAATTTTCTAAGGAATGAGAAGCACCAAGATGTAAGTGTGTAGGAGGAAAATATAAGTTCTGTTCAGCCAGTGAGGTAGATAGTGCATTTATTCTTAGTTTATAGGTACAGAAACAGACTTAGAAGGTTCAGTAGCCAACCCAAAGCCACTACACAATGGCTTAGCCTTCATAGAGACCAAGAATGTATGTGTATACGTGTGATTTAGGGAAATGGAGATTTAGGTGTGTTTAGTGTACAATACATATATATGATATATATCTATATATGTATTCTATCTCTAAGGCTTTCTTTGGTCTACCTGGATATGCAGATAGGCAGAAGGGCTCAGGGGCTGCAGAGAACTGAGTGCTCCATGCAAGTACAGGGAGAGAATTTCATGGATATGTTTCTTCTTGAAGGGAAAGTATGTTCAATGCATTTGACATTGGCCGATTGCATGTGGTTCTACAAAGGAAAACAGGCTGGACAGCATAGTGACTATGAGCCTGGGTTTGAAGCCAGCTCTGCCCTGGGCCAGCTCTGAGACTTCAGAAAAAAATACCTAATGTCTGTGTGCATCTATTTCCTCAAGTGAGCATGAGTAACATAATGCCTAGACCACAAAGATTGTTAATGCAGACTAAACAAAGTAATATTTGCAAAGTACTTAGAACCTTGCCCAGCACATAGTAAGCACCATAAGTGTATGCTGAAGAAAACCAGAGCAAAAGATATCTTTCCTTCTCTCTTTGTCTCAGGAGAGATTCATCTTCTCTTTCTGTCTCATTTAATGTTTGAAGTTCATCCTACAATCTTACAAATAACTTTTTAACCTGAATCCCTCTTCCTAGTCACAATAACCCTTTGATTTAACATTCTTACTGGGAACTATAATAGAAAACGTTTTTGCATTGGGATAGGTATATTATTTTTCGTGTACTACCTCTTTATTACATTTTGTTTCTATTATTCAGAAGTCAACATGAGTAGACTGAGAAAGAAATTTCTTGTCTACTATCCAAAAGTAGCTTAGAACTGAATTATGTTCCATGTCTAGTTAACATCTCAATAACTCAATAACCTTATTAAGCCAATCTTTTGTTTTTTTTGTTTTGTTTTGTGTTTAAACATCTTTATTGGAGTATAATTGTTTTCATTGTTGTGTTAGTTGCTGTTGTATAACAAAATGAATCAGCTATACTTATACATATATCCCCATATATCCTCCCTCTTGTGTCTCCTTCCCACCCTTCCTATCCCGTCCCTCTATGTGGTCACAAAGCACAGAGCTGATCTCCCTGTGCTATGCAGCTGCTTCCCACTAGCTATCTATTTTACGTTTCGTAGTGTATATAAGTCCATGCCACTCTCTCACTTCGTCCCAGCTTACCCTTCCCACTCCCTGTGTCCTCAAGTCCATTCTCTACATCTGCCTCTTTATTCCGGTCCTGCTCCTAGGTTGTTCAGAACCATTTTTTTTTAATTAGATTCCATATATATGTGTTAGCATACGGTATTTGTTTTTCTCCTTCTGACTTACTTCACTCTGTATGACAGACTCTAGGTCTATACACCTCACTATAAATAACTCAATTTCATTTCCTTTTATGGCTGAATAATATTCCATTGTATATATGTGCCACATCTTCTTTATCCATTCATCTGTCGATGGACACTTAGGATGCTTCCATGTCCTGGCTATTGTAAATAGAGCTGCAGTGAACACTGTGGTACATGAATCTTTTTGAATTATGGTTTTCTCAGGGTATATGCCCAGCAGTGGGATTGCTGAGTCGTATGGTAGTTCTATTTTTAGTTTTGTTTTTTTTTAACATCTTTATCGGCATATAATTGCTTTACAATGGTGTGTTAGTTTCTGCTTTATAACAAAGTGAATCAGTTATACATAAACATATGTTCCCATATCTCTTCCCTCTTGTGTCTCCCTCCCTCCCACCCTCCCTATCCCACTCCTCTAGATGGACACAAAGCCCCGAGCTGATCTCTCTGTGCTGTGTGCCTTCTTCCCACTAGCTATCTATTTTACATTTGGTAGTGTATATATGTCCACGCCACTCTCTCACTTCTTCCCAGCTTACCCTTCCCCCTCCCCATGTCTTCAAGTCCATTCTCTATGTCTGCATCTTTGACAAAGAGACTTTAACTCAAACACTGTAACAAGAGACAAAGCAGATCATTACATAATGATAAAGGGGTTGATTCACCAAGAGAATATAACAATCGTAAATTCATATGCACCCAACATTGGAGCACCCAAATATATTAACAGTGAAGAAGGCAGAAATAGACAACAATACAATAATAGTAGAAGACTTTACTATCCCACTTTTAACAATGAACAGACCATATAGACAGAAAATCAATAAGGAAACACTGGACTCAAACTATACTTTAGGCCAAATGGACCTAACAGACATATGCAGAATATTCCATCCAAGAGCAGTGGAATACATAATCTTCTCCAGTGCACATGGAACATTCTCCAGGATAGATCATATGCTAGCTCACAAAACAATTCTCAGCAAGTTTAAGAAGACTGAATTGATACCAAACTACTTTTCAAACCATGATGTTATGAAACTAGAAATCAATTAACAGGAGAAAAGCTGAAAAACTCAGAAATATGTGGAAATTAAACAGCACACTCTTCAACAACCAGTGGGTCAAAGAAGAAATCAAAACAGAAATAAAATATCTTAAAACAAATGAAAATGGAAACACAACACACTAAAACTTATGGGAAGCAGCAAAAGCAGTTCTAACAGAAGTTTGTAACAATATATGACTACGTTAAGAAAAAATAAATATCTCAAATAAACAACCTAACTTCACACATCAAAAAATTTAAAGAAAAGAACAAACTACATCAAAAGTTAACAGAGGAAAGGAAACAACAAAAATCAGAGCAGAATCAAATGAAATAGAGACCAGAAAAACAATAGAAAAAAATTGAACAGCACATTAAAAGGATCATACACCATGATCAAATGGAATTTATCCCTGTGCTGCAAGGATGGTTCAACATATGCAAATCAATAAATGTGATACACCACACTAATAAAATGAAAGATAAAAATAATATAATCATCGCAATAGATGGGGAAAGAGCATTTGATGAAACAAAATATCCTTTCATGATAAAAAAAAAAACTCTTCACAAATTGAGTATAGAATATGGGTCATATTCAACAATCCTACAGCTAAAATCACACTCAAGAGTGAAAGGGTGAAAGCTTTTCCTCTAAGATCAGAAACAAGAAAACAAGACAAGGGTACCCAGAGTGGCACCACACATATTCAACATGATACCCGAAGTCCCAACCAGAGAAGTCAGGCAAAAATAAGAAATAAAAGGCATGCAAGTCAGAAAGAAAGGAGTAAAACTGTTTGCATATTTATGATCTCATAGATAGAAAATCCTGAAGACTCCATCAAAAACTGTTAGCACTAATTTTTAAAATTCAGTAAAGTTCCAGGATACAAAAATCAACATCCAGATATCAATTGCATTTCTATACTCTAGCAACCAAATATCTGAAAAAGAAATAAAGAAAACAATCTTATTTATAATAGCATCCAAAATAATTAAATACTTAGGAACAAATTTAACCAAGGAGGCAAAAGATCTGTACACTGCAACTATATGACTTTGATGAAAGAATTTGACAGACACAAATAAATGGAAAGATACGCCATGTTCATGGATCAGAAGAATTAACATTGTTAAAATATCCACATTACCCAAGGCCATCTACAGATTCAATGTCATTCCTATCAAAATTCCAAGGGCATTTTTCACAGAAATAGAAAAAACAATCCTAAAATTCAAATGGAACCACAAAGACCACGAAAAACCAAAGCAATCTTGACAAAGAATAAACAAAGCTGGAGTTACCACACTTCCTGTTTTCAAACCTTATTACAAAGTTATAGTAATCAAAAGAGTATGGCATAAAAACAGACACATAAAACAATGGAACAGAGTAGACAGCCCGGAAATAAACCCACACATATACAGTCAATTATTATTTGACAAGGGAGCCAAGCATACTCACTGGGGAAAGGATAGTCTCTTCAAATAATGGTGTTAGGAAAACTGGATATCACGTGTAGAAGATGAAGCTGGACTCTTAACTTACACCACTCACAAAAATTACCTCAAAATAGATTAAAGACATAAACATAAGACCTGAAACTGTAAAACTCCTAGAAGAGAACATAGGGTAGAAGCTCCTTGACATTTGTCTTAGTGATATGACATCAAAAGCACAAACAACAAAAACAAAAATTAAAAAATGGGACTACATCAAACTAAAAACCTTCTGTACAGCAAAGAAACAATTCACAAAATGAAAAGGCAACATATGGAATGAGAGTAATATTTGTAAACAAACTAATAAGGGGTTAATATCCAAAATACGTAAGAAATTCATTTAACTCAACAGCAAAAAACCAAGCAATTCAATTAAAAAATGGACAGAAGATCTAAATAGACAGTTTTCCAAAGAACACATATAAATGAACAACAGGTGTATGAAAAGATGCTCAACATCAATAATCATTAATGAAACACAAATCAAAACCACAATAAGATATCACTTCAAACCTATTAGAATGGCTATCATAAAAAAGACAAAAGATAAAAGTGGAGGAAAAGGAATGCTTGTACACTGTTTGTGGGAATGTAAATTGGTACAGCCATTATGCAAAACAGTATGCTCAAAAAATTAAAAAGAGAACTACCATATGATCCAGAAATCCCACTTCTGGGTATATAGCCAAAGGAAATGGAATAAAATTACTAATTACTATCTCAAAGAAATATCTGCACTCCCATATTCACTGAAGCATTATTCACAATAGCCAAGATATGGAAAAAACCTTAGTGTCCATCAACAGAAGAATGGTTAAAGAAGATGTGACAAATATATCTATATATATATAGATATACACACAATGGAATATTATTTAGCCAAGAAAAAGAATGAAATCTTGAC
Source organism: Balaenoptera ricei (assembly GCF_028023285.1). NCBI lineage: Eukaryota > Metazoa > Chordata > Mammalia > Artiodactyla > Balaenopteridae > Balaenoptera > Balaenoptera ricei. The sequence goes on from NC_082644.1 coordinate 25,195,192, forward strand.
TTTTGAGCAACATGGATTGACCATGAGGGCATTATGCTAAGTGAAATAAATCAGAAAGACAAATACTGTGTGCTATCACTTATACATGGAATGTAAAAAAGCTGAAACTCACAGAAAGAGAGTAGGATGGTAGTTGCCAAGGTCTAGGAATTGGGGGAAATGGGGAGATGTTGATCAAATGGTGGAGACTTCCAGTTATAAGATGAATAAGTTCTGGTCATCTAACGTACAGCATGGCGACTACAGTTAACTATACTGTATCATATACTTCAAAGTTGCTAAGAGAGTAGATCTCAAATGGCTTAACCACACACACACAAAGGTAACTGTGTGAAGGAATGGAAAAGTTAACTGACCATACTGTGGTAATCATTTTGCAATTATGTATGTGTAGCAAATCATCACATTGTATACCTTAAACTCACTCAATGTTATATGTTAATTATTTCTCAATGAAGATGGAAAACAAAACAAAACTGCAGTCCACCATTGTTCGCTTAGTTGATCAGACTGGCATCCCAACACAGTCTATTGGAGGAAGCCTCCCCTCACTCACTTTTGGGAGAAACCTCTGCCTTGTGTGTTAACTAGTTATTCTAGTCACTCCTAGGGTCACCAGCCTAAAAAGCAGGTATGTTGATCTCAGACAAAAAGAGACTGATGAGCTGAATCTGTCCTGGCTAAGGTGCCAACTAGTGAATTATAGCCTTTTCAGACCTATACTATAGCACCTTTAAGTTACAGAAGGAGCTGAGAAGGACCTTAAGGACTACTCCTTCAAGATCCTATAACAATTTAAGTTGGAATACAGCATATGGTAGACACAGCACAAAGTGGCAGCAGCCAAAGTGCAAATGCACCAAGAACTAACAGTGCCGTCTTAGGCAGAACTTGCTGTGTGGTAAAATCAGTTAGAAAGCCAAGAGCAGCCCAGAGGTGGCCCCTCCATTGAACACTTGAGTCATTCTGCTCACTGTGCCAACTGTTCTAAAATTATGTCCAGGATTTAATTTACGGAGGTGACCAAGTGATGATACAGAGAGGCCAATGCCTCTGAAACTCATTAGTTACATTTCCTGAAAGAAGGGGACATGCAACACCACACAGGGCTAGTGGGTAAGTACCAGGTTTGGTCAGGAGGCAGAAGCAGGAACAAGGAGAAAGCCTATGCCAGAGCGTTTATTGGAATTTTGACAGAAAATGTAAGGGAGGGCAGAGTAAACAATTTAGGATTGCTTAGTTTGAATAATTCTGGTGGGTTTTAGGCTATAGATGTGGTCACTAGTTGCCTGGTACCTGGCCCTGGGACATTTTAGATCAGGGGAAATATTGGCTTAGTGTGTAAGTTAGATGAATGGGGTAATTGGGGCTCTAGACCCCAGACTGGTTGGTTGATTTGCATATGAAAGACAAGCTCCCAGAGAGCCCTTTGCTAGCCCAGTGTGGGGCAGTCTCTCCCTGGCCAGACAGCTTTTTAAGGTGTCAAAACATCACAAAATACAGAAAATGAAAACTTGATTAATACACTGCTGCTGCTCTACATGGCCGTTTGTCCACCAGGCTCACTCATCTCAAGACCCATATGCCAGGACCACACAAATGCTGAAGGAGTGTGAATCTGCCTAGGTACAGACACTCTGAACCCATCTGCATGAAGAGGCGCCAGAAATCATCAACATTTATGGGGATTCTTTGGTCCTAGAGAATGGACCAACTCTAAAAATAGAGTTACCATGTGATCTTGCAATCCCACTCCTGGGCATATATCCAGAGAAAAGTCTAATTTGAAAAGATACATGCACTCCAATGTTCATAGTAGCACTATTAACAATACCAAGACATGGAAACAACATAAGTGTCCATCAATAGATGAATGGATAAAGAAGATGTGCTATTTATATGCAATGGAATATTTCTCAGTCATAAAAAGAGAATGAAATAATGCCATTTGCAGCAACATGGATGGACTGAGAGATTATCATACTAAGTGAAGTAAGTCAAACAGAGAAAGATAAATATCATTTGATATCACTTATATGTGGAATCTAAAAAAAAAGATACAAATGAACTTATTTATGAAACAGAAATAGATCCACAGACATAGAAAACAAACTTATGGAACCAAAAGGGAAAGGAGGGGAGGGATAAATTAGGAGTTCAGAACTAACATATACACACGACCATATATATAATAGATAATCAACAAGGACCTACCATATAGCACAGGGAACTATACTCAATATTTTGTAATAACCTGTAAGGGAAAAGAATCTGAAAAGAATCACTTTGCTGTACACCTGAAACTAACACAACATTGTAAATCAACTATACTTCAATAAAAAAAATATAATGCTTCCTTTGGAATTTTCCTGAAGGTCAATGACCAGTGGGTGTATTTACTGTGCATTGGCAGGAGGTTATCTTAACCCATGAACTGATTATTTTGCTATCGATGAACAGAAAATTTAGTCCATACATAACAATTTTTTAAAAAGAGACAATTTATTTATTAAATATTTATTTATTTATTTGTTTGTTTGTTTGTTTGTTTGGCTGTGCCAGGTCTTAGTTGCTGCATGCAGGATCTTCATTGCGGCATGCAGGATCTTTAGTTGTGGCATGCGGGAATCTTTTAGTTTCGGCATGTGGGACCTAGTTCCTTGACCAGAGATCGAACCTGGGCCCCCTGCATTGGGAGCGTAGAATCTTAACCACTGGACCACCAGGGAAGTCCCGAGACAATTTTTTAAGAAACTGACAATTCGTCCTTATCATTTTGAGTGCAATTTGAATCCATCCTCACTTCTAAATTCCACTGCCACTTACTTATTGTGAGTCACTTCACCAACCAGAACAATTACTGCGATCCGAATTCCACTCTTTCAATCTTGCAGTAGTGCCTCTGCTCAGCTTCTAAAACTGCCATTTTCTTGTTTAAAACCTTGCCTGGGAAACTGTCCAGCTACAGATTGTAATGGTGACCACCTGAATCTGAATCTCTTCAACCTTCCAAACCAGAAGATCAACAATGACAAGTAAAACAACACAAATAAAGAACACTAATAAAATTGCTATTGGCCATGTTTTAGATATACTAGGGTACAGAGAATACCACGAACTTCTAATTATTTACAAGTAGAGAAATGAAAAACAAGTTTCAACAGGCTCTCACTGAGACAGGCCTGGGACCTGGGACCTTTTGCTGCAGTGCTGCAATGCTTGCACCTGGACAAACCTCTCCTCAAGCAAAAAAATACAAAGAAACTAAAAGGGACTAAAAATAACTGCATGCATGCGCAGTTGGGACAAATTACGTACAAAAGATACAAAAAGAACAAAAAACCTCCCTACTGTCACTTCTGAAGACCTAGGAGCAAAAAAACAAGGTGTCCGGAGCAAAAGCAGGGTACTGAGCACGCCCCCTGCACTCAACACCACCAGAGGGGTGGACAAAACACTTAAGCCACCCCTCTGGCCCGACCCCTGGACACCCCCTATGCTCACCCTATATAAAGAACCAGCTCACTTCCCCCCCACCAAGTGAGCAAGTGAGCAAGGGAACCGGTAACTTGTTCTGGCTCCCCACTGCTGCAGCAGGGGCCCCAATAAAGCCTTGCCTGAATTTCTTGTCTGGCCTCTAGTCAATTTCTGTTTATTGAGGAAGGCCAAGAACCCTGGTCGGTATCATCATGGCTGGTAAAAGTCTACAGGCATGAAGAATGAGGGAAGGCAAACTTAAGAGATTCTGTGAAAAAGAAGAGTGGAACAGAAGATGCAGATAAAGATAGACAAAATCACTTCCAGAAAGTGAAATTACAAGAGTAAGTGTCAAAATGTTAAACACAAGTTGAAGAATTGTCAATTTCTGGCATCAGCTATAAGAATTGGGCTTGAAAGTAAGCAGAACTGTAGATATTAGCCTTTGGGAAGCATTGCTTCTGGGGGGAGAATCTGCCAAATGGAGAAATGGTGGCAGCAAAAAGAAAGAAGGAAGAAAAAGGAAGAAGTAAAAGTTAAGGATCCTACAGAAACCAAAGACAAACATGTCACACCACCTCTCCTCTCTTTCTGCCACCATCCCAACCATTACCAACATAATCAAAAATTTTAAATGCATTTTAAAATACTGGTAAAGGAGGGCACTCTTACACCAGGAAAATTATCAACAAAAGGCCTAGGATTGAAAAAAAATTAACTCAATTCAACATAAAGTACTACAAAAAGTAAATAGAAAATTCAAATTAAAATATTTCCTGTGACAGATATTCTTTCCAAAAATTAGTAAGGGAGCAGAAGAATACTGTAACAAACTTCTAAATTGAATTAAATATTCATAAACAAGCAATTAGTTTTAAAACAATAAGTTTTTTAACATTAAATGCATGCATTGAATCAGCAATTTTAAAAACTAATGACAAAACAGGACAAAACACACAAAAAATTCAATGAAAGTCAATCAAGTTCAGAAAAGGAAATGAAGAAGACAAAGTCCACCAGGGAAGGAAGAACAAATTAGAGGGTGCCCAAGAGAGTACAGATTGGAATAAAATTTTAATAAGGGACTTTGAGGAAAGGCAGGAAGACAACCAAGAGAGTACATCTGAGATTTTTTTAAAAGAGTAAAAATGTTTAAGGAGAAAGTGGATGAAATGCCAGGCAGGCAAGAAAAACAAATCTGATCTTTATATAATTAGAGTTACTAGAAATGAAAAAGAAACACAACAGAAATAAATATTGATATTTAAATCTGTAAGGCAAGAAAACTACCTGGAAATAAAAGATAACTTAAATTGACATGTTGAGAGGGCCTACCTTGTACCCGGGAAAATGATTCAAAAACAAATCACTTTGAGAAACATGTTAGTAAAATGACTCTAAGGAAAAAAATCATCAGGTCCTCTAAACAAAATAATCAAATTACCTATAATGAGAAGAATATTAGTCTAGCACCAGCCTCTCAAGAGCAGCATACAATGCAAAGCAACAGTGGAACAGCATTTTCAAAATATTCCATAGAACAAAAGTTACCCAAGGTTTTTATATTCAGCCAAGCTGCCTTTAACGTATCAAGTCTATAAGTAAACAGTTTCGACTGTGCAAGAACCCAGGGACTATTGTGCAGGTGAGTCATTCATGAGGAATCTACAATAGGATGAGCTCATGTCAACAGCACACACTGAGGAAACCTTGGTAAATGATTGCTGGTGATTATTTAACATATTTAATTGTAAATCAAATACTAACACAAGAGTAGGGTAATAGGTGAGAGAATAGGGTTCAATTGTTACATGTTTCGACTACGTGGAAAGAATTCCATTAAAAATGGGAGGAGAAGAGAGGGAGAAGAGTGAAATTTGAAAAAGGTAACTGACTGTTGTATATATGAGTGTCAGTGAGTACCATTTAAAACTGACAGACTAGATAGCAAAAGATTTTTTAAGAAAAAAGAAAATTAAGGGCACTGTAACAGGTATACATATAAAGAGTACTTAGAACAAAACAGAATCTAAAAACCCAATAAAATAATAAAAGAAAATTTTGTTATATTTATTGTAAATAAAACATATCAATTATAGCATAAAATAATATGTCAGAATTGAAACAAAATGTACTTGTAACATTAAAAGTACATGGGCAAGGAAAAAAAAAAAAGAATGCACCAACTTGATCGACCAGGGTCAAGGCACACATACCAAGGCCCACAGCCCCTGAATGCCCCATTCAAAATTCTCATAGAGTCTCCCATACACGTACGCACTGATGCCTGAATATTCTTACTTCACACACACACACACACACACACACACACACACACCAGTGATAAATGCTGATGAATGCTTAATAAAATGCTTTCCAAGGGCAGGTAGGAAAGCTTTGATTTACGGAGCTTCACAACTTACCTGGTGTAACTATTCTCAGCATGACTAATTTCAACCTGACGTCACAGAGCTGGGAAGAGATATGCACCATTGACTATACCAAGCTAGTACGAGTCAGTTCCAGCGCACCCCATCCCCTTTCATGTGAATATGTGCACACAGTCTGACTGCACCCTGAGTAACACCCTGAACTCTCACCCCAAATATACAAACAAAACCACACTACATATCTCCAGAACATATCTCAGAACATACAATCTTTCATATACACTAAACACACCCATACAACTGCTACCTGAAACCTGAATGTACATACAAAACACCTCTCACTACCTGATTTTTACACAAAACCACTCACCTTGAATGTGCTCAAATACCAACATATGCAACCAACACACTACCTGTATATTCACAACAAATAACCTGTAGACACATAGGCTCTCAAAAAACACCAAGTATACAGTTGTTTCATGAACCACCAAAAAAATACCCACACACAATCCCACAGTCCCAAAATACATATACTCCACAATTCCTGAACACACAACCTATACAGCCTCTCTGTTTCCAAATACATACACTGAAGCTCTCCCATATCTCAGAATACACACCCCGTAAGCCCCATGAACCTAAAGACACACACACAGGCACAAAACAACCAAACTTACCAAATATATACAGGACCATCCCACGAACATTGAAAATACACATATAAGCAACTCCACCAAGTTCTTCAACCAGTACATTCCAGAAGTGACACAAAGAGGATCCCTGAATACTTTAATACACACACAAAGCCCTTATGCACACTCTCATAAACTAACCATGAACATACACCCCTCATGCTCAGATACATACAAGACACAAAAACACCAACAATCCCTCAACTGTAGCTACTATACACTCATGACCCCCACACACTCATGGACACACACACCAGCAAATATTCCCAATCTCTAAATATATATATCCCCCCAAACACTATACATCATCCTTACATTTCCAGAATCCAACATTACCACCACAATCCCCAAACATTTCCAAACACAAAAATCCCAGCATTCCGGGAAACCACTGTGACCATTTCTGACAACCTCAAACCCTATGAATTCACCCATGCCCTGATGGATATACACACAAACCAGTACACACTCCTAAGACACATGGACACATCTCCAGCATATCATATATAAATACACATAAAACCCCTTCCAAGTCCCAAATTACACACCTTAAACCTCCATACCCCTAAATACTTACTTAGAACCATATCGTATACTTACAGTACAAATAAATTCTCCCATTCTCCTGTATACACATAACTCCATTACTATATCAACACAAAAATACTCACTTCCAGATACAAATAACCCCCAATGAAAAATGTAAACACATACTCTAGAAAATATTCATCTAATCTGCTACGCTCCTTGAATACACACACAAACTCAACATACATGTTTCTCACCACAAGCCCCAAATATACCCCCAATTACTCAGCATACTACACATATGGAAATATACCAACCTATAACCAAAAATAAACATAAGGCTTCACACTATCTGCATATACATAATCCCACACTCCCAAATACTCACACTGAAATAACACCACCTGCTTCCAGAATACAGATTCATATAAACCCCACACCACACAACACATTCATATGCACATATACATTATACCACCAGTCCCATAAAATAGTCATACACCTGCCCTCACACACCCCAAAACACACAATTCCTGAAAACCACCAAAAGAAACGCACATAATACAGCATGCCCTAAATATACAAATGATCCCTCTACATTTCAAAAATAGGCAAAACACATGACCCTACACCAAAAATAATAAACACAAGTACTTTTTCCAACTTTTCCACTATGTACATGCAGCTAACCCTTCAACTCGCGCCATTTGTGTTAAATTCTTGTGGAAGAAGATGAGGGTGCAAGGCTGCAGGCTCGGTCCTCCCAGGGAAACCATTCACCTCCCAGCCCCCCTCCACAGGGAACCTGCAGAGTTGGCGATGAGCATGGACACTGCTTGGATCAGGTGGGAACTGGTCTTTGCACCTCATCAGTGACTAGACTGTTCTGGGCTGGGTCCTGGACCCACTAGGAAAGACCTAGTGAGTGTTTGCTGAAGGAATGAATGAACACACTTTGAAACACGTGTGCCCATGATTAGTCTAGAGGGGACACAGTGCAGCATGGTGGCTGTCAGGTTGGGTGTTGGGGTTATAGGTGAAGTCCCCTTCTCAGAACTTTCTCTGATAGCACACTGCTTCAGTCAAGACATAAGAGAAAAAGTAGCAGATGTTTATGGGGATGAAAGCACTTATCTCAAAGAAAATGCCTTAAATACTAGAAAAGGTGGGTGCGAGGTGATTCCCGAGGTGGGAGTGAGGGAGAGAGACCCCATCTGTGAGAGAGTTCACAGGGCTGGCTCTGGCCTCCACACTGCCAGTGGGAGGACCATGTGAAGACCCTGAAGAGTTGAGGTGTGGCCTCGCCTTTCAGCAGGGCGGGCTGGTGAAAGTCAAGGCCGACAGGCTTTGTTAGTTTCAGCTGAGTTTGGGGAACTGGATGGGACCTTGGTGTGGATAGGGGTGCTGGGGCTAGCTGGCTCCACATCTAGGCATTTACCCCATGAGCTGCATTTCCACAGGTTATTCTGTTTTTGTAGAAGCAAAAAGGTGGAGTCACCAAAATGCCCACAACAGGGCTTGGGAAGATAAACATGGCACATGGTGCAACAAAACGCCACGTGGCCATCAACAGAGGAAGGTGAACTGGAAGTGATGGTCTTCAGTGAGCATGAATACAGCAAGGTCCACTCGCCCATTGGCTGGGCTAGGTTCCCCGGGGAGGGCGGGGGGGAGTGGGACAGCACCCCTGGACTGCCCACCATGAGAGCAGCTCCCCTGCTGGCACAAGCCCAAGGGAAGTGTGGGAACCCTCACCAGGATGTTCTGAGCAACCTTCCCCAAAAAGCCCATCAGTGTCACCTTAGTGACGGAGTATAGGGTCATGGTCCTCCGTGCTGCCGGCACCTACACACTGACCACAGGCCTCGTGGACGCTCTCAGTGGAAGCAGCAGCAGGACTTCCAGGCATGAGGCCCTGCTCCATGACATTGCAGACAGGGCGCTCAGACTCGAGCTAGGTTCCCTGGGCCCTTGTGGTTTTGAGGTTGGAAAGGCTCACCCGGTGCCTCTCCTGCCCTGCCCTTGCCCTGGCAAAGTCATCTGCAAGGTTTGCAAATGTTCGTTTGGTAGCAAAATGACAGACAACAAAACAGCAACCAGGCTGTGATTACTGTGAAAGCAGGGTTGGGGCCACCTCTGGGGTGTCAGGACCCAGGAGGACAGAGTTCTGGCATCACTGCAGGTGTCACGTGAGTGTGTACTTTGTAGTGATTCTTTAGGTTGTTTAACACATGTTTCTGGGTTTGTTTTGCATTTTGCAGTAGAAAGTGTTTACAATATAAATAGACAAACCAATGACCGGAATTTTGAGGAAAGTGAGGCGGCAGTGTGCCTGGCCTACCCCCACGTGGGCAAACCCAGGAGGGAAAGGGTCCATGTGTAGAAAATGCCTCTGAGGACACAGAAGCCGGCACCTCCTGTGGCCCATGTGGAGGGAAACAGGCAGGGGGTGGAGTGTGAGAGACCTGCTGGGCTCCCGGAATGCTGAGTCCTACGCTGTATTCTTGTTGGAAAAGGTGGGATTAAAATGCTGCTGTGAATGGAGTCCCAAGCTGTTGCTCTCAAAGCAGGTGTTCAGGCCCTGGCTTGCCTGGGCCGCAGGGAGGGAGGGACTGAGGGGGGGTGGGTCACTCTGAAGAGAGCAGGATGCAGCCTCATGGAGACCCAGCTGAGGTGACCTGATGGATGTCCCTGCCCTTGCGGAGATCACCTCCTTTGGGGGTGTGATAACGGGCCAGGCTACCTTGGGACCCCGTGAGTGAATGCTGGTGCTGGTGCTTTGTGAATGGCCGGTCCCTGTTCACCCCTGGGCCATGCTGGCCCCTCCCCAGGTGCCACCCTGAGAACACCCTGGACTCCAGTCAGCACTACCCACAGTCATCGGTCCATGTGGTGTGGGGAACGCTGGCCTCTACCACTGGAGCCGGGCATGGGCTGCAGTCAGCCATGGGGACCACGGGGTGGGGGGGTCTGGCTAGCAAGGACCAGGCATGGACTAACTGATCAATCCAGCAGCCCTCACCCCAACCATGGCACAGGCTGACAGTGGGCCCTGGGAGGGGAGATGCTGACCCAGCCCTAGCATAATCTGGGGAGGATGGAGCGCTCAGGGGCATGGTCCTTAGCTGCCTAGAGCTGCAGTGACCAATCCTCCTATGTTCTGGCCTAGGCTGCCTACTGGAAGCACTGCAGATGTCTGCTCTGTCACATTTATGGTGACATTGGGGGTTGGCAGATAGGAAACTGAGGCCCAAGAGGTGAACTTATTGCAGGGCACCCAGCCTAGGCATCTCTCCCTCGGGGTGGTGTGGCCTACAGTGGCCCAGGGGCTGGACTTGAGTCCAGGCCACACTCCTGATGGCCACATACAGGCCTTCATCTTGAGGCTAAAGGCCTTGCTCAGTGGGGAGCTCAGAAGAGTGAGATGGGTCAGTTAGCACAGATTCATCTCCAACTGGCTCAGGGCCTGCTGGGAAGATGGAGGTACCAGCACCAGAGGGGCAGGGTCCCTGGGCTGGGACCTGAGTGTCTGTTGCAGAGAAGCAGATGCTTCGATGAGGATGAGTTCAGGCAGGGCTGTGGGTCCCTCAGGGACCTCACCTCTCTGCGGAGGTGACTTCTGACCCTAGGGCTGACGGAGGAGACAGAGCCAGCCACTCAGAAGCTGAGCGAAGGTGTTCTGGGGGTCGGCAGGGCAGGGAGACGTCAGCCCCTATGAGGACAGCTCAAAGAAAAGAAAACTGGTCTGGACCCATGGGCAGAGGCTGAGCTCACGCATGATGGGAGACATGGAAATTAAAGCCTTGCTGGGATATGGCGTTTCTTCTAATGCAAAAGTCAATTAACGTGCTCTGTGGGCAAGTCTGCATCACTGGTGGGAGTGTAAATTGGTACAACCTCTCCTGAGAGCGATTTGACAAAATCTGACACAAATACAAATGCATAAACTTCTGACTCAGCAGCTGGTTCAGGGTTGGCCAAGCAGGTGAGTGCATGGTACAGCTGTGGGACAGCTGTGGCTGCCAGAAAGGCACAAAAACAAAAAATGGAATTCACCCAAATAGAAATAACCACTGCTGATATCTGGTGTATTTTCTTTGAGATCATTCCTTTATTTGCTCTTTTAACAATTGTTCCTTGACCTTCCAGGATACACCAAGCTTTCTTGAGCCAGGAATCCAGTGTGGAGTGTATCAGTCCACATTTGCTGCAGTAACAAGTGATCATAAACCCCTTGGCCTAGGATAATGAAGGGTTACCCAGGCCTTCCCCTGGAACTTTGTCATTTCCAATCGTTTGGCACTTATAGTAAGTCTAAGGTAAACCACTCTAGGTCTAAATCTTTGCTTTCCTCAGGGTAGATCCCAAAAGTGAATCAGAGTAAGAATAAGTGTGAGGCTTTTCCAAGCTGCTTTCCTGAAAGGCTGGACCAACCGACTTGCTCACAGCTTGCCTGTCTGCACCGGGCCTTATTATTAAACCAGGACTGCTAATCTCCATGTGAAGATGCCTGTTAGTCTTACTTGCCTTATGACAGGTCCTGGTGAGACGGAACTGTGGTTCTACACATTCCGTGACTTTCTGTGCTTGTCTGAGCATGACTTTCACTCTCTTTTCTTTTGGGAATTTGGACTTTTCCACTCATACTGAACCCATATTGACTCATATGAGTTTTTGCATATTAATGATAACTCCCCTTACCTTTTGTATCTGCTGTGAATCTTTTTCCTCAAGGAAATGCCTGCCTTTTGATCTTGTTTCTTAATATTTTAAAATTGGGTCAGTTTTACCTTTCCCTTTTTAAAAAAAAAAAATTATTTATTTATTTATTTGGTAATGCCAGGTCTTAGTTGCGGCAGGTGGGCTCCTTAGTTGTGGCTCATGGGTTCCTTAGTTGCTGCACGTGGCCTCCTTAGTTGTGGCATGCGAACTCTTAGCTGCAGCATGCATGTGGGATCTAGTTCCCTGACCAGGGATCAAACCCAGGCCCCCTGCATTGGGAGCACAGAGTCTTAACCACTGTGCCACCAGGGAAATCCCCTACCTTTCCTTTTTAAATCTCCCCTCTCTCTTCCCTGCCCAGTCCCCTGTTGCTCTTGTGTCTGGAAGTTCCCCCCAACACACACACACATCTGATGAATGTTCATGGAAACCTCCCTCTGGCTGAGACAAAGCCTCTTTTGAACCTGGAGCCCTGGTTCTGTAGCCTGCTCACTGTATGCTCTTGCCCTTTTCATCTCTGAACCTCGGTTTCTCCTCCTGTTAAAAGACCTACTTTGCTCCTGCTGGTGTCTGCGCTGGCCTCCGCCCCTCAGCTTCAGAAGCAAGGCACCCTGCCCCCCACCACCACTCACATCCTCAGAGACACAGACCAGAAACATGTCAAGCCCCACACAGCACACGATGCCCCACATCCTTATCCCGTGGATTCTAGGGCTCAGCTCCTGCCTGGCTGTCCCTGTGATAATGATGCAGAAATCACCCCAGGCACCGAGGCTGCCTGTAGTACCCCGCTGAGGCCCTGCGGATGCCAGTCATGTTTCAGGTCCTTATTCAAAGCAGAGTATGCTTCTGGTCATTGGTGCTCAATTATCTTGCAAAATGGCAATTCTGTCTCTAAGACAGATAAGTATTTGTTAATTGAGGGGTCACTGCTATGGTTTATTGATCAGTGACTTCATTCCTGGATGTGTAGTTCGCATAAAACCTTCTAGAAAAACACGTTGCAGCCTGATGGTCCCAGCGGCTGTGACCTGCTCCTTTAGCAGGTGTGTGCGGAGCGCTGAGCCCAGGAGGGCAGCATTAGTGTTTAATGAGCACCTACTGTGTGCCAGGTTGTCTTGGACCTTTGCATTCTCCCTTGCGTGGCCTGATGAGGTGAGCCATTTAGCAGATGAGAAAACTGAGGCCACGAGGGTAGGAAGTGTGCGTGGGGCTCCCTGGGGGTTGGTGCAGGTCTTCAAAGGGGAACCAAGCCTGCTTCCCCAAGGTCAAGGTCAGGGTGTAGGTGGGATGCTTCCCCTTATTTTGGAACAAGCCCTCCTCCCACATGCAGTCCTTGGACCCATGGGAGACAAGTGCCCAGTCTGGCACATCAGAACATCCCAGCCCTGTCTACAGGGGTGGTTCAGGGATGAACACGTGACCTGTCAGCTAAAGACATTCCGTTCCTGGGCTTTCCCTAGGGCCATGGAGGGAAAAGCTGGGAATTTCGACGTGGCGCTGCTGGTGGACATGCGAGCCTCCTCCAGGAAGGGTCAGACTGTGCATGAATCCACCGCAGAAGGAAGCATAGCTGAAAGACAGGCAGTGCCTCCTCACGCAATGTGGCCATTTTCCGCTGTGTGCACTGGGCCTGGCCCCCAGTAGGCTCGACAGGTGTTTGATGATATATTATGTCACCTGAGCACCTCTTCATTCTGAATGAACAGGCATTCCCAGGGGCAGGCATTGCAATTCGAGCTGGGTCTGCTGGAAAACCCCAAGTCAAGCAGGCTGAGTCTCCAGCCAGAGGAAAGTGCCTCTTCTGCATCACATGGAAAACTGTGTGGCTCCCCTGGGAGCTGATGGGGGCTGACGAGGCCCACTGAGCAGAAAGTGGAAACTCTGGGTGGGAGAGACCCCTGGGAACCCCTGGGGTAGTCAGCTACCCCAGCTGGCAGGACAACCTGACTCGGCCACTGGTCAGAAGCTGCCCTGGACAGTGGCATGGCTCTGGTCTGAGGACCCCTGCCAAGCTACTGTGGCACCTGGCTCTCCATGCTCCTTCTCTCTGCTCTGTCCGCACGAGCCCACATGTCTGCCCCTCCACTGGCTAGCTCTGTGGTCCTGAGCAAATCACTAAGACCTCAAACCTCCATGTCCCCCTGTGGAAATGGGGATTGAATGGCTCTCTTGAATCAGGGCCATTCCTCTCTCCATGACAGGTCCCACCAGCAAGGAGACAGGTGGCAAGGCAGGAGGTGGCCAGAGTCCAGGATGGCTATCATGTTTCAGTCCTACTGGGCTGCTGGACGCCTGGGGATTCCTTTAGCGATTCTTTCACAACCCCGGGAACTGGGTGCCACCACCACCTGGTGACTGAGGAAACTGGAGTTCAGAGAACTTAATTAATGAGTTGAAGGTCATGGCCAACGGGTGGTGCCAGGATTTGAATCGGATCCATGCCTCTAGACCCTTGCTGGATCAGTGTGCCCCTCTTTCCCAAAGACACGGGCCAGACATTAGGTGGAGTTGCCTCTTGTCCAAAGTGCAGAAAAATGCACAAAAGCAGAAGCATCCACTGTTAACATTTTGGTGTGTTCCCTTCCAGTTTTTCTCCTGTGCACTGTCACTTCAGATTGTCTCCTGCCTCATTATAAAACTACACGAAGAGCATTTAAATGGTTTCATCATATTTGACTACGTAGGAATAACACAGTTTACTGAGCCATATTCCAATTGCTGAAAATTTACGTTATTCCTAATGCTTATTATAAACAACCCTTCAGTGAACATCTTTATGCACCACTATCTGCATAGCTGGTCACTTCACTTGTATAAATTCCCCAAAAGGGAATTACTGACTTAAAGGGTATAAACATTTTTTAGGTTCTTGCTCCAACTGCGAACTGCTTTCCAGGAAGCCTGTGCCAATCTGCTCAGTGATTCCACTTGGGCAGCAGGATGAGACAGAGGCAGTGGATCCGCGGTGAGCAAGGGCTGGCGTGTGCCATCAGGACCAAGAGGAGAACATGGCCCAGAATTTGGGGCCTCACTGGTATGTGGCTGCTCTGGAGGGCAGTGGATAGATGTGGTTGGGCCTGAGGTCAAGCTAGAATTGGGGGAGTGTCCTGACTCCTCGGCCTGCCCATTAAGACGGACCCCCTAAGAGGAAGGAGTTTAGAGTTGAGGAGAGAGCTGAGGCTGGGACTGGGTGGAACATCCATTCAATACCAGGGGTTCGATGCCAGGTGCTGGCAGGGCTGAGTGAGCACAATGGGGGCTCTGCTCCCATTGAAACCCAGACTGCAGCGCACACTCTGGGTATGGACAGAAGGAAGCTGTGGAGCTTGGAGGGGCAGCCACCCCAGGGGATGCTCAGCCCCGGGGATTGGGAGCGTAGAGGAGGAAGCTGCTGTGCTCTGGCTACTTCCTCGAAGGGGAGCAGAGCTGTGTGACTGGCTCTGGGGACCAAAAGAAACCTGATGGAGAGCTCTTTCTACCCCCTGCCCAGTGGATGTGGATGGGAGCCCCTTCCAATCTGCTGCCACCAGCACCTCCTCTGGCAATGCTTCCCTGAAGCTGCTGGGGGCTGGGAGAGGTGGAGCACAGATCCCCATCCCCAGTGCTATATGGGGTGGAGCTGGAGGTGGGCTGGGTCACGGGCATGTGACAGCAGAGCCAGCAGAGCTAGAGCTCCAGGGGCCATGTGCACAGAGGTGCTAAGAGAGGATGAGAGAGAGCTGGCACGATGGAGAATGTGCCAGCTTGCCGAAGACCGGCCCCTGTAGCTAGCGAAAGTCGATGGGCAAGGACTGGCCACAAAGTCCTGAAAAGGCTGGATGGCAGCAGTTGCAGGCTGAGAGGCAGCTCCCTGTGGGGTGTGGGTAAGTTGGCCTGGTTCACCTCTGGGCCTACTGCCTGCAGTCGACTAACTCAGGCAAGTCTCTTTGCCTCTCTGCTGCTTCCCATCTGATAACAGGGCCCTCGAGGACAGTGTGGGGCAAGACAAGAGAATTCCTGCAAAGACTCAGCTCAGCACTGGGGATCATCATCATTATCATTATGTCAGCAGCATGACTTACTTGAGGCCCCACCACCCACTGGGCTCAGCGACCCACCCCCATTTTGGATGGCTATCAGTTACTCAAGATCCCTGGGTCAAATTCCTGGGGCTTTAGGAGAGACGAAAACGTGGAAAATGACCTGTGTTTTCTTCTGCCTGTCTCCATATTTCGTGATCCATGCAGGTCTCTAGGACCACTTGGCCCTTCTCTTTGCAGATCAACTTCAATCCTGCTCTGAGACACTAAAAGAGGGCTCACTCAGTGGGTCTCAGGTGGTGGACACTGGCATCATCTCTTGCGAGCAACCAGAGGAAGTCACACCCCGTCTACTTCTACCGAGTGCTGAAGAGGCTGAGAATGAAGGGCAGGCTGTGACCAAGGATGACAGTCAGGGTGAACGCAGTGCTCCAGCTCCCGAATTTACCACAACTCCTGCAGAGGTCGAAGGCTGGTCTGAAGGTGTGCAGGTGCCCTCTGTGCCCACCTAGCAGTTCCCCACTGAGACTGATCTGCACCCCCATGGCTCAGGCCACTGAATGGGTAGGAATGAGCACTGAGTGGTCTTAGCTGTTCTTCTTCAGACTTTCAACCAGAAAAGTTTAAAAGTTGTTTCTAAAAGTTGTGCCCATTAAAACAAAATTCCTGGGGCCAGGAACTGAGTGGTGCAGTCTGGGAGTGGTCCCTGAGGGGACCCTGAGTGTTGATAGCATCCCCCACACCTGGCAGCAGGCTCACTTCAACAGGGTGATGGGTAGAGGATTTCAAACATCTGCACATTCCAGGACATCTGAGGGCTAAAGCTGCATTCTCTGGACTGAACCAGCTAGGATATGAACCTAGCATCTGGTGCGAGCCTAACTGTGTAAAATTAAAAGGTAACTTGTTGCATAGGAAAGAAAAGGTTTGAATCATTATTTGGTATTATTATTATTTTTTATAAATTTATTTATTTAATTAATTTATTTTTTGGCTGCGTTGTGTCTTCGTTGCTGCTCACGGGCTTTCTCTAGTTGCGGCGAGTGGGGGCTACTCTTCGTTGCGGTACGCAGGCTTCTCATTGCGGTGGCTTCTCTTGTTGCAGAGCATGGGCTCTAGGCATGTGGGCTTCAGTAGTTATGTCACATGGGCTCCGTAGTTGTGTCTCATGGGCTCTAGAGCGCAGTCTCAGTAGTTGTGGCGCATGGGCTTTGTTACTCCACGGCATGTGGGATCTTCCTGGACCAGGGCTCGAAACCATGTCCCCTGCATTGGCAGGAGGATTCTTAACCACTGCGCCACCAGGCAAGTCCCCATTATTTGGTTATTTGATGCAAGCCTGCTGAGCTTCTCCTGAGTGGACAGCTGCACATGGAAAGACATGTGCCTGCCACGGGAGGTGCCATGGGATCACACTTGGGTAACAACTTAAAAAAGTTTTTATTTCTACTTTTTCTATCTTAAATTTCTTTAATGAGTACTTGCTCCTAAAAAATCAATATGGCCACAAAAAGAAGTGAAGTACTGATATATGCTATAATGTGGACTAAGTGAAACATTATGCTGAATGAAAGAAGCCAGTCACAAAGGACTGTTGTATGATTCCATTTATATGTGATGTTAGGAATAAGCAAATCTATAGAGTTGGAAAGTAGATTACTGCTAGCCTGGGGCTGAGAGAGGGGTAATGTGGAGTGACTGATAATGGGCATGGGTTTTTTTGGGGGGTGATAAAAATGTTCTGGAATTAGACAGTGGTGTTGGTCACACAACTCTGTGAATATACTAAAAACCACTGAATTGTACACTCTGAAAGACTGAATTTTATGGTATCTAAATTATATCCCAATGAAGCTGTTATTTAAAAAATCAACACGTTTTCAAATTTTTACAGAGAACAGAGTAAAAGAAATCATCTTTTTATACATCATCTTATTATAAGAGAGGAAAAAAACTGTGTTATAGAACTTCTTGGCCCCCACTGGATGGGGAGACTTCCTCAAGGGGCCAGAGCCCCAGGGGCCCCATTATTTGCCCAGCCAGTTGCAGGAGCTTCCAGGGCCTAGGAACCCAAGCTTGCGAGGTCCATATACCCCCACTCCATCTGTCTGCCCCAGCACCCTTCCTTCTGTTCCCTGAGAAGCCTACCCTGCCCCCATCACCCCAGGACACTCCTGCTGCCCCCATCACCCCCGGATACCCCTGTTGCCCCCAACTCTGCTCTCCTGGCACAGTCCCCCCATTTGCCCCTGTCCCCTTATGGGACCTGGGTTCTCCACTGTTTCACCTGCCCTGGGGTGGGCCACATAGTCGTCAAGTGAGGAGCCACCTCCCCATGTAGTAGCCTGTGGAGGGCACTCAGGGAGGTGGCCCGGCTGCATTGGGTCTGACCACTAGACTGACCCCTGAGCCCACTCAAAGGCAGACCCATCCTCAAAAGTACCTCTTGACTGGGGCTCCCTGGGGGCAAGGCCAGACCCTGATCTTCCTACCAGTGGGCTTTGCTGGGGACTGACTGGAGCAGAGGCAGAGGGTAGGCCCTGTCTCCTTTCCTCCCTGCCTCTGTAAGCATTTGTTGAACACCAGCTGTGCACTGACCATTATGTCCATCTCATGGATGAGCAAACTGTGACCTAACTGCTTAGCTGTGTTCTCATGGGTCATGGGTCAGCATAGAGAGTGAGCTCCCTGTCATGAGAGGTATGCAAACAGGGCTGCCCAAAACTACCTCTAAGGGCTCAGAGAGCACATAGCGCTGAGTCAAGTACAGGTCCTCTCCAGTCCCCCAGCACCTAGGTTGCTGCTGCAATGTGTGGGGATACTGCTGCCGTATTATGTACATCTGCCAGCTGTGGGTGGGCAGCAGTCTGCCGGCAATGACGTGAATTGCCAGACATCTCCATTACCAGGCAGGCATGATACCCACATGTCACCAGCATGTCCCAGGGAGCACGGAAGAAGCCAGACTGGCTTGCATGCGTCTGTCTGGAACATGCTTAGCTCCATCCCTTCTCAGTTTTCCCTTTGATAGGCCTAGGCACGTCATCATGGACAGGCTTGAAACGGATAGGCTTGCAACTCAGGGTGTCTTCCTGGACTGACCGAGTCTTGGAACTGGCAGCCTTTCCAGGTGGACAAACTAGGATGGCCAAGCCAGGTTTGCAGGGGGGATAACAGACCATCCACGGCCAGCAGCCGCGTGGGGCATTCCAAAGATCCTCAGGCGCCAGCAGTAACATCCGGAGGGGGAGCATGAGGGCCGCAGTGGGCCTGCGCGGCCCCGGGGGCTGGCCCGCAGGTGGCCTCGCGCGCGCCCGAGGACAGGTGGGCGTGCCAGGCCCCGCCCCGCCGCGCCGGCCGGGGGCGGGCAGCCGAATGCCCCGCCCTCCTCGCGCGCAGGGTCTGAGCCGGTGCGGGAGCGCAGCCGCGCGGAGCTGAAGCAGCATTCGGGAGCGCTGCCCCGCCGCGGGCCGGCTGGAGGAAGTAGCGCCGCGACCCGGCGCCAAGGGTGACCCGGGTCTGGAGCGCAGACCCCGGCCCTGAGAGCGACCCCGGACCGAGCGCAGACCCCAGCCCCGAGCGCAGATCCCGGCCCTGAGCGCGGCCTCGCCCGCCCGGGCCGCCGGGCCGCGGGCATGGACGGCGCCCGTTCGCCCTGTGAGTGCCGAACCCGCCGCCTTTGTGTGCGCGCCGCGCCGCCGCATCCCCTTCCCCGCGCGCCCCTCCTGCGCCCCAGGCAGCGTCCTTTGTGGAGCCGCCGCCGGGCCAGTACCTCCTTCTTCCCCAACCTCCTTCACCCCTCCGCTGCCCAGGGCACGGCATCCCCACTTCCCCAGCCCGGGCCTCCCGGCCCCGTCTTAACCACCCCCACCTCCCAGGGGCATCCCAGTAGGCCCCCTTCCCCGGGGCTGGGCAGGGCACAGGTGCCCCTCTCCCCGGCCTTCCGGCCCCCTCTGCAGCCTCCCTCGTGTCCCCCGGGACAGCCCAGCAGGGCTCCTCTCTGGCCCAGGCCTGAGCAGGGAACGGCTCCCTCCCACCCAGCCCGGCCTCCTGATCCGGTCTGCAGAACCCCCCACCCCCACCCCCCCGCCCGCACCCCCACCCCCACCCCCACCCCCCCCGCCCCAGGCACAGCCCAGTAGGCCCCTCCGCGGCCGGGGCGGGCAGGCCGCGGGCCCTGGGGCGGCACTGTCTCATCCCACGTCCCGGGCAGGTGCGGCGAGGCCCGCGCTCACACGGGCCTGTGTGTCCTTGCTCGCAGAGATGGACGACGATGGCGGCCGCCGAGACGCCCCCGGCGCACTGATGGAGGCCGGGCGCGGTGCGGGGCCCGCGGGCATGGCGGAGCCGGCGGCGGTGCCGCGGGCGCGGGCGGCGCGGCCCGGGCCCCAGCGCTTCCTGCGACGCAGCGTGGTGGATTCTGACCAGGAGGAGCCGCCGGGCCTGGAGGGGGCCGAGTCGCCGGGCGCGCAGCCTCCGCAGCCGCTGCAGCGAAGGGTGCTGCTACTCTGCAAGACGCGCCGCCTCATCGCCGAGCGCGCCCGCGGTCGCCCGGCCGTCCCCGCGCCTGCCGCACCTGCCGCGCCGCTGGGCGACCTTGCCGACCCCGGTCTTGAGCCCGCGGGCGCTCAGGAGCCTGGCCCGGACCCCGCGCCCTCGCCCGCGCCTGCCCCCGAGGGCGGCCCCCGCGAGGAGGAGGCGGCGGCGGCCGCGAGGAAGGAGGACGTGGGGGCTCTCGAGGCGAGGCCAGAGTTCGGGCGCGCACGCCGGGAGGAGCCCGAGGAGGAGGACGACGACGAGGACGACCTCAAGGCTGTGGCCACCTCCCTGGACGGCCGCTTCCTCAAGTTCGACATTGAGCTTGGCCGCGGTTCCTTCAAGACGGTCTACAAGGGTCTGGACACGGAGACCTGGGTGGAGGTAGCCTGGTGCGAGCTGCAGGTGAGGGGCGAGATGGCCGTAGGTGGGTGGTGGGCGAGTGCGTTCTGGCATCGGGCCATGCCTGGCCTTAGCCACCCCTGGCAGCGGCCATCTGTGTGTCACCCTCTGGGTGGGTGGTTGGTTGTGCTGGCGGTCTGTGTGGTGACGGTTGGGTGATGGAGGTCGGACCTCACAGTGTGTGGTGTCTAAGTGTGGCACGATGTGGGCCCATGATGGAGACTGGGCACTTGGAGGGCGTGTCTTTCAGTGCTGATCACTGCCGCTCCTTCTTCTGGGCTGTACTGACCCAGGCTGTCTGGATCGTCCGTGTCTGTGCAGAAGCAGTGTGGGGGCTGTAGGGCCCTGTGTCCAGGTGGTCACAGGGTGGTTTGGGGGACTCTCAGCTGCTCTTAAATGAGCACCTTACTGCGTCTTGCAGAGTGTAGATGCCCCAGTTGGGGATGTCTGAGGGGCTTTTCACCTGGGGTCTGTTTATGGTGAGGGATGGTGGGCCCTGGGGCCTCTGGGGCAAAGCCTGTAAGTGTTGTCACTGTGTCCTGTTAGTTCACAAAATGGATATGTGAGAAGTCTTAAAACCCAGTCATGTAAAATACGGGTGGCGTTTGGTTTTGTCTTGTTTTGGTTTTTGTGGATGCAAAGGCTCTGAACTTGCATTTTTCATAACCTTGCCCTCATGTTGGCTATATCAGCCCCAGCCCTGGAAGATTATATAAACGGTAACTCAGGCTGTCCTGGGCCGGCCGTGGAAGCTGGGGCAGCGCCTGTCACAGTGGGTGTTTATTGACCCTCCCTTGTTTGGGGGAACAGCTGTCAGGCATGGGGCTGGACTCTGCGAGAGCTGGCCATGCAGATGTAAGCCTACCCCAGCGCCCTGGAAAGTTAGCTGGGCCTACCAGTCCTGACGCAGGCCGCCTGCCACACTGCAGGCAGCCTGCCTTTTTGGCTCAGAAGTGGGATTTGGTTGCTTTGTCCTCTGGGCCCCTGCAGGGTGGCCTGTGTGTGTGTGTATATGTGAGCTGGCTAATTTGTCCAGTGTCCACCTGTCCTCAGCCTTTCTTCTGAGACAAAGAGCTTTAGAGACCACTCCTCCTCACAGCTCCTTGGTTCTCTTGTGGAAATAGGGACTTTTCACGGTGGAGCCAGGGGTGGCCTATTGAGTCCCTCACGAGGGACTGAGAACTCCCCTCCCTCACGGTTGCAGGTTCTGGGACCTGCTGAGGGGTGGCCTCAGTGGTCTGTGGTCTGGGGCCCTATGGATGGTTTGCTGAGATGGCATAGGAGTGAGCTGGGCATCACTGCTGTGTGTGAACGCACAGGGGAGAGAGGACCCGGAGAGGGAGAAGAGGATTCCTGATTCTAGAGTGTGGCTGTGTGCCTTCCCTCCCCACCTTCTCGCTCTTGCCAAGTGACCTGGTGTGGAACTCCAAGCACCCACTGGTGCTCTGCTGCGGAATGCCTCTGCGGGTGGAGGACAGGAGTGGGGGTGCTGCAGCAGGCAGGAGCTGAGTTAGACCTCAGCAGCAGAGCCCAGCTGATCTGGTTGAGGCATTGCAGGCACATGTGACCCTCGGAGGAGGTTGTTAATTCCCATTCCCTTTAAGGCAAGGCAAGCTGTTTTGCCTCTGGGTCCCTAAGCAGAGCGGCACCAGCGTGGACCCTGGCTGCTGTCCAGGGGGCTTTTACTCCTGTACTCTGGGTGGGAGTAGGAAAGTGGGAGATGGCTTCTAATCTGTCTGGTTTTGCTTCTCATACAGTAGTTACTGGGGGCCCCATGCCAGCCGGGAAGCTGTTCCTGTATCTCCCCCAACAAGAGGGCTGATATGCAGCATTTAGGGTCAGCTGCCTTCTGCTGGGTGGGTCTGAGAGGGTTTTACACCAGAGGGGGCTGGGAACCAGCTTAGGACAGCAGCTGAGAGCCTGCTGTGTGTGCACTCTCCTTTTCACCAAACAGGAGGCTGTTGTTTCCCCCATTTTATTGTTGAGAGCCCACCAAGGTCGCCTGTGAGGATACAGATGGTAGAGGGGGATTGCAGCATCATGGGAAGAGGCCACCTGGCATGGCCGTCCTTAGGAGAGGAGATAAGCGTGGAGGGCAGGGCACCAGGTTAGTCCTCTCAGACCACCAAGCACCAGGGAGGGCGACAGGTGGCATGCTGGCTTTGCGCCTGGGGAGGGGGTTTCCTAGTGCACGGGGTGGAGACGTTCACCCTCCACCCAGCCCCCAGAATTCCCAAGCATCAGGGCTCCCACTGGAGGGTGGGTTGCCAGGAGCATTGCCTTCAGTACGGGGAGCTCTGCAGTATTCCTCCTGCCCTCCAACCCTCCCTTCCCCAACCCCCATAAGCTCCTCAGCTGGCATCTTTGGAATGCCCTGGAAATCAACCCTCAAAAGTCTGTTTCCTCCTCTCAACCTTGGGACCATAGGGGATGTTGGGCACCTGCCTGCCTCCCCCAGAACTGAGACAGTGTCACCCGCTTGCTTTTTCCAGGGTTCCCTGCCAAGGGGAGGAAAGGCCGCATTTTTGGACCTAATAAGTCTGGCTTGGAGGATGTAAGATCCCCATGACTTCCAGTTTCCTTCTATAATTTAGTGTCGAAAGAGCTTTGCAGAAAGCGCAATATGCGTTCATATCACAGTGAAGGGCAGCGAGGTGTTTTCACCTCCTGAATTCTCCAGACGTTTGAAGCTGACATTGATTTTTTGGGGGAAGCCATTTTAAAATATTACCTCCCCTTCTGTTTTCTTTTGAATGAATGTTCATTTCTGGCACCAGGACACATTATAATAGCAACAGGGAAAGTACAAAATGCACCCAGAACCACTGCCTTTACTCTGGCTCACATTTCCCACGTCCCTGTGGCCAGCTGTGGCCCCTCACAGACCCCATCCTGTCAGACAGTGCACGGGATAGCTGGAGGCTTCTGGTTGACTCTGGGTTGCCTGGGGTGGGGGTAGGTGTGGACCACTGACATGGTCTCAGGTGACTCAGGCACCCTCTCTCACCCGCTGATGCCTCTGAGCCATGGGTGGGGCCTCTGAGCAGAGAAAATGCGGCCAACCCAGATCCCAGCCAGTGTCCAGAAGCCTCGTTGGAGGCGGCCTGTTGGCCTTTCCTGGACCACCTGCTTAAATGTCTTCTTCGAGAACTTGAAGAGAACCTTGGTTTTCAGCCCCCTTGGTAAGTGCCACCCCCTCCCGTCAGCAGGCCCCTGTCTCCAAGTGTCCTCTGTGCTGCCTCCTCCTCACAGAAGGCTGCTGTGAGCTGCGGTTACAGGGTTGGGCACGGCCTCTTGGGGGATTCCACCATCAACTCATGTTTCCCTCGCTTGTGTCCTGGCCTGTGCCCAGTGTGGGAGTCATTTAGCCTCATGGAGGTATCAGTCCTTGACCCTCTGCCTGGAGTACTTGCAGGGGCTTTGAGGGCCATGAGAGTCCTGAAGAGGTACCATGGGGCCTGAGCCCCCATCAGCCAGGGACAGGTGTCTGGACCCCTCAGGTGTCATCATGAAGCTGTCCTCTTGCTGCTCT
The DNA here is from genome assembly GCF_028023285.1 of Balaenoptera ricei. NCBI lineage: Eukaryota > Metazoa > Chordata > Mammalia > Artiodactyla > Balaenopteridae > Balaenoptera > Balaenoptera ricei. Next base: position 25,219,496 of record NC_082644.1, read on the forward strand.
GCACTGCCCAGAGGTCGCTGGGCTCCCGTGGGGTGGTGATGGCCTGGACTCCAGGCCGGGGAGAGGCTGTGGATGTGGGGACCACAGGATCTGCTGATGTCTCCTTCGTGTGGCCATAGAGGACTCGTTTGTTCCCAACTCACCCACCCCAACCAGACCTCCGTGTCACCTTCCTGCGCCCTGGCAGCGGATAATGCCTGTAGGGGCCTGTCGTGTGCAGCCGTGCTGAGCGTGCCGGTCCCCTTGCTGTCCTCAGAGGGTGGCCAGGTCTGCCTGCTATCGGTGTGGTCTGGCACCTCTCCCATGTCTGTGGGTGCCCCACCTGTACTGGGCGCTGAGCTCACACACCTGACCACGCAGGTGCACCATCGCCTTTCATAGACCAGGCACGTGCCTGTGGTGCTGGGCAGCCGCAGGCCCGGGGTTGAGAGGTCTCCCCTGTGGCCTCATGTGGGAGGGTCAGGTGTTGCTTTCAGAGGAGCCACAAGCAGCCCAATCTGGCTGACATGCGGAGATGAGGGGATGTGCGGAGGAGATGGTGCTCACTTGCTGGAGCAGGATGCTTAGAGAGGGCTCAACTCAATTTGGCTGGCGGTCACCCTGCTTTTATATTTTTATTTAAAAAAAATCTTCTTAGGGCGCAATTTTGTTGGAAGAGGTGTAATTTGAAAGCAGTTGGGTGTCAACACTGAACTTGCTTTCCCAAATGATGTTTCATGTGTCATCTTGACCACAGTTATGGTTTGGTTGGTGAGAAAGGTTGGTGCCAACTTCCTGAGAGGCCTGTGAAATGCACTGGGGAGGGGCCCATCAGTGCAGAAGTGTGGGCATCCGGAGCCCAGAGGCCCCTCCCCTATCCCCAAGCTTTGTTGGGGAGGTGAGTGTGGTCAGCAATGATGAACAAGCAGCCCGAGCTGTGGGTCACCACCGTGGGCACATTGGGCATTGCAGCTCATTCCCTGTTGGAAGCAGGTGCTCCTGTGGCCGAGTGTGTGCCTTTCAGGGTATCCTCAGGGCCCTGGCGTGTGAGGGTACCAGGCTGAGCGTTTCAGGCCTGAATTGCCCAGTGACTTGGACCCCAGAGGGAGGCTCCCCAGACTGTCTAACTTGGGTGGAGGGCTAGTGGGCATCTCCTCACCTCTCGTGCCATTTCCAGGTGGTGACTGGGTAACTCTGAGGTGGGTGAAGCTTTGCTGGTGGACTGTTAGCTGGAACATTATAGTGGCAAGGGAAAGAATTGATAAGAGGAGGGTAGAGAGTGGACGTTCCCTAGGCTTCCCAATGCTGGGTCTCGTGTCCGGGCTCAGCAGCGCAGGCTGGTGTGGTTTATTGGCTCAGCAGGCATTTTTTGAGCATGTGTCCTGGTTCCAGCCCTGGTGTACCACAGTCAGCAGGAGAGTCATGGTGGGAGAGCCAGGTTCTCACAGAGGAGGGGTGTTTGCAAGAAGCCTGCAGGAAGCAAGGGAGTCAGTCTGTGGAGAGACTGTCCTGCGGTCCTGGGCTGGCTGGACTTGTTGAGTGCCTGCCACTCACCTTCCAGAATGGCTGACTCTAGCAGCCCTCTGCCTGGCTGTAGGCATCTCCTGGGGCCAGTAGCTTGGGCTGGCGTCAGGCCGGAGCTGGATGGTGCCGAAGGTGAGAACACACAGCTGTAGGTCACCACTTCGTTGGAGAGGAACTTGACTCCGTCCTGCAGGGGTTCAGGCCACAGGCCCGGGTCTCCTGTGTGGTCTGCCTTGGCTGAACGGTGCCGGCATCTGCCTGAGGCGGGGGGAGGGGTGCTTGGGAGCCTCGCCGCCAGGCAGGGCACACTGTGCAGTGCGTACAGACACTCGGGGTGTCCTGCTGCATTTGGGCCCCAGCCCCACAGCTCCCAGCGGGGAGGCCGTAGAGAGGGCACCTGCCTTTCTGGACCCCGGTTTACCCATTTGTGCGATGGGGATGGTGCTAGCCAACCCTCACAGGGCCATGGGGACTGTGGCGAAGCACATTCAGCACCGAGTATGCAGCACTGCTGAGAGCGGGCGCTCAGAATTAAGCCTCTTCTCACCCTGCAGATAAACAGTTTAAGAAGCTGAGATTGAGGTGGAGAGCACGCTGAACCTGGAGGAGCAGGGAGGCCTGCCTGAGGCTGGAGGTGGGCCCCTGGGGTGGCCCAGGGGCCTCCAGGTGCAGGCAGGCTGAGGGCCTGTGCCCCCGAGCACCTGGCTGCTGAGCTGCAGATAAGGAAAGGGTGTGAATGAAGCAGGTGGAATCTCTAAGAAGCAGATTAGGATCTGCTTCTGGCCAGGAGCTGTGTTTTGGGTGGAGAGGCCCCCTGGTGAGGATGCAGAAGCCCAGCCTGTCTGAGGTTGGCAACCTGAGTCAGCTGTAGGTTTCCCCGCTTCAAGTATTTTTCATATCCGGTTCTGTTCCTGAGAGACTTGAATTCTAAGATTTCCTGGAATACTTGATCATTACCTCCAATTTATGTCAGTGTTCTTTAAATAAATGTTAAAGTTTTGGAAAAGAATAAAAGAAGAATGATCAAGGCAGTGTGGTATAGAGAAATAGATCAATGAAACAGAATAGAGAGCCCAGAAACAGATATACATAAATATATGACCTGACCTTTGACAAAGGAGCAAAGGCAACACAATGGAGAAAGGTGGTCATTTCAACAGATGGTACTGGAACAACTGTACATCCACATGCAAAAAAATGAATCTGGACACAGACCTTATACCTTTCACAAAAGTTAACTCAAAATGGATCATAGGCCTAAATGTAAAATGCAAGACTGTAAATTTCCTGGAAGATAACATAGGAGAAAATGTAGGTGACCTTGGGTTTGGCAGTTACTTTTTAGATACAACACCACAGATATGATCTATGAAAGAAAAACTTTCTAAGTTCAGCTTCATTAAAATGAAAAACTTCTGTTCTGCAAAGGCCTATAAGCAAATGAGAAGACAAGATGCAGACTGGGAGGAAATCTTTGTCAAACGCATATCTCGTAAAGGGCTGTTACCCAGAATATACCAAGAACTCTTAAAACTTAACAATAAGAAACCAGACAACCAGATTAAAAAATAGGCCAAGACCTTTTCTGTGGGTCACGGAAGGAGAACACAGAACCATGGTCCCCTCCTTGCCTCTGACCTTGGCTTCTTGAACAGAGGAAAGCTCGGGGAGCGGGCGGGGGGCGGGTGGGGGGAAGTGGGCTAAAGACCTTAACAAACATCTCATCAAAGAAGATATACAGATGGCAATTAAGCATATGAACAGACACTCCACATCGTGTTTCACTGGGGAAATGCAAATTAAAACAATGAGATATCACTACACACCTATTAGAATGGCCAAAATTCAGAACACTGGCATCACCAAATGCTGACAAGTATGTGGAGCAACAGGAACTCTCATTCATTACTTGTGGGAACGCAAAATGGTACAGCCACTTTGGAAGACAGTATGACGACATCTTACAAAACTTTACATACTCTTACCATATCATTCAGCAATCATGCTCCTTGGTATTTACTCAAATAAGTTGAAGATTTATGTCCGCACAAAAACCTGCACACAGATGTTTATGGCAGCTTTATTCATAATTGCCAAAACTTGGAAGCAACCAAGATATCCTTCAGTAGTTGAACAGATAAACTGTAGTACATCCAGACAGTGGAATATTATTCAGTGCTAAAAAGAAATGAACTTTCAAACAATGTAAAGATATGGAAGAACCTTAAATGCACATTAGTAAGTGAAAGACGCCAATTTGAAAAGACTGCATACTGTATGATTCCAACTATATGACATTCTGGAAAAGGCAAAACTGTGGAGACAGTTAAAAGATCAGTGGTTGCCAGGGGTTAGTGGGGAGGGAGTGATGAATAGAGCACAGAGGATTTTTAGGGCAGTGAAACTATTCTGTGTGATACTATAATGATGGATACATGTCATTATAAATTTGTCCAAACCCATAGAGTGTGCAACACCAAGAGAGAACCATAATATAAACAATGGACTTTAGTTAATATCAATATTGGCATGCCAGTTATAACAAAGTACCACACCAATGCAAGATATTAATAATAGGGAAAACTGTGTGCAGGTGTGAGGGAGTACAAGGGAACTCTGTACTTTCTGCTCAATCTTTCTATAAGCAGAGAACTTCTTTTATAAAAATAGTTCATTAATTAAAAAGCAAAACAAAGCAGTATAACAGCTACATTAAAGAAGTATGCAGAAATGAAAAAACTACTCATAAATCAAGTGAATATAACTACTTACTATTTTTGCACATTACCTTCAAGTTCTTGTTTCCCCATGTATATCTTTTATAAATACAGCTATAGTCACTAAGTGTCACAGCTTTTATTTTTTAATCTATTTATATATTTAAAAAATAAAGTTATTTATGTATATATGTACGTATGTTTGGCTGTGTTGGGTCTTCCTTGCTGCGTGCAGGCTTTCTCTAGTTGCGGCGAGCAGGGGCTACTCTTCGTTGCGGTGCGTGGGCTTCTCATTGTGGTGGCTTCTCTTGTCGCAGAGCACGGGCTCTAGGCACGTGGGCTTCAGTAGTTGTGTCACATGGGCTCAGTAGTTGTGGCTCATGGGCTCTAGAGAGCAGGCTCAGTAGTTGTGGCGCACGGGCTTAGTTGCTCTGCGGCATGTGGGATCTTCCCGGACCAGGGATTGAAGCCATGTCCCCTGCATTGGCAGGTAGATTCTTAACCACTGCGTCACTAGGGAAGTCCCATCACTGCTTTTAAAATTTATCTTTTTATTTGTTTCTAGAGTGTCTCTTAATGCAATTTATTGGTTTGCAAGGAGAGGCTGTGGTTTGGGGTCCGTTCCTGTCTTTGTGCTTTGTGTTCCGGTCCTCTTGGACGGGTTTTCCAGAAAGCCCTGCCCAGCCGTGCTCTGGGGGGAGGCTGCAGGCTGGGCAGAGCGTCCTTGGCCATAGAGAGGTGGCCCTGGATTGTGGGCTCCCTGAGCATCTGCTTCCAGGGGCTTCTGTGCCAAGCGGTCCTCATGCCTTCATGGCACAAGTCAGGAGGACTGGCCAGTGGTCCCCCTCATGCACCACCTCCCTGAGGTCAGCCCTTGAACTGGGCATATTTCCCAGGTGTTCAGGAGTGGGGTCTCTCTGCGGTGGCTCCAGAAATTAAAGATGGCATGGCATGAACCCTGCCCAGGCACATGGGCAGAGGAGCCAGTGGAGTAGAGAGTGGTGCTGGGCGAGGCTTGGTGCCCCCGAGTCCTGGTGGTTTGCACAGGGCTCTCCTGACTTGGCTTCAGGGGCCTCCTTGGCCCGGAGGTTCAGGCCTGGCTGTCAGCTGGCCATGGGCAGGAGGGCAGGAGAGAAGCTGTGGTATGGTGAGGACTTTCTTGGATGTCTGGACCCATGTGTGAGTTTTATCAGGTCCTCAGAACCACTTTGAGAAGTTTTGGGACTCTGTTTTCATAGATGAGAAGGAGACTCAGGGAAGGTGGCTCACATCCAAGCTCACACTGAGAGACAGCAGCTGGTGGCACGCTTCCTGCCTCTCCCTGGATTGTCATTTTCCATGTGTGATCAGAGGGTTGCTTTGGAAAGGGGTGTTACTAAATAGGCTTGAAGAGTGCTGGGTCAAGCATGAATTGGTGTTGTGGGACTTCTCAGAGCGTTTAAAATACTCACTGTGTTGTGAAGCTCTTGACAGAGTGTGGGAGGCCTTGCACCCCTTCCACCTTTTCTTTAGTTTTGCGAACATCTCATGGGACCAGGATGGGCTCCGAGGAGTGTCCTGTTGGCTGACTGTTGGTAGAGTTCCAACAGTGCCAACATTGGAACATAGAGTTCCAGTGTTCCCATGGCATGTCTTGGCTGCGTTGCAGACGTTGCGGACATGGGGGTTCCCATCTCACTTATTGGTGGTGCTGTTGGCAGCACTTGGATCTAGACATGGAAAGCTGGCCTTGCCCTTGAGAAGACTCTCTACCTGTCTCAGGCCAGAAGCTGCCCTGGAAGGACCTGTCCTCCTGATGTCCACTTTTTCCCCCAGGCCTCCTGCTTTCCTGGCTGTCTGTGTGCTTTCTCAGGAGTGGATAAGCTGGGAAAATTCTTAGCTGCAAGCCAAGTATGGCTAAGCAGTGCAGACTTTTGATCATCCCCAGAATCTGAAATCTGGGGATGGCCTGTCCAGGGCCCTAGTGACTCAGCAATGTTGGCAGGGAGAAAGGTGCTGTCCCTCTTTCTCTTCTACCTTCCTCAGCCTTGTTGGATTTGTCCCCAGTCTCGTCACCTCATGGTGGCAGAAAGGCTGCCATAGTTCCAGGCATCACAACCATATTTGAAGACAGGAAGCAAGCAGGTGGTTAGGTGGAGGTTAAGTAAGGTGTCCATATTTTAATCCATAAAGGAAAACGTTTACCAGTAAGCCTCTTTGGTTTTTCTGGTTACAGTGAGATTGTGTGGTCTCCCTTAGCTGCAAGGGCATCTGGGAAAGGCTTGATGGCATAGATGGGTTATGATCTATTCCCTGGGGCTGGGCACAGTGGGTTTTGTTGGTAGACAGGGGTGGCAGACAGTGGGCGAGTGCGAGGGGTGCCTGCCCGTGTCTGTCTTGGTTACTTTATCCCCCCAAGGTCTTATTGGTGCTCATTACCTCATCCCTCCAAGATCTGATTGGTGCCCATGTTTGATGAGGCCCTCTTCCACCTGGGCCCGTCTTCCGAACAGAACAACCCACATACCCTACTGCTTCTAGGTGCCTCCAGGGGCTGCCGTGCCCTGCTCCCTTCACCTCTCACCTCCGGGAGTCTGTGGCTGGGACCCTGTGACATGGCCTCCCAGCTGTCTACCCGCTGGCCCTACCCTCTCCTCTTTCCTCTTCCTCTGAGCTTTCTCCTTTCTGCCAGCAATCTAGTTTACACTTCCCCACAAACTTTTTATTTTGAAAAACATGGATGGGAAAGTTGGAGTTACCAGTTGTAAACATTTTGCCACATTTGCTTTATCTCTGTACCTCTGCATATGTGTTATTCTGGCCCATTTCCACCTTGCCCTGAAAACTTCAGCACACATCTCGTATAGGAGTGCGGACGTTTTCCTACAAAACCATAGCTCAGTGTCACACTCAAATCTAACTTGGGTGCCGTCAGCCACACGTCTGGCGTGGACTGTGCCTTCCTGATAGTTTTCCTGTTTGGATCCAGGATCCAGTCAAGAGTCAGGCATTGCATTTGGTTGTCATGTCAGTTTTAATCTAGAACAATCCCTCCGCCCAACGTGCTAGCCCTGGACCCCCTCCAATGAGTGGGGGTTGTGAGGATGGAGGGGGTGGTGGATGATGGATGGGGAGGCCACTGTGGGGTTTTGGGGGGGTACGTTTCAAGCTACCTAAGTTAGGGTTAGGGTGATGGACATGACAGATGCTGAAACCTGAAAAAGAAAAAACTGCCCCAAATCTCTTTCCTCTGACATAACTGTTTTCACTTTGGTACATGCCCTTCTTGTCTCTTTTTTATGTTCTGGGTATTTTGCAAAGTCATAATTGTAGCATTTGTGCTAACATGTGCAGTGATGATGAATCACCACGTGGCCTGCAGCTCCCGCCTCCTTGAGCTTTAGCGAGAGCCCACCACTGGGACGAGTGGATCCATGAGCCTCCCCTTTCCCCTGGGGGGTGAGTTCAGGGTGGGCTCACCCCCAGCCCTGCCCACAGCTGGGCCCAGGTTTTTGCATGTTCCTCTCATCTCCAGACTGGGGCCAGACATGTCAGGGTGCTTCCCCCTGCACCCTGTGGGATGCAGCTTCTCAGCCTGTGTGCTGCTGTGGTCCCCCCAGAAGGAGCTGGCTGTTGTGCTGTGTCTTCAAGCCAGGAAGTCCTTTTGCTGCATTGGCCAGCAGCAATCCACTGACACCTGCCTTGACAGGTTTTGAGGCATTTCTTCTCTTTAATTAAGAGTTTCAAGCAGGAGAGTAAATTTGGCTTTTTTGGAAGAACGTTGAAAGCTTGAAGGACGGAGGAGACTGACTGGATGAGGAGCAGGGCAGGGATGCAGTCACCAGGTGCCTTCCTGGGTGTGGTGGGGGCCCATGTGTGCTTGGATTTTGGAAATACTCCATCCTCAGGTGTTTTTGTGCAACAGCAGTAATTGACATAAGGGGACTGCAGGGTCGTTGGTTATCAGCATTGCGAGGGTCCCCTGCCACTGTTGAAAGACCCCCTGCCTCCTCTCAGGTCTCTGGGGCCATCCTGTGTTCCCAGTTGGAAGCATGTTCGCAAAGGTCTGGGTCTGGGTGGCCACAGCCACAGGCAGAGTGGGCTGGTTCTAGGGGACCCTCTGGAACAGTCTCGATGTCTGCACATTCTCGGGCCCTGGGGACCCAAGCAGCACCCCGCCTCTCCCTGGCTATGCACTAGACCTATGACATATGTGAATGATCTGCTCTAGCTTTTGCTTGGGATGGTTGCCCCGACCCTGCATGATGTAGGTCTTGGCCTGGTCACCTGGACTGTTGGGCTCCTAGGGGGACAAAAGCTGCCCTCAGTGGTGGCTGTCTGTGCTTTGACAAGCGTCCAGACATTTCCCTAGGGACATCTGATTGGGGTGGTTCTGCCCCATGATAGCTGCCTCTGAGCGTTCTGGGTGAGGACTCTGGGTTGAGGGCATGGGGCCTGGACTGTGGGTCTTGTGTGTGTGCTGAGTGGTTCTGAACCTGGGGCCACCATGTGGGGAGAAGGTTATCAGGTGGGGAGGAGCCATTTTGTGGAGAGGGGTGGGGGCTGTGTTGTGTGGGGAGCGTGGCTGGCTCTTGGTGTCTTGGGTGGCCAGGCTGGGCAGCTGGGGGTTCTGGTTTTACCAGGGGGTGATGGGGAACACTGAGGCTTCTCTGTTAGCACAGGTGTGGTGCTGTGAGTGATTTGGAGTCACACAGAGGGGGCTGGTTCCTGGGGGTGGTCGAGAGCCTGAGGCAAGGGTGTTCCCAGGCATTGGTGGCCCTGACTGTGAGTGGGATTCTGGGCCTTTAGACGCCAGTGGACCCACCTTCCCCACCTATACTGTCTCCTGGGGTTTGGGGCCCAGCCTCAGAAGGGCTTGCCTGCCCCCTCCCATCTTGCTTAGTTGCTTTTGCAAGTTGGAAGTTAACATCCCCTGGACAGCACCCCTGGGGTACATACAGGACTGGTGTGGGTTTTGGGGCCCTCAAGTGGTCTGCCCGGGCTGGGGTCTGGTTGCTGTGGCCGCAGACCCAGCTCAGCCTGAGAGGAGGTATGCACAGATGACTGCGTTTGCTGTTTGTGAAAAGAAGGTTAAAAAGGAGACTGGAAGTGCATAAACTCAGCTAGGCGTACTTCAGAGGAAGAGGACAGGATGAGTTTAGGGAAAATGGCAAAATACATTAAAAGCTATCAGTTAGAAATAAAATGAAGCAAAAGCAGATGAAAATAAACAGTGAAAGAGTTTTTAAGAAGAAAGGGATAGATGGTATTCTCTGAAAGTAAAGGAAAATAAAATGCTGAACAGTAGAGGGGCGTTGCTTTATTATTGTGGAAGTCAAAACTGCTGGAGCCTACAGAGCAGGTCAGTGCGTTGTGAGCCCTACCTGGCAGAGGTAGACATTTCCCTGTAACCCTGGCCCCAGGTCCCGTTGCCCGCCTACTGTCCTGTAGCTCACCTGCCTGCCCTAGAATTTCCTTCACGTAGATCACACAGTGTGTGTTCAGCCTTTTGTGTCTGCTGCCCACACATGTCAGTATGCCCTTTGGGACTCAGCCCTGGCTGCACCGATCAGCAGTCGGTCCCTTTTCTACTGTGTAGGTGTTCACAGTCTGCCTGTCGATCCATGGACAGACTTGGGTGGTTTCCAGTCTGGACTGTAACAGATTGGAGGGAGGAGGCTGAGGTGCACGTGGCGGTCCGGGGCTGCTCTCACCCTGTCCTTGGCAGCTCTAGGCCTCTGCTTGCCTGGGCTGGAGTGGGTGCCTGCTCACTCCCTTGCTGTTGACTTCCTGGGAGTCCTGAGTGTGGGGAGCCCTTCAACCTGTGCCTGTGTACTTCTTGCAGTGGGGACAGCATAGAGGCAGCCTGCTCTGGGTTCTACGTGCAGACAACAAGGACCCAGACCCACGGTGGGCATGTTTGCTCCGGTCGGAGAGAGCAGCGGCTGCCCTGCAGGAAACCTCACCCCTCTGGCCGCCCTGCCTACTCACCTGCACCTCCGCCTGTCCTGGGAAGTGTGGTGTTTGGCTCACGGCTGGCCTGCCTGAGATGTCTGTCAGCCTCTGTAAATATTTGATGACGGTGATGATAAAAGACAAAGCCCTGCCTGCTCTGTTCCTGGAGGGGAGCAAGATGGTGACTCTGGAACGTTCTGGCCCTGCTGGCTGCTTCCTGGAGAGCTTTATAGATGCACTTTTGAGGCAGGCCCTTTGTGTCCTTGATCTGGCAAGGCAGAGCGGAGGCAGCGTAGCCAGCTTTCCACCTGGAGCCAGGCTGGGCCTCTGTGAGCGGGGCTGGCCAGGCCAGAGGTCACAGTGGGATCTTGCCCTTCAGATGTGACTTGGGATAAACCCCTGGCCACAGGTCCTGGGGAGGAGCGCAGAGGAGCCGGGAGACTAGGGTTTGGCACAGGCGCCAGACTGTATAGCAGAGGGGTCCATGGCTGGCCAGTACCGTCAGGTCCTGGTGGGCTTAGCTGGGCTCTCATGGCTGTTATTGCATGCCTGCCCCCATGGCCCTGCCCCCATGACCCTGCCCCCGTGGCCCTGCTCTTGTGCTCCTGCTTCCATGGTCCTTCCCTTGTGGCCTGCATGTGGCAGCAGTGGCACCTGACTCTGGCTTCCCCACCACTGGCTGTTGCTTATGCAGGTTGCGTGTGCGGTGAAGAAGCCCCATCAGGCCTTGCTGGCCTTGGTGTGCATTTCTCTCTGTCGTCTTGGGTTTGTGTGCCCGAGAAGAGGCCTGCCTGCCCCGTGGGTGCCTCTGTGGGAAAGACAAGCCCTTTGAGGCAGCCTTGCCCCCGGGAGCAGGCCTCCAGGGTTCTGGAGTCAGGGCCACCGCCCTACCAGGCAGTGAAGCCTTTCTCCTTGGGTGGGGCAGGAACTGCCAGTGGGCCTCTGTGCTCCTGGGGAGGGGGGTGGGTGTTCCAGGCGGGTGTTCTGGCTGATGGCCTTTCAACAAAGGGTTTCTGCTGGGTTTTCTCTTTGGAGGAAGGAAACTACTGTGGGTGGAGCGGAGGGTAGGTGTAGTTTGGTGGAGGTTGGATTATGAGGGTTTCAAAGGACCTTGCCTCTGAGTATAATTATTAATGGTCGTGATAACAGCTACAGCAACTTCCTGAAAGCTCACTGAGGCCCTGTGCTAAAGTGTGTGCTTACGTTTCTCACTGAGTCCTGGGTTGCTGCCCCAGGAGGCTGGCTCATCTCTGAGGCCCACGAAGGCTGTGCGTGCTGGAGAGGTCCTCCACTGCCCTGGGCTGCCTTTGCTTGGGATTCCTGTTGGCCACTCAGAGTACCCACAGTCTTGCTGGGGCGGGGCAAGGCTGGAGCCCCCACTGCAGGGCCTGGAAGGGCCTTTCCTGGGGGTTGTGGGAAGGGCGCCAGCCAGTCCGACTCAGGCGGGGGGCCCTGTTGGGGGCCTTGAGCATGCGTTGCTGAACCTGGCTTGTGACGTGAAGCTGGAATGAGGGCACTGGGCCTGGTGGGTGAGATGTGGCCCAGAGAAAGGTGGGGTGGCCAGGAAGGGACACAGGCATGGCAACGTGGACAGATGGCGCCTGTGTGGGCAGTGATAGTCGGGATGTAGATGAAAGAGGGCCCACGTGGGGCTTCCTTCTTCATTTTGAGAGGGAAAAGATGAATTAAAAAAGATGGCATTGCCGCCTCAACATCAGGCGTGAAGCTGGGTGACAGCCGGCCCCAAGGAAGGTTGGAAGGGAGCCTGAAATAGGCGGCTGCTGGGTCCAGGCCCAGGGTCAGGTGGGCCAGGAAGGGGTGTGGGAAGCTAGATGATGGAGGCGTCCACGGCCTTATACCCTAACCTCTGAATATGCCACCTATGTGGCTAGAGGGACTTTGCAGATGCAGTTGGATTGAGGACCCTGAGGTGGGAGCCGATCCTGGATTATCCAGGTGGGTCCAGGGTCATCACTTGGGTCCTTTATAAGAGGGGCCAGGAGGGTCCCACGGAGACGTGACTACAGAAGACGGAGGATGGAGCCATGAGCTGAGGAACATGGTGGCCTCTAGAGGCTGGACAAGGGGATGGATTCTCCATGGAACCCCAGAAGGAAGCAGGGCGATGTGTGACACCTTGACTCTGCCCATGAGTCTGCCTTCTTGCTTCTGGCCCCCCCGAACTTTGAGAGAATGTGTGCTGCTTGGGCTGTAGTGGTGGCAGCTTGTACAGCAGTGACAGGAAGCCAGCCAGCCTGCCTCCTGGTGGACAGAGCACAGCTCGGGGCTGGACACCCAGCAGGCCAGGAGAGGCCACCTGTGGGAGGAATGTCCGGGGGTTTATGGGCTGTGGGTGGAGCCACTGGTGGTGCCTCCGGACCGTGCTCCCCCAGGTGGGTGTCGGGGAACAGCTGGCTTGGGGAGAGATGTGTCTGACATGAGTGCTGGAGCGGAGGGGCTCAGGTCAAGGAAACACACTGGCAGTGTCAAAACCTGGTCAATGTGTATGAGGGGCTGTTGCAGGCTCTTGGGGGCTGATATGAAAACAGGGTTCAGGGACACGGGCCTGACAGCTTCATGTGAGGTGGTGGGAGCAGTAGAGACAGAGAGTGGCCGTGGCGCCTTCCTGGGGACCTGTCCATGCAGGCAGCCTCCTGGCTCACATCACTGCTGGGGGAGGCAGAAAGCAATGAAGCCTCCAACTGTGACATGTGATGAACAGCCTGTGGCCCCACGGAGGGGTAGGGAGGCCTCTGGGGAGAGTTGGGAACAGAAGCCTGTGCGCAGTGGGGAACCTCTGGGCAGGGGTGGCTGAGCAGCCAGCCCATGGGCCCTTAGGGTTCTATTCTAAAAGCTCCTGCCCAGGACCTGGCTCTGGGGCTGGTGGCACATGTGCCCCCATCTGCCCATCACAGAGCTGAGGGGACCTTACCTGCCAGGTGGGATCTCCCAGGGCTGGGGTCTCCATGGCAGGGAGAGAGGGAGTGCAGGAGAGGACACGGCCAGCTGTCCTGTGGCCATTCCCTCGGGCTCCCTCCTGGAGGGCTGTCCTGCTGCTCGCTACAGGCCGAGAGTAAACTCAGCCCATAGGAGGTAACAGTTTTAGGTGAGAGAAGTCAGTGAATAGTAGGAATCAAGGCTCTCTGGAGGAATATGTTGGACTTGTTGCGCTCAAATCAGAAAAGCGTTCACGTTTGTGGGAGATCCTGTTTTCCTCCTTCCATTCTGGTACAAATATTACTGTTTAGCGACCTCCCTCCCCAAAGTCTGTATTTGCAGATCAGCTTTACCAGTGATGGGGGGCATGAGGGCCAGGGTTGGCCAGGTCCCTCCCTCCAGCTGACCAGCCCGTCTCTCCTGCCCCCTGCTGGTACCTCTCTGTTCGTCCCCCCCATCTCTGTCCCCCCATATCCCATTGCTGTATTCCCCTCCCCCACTAGTCCCCCTCCCCCATCTCTGTCCCCACCCCTTTCTGGCAGGAGCCCTGTATCCATAGCAACGGTTGCTGCTGTGGAAACCGGTGCCTGCCTCCTCATCCCATGGGGAGGTATTTTTGGCACTGCAGAGAGATTTTTATTTTATCTTTGGTTTTGACTTTTACTCTCTGAGTGAGCACTACGCAGACAGAGCTGGGGGCAGCATTCAAGGAGGCCTTTGCACTGGGGGGCACTGGGCCTGAGAGCCACCCTGTGGTTGTGTAGATGCAGGCCCTTCCCCATGGGATCCTGTAGACTCGGTCAGAGATGCTGGCTCCTTTGAGCAGCCTCTGGGGCCATAGATCATGGGGTCCACAGATTGCACTGGGGGCTTTAGGCAGTGACTCTGGACAACAGGAGAAACCCAGGGGGTGAGCCTGTACATGTGAAGTGGTTTGACTGAAGCCCTTCAGCCTTGGGCCTGAGCCAGTGGTCATAATAATAGCTCACTGGGAGTACCCGGGGCATTTGCTTTTTGGGCACCAACCCAGCTCTGGCCCTGTGTGGAGCCTAATGCTGCAAGTTCCTGTGATGCTGCCCAGGGCCCATTTTACAGATGAGGATACTGATCCCACCAGGGTGGTTTTGGGCACCTCTGCTAGACATCTCCTTCTGAGACGTCTTCCTGTCCCCCCAAGGCCCATGGATGGCATGATATCTGGGGTCAGCTTCTTCCATCATCTCTCTGGGGGCTTGGACTGTACCCCTCCCTCACCCTGGTCTTGGCAGCTGCGATTATAGGTGACCCCAACGTGTGGCACCTGCCCTGACACAAATTCGCCCCTTGCCGGGGTTGCTACTGGGATGCCCAGGAGACCCCAGGGGCATGGGATCTGCCCTGTCTGGCCCTGGCACACCCTGGCATTGTGGCTGGGGGCTGTGGGTTCCCAGGTGTCCTTGATTGGGACGCCAGGGAGGCTGGCAGCCACGTGGCTGATGGGGTGGACAGGTCTTCCCGTGAGCCAGTGCTGGGGTTGACTTGACGTGTGCCGGGCCTGCCCTTGAGGAACAGTCACTGAGGATGGTCCACAGTGCATCTGCTGCCATTGGTGGGGAGCTGTGGCCCCTTGGGGAGGGAGTCCAGCCCCCTCTCCTGGTTTCCTTGTTGGGGAGGTGGCTTGGGCGTGCTGCACCCCAGGGTGACTAAGAGCTGCTCCCTGACCCATCATCTCTTCATCTTCCAAGTGGGGGTGATGGCAGCTTGCAGGGGGCCGTGGCATTGCCCATGATGCCCATGCCTGGCCAGGTCTCCCTGGAAAGGTCATGCCCAGGGCGTCTAAGTCAGAGGCAAGGCCACTGGTACTGACTGAGGGCCAGAACATCCCAACTGTTATTGCTGACTTATCATCATGGAAATTCCAAATAGAACAGAAGAGTAGACTAACAAACCTCATCCCACCCTGAATTATTATCAGGAGTCTCTTGTACTTTATCTTCTCAAATAAACTCAAATGCAGACCTAGGGGGTTAGACCTGCCCAGATCTCTGGGGGGACCTCAGTTGCCATCCCTGACAGGCAGGACCCTAGTTCCCCCCAGCTCCCGCAGAGGGTCTCATCTCCCATTAAGCAACACACAGTAAGTGCTCAGTGCACACTCAGGGGGATTGGACTGATCCCTCTTCTTTGCCCCCTGGAGGAGATGGAGCTCAACAGGAAGAAGCATTCAGGGTTTGTGGGTTTTACAGAATCAGGAATTCTGTCTCCAGTGAGTGCGTCCGGTGCAAACCCAAAGCCATTTATAGAGCAGATGCCAAAGGGAGCATTTGAAATAAACGCCATGGTAACCTCACTCTAGGGAGGAAAATAGCCTTGCAGTAAGCATTGCTGCTGCCCAGAACATGGTCCGGGGGTGTAGCCGGTGAGTGCTTTTTGTTTTTAGTTTCATGAAGTTCAGCAGATTGCAGAGAATGGGGGAAACAGAGGGAAGGAAGAAAAAAGTCCCTGTGCCCTCCTCCCTGAACGCAGCCCCCATTCTCGTTGGCTGTTTTGTTCTCACTGTGTGAATTTTATTAAATCCCAGCCTGGTGCTTTTCACCCTTGCCTGTCTCACCACTTTCCTCAGTAATCGGGGTTTGTAACTGCCCCGTGGACCACATGACCCACATCACCGCTGCCAGGCCTGTCCTGGGATGTCTGGTTATTTCTCGAAATTATAAATAACCATCCAGTGAAGAATTCCAGACACACACACACAGGCATCATGGTTTTGGATGACTTCCCTGGGGGGGGAGCCCCAGAGTGAGAGTCCCAGGTGGGAACTGCAGGGCTCAAGACAGGCTGTGGGTGCGCTTCCTGGGTTGTGGTGCCTGCTGGCATGAGCAACTGAAAATGGAGTTTTTGTGTTAACGTTATCTGCTACTCTCTTATGCTGTATTCTGTGAGAAATATTTTAAATACAGTAGAGGAAATAGCTTTTTACAGGGGAGAAACACCCGACTCCTGTCACTGGTCCAAGTGTGAGCACTTGCTCCTGCACGTGTCCCTGCAGCTCCTACCCGTGTCCTTTTGCGTGTGCGCCTTCACACACGTGCAGTCGGGCTGTGCTCAGCACTTGCCTGGCTGCTCAGACGTAGGGTTTGGGGTGCGTTTCTGAGGAGGAGCAGCTCAGAGGAGACAGCTGTGCCCGGCAGAGGCAACAAATCCTGCGTCGCAGGGAGCTGAGCGTCCGGCTGTGTGGCCTCGGGCAAGCACCTGCCTCTGGTAGTCTAGTGAGGGTGGTATGAGCATTGGGGGTCACCACTGCCCAGTGGCCTTGCAGGGTACCCTCCGCCAGGCTTCTTCCTGGGTCAGGGGTCAGAAGGAGGATGGTTGCAAAGAGTTACGAGATGATGGTGACCCTGGCAGAGAGGACCGTGAGCGAATGAGTTGGCTGTGTCCTGTGGTTTACATTGACCGAGTATCTACACCTGTCTTAGGCATTTCCTGTGCTGCCAAACCACACAAGGAGGTTCCCCATGTCAGTGGCAAGGAAGCTGATGGGGCTGGTTCACGTGGGTCACGTGATGCCTAAGCCCTGGCCCTGACCTAGGGAGTTGTGGGTGCCTTGCGGCACAGCAAGGGAGGAGCCCACGTGTGGTCTGAGGAGTGAAGGGTGCTGGAGGTCACTGAAGAGCACTGTCACCTTCTCAAGGCTCTGGGCTCTGGTGGGGAGGGGAGTTGTGCTGTGAGGATGGTGGAGTTGGGTAGAGTCAGGGCTTTGACCCACGTACCTGGGTGGGCAGGCCCCATGGCCAGGTGGCTGACGTGCTGACTGCTCTGGCCACTGTCCCTCATGGGGAGTGGCATCCCCACCTCTCCCTGCCATCTCTCCACACTGTGATGTTCCTGCCTGTGTATTTGGGGAGAACCAGGGGTCTGGGGGAGGGGGAGCTGTTTGTGCTCCTGGGGCCAGGTAAAGAGACTCTGGAGTGAGTGCAGCTGGGATGGGTGTGGGGGAGGCCAGGTGCCACATGATTCTGTGCTGGTGGCTGTGGTACCTGCCACAGCCTGGGTGCTGACTGGGGCAGGCTGTCTGGGAAGGGGTATGAGCAGGACTTGGTTATCAGGCAGCCCTGGGAAGGGTGAGCTGGAGGGTGAACTTCGGGAACTCACCCTGCTCTCTGCTTGTACGTGCGTCCTGGGTTCTTTCAGGCCTCCCCACCTGGAGCGATGTGTGCACCGCACTCTGAGATCTGCCCGTCTTCTGCAGCCGTGCTTCACCCATGTCAACCATGTTCCCAGCAGCCCGCACACACCTGGAGGCAATGGGAGCCAGGTTGGCTGGGTGTCATGTTCTGACCTGCTGCTTGTGGAGGTGTTGAGCTTCTCTGAGCCTCAGCTTCCTCTTCTGTAAAATGGGGGCAGCACCGACTTGCATGGCTCATAGGGTTGAGCACCAAAGGCAGGGGTCTTGTTTTAAGGTCACCTTAGTGAGGCCAGCGTGTGGCCGTCCAGCAGGTCATGGCTGTTGGTAAATGTTTGCCTGAGGGAGAGATAGATGCAGGTGTGGAGGAGGTGGAGGCATTTCTTCACCCATTAGGGTGTAAGTGACAAGGAGAGAGACTCACTGACACCAGCTTTCCCGACCCTGAGTTCACAGGGTGTCAGACCTCAGAGTTTCGCTCCTGGGCCTCAGGAGCCTTTCCAGCTGTTGGAGGTGAGACATAACAAGTGGAGGCAGAGAAGTCCCTGTGGGATGCCAGACATGGCATCTGTAGGTCTCGGTCGTGAAATGGGGAGGTGGCTTTACCATCCCCCAGGGAGCAAACCCTCCTACGGAAAGGAGCTAGTGCCCCATTGAGCACTAGCTCTGTACTGGATTTGGGATTCTGTTCTGCTCTTGGGAAGACCATACGATCGTCCCATAGGTTACTGGGGCCACAAAGATGGTTGTCTTTTGCAGGTATGCCCTGGGGAGACCTGGGCTATAGGGCTGGATAACCCAGGAGGGCAGGATGGAGGGTGACAGAGAGCAGGATAATTGGGATGGTGTGCTTATTTCACCTGTCATTTCATTTTACTTCATTTCACTGTGTATTTGTAATTTTTGGTCATTATTTCATTGCATACTTGTGTATACACATAGTGGTAATTTTAACAACTGAGGTGTGGTTTCAGGTGTGTCTGCCTTGTTATTGGACAAACCAATCGTAGAGCTCTGGACTTTGGGCAGTTTAGAGTTTGTACTTAGAAAGTTTGTTATGCATTCTCTTCTAAGTTTTTTAGTAGTCCAACTAGAGATTACAACAATGTATCCTTGGTTATTAAAGCCTGGTATGAAGTAGAACTTCTACCACATCCTGGGCAAGGCAGGGGTCTTGCAACGTCGAATTTCATCTACCCACCCCTGCCTGCCTTTTGTGATATTGTGTCTAAGATTTTCCTGTGTGTCTGAATTTGCAGGAGTTTTGTTTTGCTGCAATGTGCCCTGGTGTGATTTTCCTTGTATTTAACCTGGTTAGGGTTTATAGTACTTACTGAATCAACGTCTGGATGTCTTGTTTCAGTTTTGGAAAACTTTGGGCTGCTATTTTATACATATTCCTTTTGTTCCATGCTTTATGCCCTCTTGTTCCAGAACCCCATTTATGCATAGGTTGGACCTTTTCACTGTGTTCTATGAGTTTTTAAAAATCCTCTTTCCTGTATTGCCCATCCATTTGCCTCCGTGTTTCACTCTGTATATCTTGTACTCACCTATTTTCCGGTTTGCTGATCCTGTCTTTAGCTGTGTCTAACCTGCTGTTAAACCCATATATTGAGTTCCCAGTTTCATTTCTTTTCTTTTTTTTTTTAAATATCTATTTATTTATTTATTTATTTGTGGCTGTGTTGGGTCTTCGTTTCTGTGCGAGGGCTTTCTCTAGTTGCAGCAAGCGGGGGCCACTCTTCATCGCGGTGCGCGGGCCTCTCACTATCGCGGCCTCTCTTGTTGCTGAGCACAGGCTCCAGACGCGCAGGCTCAGCAATTGTGGCTCACGGGCCTAGTCGCTCCGCGGCATGTGGGATCGTCCCAGACCAGGGCTCGAACCCGTGTCCCCTGCATTGGCAGGCAGATTCTCAACCACTGCGCCACCAGGGAAGCCCCCAGTTTCATTTCTTGGTTTTAGTTTCCATTTGATTCCTAGTCCATAGATTTTAGTTCTGGTGAAATTATCTGTCTCACTGTCTATTTTCTAGACCACATTAATCAGGATTTTACAGTCTGTGTCTAATAACTATAATATTTGGTTCCTCTTGTAGTTCATTGCCATTGTCTTTTTTTCTCTCTCAGTTTTCTGTCATTTGGCTTTGTCTCCTAGTCTGCCTGGCCATTTCAGGTTTATGTGTTTAAAACTTATGGAGGTATTTGAGGGAGGTTGTGGGTGATTTTGTCTTTCTCTAGAGAAGATTTACTTTTGTTCCCAGAGGTAGTTAGAATTAGAGGAGATCATGTTAATCCAGTCTGAAATTGAGCTAATTCAAAGCTGAGCTTCAGCCTTTGTGAGGGCTGCTCTGTTCCATTTTATCCATTTTCCTAGCACTTTGTCCTCCTGGGGGGACTAGACTAAAGCCTGGGTGTTTGCTGAGGCCTCTCTTCCTCAGCAGTCCCTGTCAGACTGCTGAAGCTCTGCCCAGCCTTTCAGCGTCTAGTCTACTGCATAGTGCCGGTGCTCTAAGGCAGAGCAGCACTGGTCCTACAGAAATGTGTTGTGAGCCATATGTGTAATACATAGTTTAACAGCCACATTAAAAGTGTAAAAAGAGCATGTAGAGTTAATTTTAATAATATATTTTCCTTACCTCAATATACCAAAAATATCTTTTTAACATGTACAGTTGACCTTTGAACAACATGGGTTTGAACTGCATGGGTCCACTTAATACATGGATTTTTCCCCCAGTAAATGCATGCCACAGTATTACACGATCCGTGGTTGGTTGAATCCATGGATGTGGAACCATGAATATGGAGGGCCAACTGTAAATTTGTATGTAGGTTTTCAACTGTGTGGAGGAGGGTCAGTGCCCGTAGCCCCCGTATTGTTCAAGGGGCGGCCCTAATTAATGTAAGATTATTAACGAGACTCAAAAAAAATTCCTTTTAAAAATGCTATGTCTTAGAAATCTAGTGTATATCTTACACTTAGATTACATCTCAGTTTGGACCAGCCTCATGTCAAGTGCTTCATAGCCACATGTGGCTTGTAGCTATTGTCTTAGGCCACACGACTCTAGGGGAGAATGTGCTGAATGTGGGGCTCCCTTCTCTTCAGAGGAGTCAGACCCAGACCTTACTGCTCATTTCACATGCATGTGCCCCATGTGCCTGCTGTCTTGTTTTGATTGTGGCCCCAGGGCTTTTGCTGCCATCTTGGGGAGGAACCAAGGAGTTGGTTCACAGGATTGGGGCAGATGGGAGCCACTGGGTTTTCCTTCGTTCCAGACGACGCTGAGCCTCTGTGGCCTTGATCGCATGTATTGTCCATCTGTCAGTGCCTCCCCCAACCTTGCGTTCTGGTGCAGCACCTGGCCCAGAGGGACAGCCCCAGCTTCTTGTCCTGCATCCCTGGTACAGTGTCTGGCCCAGAGGGACATCCCCCTGCCCTGTACCCTGGCGCAGTGCCTGGCCCAGAGGGACACCATGGATGTTTCAGTCTTGGGAGCATGTTCACTCAGCAGACACTAGCCTGAGGCCATCGGTCTGCAGCCTGGCCCGTGCGGTCATCTTATCTCTGTTGGTTGGATTACTTGGGCTGCCCAGGGCCTCTGGACAGGAGAGGAGTGAGTCTGGGCCACTTTTTTCTGGGGTGGGGCTTAGAGGACTTGGCTGGATGGGGCCTTCTGCAGTAGGAGGCATTGGGTTCTCCCTCCTCTCTGCTCCTGAGCAGCCAGCGCTGCAGGTCTGCATGTTCCCAGGCTTGGAGGTGTGTGGGGGAGGGTAAATACCTTTTACTTTCTGGTGGAGTGTCCATAGCATTCAGCAGATTGTTACAAGGACCCTGCACCCCACTGCTACCCTAGGGTGCCCCAGCCACAGGGGGACCCTGTACAGGAAGTGGGGCCAACGAAGAGGCCCCAGAGGAGTGACGGGTCAACAGCCCAGCCCTGGTGTTGGGCAGTGTTTGCTGTCCTGCCTGCTCCTCCCCACAGGCTCTGTCCTTGGTTGAGGTGTTCATCTCAGCTGACCCATGTCCATGGTGCGTCCATATCTATCTTTAGGTGTCCCTGTGGGGAAGTGGCCTGGGGCGGGGCCAGCCCTTCCTAGAAACCAGACTTGTGGTGTGGTCAGGTGTAGGGGTGGCTGCCGCCCAGCCTCTGCTTGCTGGGCCTTGGGGCCACCTCAGGCTACTGCTCCTGGTTGGGGGGTTGTAGGGGAGCCAGGGCTGGCGCAGGGAGTGGCCAGTGGGATTTCTCTTGCTAGCTCCCATGCTCACCAGCCTCCTGTTTGCATTTCACACCATGATGACCCACTGCTCTGGCCCAGGGTGCCAGGGTTAGAGCAGATGTTCCCCTGAGAAGAGCAAAGCCTTCCCTCCTCTCCCTTGGCTGCCATCGTCCTGCATGGGTCTGCTCCCCTGGCCTCCTGGTTTCCCTTGCCCCACTGCCCTGTTCTCCCTTATCCGCCTGCTTCTAGGAGAGAACGGACCTGAGTTTGGTACCACCCCCATTAGATCTCCATCCTTTCCCATTGTATGGAGGGGGAATAAGTGCGGTGAGACCACAGCTGTAGAGTCAAGACCCCATGGCCAGGCCAGGAGTGACTATAGATGGACCGTGGAGGGCTGACTCCCCAGGCCTTGCCAGGGAGGCCTGCTCAAGGCCGCTGTGACGGGAGGAAGTGTGTCTCGGCCGTGGCCATCTGTCATTACCTGGGACTCTCTGTGGGCTGGTTCAGGTCTGACTGGCCCGTGTGAGGCCTGAGGTCCCATAAAAGGTTCTGTGGGGTGGAGGGCTTGGGGGTGGGTACTGCAGGAAGGCTCGGGCCTGCCCAGCGAGTTCCTGCCCTTGGGGATGCTGGTGGGCTGTGGCTGTGTCCCTGATCAGGTGCTGCCTCCCCCCACCCCCGCCCCCCCCAGCCTGTCTGCTCTCTCAGAGATATCCCCCATCCCCCATCCGGTCCTCTTCCTCTGTTCGGCTCCTTTCCTCCACCTGTCCCTACCAAGTGTGGCAGCTCCTGCTGGCTTCTCACCGTGGCCTGGTCTGTGTCCTGCGATGAGGAGGGTGGGCGGACCTGTGGTGGGTGGGGTCCTGTAGCTTGCCCATGACCCAGAGCCTGGGATGGGGCATGGGGCAGAGGCCTCCACCCCAGGGGTGCCCAGCACAAAGGGCCTGTCCCAAAACTGACCCACTGTGTTCATGCCAGGGATAGGGGCTTCCTAAAGGGTGGGCGGGGGGGTCACCCCCCACCCACCCTGGACCTCACCTCTGACCCTGCCCAGAGTAAAAAGTAATGCTAGACCCTAGTGAGGGTCTGGAGATGGGGCTCCCATAGACGGGGTGGCACACACTATGTCCATAGAAATGGAGGAGGCCCTGATGGGGCTGCCAGCTGGTCCTGAAGAACTGCTCTGTGCTGGAACCATAACTGCTGCCTCGCCACATCTGCTGGCTGATGTGAACCAGAGATGAACAGAACTGATGCTGGCTCAGCCTCAGTCGAGTGATAATTAAGGTTCACCAATGGAGAATGTGTGAAGTGATAGGGAAAAGGCTCCACCTGGCTCACTAAGATCTGCGTGTTCAGTCACGTTTGTTAACTGTTTGATCAACTATGCACTACTCTTTTGTAATAATAACTCAGTGCAGAAGAAAAACGTTTGGCCCTCAAAGCTGTATGACCATAGGAAATACAAACCCTAAATTCCAACATGCATCATTTTATGACAGACAAATGTGGCCAGGTGATCAATAAAGACTTTCAGGAAACACTGTATTATATTAGGTTTTTGGAGTGGAAATAAGAATTTGCACTTGTGTATTTTTATAATATAGCTGGAAGACCATGAAGTTCCACGGAACCATTTCATAGAGCATTAAAATAATAACGGTATTTATGCTGGAGATGACGGTATTTATGCGGCTGGTCCAAACTGAGATATAATCTAAGTGTAAGATATACACTATATTTCTAAGACATAGCATTTTTAAAAGGAATCTTTAAAGTCTCGTTAATAATCTTACATTAATTAGGGCCGCCCCTTGAACAATATGGGGGCTACGGGCACTGACCCTCCACACAGTTGAAAATCTACATACAAATTTACAGTTGGCCCTCCATATTCATGGTTCCACATCCATGGATTCAACCATCCACGGATCGTGTAATACTGTGGCATGTATTTACTGGGGGGAAAATCCATGTATTAAGTGGACCCATGCAGTTCAAACCCGTGTTTTTCAAAGGTCAACTGTACATGTTAAAAAGATATTTTTGGTATATTGAGGTAAGGAAAATATATTATTAAAATTAACTCTACATGCTCTTTTTACACTTTTAATGTGGCTGTTAAACTATGTATTACACATATGGCTCACAATACATTTCTGTAGGACCCGTGCTGCTCTGCCTTAGAGCACCGGCACTATGCAGTAGACTAGACGCTGAAAGGCTGGGCAGAGCTTCAGCAGTCTGACAGGGACTGCTGAGGAAGAGAGGCCTCAGCAAACACCCAGGCTTTAGTCTAGTCCCCCCAGGAGGACAAAGAGCTAGGAAAATGGATAAAATGGAACAGAGCAGCCCTCATGGAGATGCTGGAGTTGATGTCTTTTACAGCTACTTAAACTTATGACATAGTTGGATCCCAGCTCACACGTGGTGAAAGCACCTAGTTTTACATAGTCCTTCTGTAGGCGGCAGAAGGGGCGGGGCCCAGTGGGACCCTTGCTGCTGCTGGTGGCTCTGCCTTTTGTGGGAAGGGCAGTGGCCCGGGTGGCTTTAGAAGAACAAAGGCCCTTAAGGACACTAATTTTGAGTCATTTGTGCACCTAAATCTACCACCCCACACCAAAGAAGATAGTATTATTTATGAAAGCAGTGAGGGGCTGGATAGTGATGATCATGTTTCCTCCTCAGGGAATTACAAGCTTGTTGGCACCCATGAGAAAGAATGTGTAAGTGTTGGAGTGCCCGACCCTCCCTGACCTGTGTGTCCTCTGAGATTTTACTCTCAGCCCGTGCCCAGTGGGATCTTCCTTTTTCTGTGACTCCATAGACCCTTCATGTTGCGTCTACGCTTCCTCAGAAGTGGGATACCATCTTAAGGCAGTGGTAGGAGGACTTTACACTTTAATAATGATGCCTTTATTTTATTTTAGTTTAGTTTAGTTTATCTTTTATTTTTTTATTTTTTATTTTTTCAGAAGCAAAGGAAAGCTGTATTCTTTGATCAAAGAATGGAGAGGTGTGAGCTCTTGCTCTAGAGTACATGCTCTCTGATGCCTTTGTTTTAAAATGAATTAGAAAAAGCATACTCCCCTCTTCTGTGAGTTCACATATTTTATTGCTTAGATGTGGCTAAGGAGAGCACTTGAGTTTAAAAGAAGTGAATGTATTTTTAAAACTACAGTAAGGGGGGGGCCTTCAAGATGACGGAGGAGTAAGATGGGGAGATCACCTTCCTCCCAACAAATACATCAAAAATACATATACATGTGGAACAACTCCTACAGAACACCTACTGAATGCTGACACAAGACCTGAGACTTCCCGAAAGGCAAGAAACTCCCCACATACCTGGGCAGGGCAAAAGAAAAAAGAAAAAACAGAGACAAAAGAATAGGGACGGGATCTGCACCTCTGGGAGGGAGCTGTGAAGGAGGAAAAGTTTCCACACACTAGGAAGCCCCTTCACTGGTGGGGGCGGGGGTGGGTGGGGAAGCTTTGGAGCCAGGGAGGAGAGCACAGCAGTAGGGGCGCAGAGGGCAAAGCGGAGAGATTCCCACACAGAGGATCAGTGCTGACTAGCACTCACCAGCCTGAGAGGCTTGTCTGCTCACCTGCCATGGTGGGAGGGGGCTGGGAGCTGAGGCTCAGGCTTCGCAGGTCAGATCCCAGGGAGAGGACTGGGGTTGGCTGAGTGACCACAGCCTGAAGGGGGCTAGTGCACAACAGCTAGCCAGGAGGGAGTCCGGGAAAAAGTCTGCAGCTGCCGAAGAGGCAAGACACCATTGTTTCAGGGTGCGCCAGGAGAGGGGATTCAGAGCACCGCCTAAATGAGCTCCAGAGATGGGCGCGAGCTGTGGCTATCAGCTCGGACCCCAGAGACGGGCACAAAACGCTAACGCTGCTGCTGCAGCCACTAAGAATCCTGTGTGCAAGTACAGGTCACTGTCCACAACCCCCTGGGAGCCTGTGCAGCCCACCACTGCCAGGCTCCCGTGATCCAGAGACAACTTCCCTGGGAGAACTCATGGCACGCCTCAGGCTGTTGCAACGTCATGCTGGCCTCTGCTGCCGCAGGGTTGCCCACATTCCGATTATAACTACTGTACCCCTCCCTCTCACCGGCATGAGTGAGCAAGAGCCCCGTAATCAGCCGCTGCTTTAACCCCTTCCTGTCTGGGTGGGGAACAGATGCCTGAGGGCGACCTATATGCAGAGGTGGGGCCAAAACCAAAGCTGAACCCCAGGAGCTGTGCGAACAAAGAAGAGAAATGGAAATTTCTCTGCGCAGCCTCAGGAGCAGTGGATTAAATCCCCACAGTTAACTTGATGTGCCCTGCATCTGTGGAATATCTGAATTTTTTTTTATTTTAATAATTTTTAAAATTTTTATAATCTTATTTTTATTTTTTTAATTTATTATTTCTTTTTCTTTCCTTTTTTCTCCTTTTGATTCTGAGCCGTGTGGCTGACAGGGTCTTGGTGCTCTGGCCTGGTGTCAGGCCTGAGCCTCTGAGGTGGGAGAGCCGAGTTCGGGATATTGGACCACCAGAGACCTCCCGGCCCCACATAATATTAATTGGCGAGAGCTCTCTCAGAGACCTCCGTCTCAACGCTAAGACCCAGCTCTACCTAACAGCCAGCAAGCTCCAGTGCTGGACGCCCCATGCCAAACAACTAGCAAGACAGGAACACAGCCCCACCCATTAGCAGAGAGGCTGCCTAAAATCATACTAAGTTCACAGATATCCCAAAACACACCACTGGGCGTGGCCCTGCCCACCAGAAAGACAAGATCCAGCACCACCCACCAGAACACAGGCACCAGTCCCCTCCACTGGAAAGCCTACACAAGCCACTGAACCAACTTTACCCACTGGGGGCAGACACCAAAAACAATGGAAACTGTGAATCTGCAGCCTGCGAAAAGGAGACCCCCAAACACTGTATGTTAAGCAAAATGAGAAGACAGAGAAATACGCAGCATATGAAGGAGCAAGGTAAAACCCCACCAGATCAAACAAATGAAGAGGAAATAGGCAGTCTACCTGAAAAAGAATCCAGAGTAATGATAGTAAAGATGATCCAAAATCTTGAATGTAGAATGCAGAAAATACAAGAAACGTTTAACAAGGACCTAGAAGAACTAAAGAGCAATGATGAGCAACACAATAAATGAAATTAAAAATTCTCTAGAAGGAATCAATAGCAGAATAACTGAGGCAGAAGAACGGATAAGTGACCTGGAAGATAAAATAGTGGAAATAACTACTGCAGAGCAGAATAAAGAAAAAAGAATGAAAAGAATTGAGGACAGTCTCCAAGACCTCTAGGACAACATTAAACACACCAACATTCAAATTATAGGGGTCCCAGAAGACAAAGAGAAAAAGAAAGGGTCTGAGAAAATATTTGAAGAGATTATAGTCAAAAACTTCCCGAACATGGGAAAGGAAATAGTCAAGTCCAGGAAGCGCAGAGAGTCCCATACAGGATAAATCCAAGGAGAAACATGCCAAGACACATATTAATCGAACTATCAAAAATTAAATACAAAGAAAAGATATTAAAAGCAGCAAGGGAAAAGCAACAAATAACATACAAGGGAATCTCCATAAGGTTAACAGCCGATCTTTCAGCAGAAACTTTGCAAGCCAGAAGGGAGTGGCAGGACATATTTAAAGTGATGAAAGGGAAAACCTACAACCAAGATTACTCTACCCAGCAAGGATATCATTCCAATTTGTCGGAGAAATTAAAACCTTTAGAGACAAGCAAAAGCTAAGAGAATTCAGCACCACCAAATCAGCTTTACAACAAATGCTAAAGGAACTTCTTTAGGCAGGAAATACAAGAGAAGGAAAAGACCTACAAAAACAAACCCAGAACAATTAAGAAAGTGATAATAGGAGCATGCATATCGATAATTACCTTAAATGTAAATGGATTAAATGCTCCAACCAAAAGACATAGACTGGCTGAATGGATACAAAAACAAGACCCGTATATAGGCTGTCTACAGGAGACCCACTTCGGACCTAGGGACACCTACAGACTGAAAGTGAGGGGATGGAAAAAGATATTCCTTGCAAATGGAAATCAAACAAAAGCTGGAGTAGCAATTCTCATATCAGACAAAATAGACTTTAAAATAAAGACTATTACAAGAGACAAAGAAGGACACTACATAATGATCAAGGGATCAATCCAAGAAGAATATATAACAATTGTAAATATTTATGCACCCAACATAGGAGCACCTCAATACATAAGGGAAATGCTAATAGCCATAAAAGGGCAAGTCGACAGTAACACAATCATAGTAGGGGACTTTAACACCCCACATTCACCAATGGACAGATCATCCAAAATGAAAATAAATAAGGAAACACAAGCTTTAAATGACACATTAAACAAGATTGACTTAATTGATATTTATAGGCCTTTCCATCCAAAAACAACAGAATACACTTTCTTCTCAAGTGCTCATGGAACATTCTCCAGGATAGATCATATCTTGGGTCACAAATCAAGCCTTGGTAAATTTAAGAAAATTAAAATCATATGAAGTATCTTTTCCGACCACAACGCTGTGAGACTAGATATCAATTACAGGAAAAAAAACTAAAAACAAACACATGGAGGCTAAACAGTATGCTACTAAATAACCAAGCGATCACTGAAGAAATCAAAGAGGAAATAAAAAAATACCTAGAAACAAATGACAATGAAAACACTACGACCCAAAACCTGTGGGATGCAGCAAAAGCAGTTCTAAGGGGAAGTTTAGAATCCTACTTCAAGAAACAAGAAACATCTCAAATAAATAAACTAACCTTACATCTAAAGCAATTAGAGAAAGAAGGACAAAAAAACCCCCAAAGTTAGCAGAAGGAAAGAAATCATAAAGATCAGAACAGGAATAAATGAAAAAGAAATGAAGGAAACAATAGCAAAGATCAGTAAAATTAAAAGCTGGTTCTTTGAGAAGATAAACAAAACTTGTAAACCTTTAGCCAGACTCATCAGGAAAAAAAGGGAGAAGACTCAAATCAACAGAAGTAGAAATGAAAAAGAAGTAACAACTGACACTGCAGAAATACAAAGAATTGTGAGAGATTACTGCAAGCAACCATATGCCAATAAAATGGATAACCTGGAAGAAATGGACAAATTCTTAGAAAAGCACAACCTTCCGAGACTGAACCAGGAAGAAATAGAAAACATAAACAGATGAATCACAAGCACTGAAATTGAAACTGTAGTTAAAAATCTTCCAACAAACAAAAGCCCAGGACCAGATGGCTTCACAGGTGAATTCTATCAAACATTTAGAGAAGAGCTAACACCTATCCTTCTCAAACTCTTCCAAAATATAGCAGAGGGAGTAACACTCCCAAACTCATTCTACGAGGCCACCATCACCCTGATACCAAAACCAGACAAAGATGTCACAAAAAAAGAAAACTACAGGCCAATATCACTGATGAACATAGGTACAAAAATCGTCAACAAAATACTAGCAAACAGAATCCAACAGCACATCAAAAGGATCATACACCTGGCTTCCCTGGTGGCGCAGTGGTTAAGAATCTGCCTGCCTTTGCAAGGGACGCAGGTTCAAGCCCTGACCCTGGAAGATCTCCCATGACACAGAGCAACTAAGCCCATGTGCCACAACAACTGAAGTCTGTGCGCGTAGAGCCCGTGCTCTGCAACAAGAGAAGCCACGACAATGAGAAGCCCTCGCACTGCAATGAAGAGTAGCCCCCGCTCACCGCAACTAGAGAAAGCCCACGCACAGCAATGAAGACCCAACACAGCCAAAAATAAATTAATTAATTAATTAAAAAAAGAAAAAGGATCATACACCATGATCTAGTGGGTTTTATCCCAGGAATGCAAGGATTCTTCAATATATGCAAATCTGTCAGTGTGATACACCATATTAACAAATTGAAGGATAAAAACCATATGATAATCTCGATAGATGCAGAAAAAGCTTTCGACAAAATTCAACACCCATTTATGCTAAAAACTCTCCAGAAAGTAGGCATAGAGGGAATTTACCTCAACATAATAAAGGCCATGTATGACAAACCCACAGCCAACATCTTTCTCAGTGGTGAAAAACTGAAACCATTTCCTCTTAAGATCAGGAGAAAGACAAGGTTGTCCATTCTCACCACTGTTATTCAACGTAATTTTGGAAGTTTTAGCCACAGCAATCAGAGAAGAAAAAGAAATAAAAGGAATCCAAATTTGAAAAGAAGAAGTAAAGCTGTCACTGTTTGCAGATGACATGATACTATACATAGAGAACCCTAAAGGTGCTTCCAGAAAACTACTAGAACTAATCAGTGAATTTGGTAAAGTAGCAGGATACAAAATTAATGCTCAGAAATCTCTTGCATTCCTATACACTAATGATGAAAAATGTGAAAGAGAAATTCAGGGAACACTCCCATTTACCATTGCAACAAAAAGAGTAAAATACCTAGGAATAAACCTGCCTAAGGAGACAAAAGACCTGTATGCAGAAAACTATGAGACACTGATGAAAGAAATTAAAAATGATACAAACAGATGGAGAGATATACCATGGTCTTGGATTGGAAGAATCAACATTGTGAAAATGACTCTACTACCCAAAGCAATCTACAGATTCAATGCAATCCCTATCAAACTACCACTGGCATTTTTCACAGAACTAGAACAAAAAATTTCACTATTTGTATGGAAACACAAAAGACCCCGAATAGCCAAAGCAGTCTTGAGAAAGAAAAACGGAGCTGGAGGACTCAGGCTCCCTGACTTCAGACTACATACAAAGCTCCGGTAATCAAGACAGTATGGTACTAGCACAAAAACAGGAATATATATCAGTGAAACAGGATAGAAAGCCCAGAGATAAACCCACTCATATATGGTCACCTTATTTTTGATAAAGGAGGCAAGAATATACAATGGAGAAAAGGCAGCCTCTTCAATAAGTGGTGCTGGGAAAACTGGACAGCTACATGTAAAAGAATGAAATTAGAACACTCCCTAACACTGTACACAAAAATAAACTCAAAATGGATTAAAGACCTAAATGTAAGGTCAGACAGTATAAAACTCCTAGAGGAAATCATAGGAAGAACCCTCTTTGACACAGCAAGATCCTTTTTGACCTACCTCCTAGAGAAATGGAAATAAAAACAAAAATAAACAAATTGGACCGAATAAAACTTAAACGCTTTTGCACAACAAAGAAAACCATAAAAAAGACGAAAAGACAACCCTCAGAATGGGAGAAAATATTTGCAAACGAAGCAACTGACAAAGGATTAATCTCCAACATATACAAACAGCTCATGCAGCTCAATATCAAAAAAACAAACAACCCAACGCAAAAATAGGCAGAAGACCTACGTAGACATTTCTCCTAAGAAGGTATACAGATTGCCAACAAACACATGAAAGGATGCTCAACATCACTAATCATTAGAGAAATGCAAGTCAAAACCACAATGAGGTATCACCTCACACTGTTCAGAATGGGCATCATCAAAAAAATCTACAAAAAAAAAAAAGTACAAACAATAAATGCTTGAGAGGGTGTGGAGAAAAGGTAACCCTCTTGCATGTTCGTGGGAATGTAAATTGATACAGCCACTATGGAGAACAGTATGGAGGTTCCTTAAAAAACTAAAAATAGAACTACCATATGACCCAGCAATCCCACTACTGGGCATATACCCTGAGAAAACCATAATTCAAAAAGAGTCATGAACCACAATGTTCATTGCAGCACTATTTACAATAGCCAGGACATGGAAGCAA
This sequence comes from Balaenoptera ricei, assembly GCF_028023285.1. Taxonomy (NCBI): domain Eukaryota; kingdom Metazoa; phylum Chordata; class Mammalia; order Artiodactyla; family Balaenopteridae; genus Balaenoptera; species Balaenoptera ricei. The sequence goes on from NC_082644.1 coordinate 25,250,795, forward strand.
CCTAAATGTCCATCGACAGATGAATGGATAAAGAAGATGTGGCACATACATACAATGGAATATTACTCAGCCATAAAAAGAAACAAAATTGAGTTATTTGTAGTGAGGTGGCTGGACCTAGAGTCTGTCATACAGAGTGAAGTAAGTCAGCAAGAGAAAAACAAATACCATATGCTAACACATATATATGGAATTATTAAAAAAAATTGTTCTGATGAACCTAGGGGCAGGACAGGAATAAAGACGTAGACGTAGAGAATGGACTTGAGGACACGGGGAGGGGGAAGGGTAACCTGGGACGAAGTGAGAGAGGACCATTGACCTATATGCACTACCAAATGTAAAATAAGTAGCTAGTGGAAAGCATCCGCATAGCACAGGGAGATGAGCCTGGTGCTCTGTGACCACCTAGAGGAGTGGGATAGGGAGGGTGGGAGGGAGATGCAAGGGGGTGGGGATATGGGGGTATATGTATACATATAGCTGATTCACTTTGTTGTACAGCAGAAATTAACACAACCTTGTCAAGCAATTATACTCCAATAAAGATGTTAAATAAAAAAAAGAAAAGAAAAGAAAAGAAAAGAACCTTTATCTTCCAGAAAAACCACACTAAATATTAAAGGGAACAGGTCACAACCCAAAGCATGAGATATTACCCTTTGTCCAGAGCTCTCCTTTGCTCACCTTGTGGAGCTCAGCTCTTGAGAGAGGTCAGGATATCCCCAGTGAGCCACCTGCCTGCTGCCCCTGCAGCCGCCAGCCCCTGTGCTGACATAAACCACAATCAGCCCACTCTTCCTGGGACCTCACTCCCTCCTACAGGATGCTTCTTCCTGGGATCCCTACCCTGACAGTGCCCTGGGTAGGTGGGGGCTGCCCTTCTCCCCAAGCCATGGGGGTGTTCTCTGGCTCAGGGGTGCCCCTAGCTGGCCCACCCACCTATCCCTTTCCTCTGTTTTTTGGTGCAGTGTAATTGTGTATTTATCTGTTGCCTGCCACTCCCTTCCCCCCTGAGATTGTCCACAGCCCTTTCCTGCATGCCCAGAGCCTCAGTGACCATATGGTGACTGAGAGAGGTACACGACCCTTGCCAGAAGCAGGAGTTGGGGGACCAAACATCCTCTTCTCCACTGACATCTCCACTCCCTGTGCACCTACCTGGACCCCAGACTCTGCGCCTTCTCTCTGCTTCATGGTGAAAGAGTGGTGAGGAATGGGCCAGCTCTGCAGCAGGCTGAGTCTGGGTCAAATCCTCTAGACTTGGGAAGGCTCTTCCCACCAATGGAATCCGGGGCCTAGAGTGTGCAGAGACACTAGGCAGGGCCAGTGACCCCCACCCTTGGGCCCACTCTGTCCCCAGAGCCCCTGTCGTGGAGTGATTCCCTGTACATGGGACTGTTCTCAACAAAGACCCTTGAGGCTTTCTTTTGTTTTATGACCAAATGGGGTTGGAGAGAGGTCCAGGTTGCCACCCCCAGGACTCTGGCTGTTCTGGGCATTCTCTCCCAGCTACTCATGTCCCGCCTCTGTACTGTGTGTGTGGATCCTGCCTTTCCCTGGCAGGACTCAGGGCCGCTGGGCAGCTCTGCTCATCATGGGGTTGGTTGGGCTTTGCCTGGGGAAAGGAGATGGTCGCAGAATCCCCTGTGAGCAGACAGTGTGGCCATCTGGGTCTAATGGCTTCAGCCCTCATTGGTGGTGGTGTTGGGCAGAGCTGGTCCCTGGGTGGCCTGGGAGGGCCTGTCGGACCCAGGGCTTTCTTCGTCTAACCACCTTGGCCACCCGTCCTCCCTGTCCCCACTCTGAGGGTGCCGTCCGTGACTGGCTGGACCTTTTCCCTATAGGAGACAAGAGCCAGCATTGTCCCAGAATGCTTTTATCCTTTATAATCTGATTGACTCTCGCCATCTTTACCCAATAAATAATTTACCAATAATTTATCCACCACCAGGGACCTGGCGGGAGGCAGGCTGGTCTAAGAGAACTCACCTCCCTGTGTGGTGGGGGTGAACTCACCTCCCTGTGTGGTGGGGGTGAGCCCACCACTCAACACCAGACCTCAAGAACAGCCTGACTCTGGCAGGATTTGGGGTTCTCAAAGGGATCAGGTGCTCTCTTCCTATCCTGATTCATGACTTGAGCCCCCAGCACATCAATTACTGACTTCACCCCATAAAGAGTGATGATGCATCAGTCACTGGGGTGGTCCTGCCTCCATGGAGTCACTGAGCTAATGGGGCCAGCCAGCAATCAACAAACAGTGGAAAGGACCCCGGCCAGCTCTGAGAGGGGGACACTGGGCAGCACACTGCGGCGGCTCTGGGCAGTTCTCTGAGGACATGCCAACTGACCTTTTAAATTATCAAGCAGTGTGTCACCTAGTTAAAAATAGCGCAGTGGCTTAGAACATAAAATAAGGTCTGCTCCCTCCCACCTCCACACCCAGCCCAGCTCCAAGAGGCGCTGTCATTAAAGAGCTGACTTTTGTCTTATACTCAAGTCTTGGATTTATCCTGTTTAGCTGGCATCTAAAAACGAAAACTATAGCATATGCAGGGCACATATGTTAGCTTTGTTAGTTACGTTATTTATAACATGAACCTCTTGCTCCGAACTATAATATAATGAAATCTTTAACTTTGCTGTTGGTTGATGCTGAAATATTGGCAGAAACAATTTTTATTATAACTATAAATAATCCTGTGAGTTTCCTCTAGAATCAGTGACCAGACCATTGGAAGGTCTAGTAACTGAAATATAACTGAAACGTCATCGTCCAAAGCTGTCTGTTGGGGCAGGGAGTGGCACAGTGGGGCAACCCCACGTCCTTTCTGGTTTCCTTCTCCTGGTGCAGCCAAGTTCAGTCGTCCATTGTGGGCCAGTGGAGTTGGCTTCACCAAGTTCCCTTCTGTGTTGTTCTGTGTTTTGCAGAAACACTTCCAGTAGCTGTTTCACCTAGGGTGCTGGGAAGTAACCTTTGGGTTCTCGAGTGTCTGAGAATAAGTCTTTGGGCCTCGTGGTTTGATGTCCCTTTGGCTGGTGATAGAATTCCAGGTTTGAGCCGGCACGTTGAGGATGTTGCCAGTGTTGCCGGTGAGACTGGGTGCCTGTCTGGGTGTTCCTCAGCAGGTAGAACTTGATCTCAGTCTTTGGGAATCTCACTTTTGCTGGAATGAGACTGGAGGTGGGTCATTTTTCATTTACTCTGACCTGGCCTTGGCACATGCTTTTATTCTAAATAGTTCTTCTTTTAGCTCAGGGAAATGCTATTCTGCTATCTTCCTCCTTCCTGATATCTGTTTTCTGCTCTTATAACTCCTGTTCCTTGTTGTTAGGACTTCCAGCTGGTTCTTTCATGTCTCTTGATGTTTTTCTTCTATTTCTCTCATTTGGTTTTCAGATGCTTTCACTTTATTTTTTACATTTGAAAAATGGAGGTATAACTTACACATGATGAAACACAGATCTTAAGTGTATAGCTGATGAGCTTTGACAGATGCATGCGAAGGTGTAACCCTTGTCCTCTGTTATAATGTAGAGTGTTCCCGTCGTCCCCCCACACCTCCCCAGGTTCTCAGCTCCTGCATCTTCCCCCACCAAAGAGGCAAGCCCTTGTTCTGGTTTCACCCCCACGTGTGAGTTCTGCCTTTTCTGGAGTTTGGGAGATATTATGAATGGAGCTGCTGTCAATCCTTTGTTTTGAGGTGGTTACCTTGGAGGGGAGTGGCTGGATCTAGAGCAGGGGTGAACCTGCCAAGGGCTCACTGAGGCTTGTACCAGCTTGCACTTCCAACAGCTGTGTGCCCAGAGGGAGCCCAGCTGCTCTCAGATGCCCAGTGGTTGGAATGATCCATCTTTTTATTTTAGCCCTTCTGGTGGGTGTGAAGTGGTATCTTGTGCTTGTCATTGGCATTTTCCTGGTGACTCATGATGCTGAGCATGTTTTCATGTGCTTATTGACCGTTTCTTCATCTTCTTTTGTGACTTTGCTGTTCATGTCTTTATTGTTGAGGTATGGGAGTTCCATCTGTATTCTAGATGTAACTCCCATGTCAAATACACGTATTGAGAATACGTTGGTGGCTTGACTTATTTTCTAAAACAAAGCATCACCTTTGATGAGTAGAACATGTTTCCATGTTATTGTCTTGGTTAAATGGTTACTTTTTTGTATTTAGTGTTTCATTAGATTACAGAATATCTTATTCTTAAAGTATGGAGCTTTAACTTGCAAAAGCTCTTCCTTGATTGTTTCTTTTTAAGGAGAAGCTGCTCTTATTTATGTGTGTCAGCCTCTTGGATCTTTATGAGGACATGAACTAGATTTTCTTTTTGGAAGTCGCTTTTGTCCCTGAATTATTTGTTTTTCTGGGATCAGTCTTGGTATATCTTTGCTCTGTTGGTGATTATGCCGTCCAGTCCCACTTGTGCGTGGAGTGTCTGATGAGGGTTTGTTGGGGTGGGCCTGGCGGGAGGGAGAATGCCTAATGGGTACAGTGCCACTTGGGATAGAATTCCTTAACCAGCTGATCTCGTCATGATTCCAGGGCCCTCCTCTTCTCTTTGGATTGGTTGGAGTCTGGCTTGATGTCCTCTGAGGTCTTTCAAAGGACCCGAGGGGTTTTGGCCTGTGATTTTTTCAGCTCTGATTTCTCCCTCCATTTGTCCAGATTTATCCATTTCTGTCTTCCTAGAACTCCTCAAAACTTGACGTTTTGTGTTCATTTGTATTTATGTTTCTTTCTGAGAGTCCTCCTGGTGGGAGGGTGAAGGCGTGGGCTTTGTGGGCTGATTGGGCCGTGATGGAGGTGACATTGGGGGTACACACTCAGGCTTGGGGAGAAGGCTGTGCTGGGGTCCCTAGAGGTAAGATTCATCCATGAGTTGAAGTTGAAAACAACAGAGCTCTGAGTGCTCTGAGGTGGGAATCCTTTGGAAGGTTTTGGGAAGGGAAGGGCCAGGATCTAGGCTGCAGGGGCGGGATGAGGCAGGGGGCAGGGTTGGTGATGGATGGGGGTCAGGGAAATGCTGGAGCAGATGGGGTGGGGACAAGCAAGGTGCTTGCGGTGTTGGAATGTGCTGCGGGTGTCAGTGGTCTTCCTTCAGAGATGTGGCTGGAGCACACTTATGGGCGACACCCCAGAGGTGGCTCCTAGTACTTTGATGGTGGTGTTATAGTTCCCCACTTAAACTTAACGTCCAGCTTAGTGCTCAGGGTGCAGGTGTTCCCAGGCCCCAGGAAGTGTGTCTGCCATGTCCTCTAGCACTGATGCGGGCATGGCTGGGCCTCTGCTCTTCTTCTCTGTTCTTGTCTCTTGTCTCTTGTCAGCATCTCCTGATTTTCTGGTTGTCATCTGCTGTGGTTGTGAACATATTCTCAAAGTTATGTGTAAATTAGAAGTAAACGGATGCTTCTTTCTTTTAATAATACTCAGTAAGTAGGTGTGGAGGGAGCAAGGTTTCAGAGCTGTTTTTAGGGGACAAGCTCATGAGTATTGCAGTGTGGGTTTTGGAGGTGTCTCTGGTTCCCGGAGACCATTTTGCCTCAGCCCTTCTTGAGCAAGGAGGAGCTCATTCAGGATCAATGAGGCTTCAGGGTCTGATGTTGCAGATGCTGGAGAACCGGGAGCAACTTGTGCCGGCTTTCTAAGTCAGAGGCCTGCTCTGCTCTCTGTGGATAAAGAGGGGAAGGACTTGGGTCAGACTTCCCCCGACCCTAGATGTCTAGTCCTTTCCATCTGCTGTGCTCTGTGTGTAAGGAGACGAGCGAGTGGCCTGGCAGATTCCTGGCCCTGGCTCCCGGGAAGGCCTCTGCCTGAGGCTGCACAGGGCGTCCCTCTCAGCCTGTGTGTGTCTCTCCCTAGGACCGGAAGCTCACCAAACTGGAGAGGCAGCGGTTCAAGGAGGAGGCCGAGATGCTGAAGGGCCTGCAGCACCCCAACATTGTGCGCTTCTATGACTTCTGGGAGTCCAGTGCCAGGGGGAAGCGGTGCATCGTGCTGGTGACTGAACTGATGACCTCGGGGACGCTGAAGACGTGAGCGTGCCACCTGCCCAGCCAGCCGGGGCCTCGGGGTGGGCTTGACCCAGGGCTCAAGAGTCGCGATGGCCGAGGCCCCAGGCCTCCTATCTGCTTGGGGTGGTCCTGGCTGGTGTGGCCAGCACCCCTCTCTCAGAAGTGCCCCTGTTCGGGTGATAAATACACAGCCCCCAGCAATTGGAAGCCCCTTCCCCACACGAGCCGTCGGTGAGCCACACCCCCACCCGCAGGTACCTGAAGCGGTTCAAGGTGATGAAGCCCAAGGTCCTGCGCAGCTGGTGCCGGCAGATCCTGAAGGGCCTGCTGTTCCTGCACACCAGGACGCCCCCCATCATCCATCGGGACCTCAAGTGCGACAACATCTTTATCACCGGACCCACAGGGTCTGTGAAGATTGGCGACTTGGGCCTGGCCACCCTCAAGAGAGCATCCTTTGCCAAGAGTGTGATAGGTAAGCCCGTCTCCAGGGCACCTCCCCACCCCTCGGGGTCACCGTCCTGCAAGAGTGAGGTGCGCTAGTTCTGCTCCCTTCCTGTGCCCCTGTGCCAGGCTGCAGCCCTGGATGCCCTGTGAGTCCCTTGGCTCTGTCCCTTGGGTGGTGAGGCCGACTGGCACCAAGGGGCTGTTGGTGCTGTGGGTACTTGGGAGTGGGAAGGAGGTCCGGAGGACAGAGGGATGTGGGGACTTTGTGGTCAGTGAGGCTGGAGCTGGCTTCAGTGGGCTGGGGGGTGGGTAGGGTGCCCCAGGCCCTGAGGCCCACAGAAAGTAGCCCTTGGGGTACTTTGGGGCACAGAGTGAGCGTGTGGGGCATGGGGGCTGAGGGATTCCATGTGGATGGCAATTTGCTGGCCGTTCCTGCCTCTGCATTTCTTGTCCTCCTCTGAGAAGCCGCTCTGTTGCTGTAGTTGCCACGAGGAGATGGTCTGTAGCTCGTGCCAGCCCCGTGTGAGGTCCTGGTGTGGTCCTGATACACAGTGGGCACTATGTGTCCACCAGGCCCGGTGGGAGCCCCTCCAGGCTTTGCAAAGAGAGTGCTTGGAGGGACTGTGGGGCAGCCATTTACGGGGTTCAAGATGTCTGGAAAGTGCCAGTGTGCTGCAGGGTCAGGTGGCTCCAGGATGTGGCCCTGGAAGCTTGGATCAGGTGGGATTGGGAGAGGCTGTCCTGCGTGCCATGATGTGAGGGCTTCTTCCCACATAAGCAGAGTGAGAGGGTGATTCAGGGCTTTGCGAGTTCATGGTTTTGCTGTATGGTTGGAGACAGAACTTGACCTGTTTGTGGAAAATGAAACCGGTGGGAATTTGGAAACTTCTCTGGCAGGGTAGTGGGTTTGAAATGTGACATCTGGGGTAGGGTGGCCACTGGGGGTGCCCTGTGGACGTGGGGCCTCCGGCTGAACAGGGAAGCTGAGTGGTAGGGCAAGGGTTGACCCAGGCCTCAGTTCCCTATCTGTGAAATAGGTGGAGCAGGTGAGGGTCTAGCTGTGGGACACACCCCCAGCCTGTGAGCTGCTGGAGGTTTCCAGGCAGGTTTTGCAGATTTGGCCTTGGCAGTGGGGGTTTCCTTGGTGCCTCTTTTCCCTCTTGGAAATGGACTTTCCAGTTGTTGGGGTGCGATGAAGCCTGGGTGTTTCCAGGAGGCACAGTGAGCCGCACAAAGGGTGCCTGATTTCATGGGGTTCCCCGGTCACCCCACCTTTTGCTCAGCTGGAGCCCACGAGGCTCCACACTCATTGTCAGTGGGGGCTGATTAATGCATCTAAATAGGCCCTGGCCTCAGCAAGGGGCCTCAGCTGAGTGGGGGGGGGGGTCTGTGGTAAGGTGGGGGATCCGCCAGGATGACACTTTCCCTTCCATGCTGTGTCCAGGGTACCTGCGGGGCGGTTGATGCTGTGGACCCATTCTGGGTGCAGCCGTCAGAGAGGTTTTGTGCAGATAAGACGTGGCCCACTTGAGACATCTGGGACGTGGCCCACTTGAGACATCTGGGTGGCAGCCTCCCAGATGCTACCCATGACCCTTGTGGGGTTTGTCCCGGAGGGCCACTTGGATCTGATGCTGTCATGGTGTGCTCTCACTGCGTTTGTGCTGGGTCCTGAGTGGGTGGAGCTGAAGTGGGCGCAGTCCTTCCTGCAGGTGTTCACAGCCATGGAGGCTGGGATGTGGGGGATGTGGGGCCATGGGGCTGAGGAGGTGTGCCCAGAGGTCCCTGGACAGACACGTGTGTGTGTGTGCCAGCACACACACATTCTTATTAACATTTAGATTTAAATGGCTACATTGTAAGGAAGGAGAAGAAAGTTCAGTGTCTGTGGCCCAAGCACATGTGCAGAATTGGCGTCCCCCACCATCCCGGATTGGTGGAGCTGGGGCCCACACACACCCACTGCCCACCCTATCCCCCCCAAAGCCAGGACATCTGGGGGCCTTGGGGTATTTCTTGTAAAGCAGCATTCCTGGTTCCCAAGGGTCTCAGGAGAGACTGAGCTGGGTGATTGGGAGTCCTGACCAGGTGAGTGGGGTCCCCCCAGGCCAGCTCAGCTCCCAGCTTCTTGCCAGCAACCCTGAGGCTCCTTTCTCCCTCTTCCCCTATAGATGGATATAGCCAAGTGCAAAAAATTTTCAGTACAGTCATATGGTTCAAAAGCCCAAAAGGATGAAAAATTCCTTGTGCAAGGTCCCTTGAACTCCTGTTTTCTCTCTACTCATCATTATTTCTGATGGGATCTTCCAGAATTCTTTATGCGTGTGTGTAAATCATAACGTAGATTCTTGTTTTTCCCATTTTTTACCCAAACTGTTAACTTTTTTTGTTAAACTTATAGTACATCTTAAATTGAAATTATAGGTAAAGGAGAAAAAATTAAAAATCACCCTTAATCTACCTGCATCCCAGGCCCCCCCACAACCCCCATGCTTTTTAACCCAATAGTTTGCGCTGTTTTGCATCTGCTTTTTAAAAAAATTGGAACATTTTGAGAATCTTCCAAAGTCAACAAAGATGGAGTAGTGAAAATTAAAAGCAGCCTTATTGAAATTGATGGCCCCTTTTCTTTGCTTTCAGCTTGACAGATGCTCAACTGGACCTATTTTAATAAAAGGAGTTTGTGATTTTTAAAGCAAATGTTTGTTACAGGAAAATTAAAAACACCAGACTAGTGTAACTAAAGGAAAAATCAGCCGTAACCCCACCTCCTAGTTGAGTCATTTTGGTCTGTGCTTATCGTTTTATATGGGATGGTCAGCATGCATGTGCAGTCATATATTTGGCTTATTTTACTCAGCCTATGTGAGTCTCTCATATCCTTAAAAATTCAGAGTAAGCGTTATTTTAAAATCTCTTGTGCTTAGAATGGATGGGCAGTTCTCACCATAACACCTAGCTGGTACCTGCCAGGTGAATGGCACCTGCCCAGCTGTCCCCAGGCAGCCATCTTCAGTGAAGATGATCACTGTCTGGGCTGCTGGGTGCTCTGCATGTCTAGGGACATGGGAGGCTTTCTGGGGTTTTGCAGTTTAAGGAGCTATGTGGTGGCCACACGTTTTTGTCTGCTCGGGGTTATCTGGGCCTGTGGCCAGGAGGGGTGTGCTTAGGCTTCTGCCTCAAAGAGGCACCTCTGCCATTTCTGACACAAACCCTGTCTCCTGGGAGGTAATGGTCTCTCAGCTCTGTGGTCAGGGGATGGCACTGTGAACTGATCCAACCTGGAATCAGGAGGGTCCAGGGGGAATTTTGGGGAACTTCTGTCAATAAAGCAGAAGCCTGTTTGAATCCTGCATTCCAGGACCAATGACAAGGAGCATGGGGGCAGGGCCAGCCCTGGCTTGTGGATGGGGGAGGAGGCATGGGGCTCTGAGAGGCCCAAGGGTCTCCTGGGCCCAGTGACCACTGACCCTGCATCTTTTGCTCCTGGGCGCAGGTACCCCTGAGTTCATGGCGCCAGAGATGTATGAGGAGCATTACGATGAGTCCGTGGATGTTTATGCCTTCGGGATGTGTATGCTGGAGATGGCCACCTCGGAGTACCCCTACTCGGAGTGCCAGAACGCCGCCCAGATCTACAGGAAGGTCACCTGTGTGAGTCCACCGGCCACTGTGACGGGCTGTGCGTCCCGCGCTGGGCTCTGTGTGCTTTGTAAAATCCTCACAGAAGCTGTGTGAGGACGGGAAGGAAGCCAGTTTACAGATGGGGAAATAGAGGCTTAGTGGGTAACTCAGGTCTCTGAGCTGCGGTGGAGTAGCAGCAGTTGTAATGTGGGCCATGGGCGGATCCTGGAGGCTGTCACTGGGGCCTCACGCAGCTCTGCGGGGCTGGAGCACCGAAGGGGCCTCTCCAGGAGGTGCCCAGGCCGCCTGTCCATAGAACCCCTCCTCTGTGCCACCTGGGGGCTGCTGGCTTTCCCACCTTCTGGCATGTCCCCAGGCTTTAACTGGACAGTTTCAGTTGTGAGAACAGCATCCTGTCCTCCCCCTGTGGCTGTCCCGCTGGGTGGGGAATGCAAGGCGAGCATCCAGGGCAGGGCGGCTGGGGCTGGGGCTTTTCTGGGCCCTGGCAGCTCACTGTCCATTTGCATCTGCGGCCCCAAGGCCCCACCACCCGAGTGCTGGTTGCCTCGCCTCCGCCCCCGATGCAGCCTCCTCACTTCTGCAGAAGCATGAGGAGCCATGGTTCTCGCCACTCCGGAGCGCCCGCCCTTATCCCGCCCTCCTCCTTGAGCCCTTCCCGCAGGTTGCAGCTTGCTTCTGTCCTTTGGTTCTTAATTCTGAGTTATCTATTGGTCATTTATTTACTTTGAGCCCCTCCTGTGTGCCCCTGAGGGTGCAAGGTGGGAAGAGAGAATCCTTGGTTGGCAGCACTTGTGCGCATGGGTCAGAGACCCACAGATAGGTGTGCAGCTCCCCAGTGGTGCTGACCGGAGAGGTGGGCCCATCGGCTGTGGGCAGTGGTCCTCCAGGGGGACAGGGGAGGGACCCAAGGGAGGTTAGGGCTGCATTGCCAGGCCTTGAAGGGGTGCTGGTGCCCAGGGTGCAGGTGGAGCAGCTGCTGACCTTGGTTCTGGTTGCACATGTGGATGGGGTGGTGGTCCTTCTGCTGGGCTTGGGGAGACAGAGACTGAGTTCCCTGGGCACATGCTCCTCGGCCACTCTGGTTCTTCCACCAGCCCTGCTGCCCCCCCATTTAGGCCCTGGGAGACAGGACACTAGTCAGGGTCCCGCAGCTCCTACGTGGACCCATGTTGGTTTGGGTAAAGCAAGGCTCGGCCCCACCTTGCCTCCTTGAGGAAATCAGATGAAAGGTGCATTCCCTGATCCTTGGTGTTTCCTCTGTTTGCAATAACACCCTTGTGCTCTGGGTCCTCTGGGCCCTCACGCTACACCCACACGCTGGTCCAGCCTCCAGCATCTGCTCCCGTCCTTGGGGGTCTCTTGGGGTCTTGGTGCCCATAGTTCTCAGCTGCCCCAACTCTGTGCTTCTGAGCCCAGAGACGTGAGCCCCTTCAAAACAGCAACTTGTTCTTCTGGCACATTCTTTACCTGCTTTGGGGGCCTCAGCTTTCCAGAGATTTAAATGACAGTGTACGTACACACTTACCTGTATTTATAGTTTCTCAGACCACCTGCCCCCACCCCCGTAGGACTGTGGCCTTTCTTGCTGGCATAGGTAAACTTCTTTTTCTGTTGGCTTCAGTGGAGTGGCACGGGGTTCTCATCTTAGGGGGACCCTTTGTCTGCTTCTGAAACCCAGGGTGCTGTGTCTGTTGCTGCACAGACTTCCCTGCATGTCAGGCACAACCTGACCCCAGTTGGTTATGGCCAGAGGTCATAGGCAGGGGTTTGGTGGGCACCATGGGGCCCCAGCTGGGTGGCGGGAGCTGCTGCGGATACTGCACTCCCAGGTCTGCCCCTGGGCTGGGGGTGCGCCTCCCCTCTCCCCCATCCCTTTCTGTGGGAAAATGTATGCTTTAAAAAAACAAGCCAGGACAAGACCTTTGAAGGCAAAGTTGTTTTGAAGGGGGAAGAACATGATGGTTGAGCCCTCACTGTGTTCAAAATGCTTAAAAACCAGGATCCCCTCCCCGCAAACCCCACCCTGAACAGATTGCAAATAAGACCGGCAGTCCAGCCCCTGTTTCTCCTGGAATCCTATCTGCTTGTGGGATTGACACTCTGCTCCCCCCATGCCTCTGGCTGCATGCCCCTAGCACCCGCTGGGTCTCTGGTCGGCGTGAATGCTCAGCCACCTCCTGCTCCCGCTGCCTGAAAGTCATCTGATGTGGCTGCTGGCTGTGGAGTTCCGTGGCACAGTTGCTTGCTTGCAGCCCCCTCAAGCCACCAGGCCTTGGAAGTCAGCCCCGCCGGTGACCACAGTGGGGCCAGCAACAGTGACCACATAGTGACTTCTGCACCCTCCAGGGGGCTGTGGCGAGAAAGGCCAGCTCTTTAGGGTTCCTTGTCTAGCCTCCAGGACCCTCTGGGCAGCTGGCATGGGAGGCCCTGGCTGGCCGGCGGGTGGCCTCGGGCAGGTGTGCCTCCCCGGCCCCCTCCGCTGTGCAGTAAGAGTGCACATGCTCCCTTGTGGGGAGCTGGGTTGGGCAGAGTGAGCATCGTTGATGTCTGCTCTGAGTCTCCCCTGAATCTTTCTCTACCCCAGACCTCACTACTCCCGACAGCCCTTCAGTGGGGACTTAGACTGAAACAGCCCCCCCGACCCCAACCCCAAACAAAGCTCGTGCACTTCCTGCCTTCTCTTCTGCTGGGGTGAGTGTGAGGTGCGCAAGAAACAGACCCCAATTTGGTATTAGGTGACTCTGCTCATGTCATCTTCAGGGCATCAAGCCGGCCAGCTTTGAGAAAGTGCATGATCCTGAAATCAAGGAGATTATTGGGGAGTGTATCTGCAAAAAAAAGGAGGAAAGGTGAGTTCCCAGGCAGCATTGGATCTGGGCTGTTGCTCTGGCTGAAATCGCTTCCCAAGAGAAGAAGAGCACTGGAGATAGGCCACTTCAGGCCACAGGCATACCGGGTCCCAAGAAGCCTGCTGGGTGGTTGGTGGGCAGCCCTGCCCGAGCTCTGCTGCCTGGAACATGCTCCCTGGCTTTGGGGACTGTCCTAGAGCCCCCAACCCCTTTGTTGGCTGCTTCTCGCCCACCCAGCCTGGAGTGTGGGCGCCACTGGGGCCTCATTCTTCCCTTGTTGCTTTTTTTCTGTGTTGTCCCCAGCAAGCCTATCCATCCCCCCAGCCTGGAGGACACCCCCATGCCAGGCTCCCCATTGAGTCTCATCCTGCCCTCTCTCTCTGCTCCAGGCTGCGTCTTTCATGTACCTGTTTGTCTGACCCATCTCAAAGTCCCACATTCAAGTCAGAGCCCTTGAGATGCCCCCCAGACCAGCTCCCACCTCAGATCAGGGCCCTTCCTTCCTCAGCTGGTCAGCCAGGATGCTAGGTGTGTGTTCTGAGCCTTCCTCCTTCCTTCTTCCCTCCCCCATCCCTCTTCCCTCTTTCCCTTTTTCTTCCCTTCCCCCTTCCTCCCTCTTCTCTCCTCCCCACTCCTTCCTTCCTCCCTCTCTCTCTCCTTCCTTTCTTCCCTCCCTCCTCTCTCTCTTCCCCACTCCTTCCTACCTTCCTTCCTTCCCTCCCTCCTTCCCCATCCCTCCATCCCTCCCTTTTCTCTCCTTCCTTCCTCCCTTCTGCCCCTCTTTCCCTATCTCCTCCTTTCTCCCATCTCCCACCCTCCTCCCTCTCTCTTCCTTCTCCCCCCTGCCCTTCTTCTCCTGCCCATTCCCCACCCTCCCCATTTCTCCTTCTCCTCGCCCCGCATACCTCTTCCTCACTCCCTCATGTGCCCACCCTGCCCTTGCACACCCAGCTCATGCCCTCTCCCCCGTTTCTGTGCCTAGCACTGATCACTACCCTTTTCTGTCCTCTCTCGTGTAGGGGCCTGTCCTGATCCCCAGGCCTTCTCTCTTGCCCCCTGCAGGTTATCGTGTTTTGTTTTTTAAACAAAAATACTAAAAAACTGTGAAAAGTGTATCACATCAAGTACAGAGACCACCTCCCAGACCAGGACAGACAGAGCCCCCAGGGCTGTGACCTCTGCGCCCCCAAGGGCCCTAACTCCTGACCTTCCCCAGGGTCCCCACAGGCATTTGTCACCCTCCCTGAGGGTTGCTCACCCTACTCTCCCCCTTTCATTCATGGTGGCTGTCTGGGTGGCATGGTTCCATCCGCCCGTGGGATGTGTTGTCCTCAGCAGCAATCAGGGATGGGCCACTGGAACTCGAAGGCCACGGTGACCACAGACAGGATGCTGGGAGGAAGCCAGTCCCAGGACAAAACAGGGATCTGTTTGTGCCAGAGACAGGAACTAGACGAGCATTTAGGGATGTGGATTTGGGCAGCAGAGTGGTTAGCATGGCAACACCCGCCCCCCATTCCCGTGCTGAGGAGCCTCCGAAAATGTCCCTGCTTCCTTGAGGCCAGGGTCCCTCAGGTGGTGAGCTGGGGAGGTGGGGGCCTGCCTCTTCTGGGTCCAGTTCAGTTTTACCTGGAACCAGGTATCCTGTGACAACTGAGAGCTCCCTAGCACCTCAGCAGGCTTTGACTACACAGTGCAGAGCCTGATTTAAACATTCTTTTCTGAATTACCCGAGTCTCTTAACAGTGGGGATGTTTAATTTTTATAATGAGAGAAAAAAAGAAGGCTTACATATTATGCAGTTAGATGTGTTCAGTAGTAGGTTTTTCCTCTTCCCCTGGGAGATAGGGAACGGAGATGTACTGTTTTGTGCTGCCCTCAAGGGCAGAGACTGCCCAGTGGGTAGTACAGTCAGAGGACTTTCTAGAGGGAGCTGGGCTGGTTGTGGCCCCTGCACCCCGTGTCCAGGACCCCCTCAGCAAGTGTGCCTTTGCCCTGCCTGACAGCCGTCCCCTCCCCAGGTACGAGATCAAGGACCTGCTCAGCCATGCCTTCTTCGCGGAGGACACAGGTGTGAGGGTGGAGCTGGCTGAGGAGGACCATGGCAGGAAGTCCACCATCGCCCTGCGGCTCTGGGTTGAGGACCCCAAGAAACTGAAGGGCAAGCCCAAGGACAATGGGGCCATAGAATTCACCTTTGACCTGGAGAGGGAGACGCCGGATGACGTGGCGCAGGAAATGGTAATGTGTGCTTGTTCCTTAGCAAATCTGGGTACGTTTCTTGAAAGTGTGTGGTTTCCAAAGATTAGAATGAAGTCAGAAAAGGAGCGTGGTCCTGCAGTGGGTGGGCAGTTCTGGGAACAAGGATCCCTGTTGGTCGAGTGCAGCTGTGAAGGACAACATAGGTCCGAATCACCCTGCTGTACAGATGCAGGACATCACCTTGGAAATGGTGCAGTGAAAGGGTATCGTGGACCGGTGCGGAGAGATCCCTGGGGACTTTAGCATATCAGGAATAGCCCTGTTTTGACCAGATTCTTGCTAACTTTGTGCAGGTGTGGGCCTCTGGGTTTGATCTTTATTTCACTTTGTTTCTGTGGGGCATTGTGGTTTGGAGGGCCTGGTGAGAGCAGGAGAATAAAGATGTTTTGTATCACAGAGGGAAAGAAGTATACGTGAGAAATGAGACACTGATTTTTACTGGAAAATCTGAGCAAGAGTAAAAATCTGCATGCTTGTTGCAGGAGACTAAGTGCTTGGCTGTGCCTGTCATAACCACAGAAATGCATGCCCTTTTTTTCTCTTTTTTAAAATAAATGCGTCACTGAAAATAGCACATCTATCAAAAATGTAGTAAGT
Source organism: Balaenoptera ricei (assembly GCF_028023285.1). Lineage (NCBI taxonomy): Eukaryota > Metazoa > Chordata > Mammalia > Artiodactyla > Balaenopteridae > Balaenoptera > Balaenoptera ricei. The sequence continues at coordinate 25,266,614 of NC_082644.1, forward strand.
CACAAGGGTATGGCCGATGGAGTCTTTACAAGTGGATTCCCTGGACCCCAATAGGTTTTTTTAAATCAATAAAATATATTTTTAAAAATTGAGGTATAGTTGATTTACAATGTTCAGGTGTACAGCAAAGTGATTCAGTTATGTATATGTGTATATACATGTATACGTGTGTGTGTGTGTGTGTGTGTGTGTATATATATATATATATATATATATATGTTCTTTTTTAGGTTCTTTTCTAATATAGGTTATTACAGTATATTGAATATAGTTCCCTGTGCTATACAGTAGGTCCTGTTGTTTATCTATTTTATATATAGTAGTGTGTATCTGTTAATCCCAAACTCCTAATTTATCCTCCTCCCAACTCTTTCCTCTTTGGTAACCATAAGTTTGTTTTCTATGTCTGTGAGTCTATTTCTGTTTTGTGAATAAGTTCATTTTTATCATTTTTTAAGATCCCACGTATAAGTGATATTGTATGATACTTGTCTTTCTCTGACTTTACTTCACTTAGTATGATAATCTCTAGGTCCAACCAGGTTGCTGCAAATGACATCATTTCATTCTTTTTTATGGCTGAGTAATATTCCTTTATTTTATTTAAGTAATATTCCTTTATATATATACAGTATCACATTTTTTTTATCCATTCATCTGTCAGTGGACATTTAGGTTGTTTCCATGTCTTGGCTGTTGTAAATAGTGCTGCTATGAACATTGGGGTGCATGTATTTTTTCTTTCAAAATAGAGCTTTCGTCTTTTCTGATTAATGCCTAGAAGTGGGATTGCTGGATCATATGGTAACTCTATTTTTTAAGGAACCTCCATACTGTTCTCCACAGTGGCTGCACCAATTTACATTCCCCCCAACAGTGTAGGAGGGTTCCCTTTTCTCCACACCCTTTCCAACATTTATTATTTGTAGACTTTTTGATGATGGCCATTCTGACAAGTGTGAGGTCATACCTCATTGTAGTTTTGATTTGCATTTCTTTTTTTTTTTGTTTAAACTGGGAAAATCTGGATAAGGTGTGCCCTTATTTATTTATTTATTTTATTTATTTATTTTTTGGCTGTGTTGGGTCTGCGTTTCTGTGCAAGGGCTTTCTCCAGTTGCGGCGAGCGGGGGCCACTCTTCATTGCGGTGCGCGGGCCTCTCACTGTCGCAGCCTCTCCCGTTGCGGAGCACAGGCTCCAGATGTGCAGGCTCAGTAGTTGTGGCTCACGGGCCCAGTTGCTCCGCAGCATGTGGGGTCTTCCCGGACCGGGGCACGAACCCATGTCCCCTGCATTGGCAGGCGGATTCCTAACCACTGCGCCACCAGGGAAGCCCCTGATTTGCATTTCTCAAATAATTAGCCACGTTGGACATCTTTTCATGTACCTGTTGTCCATCTGTATGTCTTCTTTGGAGAAATGTCTACTTAGGTCTTCTGCCCATTTTTTTGATTGGGTTGTTTGTTTTTTGGTATTGAGCTACATGAGCTGTTTGTATATTTGGGAAGTTAATCCGTTTTTGGTTGCATCATTTGCAAATATTTGCTCCCATTCTGTAGGTTGTCTTTTTGTTTTGTTTATAGTTTCCTTCACTGTGCAAAAGCTTTTAAGTTTAATTAGGTTCCATTTGTTTATTTTTGCTTTTATTTCCATTACTCTAGGAGACAAATCCAAAAAAATATTGCTGTGATTTATGTCAAAGAGTGTTCTGCCTATGTTTTCCTCTAGGAGTTTGATAATATCTAGTCTTGCATTGAGGTCTTTAATCCATTTTGAGTTTATTTTTTTATATGATGTTGGAGAATGTTCTAATTTCATTCTTTTACATGTAGCTGTCCAGTTTTCCCAGCACCAATTATTGAAGAAACTGTCTTTTCTCAAATGTATATACTTGCCTCCTTTGTGGTAGATTAATTGACCATAAGTGTATGGGTCTATTTCTGGTCTTTCTTTCCAGTTCCATTGATCTATGTGTCTGTTTTTGTGCCAGTACCATACTGTTTTGATTACTGTGGCTTTGTAGTATAGTCTGAAGTCAGGGAGCGTGATTCCTCCAGCTCTGTTCTCCTTTTTCAAGATTATTTTGGCTATTCGGGGTCTTTCGTGGTTACATAAAATATTTTAAATTATTTTGTTCTAGTTCTGTGAAAAATGCCACTGTTAATTTGATAGGGAAGGACCCCAGCATGGCCCTGGAAGGTGGGCTACAGGAGGTGGAGGGGAGGCTGCCTGCACAGGCTCCTGTGGGGGGGCGTATCTGCGGGGCCAGGCTGTGCTGACTACTGCTCAGTGAGGCTCTGCTGAGGAAATTGAGGAAATTGAGGCTGGCCATGCCATGTAAGGTGTGGGAGCCACGGACCAAGGGGAACTCAGGGGACTGGGCCTGTGTCAGGTGAGGGGTCCATGGAACTTGGTTTAGGTGGTTGCAGCAGGTTAGGGCAAGACAGGAGTGGGAGGTGCACGGCCAGTCAGGACCCTGCCTTCCACTGAGCAGCAGCCTGTGCCCCTGATGGCATGTGTGGTAGGTGTGACGCCCTGCTAATGGCACAGAGCCCATGTCAGGACTCCTTCTCAGCTGCTGATCACATTCCTGGGCCTAGAAACAGACACCTCTGCTGTAATCGGATTTAACAGTATCGTTTAGCTCCCGTGCTTCTGGGAGGATCTTTCTATGACCTTGCATAGTGCGCACTGTTGAATTGCTACATATTTGTTGAGAGTTGCATTAAGATGATTACCAGCTTATCTATTTTAGTATAGTAGTTTGTATTTGTTAATCCCATAGTCCTAATTTGTCCCTCCCCCTCCCTTCCCCCTTTGGTAACCTATGTCTGTGAGTCTATTTCTGTTTTGTATATAGATTCATTTGTATTATTTTTTTAGATTCCACATTAAAAAAATTAAAAAAAAAAAAGAGAATTACCAGCCCATCAGTCCTATAATTCAGGACCTCTGCTTCTCCATACTGCGACACTGTGGTCTCTCCATGCTTTCCGCTGAAGTTTAAAGCACAAACATAAGTAACGATCAAGGTGGTGTGCAGGCTGGTATCCTGTGAAATGAGGTTCAGGAAGGTGGGTTGCATATGGAGAGTGTCCTGGAGGAACCGCGGGGACTGGGGGTACCTGGCTAGCAGCTCCAGGTGTCCCGGTGGCAGGAGGAGCAGAGGGAGGCCTCGGGGGGTTGGCTAGGCCTGCATGGAGATGAGGTGGGTCCCTGGACAGCCTTGAGGGGGTGTGTCTGTCGAGGTGCAGGCACCTCAGGAAGCACAGGTGGCGAGCAGTGTTCTCGTTCCCCCATGAGCATTGCATAGCGATGGCATGAGAATGACAGGGCACACAGTTTCCACATGGTGACATGTCCTGGAGGCACCTGGGACCCAGACAACCGGTGCCATCTGCATCTCAGTTGGACCAGGTACCTCCTCCAGCTCCAGCTCTGTTCTTGGTTCTGTTCCAGACACTGTTCAGTTATAAGACAGTGGTGCCCAAATGTGGCCTGGGCCCCTTCCCAGGACCTGCCCACCCTCCTGAGAGGACTCATCCCTTCTCTGCCTCAACATAGAAAATACCTTGGCCCCTGGCCGCAGCACAGATGCTGCCCGGCCCCCAGGTCCTTGCGTACGCGCCTGAGCCTGTAGCCACGGCCCGGTCCTCACCAAGTCCCTGGCACCTGACTGGACTCACGGGTGGGAGGTGTCTCCAAGAGTTCACAGTGCAGGCCCTGGGCCCAGCGCCTCCCCCTTCCCTCTCCTCTGTCTCCTTTAAAAGTGCCTTTTCATGGGGAACATCCTCTGTGCTGTATGCCATTCTTGCAGAAGAAGGTGCATCACTGTGTTCAGTTAAGGAATAATAAAAAAACAACACATACCCAACACTCTGCTTAAGAAACAGAATGAGCCCAGAGCCCTGGAGTGCCTGTGATGCAAGTGACCGCATTCACACAGCGGGGTCTTCCACCTGCGTGAGTGCCCTGGTTGTTACTGGCCACTGCTCCTGAACCCTGGCTAGACCTGGCTCCTGGCTGGTCCTTGCAGGTCAGTGCTGGTCGTGCAGCCTTTGGCCAGGGTCTAACTTTCCCTCCACTCCCCTCCCCTTCCCACCCATCTGTAAATACCAGAGCCAACTCTGGGGTCTGGTGCTCTCCTTCTCCCTGGGGTCCTGATGGCAGCTGCCTGGGCCTCTCCTGGGCTGTCCCTGGGCCAGGTGTTAGGATGCCGAAGAAGCCCAAGCTGGGCAGAGTTTCAGAGCTCACAACTCCCAGGTTGCTCAGCTGGGTGTTCACTTGCTGATAGCTTCAACTCAACACACACACTTCTTCAAAACATAAAGTAATTTAAAGAGGAGATGACTACGAATGAAACACCAGTGTTGGTTATCATAAACAGATGGTAACCTTATAAAGGAAGTGCTTTGAAAGCATAGGGGTGTCACTGCACTGCCAGTTCTAGGACTTGGCGCCTGGTCTGGGCTGCCCTGTTGTTAACACCTGAGATTATTGAGTGTTGAGTGTTGAGGATGATGAGGCTGCCTTCCTGAGGCTACCTGGGGGTGGGAGGCAGGCCGATGGGATAGCTTTCTCTTCTCCCTCTACTATCTCCCCCCAGCAGGTCCTGCAGGGGGCGTGGGGAGGGTGCCGGTGGTGGATGGGGGATGCACTGGGGAGGCCTGTGTGAATGTGGATCAGAACAAAGATGCCCCCAGGGCTCAGAGAAGGGTGGGCTCTTTGGGGACCTGGGCTGGCTTTAATCTGGAAGTGACCCCTCTTGTAGACCCCCAGGGTGGGAGGGGAGGGAACTTGTAGCCTAGCCCAGGGATTCTCGTGTTTGTGGTGCCAGCCCTTCTGCCTACACAGCCTCCAGATAATAGGATGTTCCAGTGTGGCCAAATTCTCTGCTGTTTGGGAAAAAATAGAAGAAACACCTTGGAGAGGATCACTGGGGGGTGACTGTGAAAATGGAGATGGAAGGGAAAATGGGTCATGGGCAGAAAATAGAAATGGCAGGCAAGCGTGTCTGTGGGATGCTTTCTTTCCAGCGGCCTCTGGTCAGGTCAGCCACGTGGGGGTGGCCACTGATGGTGGGTGCTGAACCCTGGCTCGGCCTCTTCAGCAAGTCCTGGCCACGTGCCCAGCCGTGCTCGCACCTCCCCGTCCTGGGCTGAGCCTGGCGGGGGCCTCAGGGTGGATGTCTGCAGGATTTCTGCACAGTTCATTGTGTCAAATGGAGTTGTCTTCTGAAATGAGTCTTTTAAAAATAATCGCAAACTTATAGAAAAGTTGCAAATGTGGAACAGAACTGTTCAAGGTGACTTCTTTTGGCCAGACCCATGTCTGTTTCCCACAGACAGGGACTTTCCTAACAGCCGCCTCGGCTGTCAGAACTGGGAGAGCAGCCCAGCCCCACCCAGGGTCCGAGTTGTCCAGTGATGCCTTCATGGCAAGAGCGCAGATCAGGGTCGCTCACCACGGTCAGCCCACCGAGGACACTCCCTGAGATCACGTGGTTGAGGGTTTCTGCCAGGGGTCTCCATGTGCAGTTAAAATTAATAACTATTTTGTGAGGAGGTACCTTGAAACTACATAAATATTCCATTTTCACCAGGCTTGCCGTTTATTTATATCTGTGTGCACTCACAGTTTCTCTTTTATTCAGTAGGTTGTATGCTCCATTGGTGAGTTACCTATCGCTGACAACAAATTACCCCAAACACAGGCCTGTACACACTTATGGTCTTACGCAGTCTCCGAGGTCAGGCATCCGGGAGTAGCTTAGCAGGTGCTTCTGGCTCAGGGCCCCTCATGAGGTGTAGCCAGGGTATCTGCCAGGGCTGACTGGGGCCGAGGGTTTGTATCTGTGCTTGCTCACCTGACTGGTGGCGGGACACTCAGTTCCCAGCCAGGTGGGACATTCAAAGGGCAGCTCATGACATGGCTTCATGGGAGCAGGTGATCCACAGGAGAGAGAGAGACAGAGACACGGAGGGAGAGACAGAGAGATAGAGACAGAGGGAGAGACAGAGAGATAGAGACAGAGACAGAGACAGAGGGAGACACACAGAGAGACAGAGGCTGAGAGATAGACTGAGAGGCAGAGAGACAGAGACTGCATGTATGTGGCCCCCCTTTGTGTAACCTCACGCTGGCAGCAAACCCACCACTTCTGCCACCACAGATCACTTTCATTTCTCCTGTGTTCATTTGTGGACACGTCCTTCAAACCATCATGACATCACTGTTTATTTTGGTGCTCAGAGTGCCCCAGATTCAGCCAGTGGGAGGTCCTGGGTGCTAGCTTCCATGTCGTCCTGCATGTCTGTCATTTTCTGAGCATGTCCTTGATTTCAGGCATAGTGAGATGTCCAGCTCCCCTGGCCCTTTCCCTGCAAGCCTGAACCCGCTCTCACAGCGGCCAAGCTCCGGTCGTTGCCCTGGGCCCACTCAGTTCAGAAGCACACGCTATACCATAAATGTACACACTCACATCTACATCTGGCATATTTATGTGTATTGTACTTTGAAAACCGTGAGTTCACATGATTCCAGCGCCACAAGGTTTGTTCTCAGGTCTTCTCCTGTTTCACATGGGGAATCCCACAGTGACGGTGAGGAGCCTGGCTTCCGCTGTTTTGTGGTTTTGCCATAAATATTCTCAGAGAGCACTCTGATGTTTCCTGGAGATCCTTGATTCATTTACAGATGCTCTCAAATGCTCCATTGGGAGAATTGGGTTCAGAATTTTGCTAGGCATGGGTACACACCGTCCTGGTCTCTTGTTACTAAATGTGCCTCCTTCCCCCAGCCTCTGTGACTTCTCAGAGAATGTCCAAGACAGCACTGAGGACTGGTTGAGGCTACTTGTCCCTGTCCCTGAGCACACAGATGCAGCCAGGACCTCTTTCCCACCCTCGGCCAGCCTGAGCAAGGGGCTCCATGAAAGCCCTGGGGCCCAGCCAGTGAGGGGCTACTCTGAGTTTTGGCCCTGCCAGAGGCAGATTAGGATCTTCCCTTTCCCCTCACACATCCAGCCCATGGTTACGAGCATCTGCTGTGTTGTCGCTGACCCAGGAGCCGGGTCAGTGTAGGTTTAGATGGTCACTCTCCCTGTGGATCTACAGTCGATGGCGGGAGGATAGTTACTTACGGGATGACGAGAGTGTCCATGAGAGGAAAGAGCTTGGTAATGGGGGTGAGGGACCCGAGGAGGGGACTTCGGGCAGAGACCCCACAAGCAGGAGGTGGCGGTGCATACGGCAGGGTTGCCTGGTAGTGGGGCATGTGGGTGGGGCTGATCCCAGTAATGACACGGTGATTTCCTTTGCAGATTGAGTCAGGATTTTTCCATGAGAGCGATGTGAAGATTGTGGCCAAGTCCATCCGTGACCGCGTGGCATTGATCCAGTGGCGGCGGAAGAGGATCTGGCCAGCGCTGCAGCCCCAGGAGCAGCGGGACCCCGGCAGCCCTGACAAGGCCAGGGGCCCACCCACACCCCTGCAGGTCCAGGTGACCTACCACTCTCAGGCTGGGCCGCCAGAGCTGGAGGAGCCCGAGGCCGACCAGCACCTCCTCACCCCTGCGCTGCCGGCCAGCGCCACCTCCCTGGCCTGTGAGTGCTGCCCTCCCCAGGGCCCCCCTGCCCTGCCGCCCTCCCCGTAGCCCACCCCGCGGGTATGAATGATTGGTGTGGGCAAATATTCTTCCAGGGAGGGCACTGGAAGCATCCCCACATTGCAAAGAGATCTGTTCCCAGAGGGGTTTAAGGCTCCCTGAAGTCCAGCTTCTCAGGACAGGTAGGGGACAAATATCCAGGGAGACCCAGAACCTCCTGTGGCCCCCGAGCCAGCAGGGATGGAGCTTGTTTAGTTCAGCTACTTATCCCATCTGGAGGATATCAGTCCCAGCCTCACAGGGAACCTGAGGGCTGGACCTCAGCCCTGGAGTCACTGACCAGTGGAGGCGTCTGGGCCACACGCTGTGGTCCTGGGGCTGCCAGTGGCTGCAGCCTCTAGTCATGCCATGGTCTTGGTTGTGACTTTTGCCGCTTGGATTATCTGTCCCCAAGGTTATCTCCCTTCTGGTACTGAACCTTTGAGACCTTTAGTGTGTTTCCCAGAGAGTGTCACCGATGGATTGGTGGGAGTCACTTTGTACCTGGCTTCATCTCAGACCACTGGAACGGAGAATCCTGTGTCTTCTCCATGTCTAAGTGGAAATCCTCAGTATCCTAAAAATTCAGCCATGAGCTGAGGATGGGGGATGTAGCCTTTTCTGTCTGTTCTGTGAATAAGCATGGAGAGCTGAGCCACCTGCCCAAGCCACTATTTCAGGTTGTTTGTGTGGAAAGACCAAAATAGTCTGTTTAATCTATTTAATAGTTACATCCTTTCTTTATCAGTAAAATAGCTAAACATTCTTCAAAGTAGGCTGTCTGAATTCAAACCATCGGCTGGCTGGCCATCACTTTGAGATAGGTTGCCTACTGTTTACTTCTGTTCTACCTGCTCAAGTTTGCTTTGGAGAATAGAATCGCTACATCATCACTCCATTTTCTGATAAACCGAAAAATTAATTCAAGAGCATAAATTTTTTGTAGGAAAAGGCTTTCCACACCTGACATACCACTACACACTTTGAAAACATAATTTTTGGTTGAACAGTTTCTAGGACAGGAATTAAGAAATCTCCTTTTGTTGAACTTTGAAGAGATACAGTCTGTGACCTAGAAAGTGTTCTGCTGTGGTAAGATGTTGTGACACAGGCTCGACCCATTGCATAGATGTGAATCAACAGATGAGTTTAGGGTGCGCGTCCTGTCTGCAAACAGATCCCCTTCCTGACTAAGAATGAGTGTGCTTCATGTAGTGGCCATACTTCTCAAAAACATTTTTACCTATTTATCGTAATTTCTCTAAAGTAGACTATATTTAGTCACATTGTATAAAATTCAGAAAATCCAAGAGGGTATACAGCAAAAGCCAGTTAATTTTCCTCCCTGCAGGTCACTGATGTTTTACGTCTTTTAACTTTAACTTCCAGAGATAATAACTTCTAGACGTAACCTATACCTGCAGTCTACTACACACACGCTCAACATGCATATGCACACATACATGTGTGCACATAAAACATACCCACACAAGTGCATGTGCACAGGCACATGGGCACACATGCACACACGTGGGCACCCCTGTGTCTCCCTCTAATCTGTAACCCACAGCACCCTGCACATGCTCTTCTGCACCTTGCCGTGGGTCAGAACAGAAAGCCTGTGCTCAGCCATCCCTCTGGCCGCAGTGCCTGGGGCCGGCTGGACCACACTGTGCATCATAGAGATGAACTAATATAGACTCAAGCAGCACACACGTCACTGGAGGGGACCTGGTCTTAGGTAACAAGACGGGCACACACACACTTTCATATATTGGAAGGTGCAGCAAATATCATATGTTTTGACTCCCCACTATGTTTTCTGTTAGCTGCCCACCAGCTAACCAGATCAGGCTCAAGCTTGGGCCAGCACCAGTGACTGTGAGAACACAATTTGTCAATAGGTTAAAAGTGATTGTTTAAAATAATTTTTATTATACAAATAAACACGTTCACTTTAAAAATATGAAATGTCACATACATGGTTAGTGTCACTCTACTTGAAATTGGTCTGTATACTCTCTCTCAGGCACTCATCTCTCTGTCTCTGTCTCGTGTGCCCACACTGTGTCTCTCATGTGCACATGCTCTCTGTCTCTGTCTCTCTCTAATTAGCAATGACTACTAGCCACCTCATCAAAACTCAGAGCCACTTGTTAAATTGGTTTTGCACAATCAAACCTCACCATTCTTAAGTCTTCCTGGGTCAAAATAAGTTCTGATCAGCTCTTGGGAAAAATTACTCTGTTGCAAAGCCAACAAGAGTCCTCTTTTACTGTATTTGTTTAAATTACAAATGGACACGATGCCAACACTGAAAGGCGCCCCACAGAAATAGCTTGGTGTTCATAGGTGACAAATCCTAATATTTATGTAGCTTTTGGAATCTGGAGGCAGTAAAACAAAAGTGCCACTTCAAACAGGTTTTTGCTTTTCACTCTTGCCTGGCATGACCATGCAGGCGCCCTGTCTTCCTAGGCTTGGTGAGACCAGCCTGTGGGCCATGGAAGTCCTGTCTGTGCCCCCATGTGCAGGCAGCTCCTTCCACCCAGGCTGGGTTTGATGGACCAATCTGGGCTGACCTTGGGTGAGGCTGGCCTCTTGCGGGGCTGCCTTGGGCCGTGGAATCTCTGGGTCCCCCTCTTATGGCCTCTCTGTGGGGCAGGGACCTCGTCCGCCCCATTTTCCAACCACGTTACACCTGGGCCTGTGAAGTGAGGGGCTAGATTTGGACCCAGGTCTTCCTACTTCAGGCTCTTTGCTGTGGTGAGTGGAGGTGGTCAGGGTCCTAAGACCTCCCTCCCCCACTATAAAACTCAGGTGGTAATTTTTTCCTCTGCATGACTGTAGCTTTTCCTAACTTGGACATTCCATCTGGTGCCTTTGAAGAGCTGAAAGTGCTCACTTTCAAGGCCAGGTCAGGTGCCAGATGAGGTCCCTATCTGTAAGCCGGTGGAAGTCGTCCTGCCTAGAGGATGGTGCAAGGTACCCACCTGGGATCCATGGTGGCCCATGGTGAGCACCAACAGATGTCAGGCCGTGTGTGGGCAGGCTGCCAGGGCCATTTCTGGGTGGTACAATTACAGCCCCCTGTACCGTTCTTTAGTTGATTGTTTAAAATGACACACATTTATTATGTATGTGATCTGGAAATGTAACCAAGTCTTTGTTTTACAGAAGAAAACACAAGGACAAGCTGTCCCATGTTTGCGTTCCCTGAGACTTGTTGGAATGCTGTGGGGGTGATGTTTGGGGGTGCCCGCTTTGAGCTGTGCTTTTGTCCTCCTTCCCCAGCGGACAGCACGTTTGACAGTGGCCAGGGCTCCACGGTGTATTCGGACTCGCAGAGCAGCCAGCAGAGCGTTGTGCTGGGCTCGCTGGCAGATGGAGTGCAGCCCCCCGCCCAGTGTGTGTGCAGCCCCCCCGTGAGCGTGAGTGACGGGCCTGTCCTGCCACATAGCCTGCCCTCACTGGGGGCCTACCAGCAGCCTGCCGTGGTGAGTCAGCCCACCCCTTCTGGCCAGAGTTCCTGTCCACATGGCCTAGAGTCTGTGATGGTCCATCCAGTCGGTGCTGGCCTGTTGTCAGTTCCCAGCCATGCAAAAGCAGGCCCATGGGAGGTCCATCCTTGCCAGTAACTGCAGGACTGCAGGCTGGAGCAGCCTATGGTGTACCCTGAAAGACCTGCCAGATGAGAAAATACTGGAAACAGAGCCCAGTGACACCCAGTGCTTGCAAAGCTGTGATAAACCTGGCAAGGTCCCGCCCTGTGACTGACGCTGGGCCTGAAAAGTTACTTCTGACTGTTGCAAAGGTGACAGAAAAGCATCGTTTATAGTAATGAAACCTTTCATTTTGTCTCAGTGTCTAGCTTCACTGAGGGAGTGTTAAGTATCTCCTGGCATTTCTCCACCACCACCACATATTATGCAGCCATTAAAAGTTAGAGGTATGGAAACGACCAAATCATGGGAAGCGTTTTCAGTGATGTCTGAAAAGTAGGATTGAAAGGGCCTCATGCCTATGCCTGTGGAATAATTTGTTAGATGAGATTGAAATTGCTAGATGAGGGGGTCACATTTAGCATTTGTTTTTTGATTTTGATTTTTTTTAATGTTAAAGAAAGCAAAACAATTGCTTGCTTCCCAGTCCCAAATGGTCAGTCGCAGAGAAGTTGCCCTTGAGCCAGACTGTGGAGAGGGGTCCAGAGAGAGATTTAGACGCCCCTCAGGCCCAGAAGTGGTCAGGGCCAGTGCCCCTGCCCGAAGAGCGTCTCCTGCCTCGCGTTACAGCGGCTCCCAACATGCTCTCACATGTGCTCTCACTCCACGCTCCCGCGTGTGCTTTCAATCATGCACTCCCACACTGTGGCTGCCTTTTGGGGCTGCCTGAGTGCCGGGCCCCAGCCTTTCTGGCCACCTCTGTCTCTCTTCCCTCCCCTCCTGACTGCCCAGGCTCAGAAAGTCCCTTTGGAAAAGCAGTTGAAGCGTTTGCCTCTGCTGACTGGAACCCAGTACTCATTTGCAGTTTGCACTTGCAGTTTGACTTGTTTCACAAAATTAAGTGAAATATGATTTTAGAGCAGGAAGAGTTCATTTATGAGAAGGCCACCAGCTTCTCAGAGCAGTGGTTCTTGGCTTTAGGTCACCCATGCTAGGGCTGAGCCAGAACCTTCCACCGGCCCTCATCCCCTCTAGGGCAGGGTCATACTTTCCCTCGCCACACAATGTGCTCTCCACCCAGGTCCCTGCAGCACTGCCCCTGCCCTAGTTTTGGCTCACAGGCCAGGATGCCTGAGCACAGGTAGGTCGAGGGCCTGGCCAGGATGCACCCAAAATTGGCTGGAGTGTTCTCTCCCATCTTTTGCCTATTTATGCAAAAACACCTTGGACAGAAGGGGTCCCCAGGGTGCACTGAGGGGTCCTGGGGAGGGTTGCCATGGTGATTTGCCCCTGGGACCCAGGGAAGAAGTGGCACAGATGGTGGAGTCAGGAGTACAAGGCGCTCCTCTGAGGCCTCCAGGCTGCCTGAGCTCCTGACTCCCGCGGGGCTAGGGATTGTGGCTCTAGGAACATGTGCACAGGTGACTCATTCTCCCCTGTGGCTTCAAGTGAATGCAAAGGAAAGGTTCCATTCTACCCCATGCTGCTTTTCATAAAGCGTTTACTGCAGAAGATGAAGTGAGTGATAATGGTTTTGGAAATTATGGTCACGTGTTTCATCTAGAAAACAAGTGAGAGAACTTTCTGATGTCGATGTGCTCTCAGCTTCAGAAGTCTCTGTGTTTTTTTCCATAGCTCTCACCTGCTTCTTGCATCCCCAGTATTTTGAAGTAAGTCCTAGACAGAAAGATGTTTTGCCCCAAGATATTTCAGTCTATATCTCTTCAGGATCAAGACTCTGAAAACAAAACCCAGTGCCATTATTGCACCTAAAAATGAACAAGTTAGCAGCTGTTCTTAATAGCATCAAACATCCAATACTCAGATTTCTGACTCTTTCCTAGTCCATGTCTATGCTGTGCTTGGCAGTGAGGGCTCACGTCTGTGGCCTTGTTTCTTTCCTGATGGGTGAGTCATGGGAGACTCGCAGCTCTTCAGGGCACCCCTCTCTTCAGCTCTGTCCCATGTTTTATTCCCACGTTTCCACATTCTGTTTGTGAATATATCCACACGTACACATTTTATATAGTCCTATAAACAAGACACGTATGCCTTTTTATCTTTCCCTCATTTAATGTCATAACAAGCATTTTCCAAGGTTCTACAAATCTCTTTTAATGATCTTTTCTCACAGCATGATATTCTGTGGAGCTGAAGTTCTAGGACATTCCCTGGTTGGGAGGTGTGGCTGTTCTTGGTTTAGGGACCCCCACACCTTGCTTCTGCTGAATCATGTTCCTCGGAAAGTGTCCCTGGCAGGATGGCAGGCACGGGGAGTGAGAGATGGGCCCCTGAAGATGGTGAGTGTGTGCTTGGCAGGACTCCTTAGGACAGCTCCTGAGTGTGGCTCTGGATGCTTTTTGCAGCCTGGCCTGTCGGTGGCCTCCATCCCGCCCCCCGCCCGCCCTCTGCTCCCACAGCAGCCTTTCCCAGAGCCGGCCATGAGCTTCGCCCCTGGGCTGCCGCCGCCCAGTGCCCCTGTGCCGACGGGCCCAGGCCAGCCCACACCCCCCGCCCACCAGGTGAGTGCTGGGTGCCCCTCTTTATGGGTACCATGGGTGCCTGGGTCTCCCCAGGCCCTGCCCGTCCGTATTGGCTGGCCTGAGCCTCCTGGCAGGTCCAGGCCCCCTATACGCCTTCTCTGCAGTTCCCCAGGGCCCAGGGTGTAGCTGGGAGTGGGGGTGGGTGTCTTGTGTCTGTGGAGTTCAGGGTTCCGCAGCACTCAGAAGGCCCCAGTTGCACACAGTGGTCCTCCCAGATCTGTGTGTCCCGGGCTCCAGGCTGGGTGTTTGAATATGTGTGTGGGTATGTGTATGTGTGCATGTGTGTGAGTTGATTTTTTCTGTTGTGTCTAAGTACATAGGTGTATCTCAGGAGGGCACTGGTCTAAGAGAAGCCCCTCTCTCTTTCTAGCCTCCTCACCTGACCCAGCCGGTACCCCTGCCACAGGTCCTGGCCCCACAGCCTGTGGGCCCTCTCCAGCCAGTGCCCCCCAACCTGCCTCCACACCTGGCTCCAGCCTCCCAGGTGGTGGCCCCTGCTCAGCTGAAGCCCCTCCAGATGCCTCCGGCGCCCCTGCAGCCACTTGCTCAAGTCCCTCCGCAGGTACCTCTCTGTCCCCTGCCCTCCAGCCTCACCTTCTCGCCCAGTCTGGTTGGCTGTTCCTTGTCCTCAGGGCACATGGGTCCCTCAAGAGAGAAACACTCCCTGATGACAGGGCGGCTGGGCTGCCATGCTCTCCTGCCTTTGACTTCTGCCCCAGATGTATCTAGGATGGGGAAGGTTTTAGTCCAGAGTCAGACCGGAGAAGCCAGGATGGGGCTGTGAGCACATAGCTATAGTCCCTGTCCTCCACGGAGCTACTCGAGACTGTGCTGACTATAGATTCTTGGGAGTCCAGGGGACAGCTGAGCAGCTTGCCAACTACAAAGAAGACTTGACTGTAAAAGTGACTTCTGATGCCCGTCTTCGGGGGAGCATCACGTGACCAGTATCACTTGATAGCACGTGGCTGATGCTTGGGTGCTGTCACTCAGGCTAATGCTGTCAGTGGTCATGCATGTTTCCAGTGAACCTTGATCACGGGACGGCTTTCATTTCATGGATCCCATTACAGTGTGTTGGCAGAGCTAGGATGGGAAGTGCTGCCTCATGGGGGAAGATGTGAGTGTTCCTGTGGTTTATAGGCACCACCCAGAAGGTTCTTTCATGTCAGCAGTTGCCTGTCACCAGCCTTGTCCTCATCACTCCGGCATTGGAGTCACTTTCAGCATCTAGTTAACCCACCACCTTGCTCCCGGTGGTCGGGGTATTTAGTTGCTTTTCAAATACACAAAGGTCAATTTGCATATTTTCGCTGTCTTATAATTACACAAAGGCACATATTATGCAATGCTCATGTGCCCGCAACCAGAAAGGCTTTATTTTAGAGAGAACTGTAAGAGAATCTGCTGAAATGTTTGAAGTGCTAAATCCACGAGATGTCTCCAGGATGGAAGAGCAGACACTGAAGGTTCCAGAGCTCTGCTGTTGTGAGATGCTGCTCTCTCCCAGGATGCATGGCTCAGGGGCATTCGGCCAGCAAGGAGGGGCGGGAAGATATGCTTTTCTTGAGATAACCTGCTGAAGAATTTGGTCTCAGTGTGAATTTATACAGATTGGAGGGAATCAGGCAAAGTAATTTCACATGTTTGGGGCCAATCCGGTAGCTCTGGCAGTCCTGGTCTTTCTGAATGAGAACATGCCAAAGCTGTGAATCTGATGGTCACAGTTATGACCCCTGATGTCCTTGCAGTCACCTAGCAGTAGCCTCAGAGTGGCCTAGCCTGAACCCCTTTAAGGTGGTGCTGAAGCCGGGGCTGTCTTGAAGGTCATGTCTGCACCCCGCACCCTTCTGAGGCCTCCTGCCTTTCCTTCTGTTTGATGGTGTCATACACTTGGTTCCATTTAAATTGGGTTTGTTTTTGCTCCCTTCCATAGAAGCTACACAAAAGTGAGTTAGGGGCAGAAACTGTGGGTGATGTGGACCCTGTCACCCAGTGCAGATGTGCTGCAGGCAGGGCCAAGTCTTGGTAGGGCTGACATGCTTGTTCTCTTTCAGATGCCTCCACTTCCTGTTGTCCCCCCCGTCACTCCACTGGCCACAGTCGACAGCCTCCCTGCAGCCCTTCCTGACCTGCCAGCCACCAGTGGGCCCGCCGTGCCTCCCCCCTCTCAGTATTTCTCTCCGGGTGTCATCTTGCCAAGCCTCCCACTCAGTGCCACCACTGCTCCCCTGCCCACGTCACCGGCCCTGCCTCTGCAGACAGTCAAGCTGCCCCACCCTCCTGGGGCACCACTGGCCGTGCCATGCCGGACCATCGTGCCAAACGTGGCGGCCGCTGCTACTGGCGTCCCTCTGCTGGCTGTGGCTCCGCAGGGCGTGGCTGCCCTGTCCATTCACCCCACCGTGGCCCAGCTCCCTGCCCAGCCCGTGTACCCGGCGGCCTTTCCGCAGATGGTGCCCAGCGACGTCCCGCCTTCACCCCTCCATGCAGCGCAGACTGTGCGGGCTGCCCCCCCCCACCCGGCACCCCCCGTGCTGCCACAACCCCACAAGCCGAGTGTTGGCCGCCTTGCCGAGCAGGCAGCTCCGGCCGCCAGTGCTGGGAGTCAGGTAACCCACCTGCTGTCCAGGGCCCACCCTCTAGGCGCTGGGAGACCCCTCAGCACACAAGGGGTTCATGGACCTCTGCTCCTTCTCAGCACCTTGACCCCAGTAGCAGAGTGGGAACGGACAAGCAGGCAGCGCTGTCCCATGACTGCAGCGTCTCATCCAGCATGCGGGGTGTCTACTGCCTCCTCTCACTTCCCAGCACGTGTTAGGAGCCTTGGGGATTGGGGTGGCTAGAAGCTCCACTGTTGGTTGCTTCACAAGTGTCAGTAGCAGCTGCTTGTGGTGGGGGGCTCCTGGCCCCTGGCCACTGGGCATTGTGGCACCTGCCTTCACCTGGATAGGGTTGGCAGTCTCGGTGCAGCTGTGTCAGCCGCTCCATGGGCGCTGGAGAGGCTCACACTGCCTGTCTTGTTGCCTGTCAAAGTAAAGTAGGCGGGTAACCCCCATCTCAGCAACTGGGAAATGAGGCAAATGGGGTTCTGACGGGGTCTGTTGGTTGTGGACTGGGCAGTGCCGGGTGTACATGGGTTACTGGTTCCAAGGCAGTTATGGCAAACAAGGATGATGTCTCAGAATCAGGTAGGGACCATGGGCAGCTTGTTGGGCTGACAGTGAAGGGATACAGGGACACGTACCCTGCTAGCTGGGTGGACCTCCCCGTGGCTCCACACACCTGTGCAGCCCATGTATGTTTCGGAACTCCAGAGCAGTTATCCACCCTCATATGAAGAGAGGAGCTGGCGTGGGGCTGTCACCTTGTAGGGGGCTCTCACCTTGGGGAGGCTCTAACCTGGGCATCCCCCCACCTAGGGAGCCTCTTACTTGGGAGTCCTCCCACCTTAGGGCCTCTTATCTGGGCGCCCTCCCACTTGGCCCCACCCTGGCTCTAAACCTCAACAGCTTTGTGCCTGTTGGGCGTGTCCTTTGCCGTTTGAGCTCAGGCTCCTGCCCTTTTGATTTTGTCATAAAGATTCATCCTGAGAGTGTGCTAAGGGGCCAGGTGTCCCCCTAGCTCATTTTGTACTGAATCCATTCTAGAATAAGGCACTATGCCGTTAAGTATGCACAGATTCTCCTGGATGTTTCTCCCTGATTTCTAGAAGGGATTTGTACTCGGAGAAGGAAGGGATGATTTTCATTGACCAATAGGCTGGTGTCTGTTTGAAAACCAGTGTGAGGAGGTGCATCAGTCCAGTGCCCTGACTGAGCAAGCACCTCCCTGGTCTGTTACTTGGAGTAACACTGACTCAGGGGTCAGGGCCATTTGGGGAAAGCCAAGGGCCGAGTGGAGGCCTGGGGGGTCTGTGGTGTCATTGCTGGGCCCGTGCCTTATGCCACGTGCTGGCCTGGCACACTGTTGGCACTGGGTTGTTGGCTCAGCCAGTGGCTGGAGAAGGTGCTGGGTGCTTAGAGGTCACTGGCCAGGCCTGGTGGCCTCTCTGTGGTCCGGCTGGCAGAGGGTCTGGAGTTTATTGATGAGCTTGTCTGGCCGCCCAGAGGCTTCCCTGTGCTGAGGGAAGAGACTACTCTGAATGCACCAGCTGGGGTGTCTGTCCAGGAGAGAGGGCTCCTCGGCTAGGCTGTGGCTTTCGCATCTTACCCCACATACCACGTGTCTTATTGGTCTCATACCAGCAGGCCCAGTGGCGGGTCATTCCCATTCCCAACCTCAACCCCGAACTGGAGCACTTTCAGGCCGGGGCTTCTGCCTGTCTTAGCCTTCCCCCACGAGAGCTTTTCAAGAGGGAACAGTAGGGAATCTGGTCCAGCTCCTGAGTCACCCCATGGAAGGCCTAGGTCCACAGTCCCTCTTGCCATGGCTGGGATTGGAATGCAGGTTTTGACCTGACAGGAGGCTGGGATGGAGTAGCGTGGTGGCCTGGCCGTGTAGGGTGGTGGCAGGGAGCCCAGATAGGTGCTAAGTGTATGCCATACTTACAGCTTCTCAGCCTGACTCAGCTAGAAGTTCAGAGATGAAGTGCAGTTTTAGGTTTGATTTTATACAGATGGGGACATGAGAGTGTCTGTTCTTGTTTGTTTCGTTAAATCTGCATACAAACATTCCTGGATATGTCTGTTGGGTGTGGGTGGATGGAGAGGGATGTCTGCATTTCCTGCTCACCTGCCTGGATGGTGGAAGTGCCTGCTTTGGTCCAGGACCCTCAGGAAAGGCAATGACCCGCACCCCAATTTGCATCCCTATCCTCTGTGCCCCCAGATCCTGCTTGGCCACCCGCCTCCATATGCCGTGGACGTCACCACCCAGGTCCCCACAGTGCCCACGCCTGCTGCCGTTCTCTCCCCACCTCTGCCAGAAGTGCTGCCGCCTACTGCCCCCGAGCTCCTGCCTCAGCTCCCCGGCTCCCTGGCCCCCACATTGATGGCGGCTGCTCAGAGCTTGCCTGTCCAGACCACTGCGCTCCTGCCACCTGCTAACCTGCCACTGCCCAGCGGGCCTGGGATCACTGGTCCCTGCCCAGCCGTTCAGCTGACAGTGGAGCTGGCCCCGGAGGTGTGTGGCCCTCCCCTCGGGGCTCTGCCCCCATTCCGTCACCCTGATCCCAGCACCACGGCTGCCTTCCTGTGCCGTGGCCTTTGGTCTCAGCCCTAGAAGTCAGGGATGCCCTTGGGAAGGTGGAATCATGTGCTCAGGGACAGCCATGGGTGCTGTTCTTATCTCCCTCTGCTGTCCCTGGATGTCACACTTCCTTTAATCACACATCCAGCTGGAGACCGTGATTTTTACACATGGATTCAGAGTGCTTTTCTTTGGAGGTGATGGGAAGGCCTGTGACAGTTCTTCCTGGGCCATGTGCTCCCTCATGGGGATGATCAAAGTGGGTTAGCGTGTTTGGAAAGGGGGTGGCCCCAGCTTTTAGGAATCTGCTTGGCTCCAAGCGTTAACATAAAAAGCCTCACTCCTGCCACCCTGCGTGGTTTGCTTGCTGCAGTCAGAAGGAAGCGGGTGGCGGGCTGGGCTGTGGAGGTGGGGAGACAGCAGACTGATGCGGCTGTGTCGCGGGGGAATGGATACGACCTGTCCTCCTTTCCATGGTTTTATTTCAGGAGCAGGCCTCGCAGGACAAGCAGCCAAGCCTCCCTCAGAGCTGTGAGAGGTAATGGCACACTTTTCCCTCACGTGTCAGGGCTTCTAACAATGTCACTCATTTCCAAGTCTGATGTGGTGGAGCTTCAGGTAGCTCCTCTGGGGTCTTTGTCAGCGCTTGTTGCAATTTGGTAGTCAGATACTCCCAGTTGTATTCTGGGTCCTCGTGCTGGTCTGCAATGCTGAGGACCTTCTAGAAGGGAGAGGCTGCGGACAGAGAGTCAGCAGGTCTGGGGACCGTGGGGAGGCCTGGAGGGCAGGGCAGAGTCCAGCCCACATCCTGGGTCTACCAGCACCTCAGGCATGGAGAATGTTGCATTTGGGGAGGGAACTGGTCACAGGAAGTGACCATGTGTCCCACCCTTCTGGTAATGCCAGCACCAAACTTGGTGTTCCGCAAACTCCTCAAATCCTACAACAGCTCCATCTGCTTGGCGTGTTCCCCTTGCTGTTGAACAGATGGGGGAACTGAGGCACGGGGGCGGATTGCGTCTTAATCCTGACATTTACTGTAAGCCGAATAAGCCTGATTCAGGCCAGGAGCTGAGAGGACCTAGGTCCTGGGTCAGAAAGGCCATGTGTTCTCTACGACTCCAGCACTGCCTAGGACAGATGTTACAGGGGGAGAAGGGGCAGTGGGCTCAGGGGTCTCTCTGCTGGGCATGGCCAGCTTTAGACTCTCTAGGTTTTCCAGGTGAGCACACCCAGACAGTAAAGCTTCTGGCTGTTTCCCGAAAAGCCAAGTTTCCGACATGAGGCAGGCTTGCAGGCCCTTCCCTTGGGTACTGTAACGTTCTTGGTTTTTGCGTAGCTACGGAGGTTCCGACGTCACTTCTGGAAGAGAGATGAGTGACAGCTGTGAAGGTGCATTTGGTGGGGGGAAGCTGGAAGGCAAGGCCGCTCGGAAACATCACCGCAGGTCCACGCGTGCACGCTCCCGCCAGGAGAGGGCCAGCCGGCCCCGGCTGACCATCCTGAATGTGAGTAGCCAGGCAGAACGGGCCGGCAAGACAGGGCTGGCTAGGCACAGTCTCCTCCCTGGTCTCACTGCCCGAGTGTCCTGTAGGTGTGCAACACGGGTGACAAGATGGTGGAGTGCCAGCTGGAGACACACAACCACAAGATGGTGACGTTCAAGTTTGACCTGGATGGGGATGCACCTGACGAGATTGCTACCTACATGGTGAGGCTAGGTGTCCTGCCTGGTCAGATGAGTCAGTGGCCCTTCCCCTGGGACTGTGAGGCTGTCTCCCTGTGTCCTTTGGGCGCATGCCTGCCAACCCCACTGAGGAGAATATTGGTTGCCAGCCTTACCTGTCCTCCCACCTCTGCAGGTGGCTGCCACTTGTGGGCAGCACTGGCCCATCACCTGGAGGGCCTGCTTCTCAAGCTGTGGCTTCTCTTGCTGAACCGTGCAGCCCTGATGTTGAGAACTGGGCTCCCTGGCCGTGTCTCCCCTCTTGGGCTTAGTCCAGAGTAGAAGTCAAGCAAATCAATCAGTGAAGACCCAGTGTGGCCAGTGGCCTTAGGCACATCCCCACCAGCAGGGTTGCATGTGCTGTTGCAGGTAGAACACGACTTCATCCTGCAGGCTGAGCGGGAGACATTCATTGAGCAGATGAAGGACGTCATGGACAAGGCAGAGGACATGCTCAGTGAGGACACGGATGTGGACCGTGGCTCTGACCCTGGGGTGAGCCCGCCGCACCTCAGCACCTGTGGCCTGGGCTCTGGGGAGGTAAGTCCCGGGTAAGAGGTCCCAGGAGGGTCTGGGCCTGCTTATCCCCCAGCTCCAGGCTCTGTGAGTACAACACTGTGATGTCGCCTGCTGGAGGAGCCTGTAGGCCATGCAGTGTTGGGTGAGGTGGCTGGGAGGGTGGGCGCCTTCAGTCCAGTTAGAAATGTCCAAGCTCCTGAGGCCCCTCAGATGATTTGAGGCAGTGCTGTGCTCTGAAGGAAGTTCTTGTTCCACGCAGTCTGCTGAGTTCTGATCCTTTACCTCCTTCAGGAGAGTCGCCAACCCCAAGCGAATGCCCCGGTGTATCAGCAAAATGGTATGTCTCCTTTCAAGGCTACACCTGCCAATCAGACATGCATTTGGAGGAGGCATATCTGTCATTGTCCCTTCTCTGCCTTCCAGCAGGCATTTGATAAGAGCCCCACAATGAGCATATTGTAAGGGGTTTTGACCACCACACGGGGGGTTGCTGGAGTGTGTGGTGAGCGTGCCCCCATCTGGGGACAGCTGCCCTGTCTGAGAAGCCATGTCTGGCCTGGGTTGGGACTGAGCATTGTGTGGACTCACTGCTGTCTGCTGGTCCCCCAGCCAGCATTACCCCTTCAGTGATGCACCACAGGTGTCCTGGGACATAAGCCTGTGCTGGGGGGACTTGTGAGAGCCTCTGACAGTGAGGACCCCCTGAGTGGGTTGCACATCCTCCCCACTGGTGTGAGAGGAGTTCCCCAAATCCCCATACGGCAGGTCTGGTGCTGGTGGGAAGGGGTCACGCCAGCCTTGGGAGAAACCTGCTCACTCTCACCAGCTGTTTTTGCCCTGCCTCTTAGTCCTTCACACTGGGAAGAGGTGGTTTATCATCTGTCCAGTGGCTGAGCATCCAGCAGCAGAGGCCCCCGAATCTTCACCCCCACTTCCTCTGAGCTCCCTGCAGCCAGACACCAGCCAAGGTATGAGCAGCCAGAACCCCTCAAACCTTCCTCCTTGATAATTAGGTGTGTCTCCTGTGTATTGCTCCACACCACCTCATTGTCCTCAGCCTGGCTTTACCTGTGCTTATGTTTTGCCAGCATGTGCTGTGTGCCCAGCAAAGTGCAAGGGCCTCACCCTGCACTGTTGCCCCAAAACGCAGAGCAGTCTGTGGGGCTGTGTCCTTGTCTGTATCCCTGTCCTAGTTTTACACCAAATGAGCCAAGTCAAGGTGGCACTTAGGCTTGGGCCTGCCAGTTACCTTCACAGTACAGGTGAGGCACATGGGTTGCACAGGTGTGTGCTGAAAGGGCTCTGCCCTTGCCCTTTCTTACCAGTATTGTTGTGGGAAAAAGTCTCAAGGAAAATCAGAAAACATTTTGATTTAAACAAGAATGAAAATACAGCATATTAAAATGTGTGGGATGCAGCTAAAACAGTAATTAAAGGGAAATTTATAGCACTAAATGCTTAGAGGAAGAAAGAGATCTCAAATCAGTATCCCAAGCTTTCATTTTGAGAAATTAGGAAAACTAGAACAAAATCCAAAGCAAGCAGAAGGAAGAAGAAAAAGATAAGAGCAGAAATCAATGAAATTTGAGACAAAAACGATAGTAAAAACAATGAAACCAAAAACTGATTCTTTGAAAAAAATTAATAAAATGATTAACTTCTTGTAAGACTGACAAAGAAAAAGACACAAAATACCAATATCAGGAATAAAAAAGGAGACCACTACAGATCCTGCATAAAAGGATACTAGTCATGGAATACTATGAACAAACCTACACACATAAATTTGACAACTTAGATGAAACAGACTAATTCTGAAAGCCACAAACTACTAAAACTCATCCAAGGTGGAATAGATAACCTGAGTACTCCTATTAACAAGATTGAATTTGCATTGAAAAATCTTCCAAAGGAATTTTCTAGGCCCAGATAGTTTCACTGGTGAATTCCATCAAACGTTTAATAAAGGAAATAACACCAATTCTATACAGTCTCATCCAGAAAATGGAAGAGGAAGGAACACTTCTCAAATAATTTTATGAAGCCAGTGTCACCCTTATATCAAAACCACACAAAGGCAGTACAAAAAAAGAGTGCAGATGCTAATCTTTCAAGGATATAGAGGGGAAAAAAAACTCAATAAAATATCAAAAAGTCAAATCTAGAAATTTATAAAAAAAGTAATATGCCATAACAAAGTGGAGTGTATCCTGGGAAGGCAATATTCAAAAATCAATTAATTCACCATATAATGTCAATGGGAATTTCCTTTCCCTACAAAGGGAAAGATACATGATCATACCAGTTGATACAGAAAAAGTATTTGACAAAATACAGCATCCATTTATGATAAAAATGCTCAGCAAACTAGCGATAAAAGGGAACATCCTCAACCTGATAAAGGGCATCTACAGAAAACTGGCAGCTAACATCATATTTAGTGGTGAAAAGCTAAATGTGTTTTCCCTGAGATTGGGATCAAGGCATAGATGTCCACTCTATTCCTATTCAACATCACACTAGAAATCTTAGATTCCAGATGGGCAAGAAACAGAAATAAAAGGCATGTGGGTTGAAAAGGAAGAAATAAAACTGTCTCTGCAGCTAATATGATTTTATGTGGAAAAAATCACAAGCATTCTTAACAAACAACTCTTAGAACCAGTAAGAGAGTTTAGCAAGATCACAGGATATATAATCAACAACAAAAATAACTATATTTCTGTGCTGACAGTGAACAATTAAAAACTAAAATTTTGAAAGAATACTATTTACAGTGGCTCAAAAAAAAAAAAAGACACATAGCTATAAATTTAACAAAACATATACAGAATCTGTACAGGGAAAACTACAAAATACTGACGAAATGGATTAGAGATGATCTAAATAAATGGAGAAACATACTGTGTTTATGGATTGGAAGACTCAACATAGTAAAAATGTCAGTTCTTCCCGAAGTGATATATAGATTTAATGCAATACCAATAAAAATTCAAACAGGAAAATTTTTGCAGATATAGGCAGTCTGACTCTAAAATTTATATGGAAGTACAAAGGTAATTTAAATAGCTAAAGCAGTTTTGAAAAAGGAGAATGAAGTTGGAGGCATCACAGTACTCAGTATTAAGGCTTATTATAATCTTACAGTAATCCAGAAAGCTCAGTATTGGCAAAGGGATTGACACATAGATAAATGGAAAAGAATAGAAAGCCCAGAAATATATCCATAGGAATACGGCCATTTGATTTTTTGACAAAGATGCAAAAGCAATTCTATGTAGAAAGGATAGTCTTTTCAATAAATGGTGTTGGACTAGTTGCTCATACATATGCAATAATTGAAGCTTGACCTATGCCTGACATCTTATATAATAATTAACTCAAAATTCATTGTATATCCAAATATAAAATGTAAAACTGTAACTTTTAGAAAAAAACATTGGAGAAAAACTTTTGTGACCTGAGCCAGGGAGTCCTTAGATCTAACACCAAAAGCATAACCCATAAAAGAAGAAAATGGATAAATCAGACATCATCAAAATAAAACTCTTTTGCTCTGTGAAAACCACTGTTAAGAGAATGAAAAGACAATCTGCAGACTGGGAGAAAATAATTGCAAATTACATATTCAGCATAGTATTTGTTCCTGAAATATATAAAGAATTCTCAAAACTCATCAGTGAGGAAACAAAGAACTCAACTAAAAAATGGACAATAGACTTGAACAGACACTTCCCTAAAGAGAACATAAGGATAGCAGTTAGGCACATTAAAAAAAATTAATGTCATTGACTACCAGGGAAATGCAAATAAAAGCCATAGTGAAGGATCACCATGCACTTGTGAGAATGGCTAAGCTAACAATACTAAGTTTTGGTGTGGATATGGAGCAACTGGATCTCTCATGTTAGTGGGAATGCAAAATGGTATAGCTATTCTGGAAAATAGTTGGGCATTTTAAAAATAAAAGATATACTTAGTATATGACACAACAATTTCAATTCTCAGTATTTATCCAGGAGAAATAAAAACTCATGTTCAGTAAACACATAAATAAGTGGTTATAGCAATTCAATTGCCTAATTGCCCAAACTGGAAACAACCCAAATATCCTGCAGTGGGTGAATGGAAAGACAAACTATGGTGCTTTGAAAAAGAAACAACTATTGACACATGCAACAGTATGAGTGAACCCCAAAGGCTTACTGAGTGCAAGAAGCCAGTCTCAAAAGGCTACATACTGTATAATCCCATTTATAATGACATTCTCAAAAAAGCTATAGATAGAGAACAGATCAGTGTTTGCAAGGAGTCAGAGGTAGGGGGAGAATGTGAGTATAAAGGGATAAACCAATGACATTTTTTGGGGGTGATTGAATTGTATTGATTATGGTAATAATTATATGGATATATGGTGCTAAAGTTCTCAGAACTCTACACCTAAAGGAAAACTCCATTTTACTGTATGATAATTTAAAAAGTGAAAAAAAAAATTTTACATATGTTGAAAAAAATACATAACAAGGCAGATAATGAGGCAAGATAGCATGAAAGGAAAGCAGCAGCAACAACAGACAATAAAAGAGACCCTCAGACTTCTACTTTAGGCCAAGATGGATAATAGGCCCTGGATTTATTTTCCCTCAGAACAACTAGAAAAACATGCAAAATATATGAATGAATGTTTTTTAAGACTTTGAACATAAGGCGGTGAAGGACATTGATCCCTGAAAAAATTCTATGATCATTTCAGCTGACTGCACTGAGAAAGTTTTCACATCCCAGAGCAGGGAGGGAGGGACCCAGGTAGAGCTCAGCAGACTACCTGTGGTGAGGAGACTGACCTGAGAGTCTGAGAAAGCCCAAGGGCAAGAGTTTGCCGGGTAGAGTTCTGGAGAGGAGAGAGCAGCACAAAGAGAAAAGTCTGTGGATTGACAGAGGATTCCCCTTGATTATTTTGCAGAGCAATGTATGTGAGGAAACTAGCCAATGCCAGGAAATGAAGCACCCCAACGGATTAGAGGGAATGGTACTAAAGCTCATACGGACCAGAATGTCTGTTCCTACCAGTTAGCTGGAAGGACTTATAATTCAAGGGACATTGGGTAGAGTACTGAAAAGGGCCTTGCCTCAGTTGTGGAGAATAATTAGCCCTAGACTTAAGAACAAGATCTGAAAATATCAAGCCACAGTAGCTTAACTGCATCCCACAACAAAGAATGTTACTAGGAATACAAATTCATACAGCACCCAAGAAGGCAAATTTTACATTATCCGGTATCCAATCAAAATTACCAGGCAGGACAATATGAGAAAAATTCCTCATTCTAATGAACCCATAGCTGACACAATTGTTAGAATTAGCAGACAAGCACATTAATACAGTTATTACAACTGTATTCCATATGTCCAAAAAACTATAGGAAAGAAATGTAATTTACCACATTGATAAATTATGAAAGAGACAATTCATAAGATTATCTCAGTAAATGCAGAAAAGGAATTTCACAAAATTCAACAGCTATAAACATCCTTAGCAAACTCTATATGAACTATATAGGGTTGAACCTGATAAGGTATATGTAAGACCTGTGCAGTAAGAACTACAAAACAATGTGGATGGAAACCAAAGAAGACCTAAAGAAGTACCCTATTCATGGATCAGAAGACACAGTATTGTTACAGAGTTAATTCTTTCTCAGTTAATCAATAAATTTTATGCACCTGCCACAAGAATCCCAGAAGTTTTTTTCTAGCAATTGAAAAGCCAACCCTGTGAAAATGTAAAAGCCATTGGAATTTGGAAATAAGAGAAGTAGATTGGAATGCTAACACTAGCTGATTTCAGGAATTATTATAAAACCACAGTGATCAAGACTGTGTGGTATTGGTATAAATACAAGTAAATAGATCAATGGAAAAAAATAGAGTCCAGAAATAGACCCAAACACATAGAGACACTTAATTTTTTATAAACATGCAAAGGACATTCAGTGAAAAGAGGACAATCTTTTCAGTCTTAGAACTGTTGATCATTCATATGTGAAAAATGAATATCCATACTTAACACTATATACAAAAATCAACTCAAAATGGAATATAAACCTAAATGTAAAACTGAAAACAAACTTATAGTAGGATACACAGAATGTTTGTGTGACCTTGAGTTAGATAGAGATTTCTTAGATATAGCACCAAAGCATGATCTGCAAAAGAAAAAAATTGGTAAATTAATCAAATTCAAAATGTCTACTCTTTGAGAAACAGCAAGGGAATGAAAAGAGAAACCAGAGACTAGGTGAAAATATTTTTTAACCATATATGCAATAAAGGACTTGTGTCCAGATCATATGAGGAACTCTCAAAATGCAGTGAGAAGAAAATAAACAAGCTAACAAAAATATTTGAACAAACACTTCACCTAAGATTTGTGGGTGCCAAATAAGTATATGAAAAGGTAATTATTCAGTAAGAAACTGCAAATTAAAATCGCAAGAGGATACCACTACACACCTATTAAAATAGCTAAAATTTAAAAGACCAAGTGTTGTTGAGGATGTAGGGGAATTGAAACTCTTATACACTGTGTAAAATGGAAAACAGCTGGAGAACTTTGGAAAACAATTTGGTAATGTCTTTTAAAAATAAACATACAAGTGCCATAGGATCTAGTTACTCTGCTCCTTGGTACGTAGCCAAGAGAAATGAAAGCAGATGTCCATACAAACACTTACACAGCATGTTCATAGCAGCTTTATTTATAATAACCGGAACGTAGCAATAGCTCACATGAACAGAAAAACATATTGTGATTTATCCATACCATATAACACTACTCTGCAATAAAAAGGAATGAACAACTGATATTCATTATAGTATGGGTGATTCTCAGAATATGCCGGTGAAAGATGCCAAACAAAAAAATAATGCATGCTACATGATTGCATTTATATAAAAGGCTAGACTAATTTAAAATGCAGGCTAATTTAATTTATAGGGATGGAAAATAGACGAGTGGTTGTCTGGGAATGAGGTTGTGGTAGGAAAGGAAAGGAGGTATAGATTATAAGGTTCATGAAGAAATAGTTGGGAGAATGATGGACATATACATTATATTGATGGTGGTGAAAGTTTTGCTTATATGCCTGTGTCAATACTTACAAACTCTACACTATAAATATGTACAATTCATTGCATGTCAATTATACTTCAACATAGTGGTTAAAAACCAAACAACAGTTACAAAGAAAGCTAACTATCAGGGGCTCCAGATGGTGGAGTTACCAGACAGATAACTGCTTACTTAGTGCTAAAATAAATAAATGACTAGAGTGAAACTTTTGGCAGAGAATTGGAAAGTATACCAAAAAAACCAAAACCAGAAAACTCACCCTTGAAAAACAAACTCAAATGGAAATTCTGGAGCTGAAATTTACTGTAGTTAAGATTAAGACCTCACTGGATAGTTTGTACACTGCTGGAGAGAGAATTAGCAAACTGAAAGGTAACTTAAAAGAAAATACTTAAAGTAGAATAATGATATCAAAACTGATGAAAAACAAAGGAGGAGCTAAGGAATGTAGGGGTTACTGTGAGATAGTTAAACATGTATAATTGGAGTCCCAGAAAGTAGAAGAATGAGACAAAATCAAGTTTTAGGAGGTAATGCAGAGAATTGAAAAGCATTAAGCCACAAATTCAAGAAGCCCTCCAAACTCTGAGAGAGAGAAAAACTACACAAATATATTATAGTTAAAGTACTGAATACAAAAGGCAGATGAAAGAATTTAAAGGCTGCTAGAGGAAAGAGCAGGTACTGATTTGGACAGCTCCCATCTCATTAGATACAATGTTCGCCAGTAGACCAAGGAATACTGCTATCCTCAAAGTGCTAAAGAAAATAAGCATAAACCTTGAATCTCTACCTGGTGGTATCATCCTACATAATATGAAATGAAGACTAAAGGGATTTATCACCTGCATATTTCAAACAAAGATACACCAGGGGGGATATTTTTAGGCAAAACAACAGTGACCCCAGATGGAAGGTCAGAAATACAGGAAGGAATAAAAGTAATGGAATTATAAACACATTGGCAGGTCTAAAGGAATGTTGACTGTATAAAAACATAATGTCTTATGAGATTTGAAATATATTTGTTGTGTTAAAATACATGAAAATAAGGGCATATTTATCAGGGGGAGGGAATTGTACTCATAGGGCTCCTGGGTTCTTGCATTGTAGGGGAAGAGGGTCAAAATCAAGAATGTATATTGTAGTCTATAGAATACCCTTGTGAGAGTTGTAAAATAGTAGATAACTTTCACACTCATGGGGGATGGGTGGATGGGGGAGAATTTTTACAAAACAAAAGGCAGAGAAGGAGAGAAAAAACAACATTGAACATGATGAAAATATAGAAAGTCATTAGTAAGATGGTAGTTTTTACCCCAATAGATGAGTAATTAAATTAAATGTAAATGAAATAAATATCAAAGGTTGTCAAAATGTGAAAGAGAACAAACCAATAACAAACTAAGGCATAAGACTACAAAAGGTGAAGAGTAAAAAGCATGCTAATACTAACCTAAAGAAAGCTAGGATAGATCTTTTCTTTTTCTTCTCTTTTTTTTTTTTGGCGGCACTGTGTGGCATGTGGGATCTTAGTTCCCCGACCAGGGATTGAACCCGTGCCCCTTGCAGTGGAAATGCAGAGTCTTAACCACTGGACCACCAGGGAACTCCCATAGAGTAGATCTTTTTATATCAGACAAATAGACTTTAAGACAAAAAAGTAATGGTGAAAGATTCAGCTTTCCAGGAAGATCAAGTAATTCTATATTTGCAGGTCTTTTAATAACACAGCCTCAAAATATATAAAGCAAAAATTAACACAACTAAATGAAAAAAATAGAGTAATCTACAATCATCATGGGAGTTTTAACTTTTAGAATGGGAAGACAAAAACCAATAAGGATATAAAGGATTTCAACAATAGAATTAGCAGTCTTGTTCTATATGTAGGACACCCAACAGCTGAAGAATGCACATTTTTTCAAGTCCACAAAGAATATTTTAAAATTAGCCATATGCAGGACACAAAGCAAATCTCAAATTAAAAAGGATCAAAATCATTCAATGCATGTTCTCTAACTACATTTGGCAGTAAGCTAGAATTTGAAAACAAGAAGATACCTAAAGTCTCCACATGTATGACAGTTAAGAATTGCATCTATAATATCTAATGAAGCAAAGAAGAAGTTATAGTGGAAATTGAGAAAATATGCTGAATTATAATATGAAAATCATGCAAATGAAAATATTACTTATCAAAACATGTGGGATGCAGCTAAATCTATATTTTGCAGAAACTTTGCTGCCTCAAATGTCCATATTAGAAAGGCAACAAGGCTAAAAATCGACAAAGTATATCCACTGTAAAAAGTTAGAAAGAGAAGAGAAAATTGAATGCAATTAAAAGGAAGAAATAAAACAGATAAATGCCTGAATTAATGAAATATAAAATAAATATACAATAGAGTGTCAACAAAGCTTAAAGCTGGTTCTTTGAAGTGGTAAATAAAATTGGTGAGACCCTGGTGAGACTGACTGCAGGAAAGAGAGAAGGCACAATCAATATCAGGAATGAAAAAGAGGGACATTGCTACAATCTGACGAACATTAAGAAAAAGATAAGAGTACATTCTGTATAACTCCATGCCAATAAATATGAAAACTGTTATGGATGTTGTCCTGGAGAAATATAACTTAACACACTTAAGAAGAAGAAACAGAAAATCTGAAAAGTGCTATAAACATTAAAAAGTTGAATCAGTAATTAAAAACCTTCTCACATTTATGCTTTGTGGTGGCAAGATTGCTGGAACAGCTCAGTGTATAGACTTCCAGATTCAAGTATAGGCAGGAAAGAGAGTTCTCCCTTTTCAGAAGGATTCAGAAATTCTGGGCCTAACTCCACAATGCAGAACTAGGAATAATGTCTGTCTCTAAAGCAATCATGTGACAGGTGGCTGGAATGCACAGACTGACCTGTGCCCAAGTTACATGCAAATCCCTGGACAGTGGTTCCCTAGAGGAAATTCAGAGTGCTTTTGCATGAGGGAGGGGATGAATGCTACATAGTCAAACCTGAAACATGTTTATGATAGTGAGAACGGTGGACTTGCTCAAATGTTGGAAAATAGGTGATAATTGTTGAGAAAAAAGGAAAAGAACAAAAGGTTCATGTGAGGAGTGGAGAATTCTGCCCAGATTAAAAAAAAAGATTGAAATAGACCCTCCCTCAGAAGATAATGGGGGAGGAGTGACGTCAGCAAGATTGCAAAGTAGGAGATATCAGCATTCATCCCCCCATAAAAACAATTGGGCTTCGATCCATAAATGGAAGCAGCTGTGGGATGGCTCAGGAGTCCAGTTAAGGACCTGTGGTAACACAGTGGAGCAAAAACGGAGAATAACTGCACAGAAAGGATTGTGGGAGATCAGCTTAGATGAGATGTCAGGAGATGGCAAGGAACCAAGAAGGCTGAGGTATCTGTATCAGCCACATTGCCTGTGCCATCGTGGTCCGCAGTGGCCTGCTCTGTGGAGGCCCCATTAGCCTTTGCTGCTAAGGACCTCAACAGCCCCCATAGCAGCTGTGGGCACCCCACAGCTTTCACAGCAGAGGACCCTGTAGTGTTAGCTGGCATGGGCCCCAGTTCTCTACTCCACAGAGGCCATTGGGAGCTTTCACCATTGAGGTAACCAACAGCCATCACCACCACAAAACAGCCCAGGGAGGGAGATGCTGCTGCACCTTATTTCCCCCTTCCCTGGAAGGAGCTGCTGTCGTGCTGCCCTGAGACCAGGACTGCCAGCTGCCTCCCCCAACCCTGTGCATACCCCAGACCCCAGAAGCCTGGCTATTGCAGTTGCACCCATGCTTCAGATACCAGCTCCATGGTAGCTTCACACTCATGCACCTGAGACAGTGGAGCCACCACCATTGTGTGCTAGCCAGCACCCCAGAACCTGGAGCCATCATCGCTCTGTGAGTGCCTGCACTCCAGACATCTGCTCTGTCTCTGTGCCATCGGCACCTACACATCAAACACCAGTGCTAACCACTGCTAGGAGAGTGCCCACAAGCTGGACCCAGTGCCAAGAGGTATCCCCTCAGCAACAAAATCCCCATGGGAGAAAAAGAGATCAGGAGGTGTCCAGAAACTTTTACCACTGTAGATCCCAACAGCCTCCACAGCCACTGCAGCCACCTGCAGTTGAGGACCCCTGCCATCTTTGCTAGTGCTCACCTCAGCTGGATGGAACTTCACAGAGACTACACTGCTGGGCCTGCCCTGTACCTGGAATCAACATACCCAACCCAGCCAGTGTCCCTGCACCCACTGGCATGTGAAGGTCTTCCCCACCAAAATCAGTTTGTAAGATCTAGAAGAGATGACTGCTCCATCAGATACACAGATATCAACACAAGGTTACAAGAAACATGAAAAAGCAAGGAAATATGACACCACCAAAAGGTGCAGAATAATTTTCTAGTAACTGACCCCAAAGAATTGAAGATCTATGAATTGTCATAGAATTCAAACTTATTGTTTTAAAGAAACTTGGTGTGCTACAAGAGAACACATGTAGACAACACAACAAAATCAGGAAAACAATACACAAACAAAATGAGAAGTTCAACAGAGAAATAGAAATCATAAGAAGACCCAAACAGAAATTCTGGAGCTGAAGAAATACAATTAATGAGATTTAAAAAAAAAAAATCCAGTAGAGAGCATCAACAGCAGACTTGATCAAGCAGAAGACAGAATCTGTGAACTTGAAGACGGGTCATTTGAAATTATCCAGTCATAGAAGAAAAAAGAAAGAGGAATGAAAAAAAGTGAAGAAAGCCTGTGTGAATTATGGTGCTCCATCAAGTAAGTAATATTTGCATTGTGGGAGTCCCAGGAGAAGAGAGAGAGAAAGTGCAGAAAGCTTATTTTAAGAAATTCCCAAATTTAGGAAGAGATCATGTACGTCCAGGTACATGAATCTCTTAAGTCCCCATATAGATTTAACTTAAGGCTTTACCAAGATACGTTATAATAAAGCTATAAAAATCAAAGACAGAATTTTGAAAGCAGCAGGAGGTAAAAAAACCCCTTGTTTTATATGCAAAAAGGCTTTTAGCAGATTTCTCAGAAGAAACCTTGTGGGGCAGGAGAGTGTGGAGTGATATATTTCAAGTGCTGAAGAAAAACCCTGGTGACCAAGAATACTACTTTAACTGGCAATGAAGGAGAAATAAATACTTTCTCAAACAAACAAAAGTTGAGGGAGTTCATCACCACTGTACCTGCCTCATGAAAACACAAGAAAGTAAAAAATTCACTGGTAAAAGTAAGTATATAGGCTGTTATAACTATATTTTTATTGTAAGCTTCATGGTAATCAGAAAGTAAATACCTATACGTAAAAGATAAAAGAAACAAAGTGTACCACTATGGAAAATGATCAAATCACAAAGGAAGGCGGAAAGAGAGGAAGAAAGGAACAAAGGAACTACAAAACAGTCAGAAAACAAGAAGATGGAATAATAAATCCTTGCTTATCAATAATTACTTTAAATGGATTACATTCTCTAATCAAAATATAGAGTGGTGGTGTGAATTAAAAAAAGACAAAACTATATGCTGTCTACAAGAGACTCACTTCAACTTTAATGGCATACATATGCTGAAACTGAAGGATGGTAACATATATTCCAGGCCGATGGAAACCAAAAGAGAGCAGGGCAGTTATATTTATATCAGACAAAATGTAAGTCAAAATCTATGACAAGAGACAATGAAAGTCATTATATAATGATAAAGAAATCAGTTTATCAAGAGGATATAGCAATTGTAAATATATGTACCCAACATCAGAGGAACTACATATATTAAGCAAATATTAACAGCTCTGCAGGCAGAAATAGACAGCAGTGCACTAATAGTAGGGGACTTAAGTACTTCACTTACAATAATGGAGAGACTTTCCAGACAAAAAAATCCATAAGGAAATATTGGACTTCAGTGGCACTTTAGAACAAATGGACTGTAGCAGATGTAAACAGAACATTCTACCCAACAGCAGCAAAATACACATTCTTCTCAAGTGCATATGGAACATTCTCCAGGATAGATCATTTGTTAGATTACAAAACAAGTCTTAACAAATTTAAGAAGTTTGAAATCACATCAGGTTATCTTTTCCAACCACAGTGGTATGAAACTAGAAATCAA
The DNA here is from genome assembly GCF_028023285.1 of Balaenoptera ricei. Taxonomy (NCBI): domain Eukaryota; kingdom Metazoa; phylum Chordata; class Mammalia; order Artiodactyla; family Balaenopteridae; genus Balaenoptera; species Balaenoptera ricei. The sequence goes on from NC_082644.1 coordinate 25,301,196, forward strand.
TAACAGGAGGAAAGCTGGAAAATGCACAAATATGTGGAAATTAAGTAACCTGTTTCTGAATAACAAATGGATGAAAGAAATAGAAAAGGTAATAAAAATATCTTGATACAAATGAAGATGGAAACACAACATATCAAAACTTATGTAATTCAGCAAAAACAATTTTAAGAGGAAATTTATAGTGATAAAAACCTGTATTAAGAAACAAGGAAGATCTCAAATAAACAATTTAACTTCACACCTCAAGGAACTAGAAAAAGGACAAACTTAGTCCAAAGTTAGCAGAAGGAAGGAAACAACAAAATTCAGAGCAGAAATAGAGATTAGAAAAAATAGAGAAGAGATCAACAAAACTAAGAGCTAGTTTTTTGAAAAGTTAAACAAAATCAGCAAACTTTTAGCTAGGCTAAGAAAATAAAATCAGAATTGAAAGAGGAGATATTACAGCTGATACCACAGAAATACAAAGAATCACGAGAGAATAACATGAACAACTACACACCAAAATATTGGATAACCTAAAAAAAATGGATAAATTCCTGGAAACATACAGCCTACCAAGACTGCATCATGAAGAAATAGAACATCTGAATGGACTTATAACTAGTGGGAGAGTTCTCCCAACAGAGAAAAAGTCCAGGACCAGATAACTTCAATGGTGAATTCTACCAAATATTTAAAGAAGAATTAACACCATTCCTTCTTAAACTCTTCCAAAAAAATTGAAGAGGAGATAACACTTCCAAACTAATTTTACTGGGCCAGCATTACCCTGATACCAAAGCCAGACAAGGCTACTACAAGAAAAGAAAATTATAGGCCAGTATCCTTGATGAATCTATATTGCATCTATATGCAGAAAATCTCAACAAAATACTACCAAACTGAATTAACAGCACATTAAAAGAATCATACACCACAATCATGTGGGGTTTATTCCTGAGATGCAAGGATGGTTCAATATAAGCAAATCAATAAATGTGATACAACACATTAACAGAATGAAAAATGAAATCTTGTGATCATCTCAATAGATGCAGTAAAAAGCATTTGAAAAAATTCAGCATCCTTTCATGATTAAAAAAATCTCAACAAATAAGGTGTAAAAGGAATGTACTTCAACATAATAAAGGCCATATACAACCAGCCCACATCTAACATCATACACAATGGTGAAAAGCTAAAGCTTTTGCTCTTAGTTTAGGAACAAGACAAGGATGCACACTGTCATTACTTCTATTCAACATCATCCTGGAAGCTCTCGCCAGAGCAGTTAGGCAAGAAAAAGAAATAAAAGGCATCCCAATCAGAAAGGAAGAAGTAAAATTGTATCTGTTTGCAGATGGCATAATCTAATATATAGAAAACCTTAAAGACTCCATCAAAAAACTGTTAGAACGAATAAACTCAGTGAAGTTGCAGAATATAAAATCAATATGCAAAAATCACTTTTATTTCTATAAACTAATAACAAACTATCTGAAAGATAAATTAAGAAAGTAGTCCCATTTATAATAGCATCATACTCAGGGTTAAATTTCACCAGGAGATAAAAGCCCTGTGCACTGAAAACTATGAGACATTGATGAAAGAGATTAAAATAAATGGAACCGTATCTCATGTTCTTTGATTGGAAGAATTAAATGTGTATACTACCCAAAGCCATCTGCAGATTCAGTGCAATCCCCATCAAAATTCCAATGGCATTTTTCACAGAAATAGAAAAAAAATTGTAGAATTCATATGGAATCACAAAAGAAGCCAAATAGCCAAAGCAATTTTGAGAAAGAGCAAAGTATATCATTTCCTGATTTCAAACTATATTACAAAGCTGTAGTAATCAAAACAGTATATGGTATTAGCATAAAAAATAAACATAGACCAGTGGAACAGAATAGAGAGCCCGGAAGTATACCCAAGCATATATGGTCAACTAATCTATGACAAGGGCACCACGTATACACAGTGAGGGAAAGGGTAGTCTCTTCAATAAATCATTCTGAGAAAACCGGATATCCAAATACAGAAAAATGAAATTGGACCCCTATCTCACACCACTCACAAAAATCAACTTAAAATGGATTAAAGACTTAAACTTAAGACCTGATACCTTAAAAATAGAACTGCCATATGTTCCAGCAATCCCACTTCTGGCTATTTATCCAGAGGAACTGAAATCACTATCTCGAAGAGATATCTGCACCTCCATGTTCACTGCGGCATTATTCATAGTAGCCAAGATGTGGAAACAATCTAAGTGTCACTAGTTGAATGGATAAAGAAAACATGGCAAATACACACAATGGAATATTCAGCCATGAAAAGAAGGAAATCCTGCTATTTGTGACAACATGGATGAAATGAAGGTCATTATGCTAAGTAAAATAAGCCAAGCAGAGAAAGACAAATACTCTTGATCTCAGTTGTATGTGGAATTTGGGGGGAAAAAGAAAGTTGAGCTCATAGAACCAGTGAGTGGAATGGTGGTTGCCAGAGGCAGATTAAAGAAGCATCTGATCATCTCAATAGATGGAGGAAAGCATTTGATAAAAGTCAACATCTATTAATGACTTTAAATAATAGGAACATAGGTATAAAAGTGAATTTGTTTAATCTGACAAAGGATATCTATTTAAAAAACAACAGCAAATATTCTTAATGGTAATATGTTGCTTTCTTTTTGAGATGTAGAGCAATATAAAGATACCCGTTATCACCACTGATTTTTAGTATCCTACTTACTGGAGGTCTTCGATAGTGCAGTGTAGAGTAGGACATTGTAAATGGGTTCCTGGACCCAATTCCAACTTTGTGTGTGTGTGTGTGTGTGTGTGTGTGTGTGTAGACTTCCCTACACCAACGAGCAGTTCTCAGATGCCAGCAAGATGTCTGAGAATTCAACTGAATTCTGACACTTTCTACCTGGAGATAGAATCAGATTCCACAGGTAAGGGGCTCAGTCCCACTAGCCACCCGCCACTTCAGATGCCGGTCACAAGCCCAGGTTGTTATCTGTGCATCTGACCAACTGGCTACAAACTGGAGTTTCCAATGATGCCCTCTTAAGTCAGGATGCCAATCATAAGTCAAGGCTGTTTCCCATACTTCTGAGTGACTGGCTATAAATCAGAGGTTCCTGTGAACCCCTTCCTTGGGTTGGATTAATTGCTAGAATTGCTCACAGAACTCAGAGAAACATGTTATTTACTAGATCACCAATTTATTATAAAAGGATACTAAAGTATATGAATCAACAGCCAGACGAAGAGATATATAAGGCAAGGCATTGGGAAAGGGCGTGGAGCTTTCATGCCCTTTCCAGGCTCACCACTCTCCCCAATCTCCATGTTAAAATTCTAACAGTAGTTTAATGGGCATCGATAAGCTGAATATACAGTATTTGTGGAAATACACAGGCCAGAAAAAAACCAAAACACTCTCTAGGGGAAGGACACTGTTCTATTGAATGCCATGACCAATTACATAAACCTACAGCCGTGAAATGATACTGGTACAAGGATAGACAAATTGAACAATGGAGTAAAAGAGCCCAGATGCAAGCCCACATCTCTGTTGACAAGAAAAGTCTAACTGCTAAACGATGGGGACAGGATGGTCTTAAAAAAAGAGGACAATAGGCTGTCCATATGGGGGAAAACCATCCTTGTTTCTAAACTTATACCATAAACCAAACTCATTACAAGTAGATTGTGAATGTCAAAGTAATATAAGAGACTAAAATATCTTTATGACTCCAGTGTAGACATAATAAAATTCACCAAAAAAATCTAAAGGAAAGACTGGCTAAAATTTGGTTAAATTTGACTACATTAAAATTAAGAACTATTGTTCATCAAAAGACACCACGAATTGAGCAAATAGGCAAATTACAGAGCGAGAGAAGATATTTACAATGTTTATAACCAACAAAAGCTGGTTCTCATCCAGCATACCTAAAGAACTATTACAATAAAAAGGAAAAGAATGATAACTCAATATAATAGGCAAGGGGCTAGGACAGGTATGTTGTTATAGAGGATAACCAGATAAAGATAAGAAAAGGTGCTCAATTTAATTAGTTATCAGGAAAATGCAAATAAAAACCACAATGACGTACCACCTCACCACCTGTCAGGATGGCTATTATAAAAGAAAAAAAAAAAAAGAAAGAAAAGCATTGGCAAGGATGTGGATAAATGGGAACCCTGTGCACTATTGGTGGGAATGTAAAATGGTGCGGACGCTGTGGAAAACAATATGGAGGTTCCTCAAAAAGAGAAAACAGAACTACCGTATGATTCAGCAGTCCCACTTCTGGGTATTTGTCCAAAGCAAGTAAAATCACTATCTTGAAGAGAAATCTGCACACCCCCCATGTTCATTCCAGTATTATTCACAATAGCCAAAATATGGAAACAACCTAAATGTCAGTCAGTAGATGAATGGTGTTGGGGTGCACCCTGGAGGGCTACAAGGCCTGCACTTTCCCAGCTTTAAGACCAAAGAAAGAGCCCAGAGTCAGTAACAGAGACATCAGTGATTTAATTGATGGGGGAGCTTACATGTCTGAAGCAATGTCCTGGAGCAGCACCCTACCGTGTGTGGCACATGGTGGGCAGGACATGGTGGCAGCCTTTGCTCCTAGGGGGAAAGGGAGATTGCCAGTTAAAGGGGAAATTATATCAGGTTGGCTTATTAGTTACTAGGGAAACCAACAGAGGGGTACGCCCCTCACCACTGTTTGATAAGCTGTCACTAGCTGGGGCCTGGGGCAAGTATATCGGAAGGTCAGTCATGTGAGTAGGGTGTAGGTGAAGCAGGCACTGGTCAGGCAGGGGATGTACAGAGAGCAAGAGAACAGCCATCGTTAGTGGCCTGACCATACAAATGGATAAAGAAAATGTGGTATTTACTTACAATGGAATATTATTAAGCATTAGAAAAGGAGATCCTGCCATTTGTGACTACATGGGTGAACCTGGAGGACATTACGCTAAGCGAAGTAAGCCAATCACAAAAGACAAATACTGTACGAGTCCACTTAGTATGAGGTATGTAGAGTAGTCAAACTCATTGAAGCCGGGAGTACAAGGGTGGTTGGCAGATCCTGGCGGGGGGCACATACGGGGACTTGCTGTTCAATGGGTATAAAGTTTCAGTTAGGCAAGATGAATGCGTTTTAGAGATCTGCCGTACAACATTGCACCTATAGAAAACAATACTGTATTGTGTACTTCAAATGTTAAGGGAGTAGATCTCCTGTTGAGTGTATTTACCACAATAAAGCAAATGCAAAATCATATTAAGATCCTATTACACCCTCCAGGATGACCTATGGAGGGTAGGAAGCCCCAGGAGTGCTCAGAGGCTGCTATGGGAGGGGGAACTGGCACACTTGCTTTGGGAAGCCGGTTAGTATCCTCTCCTGAAGGCTGAAGCTTCTTTGACCCAGCAGCTTTGCACAGCTTTGCAGTGTGCACAGGCACACTCACTCTTGTGTGTTAGTATTAGTCGTGTTCCAACTTGAAGCAAGCCAAAGCACATCAGCCACACGATTACTAGTGAGTCGTGGGAGAGTCCTAGAGTGAAACAGTCTACAGACACCCAAATGGATGAATCTCACAGATATAATGGTGAGAGAGAAGCCAGACAGGAAAGGATAAATGCATTGTGAGTTCACTGATACAATATCCTAAATCAGGCAAAACTCAACTATGGTGTTTTAGAGCACATACTTGCATGGCAGTGCTTTAAAGAAAAACAAATGTGAAAGTTATGTTACATATGCTGGGGAGGGGCAATGTGAGTCTGGGGTTTCGGAACCTGGCACTCTCCCCCACTATCATTTCTTTTGGTAAGCTTTTAAAACCTTTCGTTTTGTAAATTTTGTTTGTGTTATTAAAAGGAGAAAGTTTGTTTTCTTTAAAAAGACAAGTAGGCTCGAAGACCAAGTAAGTATTGGAAACTCTGCATCCTGCATTCTCCTCTCAACTTTCCCACTCCTGTGAGCACACAGAGGCTCTGAGAGGTCCTAGGTAGGATGCTGTTGAGCTATGTTCTACCAATTGGTTCCCAGGGTACCTCCCTACGAGGATCCCTTTCCAGCCCCTGACAGGATGCTGTTGGTCCGAGCTTCTTTAAAAAAAAAAAAAAATTATTATCTCCACTTTATCTATCTATCTATATTGAAGTATAGTTGATATACAATATTACATTAGTTTCAAGTATAAAACATATTGATTCAATATTTTTATAGATTATAGTTGATTTAAAGTTGTTATAAAATATTGGATATATCCCTTGTGCCATACAATATATCCTTGTAGCTTATTTGATACATAGTATTTTGTTGCTCTTACTCCCCTAACCCTATCTTGCCCCTCCCCCTCCCCTATCCTTCCCCTCTCTCCAATGGTAACCACTAGTTTATTCTCTATATCTGTGAGTCTATTTGTTTTATTTTTTGGATTCCACATATAAGTGATAATATACAGTATTTGTCTTTCTCTGACTTATTTCACTAATCATAATACCCTCCAGATCCCTCCATGTTGTTGCAGGTGGCAAAATTTCATTCTTTTTAATGGCTGAGTAGTATTCCATTGTATATATGTATAATGCATCTTCTTTATCCATTCATCTGTTGATGGACACTTAGGTCACTTCCATATCTTGCTGATTATAAGTAATGCTGCTATGAACATTGGGGGTGCATGTATCTTTTACATCAAATTAGTGTTTTCATTTTTTCCAGATATATACCTAGGAGAGGAATTGCTGGATCACATGGTAGTTCTGTTTTTATTTTTTTGAGGAACCTCCATACTGTTTTCCATGGTGGCTACACCAATTTACATTCCCACCAACTGTGTATGATGGTTCCTTTTTCTCCACATCCTTGCCAGCATTGGGTATTTGTGGTCTTTTTTTTTTGATAGCCATTCTTACAGGTATGAGGTGATATCTCATTGTGGTTTTGATTTGCATTTCTCTGATGATTAGTGATTTTGAGCATCTTTTCATATGCCTGTTGACCATCTGTACATCTTTGAAAAAAAATCTGTTTAGGTCTTCAGCCCATTTTTAAATTGGGTGGTTTGTTTTTTTCGTATTGAGTTGTATGAGCTATTTATATATTTTGGATTTAACCCCTTATCTGTGATATCATTTGCAAATATTTTCTCCTATTCAGCAGGTCATTTTTTCATTTTGTCAGTGGTTTCCTTTGCTGTGCAAAAGCTTTTACATTTAATTAGGTCCCATTTGTTTATTTTTGTTTTTGTTTCCTTTGCCTTAGGAGACAGATCAAAAAAATTACTGCTAAGATTTATGTCAAAGAGTATTCTGCTTATGTTTTCATCTAGGAGTTTTATGGTTTCCAGTCGTTAATCAATTTGGGGTTTATTTTTGTATATAGTGTGAGAAAATGGTGTAATTTCATTATTTTACACGTAGCTATCCTGTTTTACCAGCTCCACTTGTTGGAGACTATCTTTTCTCCATTGTATTTTCTTGCCTCCTTTGTCGTACATTAATTGACTATAAGTGTCTGGGCTCTCTGTTCTGTTCCACTGATATATGTGTCTGTTTTTGTGCCAGTACCATCCTGTTTTGATTACTGTAGCTTTGTAGTATAGTGTGAAGGCAGGGAGTGTGATACCTCCAGCTTTGTCCTTTTCCCTCAAGATTGGTTTGGCAATTTGGGGTCATTGTGGTTCCATATAAATTTTAGGATTATTTGTTCTAGTTTTGTGAAAAATGTCCTGGGTATTTTGATAGGGATTGAATTAAGTCTGTAGATTGCTTTGGGCAGTATGGCCATTTTAACACTATTAATTCTTCCAACCCAGGAACATTCAATAGCTTTCTCTTTCTTTGTATCAACTTAAAATCCTTCATCAATTTTTTTAACATCTTTATTGGAGTATAACTGCATTACAATGGTGTGTTAGTTTCTGCTTTATTACAAAACGAATCAGCTATACATATACATATATCCCATATCTCCTCTCTCTTGCGTCTGCTCCCACCCTCGCTATCCCACCCCTCTAGGTGGTCACAAAGCACAGAGCTGATCTCCCTGTGCTATGCGGCTGCTTTCCACTAGCTGTGTATTTTACATTTGGTAGTGTATATATGTCCATGAGACTCTCACTTCGTCCCAGCTTACCCTTCCCCCTCCCCGTATCCTCAGGTCCATTCTCTAGTAGGCCTGCGTCTTTATTCCCGTCTTGCCCCTAGGTTCTTCATGACCATTTTTTTGTTTGTTTTTTAGATTCCATATATATGTGTTAGCATACGGTGTTTGTTTTTCTCTTTCTGACTTACTTCACTCTGTATGACAGACCCTAGGTTCATCCACCTCACTACAAATAACTCAATTTCGTTTCTTTTTATGGCTGAGTAATATTCCATTGTATATATGTGCCACATCTTCTTTATCCATTCATCTGTCGAGGGACACTTAGGTTGCTTCCATATCCTGGCTATTGTAAATACAGCTGCAATGAACATTGTGGTACATAACTCTTTTTGAATTACGGTTTTCTCAGCATATATGCCAGTAGTGGGATTGCTGGGTCGTATGGTAATTCTATTTTTATTTTTTTAAGGACCCTCCATACTGTTCTCCATAGTGGCTGTATCAATTTCCATGCCCACCAACAGTGCAAGAGGGTTCCCTTTTCTCCACACCCTCTCCATCATTTATTGTTTCTAGATTTTTTTGATGATGGCCATTCTGACTGGTGTGAGGTGATACCTCATTGTAGTTTTGATTTGCATTTCTCTAATGATTAGTGATGTTGAGCATCCTTTCATGTGTTTGTTGGCAATCTGTATATCTTCTTTGGGGAAATATCTCTTTAAGTCTTCTGCCCATTTTTGGATTGGGTTGTTTGTTTTTTTGATATTGAGCTGCATGCGCTGCTTGTAAATTTTGGAGATTAATCCTTTGTCAGTTGCTTCATTTGCAAATATTTTCTCTGATTCTGAGGTTGTCTTTTTGTCTTCTTTATGGTTTTCCTGTGCAAAAGCTTTTAAATGTCATTAGGTCCCATTTGTTTATTTTTGTTTTTATTTCCATTTCTCTAGGAGGTGGGTCAAAAAGGATCTTGCTGTGATTTATGTCATAGAGTATTCTGCCTATGTTTTCCTCTAAGAGTTTGATAGTGTCTAGCCTTACATTTAGGTCTTTAATCCATATTGAGTTTATTTTTGTGTATGTTGTTAGGGAGTGTTCTAATTTCATTCTTTTACATGTAGCTGTCCAGTTTTCCCAGCACCACTTATTGAAGAGGCTGCCTTTTCTCCACTGTATATTCTTGCCTCCTTTATCAAAAATAAGGTGACCATATGTGTGGGTTTATCTCTGGGCTTTCCATCCTGTTCCATTGGTCTATATTTCTGTTTCTGTGCCAGTACCATACTCTCTTGATTACTGTAGCTTTTAGCTTTGTGGTATAGTCTGAAGTCAGGGAGCCTGATTCCTCTAGCTCTGTTTTTCTTTCTCAAAATTACTTTGGCTATTCGGAGTCTTTTGTGTTTCCATACAAATTGTGAAATTTTTTGTTGTAGTTCTGTGAAAATACCATTGGTAGTTTGATAGGGATTGCATTGAATCTGTAGATTGCTTTGGGTAGTAGAGTCATTTTCACAATGTTGATTCTTCCAATACAAGGACATAGTATATCTCTCCATCTGTTTGTATCATCTTTAATTTCTTTCATCAGTGTCTTATAGTTTTCTGCATACAGGCCTTTTGTCTCCTTAGGTAGGTTTATTCCTAGGTATTTTATTCTTTTTGTTGCAGTGGTAAATGGGAGTGTTTCCTTAATTTCTCTTACAGATTTTTCATCATTAGTGTATAGGAATGCAAGCGATTTCTGTGCATTAATTTTGTATCCTGCTACTTTACCACATTCATTGATTAGCTCTAGTAGTTTTCTGGTAGCATCTTTAGGATTCTCTATGCATAGTATCATGTCATCTCCAAACAGTGACAGCTTTACTGCTTCTTTTCTGATTTGAATTTCTTTTATTTCTTTTTCTTCTCTGATTGCTGTGGATAAAACTTCCAAAACTATGTTGAATAATAGTGGTGAGATTGGACAACCTTGTCTTGTTCCTGATCTTAGAGGAAATGGTTTCAGTTTTTCACCATTGAGAACGATGTTGGCTGTGGGTTTGTCATATATGGCCTTTATTATGTTGAGGTAAGTTCCCTCTATGCCTACTTTCTGGAGGGTTTTTATCATAGATGGGTGTTGAATTTTGTCAAAAGCTTTTTCTGCATCTATTGAGATGATCATATGGTTTTTCTCCTTCAATTTGTTAATATGGTTTATCACATTGATTGATTTACGTATATTGAAGAATCCTTGCATTCCTGGGATAAACCCCACATGATCATGGTATATGATCCTTTTAATGTGCTGTTGGATTCTGTTTGCTAGTATTTTGTTGAGGATTTTTGCATCTATGTTCATCACTGATATTGGCCTGTAGTTTTCTTTCTTTGTGACCTCTTTGTCTGGTTTTGGTATCAGGGTGATGGTGGCCTCGTAGAATGAGTTTGGGAGTGTTCCTCCCTCTGCTGTATTTTGGAAGAGTTTGAGAAGAATAGGCTTTAGCTTTTCTGTAAATGTTTGATAGAATTCGCCTGTGAAGCAATCTGGTTCTCGGCTTTTGTTTATTGGAAGATTTTTATCACAGTCTCAATTTCAGTGCTTGTGATTGGACTGTTTATATCTTCTATTTCTTCCTGGTTCAGTCGTGTAATGTTGTGCTTTTCTAAGAATTTGTCCATTTCTTCCAGGTTGTCCATTTTATTGGCATAGAGTTGTTTGTAGTAGTCCCTTAGGATGGTTTGTATTTCTGCGGTGTCTGTTGTAACTTCTCCTTTTTCATTTCTAATTTTATAGATTTGAGTCCTCTCCCTCTTTTTCTTGATGAGCCTGGCTAATGGTTTATCAATTTTGTTTATCTTCTCAAAGAAACAGCTTTTAGTTTTTTTGATCTTTGCTATTGTTTTCTTTGTTTCTATTTCCTTTATTTCTGCTCTGATCTTTATGATTTCTTTCCTCCTCCTAACTAACTTTGGGTTTTGTTTGTTCTTCTTTCTCTAGTTCCCTTAGGTGTAACGTTACATTGTTTATTTGAGATTTTTCTTGTTTCTTGAGGTAGGCTTGTATAGCTATAAACTTCCCTCTTAGAACTGCTTTTACTGCATCCCATAGGTTTTGGAACATCGTGTTTTCATTGTCATTTGTCTCTAGGTATTTTTTTTTTAATTAATTAATTTATTTATTTATTTATGGCTGTGTTGGGTCTTCGTTTCTGTGCAAGGGCTTTCTCTAGTTGTGGCAAGCGGGGGCCACTCTTCATCGCGATGCGCGGGCCTCTCACTATCGCGGCCTCTCTTGTTGCGGAGCACAGGCTCCAGACGCGCAGGCTCAGTAATTATGGCTCAGGGGCCCAGCTGCTCTGCGGCATGTGGGATCTTCCCAGACCAGGGCTCGAACTCGTGTCCCCTGCATTAGCAGGCCAGTGGTTGATTCTCAACCACTGCGCCACCAGGGAAGCCCTGTCTCTAGGTATTTTTTGATTTCCTCTTTGATTTCTTCAGTGATCTCTTGGTTATTTAGTGACGTATTGTTCAGCCTCCATGTGTTTGTGTTTTTTACTCTTTTTCTCTATAATTGGTTTCTAATCTCACAGCATTGTGGTCAGAAAAGATGCTTGATATGATTTCAATTTTCTTAAATTTACTGAGGCTTGATTTGTGACCCATGATGTGATCTATCCTGGAGAATGTTCCGTGCACACTTGAGAAGAAAGTGTAATCTGCTGTTTCTGGATGGAATGTCCTATAAATATCAATTAAATCTATCTGGTCTGTTGTGTCATTTAAAGCTTGTGTTTCCTTGTTAATTTTCTGTTTGGATGATCTGTCCATTGGTGTAAGTGAGGTGTTAAGGTCCCCCACTATTATTGTGTTACTGTCAATTTCCTCTTTTATAGCTGTTAGCAGTTGCCTTATCTATTGAGTTGCTCCTATGTTGGGTGCATATATATTTATAATTGTTATATCTTCTTCTTGGATTGATACCTTGATCATTATGTAGTGTCCTTCCTTGTCTCTTGTAACATTCTTTATTTTAAAGTCTATTTTATCTGATATGAGTATGGCTACTCCAGCTTTCTTTTGATTTCCATTTGCATGGAATATCTTTTTCCATCCCCTCACTTTCAGTCTGTATGTGTCCCTAGGTCTGAAGTGGGTCTCTTGTAGACAGCATATATATGGGTCCTGTTTTTCGTATCCATTCAGCAAGCCTGTGTCTTTTGATTGGAGCATTTAATCCAGTCACGTTTAAGGTAATTATCGATATGTATGTTCCTATGACCATTTTCTTAATTGTTTGGGGTTTGTTTTTGTAGGTCTTTTTCTTCTCTTGTGTTTCCCACTTAGAGAAGTTCCTTTAGCATTTGTTGTAGAGCTGGTTTGGTGGTGCTGAATCCTCTTAGCTTTTGCTTGTCTGTAAAGCTTTTGATTTCTCCATCGAATCTGAATGAGATCCTTGCTGGGTAGAGTAATCTTGGTTGTAGTTTCTTCCCGTTCATCACTTTGAGTACATCATGTCACTCCCTTCTGGCTTGTAGAGTTTCTGCTGAGAAATCAGCTGTTAACCTTATGGGAGTTCCCTTGTATGTTACTTGTCATTTTTCCCTTGCTGCTTTCAATAATTTTTCTTTGTCTTCGATTTTTGCGAATTTGATTACTATATGTCTCAGCATGTTTCTCCTTGGGTTTATCCTGTATGGGACTCTCTGCGCTTCCTGGACTTGGGTGGCTATTTCTTTTCCCATGTTGGGGAAGTTTTCGACTATAATCTCTTCAAATATTTTCTTGGGTCCTTTCTCTCTCTCTCCTCCTTCTGGGACCCCTATAATGCGAATGTTGTTGTGTTTAATGTTTTCCCAGAGGTCTCTTAGGCTGTCTTCATTTCTTTTCGTTCTTTTTTCTTTATTCTGTTCCACGGCAGTGAATTCCACCATTCTGTCTTCCAGGTCACTTATCCGTTTTTCTGCCTCTAAATAGTTATTCTGCTAAACTAAATAGTTATTCTGCTATTAGTTAGTTAGTTAGTATAGTTATAGTAATTAGTAATATAGTATAGTATATATTAGTAATATAGTAATTAGTATAGTTATAGTAATAACTAAATAGTTATTCTGCTATTGATTCCTTCTAGTGTTTTTTTCCTTTCAGTTATTGTGTTGTTCATCTCTGTTTGTTTGTTCTTTAATTCTTCTAGATCTTTGTTAAACATTTCTTGCATCTTCTCGATCTTTGCCTCCATTCCTTTTTGAGGTCCTGGATCATCTTCACTGTCATTATTCTGAATTTTTTTTTGGAAGGTTGCCTATCTCCACTTCATTTAGTTGTTTTTCTGTGGTTTTATCTTGTTCCTTCATCTGGTACATAGCCCTCTGCCTTTTCATCTTGTCTGTCTTTCTGTGAATGTGGTTTTTGTTCCACAGGCTGCAGGATTGTAGTTCTTGCTTCTGCTGTCTTATTTTGTTCTTTTTTTATGGCTGTAGTATTCCATTGTGTATCTGTACCACATCTTCCCTTTTTTTGTACCACATCTTCTTTGTCCATTCATCTGTCAATGGACATTTAGGTTGTTTCCATGTATTGGCTATTGTGAATAGTGCTGTTATCAACGTGGGGGGTGCATGTGTCTTTTTGAATTATAGTTTTGTCTGGATATATGCCCTGTAGTGGGATTGCTGGATCATATGGCAAGTCTATTTTTAGCTTTTTGAGGAACCTCCATACTGTTTTTCATAGTGGCTGCACCAACTTACATTCCCATCAACAGTGTAGGAGGGTTCTCTTTTCTCTACATCCTCTCCAGCATTTATTATTTTTAGACTTTTTAATGATAGTCATTCTGACTGGTTTGAGGTGGTACCTCATTGTAGTTTTGATTTGCATTTCTCTAATAATTAACAATGTTGAACATCTTTTTATATGCCTGTTATTGGCCTGTAATTCTTTTGTAGTGTATTTTTCTCGGTTTGGTATCAGGATAATGGTGTCCTCGTTGAATGAATTTGGGAATGTTCTCTCCTCGTCAGTTTTTGGGATAGTTTGAGAAGGCTAGGTATTTGCTCTTCTTTATATATTTGATAGAATTTCCCTGTGAAGCCATCTGTCTGGTCCTGGACCTTTGTTTGCTGGGAGTTTTTTTTTTTTTTTTTTAATTTGTTGTATTTTTTAAAATTTTATTTATTTATTTATTTTTGGCTGTGCTGGGTCTTCGTTTCTGTGCAAGGGCTTTCTCTAGTTGCGGCAAGTGGGGGCCACTCTTCATCGCGGTGCGCAGGCCTCTCACTGTCGCGGCCTCTCTTGTTGCGGAGCACAGGCTCCAGACGTGCAGGCTCAGTAGTTGTGGCTCATGGGCCCAGTTGCTCCGTGACATGTGGGATCTTCCCAGACCAGGGCTCAAACCCGTGTCCCCTGCATTGGCAGGCAGATTCTCAACCACTGCGCCACCAGGGAAGCCCTGCTGGGAGTTTTTTGATTACGAATTCAATTTCACTACTAGTGACCAGTCTATTCAGATTGTCTATTTCTTTCTGATTCAGTCTTAGAAGATTGTGTGGTTCTAGGATTTTTTATCCACTTTTAGGTTGTCCAGTTTGTTGCTGTATAACTGTTCTTATGATTTTTCGTACCTCTGTGATATCAGTTGTAATTTCTCCTCTTTCATTTCTTATTTTGTTTGAGTCCTCTCTCTTTTTTTCTTAACGAGCCTGGATAAAGGCTTATCAATTTTGTTTGTCTTTAAGAAAAAAACCCAGCTCTTGTTTTCATTGATTATTATGTTGTATTTTGGTCTCTTTTATTCCTTTCTTCTCTGATCTTTATTATTTCTTTTTTCTGCTGACTTTGGGCTTTGTTTGTTCTTTAATTCCTTTGGACAGTAAATTAGGTTATTTATTTGAGATTTTTCTTTCTTTTTGAGGTAGGCCTATATTGCTATAAAGTTCCCTTTAGAACCACTTTTCAGTGTCACATAGATTTTTGAAAGTTGTGTTTTTATTTTCATTTCTCCAGATGTTTTCTGATTTCCTCTTTGATTTCTTCATTGACTCATTGTTTTTATAATAGGATATTGTTTAATCTCCACATGTTTTTGTTTTTTCCATTTTTCTTCCTGTAATTGAATCCTAGTTTCATACTTTTGTTGTCAGAAAAAATGCTTGATGTAATTTCTGTTTTCTAAATTTGTTAAGACCTGTTTTGTGGCCTAGCCTGTGATCTATCCTGGAGAATGTTTCACATGCTCTTGAACAGAATGTATATTATGCTGTTTTTGGATGGAATGTCCTGTAGGTATCTATTAAGTCCAACTGGTCGAATGTGTCATTTAAGACCACTATTTCCTTATTGATATGTCCCTTGATGTAAGTAGGGTGTTATAGTCTCCTACTATTATTCTATTGTCAATTTCTCCGTTTTCTGTCTGTTAATATTTGCTTTCCATATTTAGGTGCACCTATATTGGGTGCATATATATTAATGAATGTTATATTCTCTTCTTGTATTGATCACTATATCATTATATAATGCCCTTCTCTGTCTTTTTTACACTTTCTTCTAAAGTCTAATTTGTAAGATATGAGTATCGCTACCATCTTTCTTATCATTTTTATTTCCATGAAATATCTCCTTCTGTCTCCTCACTTTTAGTCTGTGTGTCTTTCACTCTAAAGAGAGTCTCTTGCACATAGATGGGTCTTGTTTTCTATCCGGTCATCCACTTTATGTATTTTGATTGGAACATTTAGTCCATTGACATTTAAAGTAATTACATATAGGTATGTACTTAACTGCCATTTTGTTACTTGTTTTCTGGTTGTTTTTGTCATTCTATATTCTTTTCTTCTTCTTTTAGTTTCTTCCCTTGTGGTTTGATGATTTTCCTTAGTGGTATGCTTGTGTTACTTTCTCCCTATTTTTTTGTGTATCTATTGTAGGATTTTGATTTGTGGTTACCTTGGGGTTCATATATGTTGATCTATATATCTACTTGTTTTAAACTGGTAGTAATTTAAGTTCAAACACATTCTAAAAAATGTACATTTTTTTACTCCTCTCCCCCACATTTTGTGGTTTTTTTTTTGGCCACGCTGAGCGACATGTGGGATCGTAGTTCCCTGACCAGGGATCAAACCTGTGCCCCATGCAGTGGAAGCGTGGAGTCTTAACCACTGGACTGCCAGGGAAGTCGCCACATTTTGTGTTTTTGATGTCATATTTACATCTTCATGTTTATCCCTTAGCTGTTTATTGTAGTTATAGTTGACTTTCTAATTTTTGTCTTTTAATCTTGTACTAACTTATGTAAGCAGCTGATCCACAGCCTTTACTATATATTTGCCTTTACTAGTGGGATTTTTCCTTTCCTATAAATGTTTACATCTTGTTGTAGCCTTTTTTTTTCCACTTGGAGAAGACCTTTTAAGACTTCTTTTAGGGTGGTTTAAGTATTGATGAACTCTTTTAGTTTTTCCTTATCTGAGAAGTTCTTTATCGCTCTTTTAATTCTGAATGATAATCTTGCTGGGTAGAGTATCCTAGGTTGTAGATTTTGCCCTTTCAGCACTTTAATATGTCATGCCATTCCCTTCTGGCCTGCAAAGTTTCTGCAGAAAAATCAGCTGATAGATTTATGGGTGTTCCTTTGTATATGACTGTTTTTTTCTTGCTGCCTTTAAATTGTCTCTTTGTCTTTAAATTTTACCATTTTAATTATGGTACATTTTGGTGTGTGTCTCTTTCAGTTCATCTTGTTTGGGACATTCTCTGCTTACTGTACCTGGATATCTGTTTCCTTCTGCAGGTTCAGGAAGTTTTCAGCCATAATTTCATCAAATACATTTTTGACACTTTACTCTCTCTTCTCCTTCTGGAGCCCCTATAATGCAAATGTTAGTATGCTTGATGTTGTCCTAGAGGTCCCTTAAAGTGTTCTCATTTTTTTATATTCTTTTTCTGTTCTGATTGGATGATTTCCATTATTCTCTCTTCCAGATCTCTTATGCATTCTTCTGTATCACTTAGTCTGCTATTAAATCTTTCTAGTGTGTTTTTCATTTCAGTTGTTGTATTCTTCATCTCTGTTTATTTTTTATATTTTCTACTTCTCTGTTAAAATTCTTACTGTGTTCATCTATTCTTTTCCTTAGTTCATTTAGCCTTCTTTTTACTAATGCCTTAAACTCTTTCTGGTTAATTATTTATCTCTGTTTCATTAGTTGTTTTTTCAGGTTTCTTTATTTTCATCATTTTTTCATTTCAAACACATTCCTCTGTATTTGCATTTTGCTTAACGTTCTTTGTCTCTATGAAATTAGGTGAAACAGTTACCTGTCTTGGCCTGGGAGGGTTGCACTTGTGTGGGAGCATCTCTGTGCAGTCTGTCTGCCCAGTGGCTTTAGCAGGAGAGCTGGATCTGAAGTGAGCATTGGTCATGTCTTCCCCAGAGTGCGCTGACTGGTATTACCTTGGTGGTAGGTGGGAATGGAGATGGAGAGGGTGGAGGCAGAGCCAGATATGATCTGGGGCTGCTTCTATGCTCAGTGGTCATCACTGCCCTATTAGGATCGGGGTCTGGTCCCAAGGTCTGGAGCCGAATCCCTGAGGGTGGGGTCTGAGCTACCTCCTTTCCCTCTGAGTGTGTGCTCTTCACCCGCCCGACAATGGCACCTTTGCACCAGTGGAGATCCATGCTGGAGCAAGAGTGTCTGAGTGGTGCCTGATGTAGGCCGGTGTGTGTGCTGGTGCTGTCCCTGCACACCAGTCAGAGCTCCAGTCTGTCCTGATTTGCCACCTCTGTGAACACCAGTAATGGCTGCTCCCACCCCATTCAGATGCAGGGCTGGGTCAGAGCTGGCTCTGTCTCCCACAAATGCACTTTCCTCCGTGACAGCAGCCTTTGACCTAGTGGGAAGCTGTGCTGGAGCTAGAGGTGCCGGGGTGGGTGTTCAGTGTGGGCTAGGGCACGTGTTGGAACAGTTGCAGGAAACGGACCAGAGTCCCAGGCAGTTTCAATCTGCTTCCTCTGTCTTGTTCCTAGGAGTAAGCAAGAGTGTTCACACTCTTCACAAGCGAGTTCTAGGTTTGTTATAGCCCAATATGTGTTCAAACGGCTCACTCCCCAGGGAGGATCTCCAGGCCCTTGTAATCCCTCTCTACTTCTGTGTCCCCTCCTAGGGGTGCCAGTTCTGACCTGATCGCTTCTTACCCAACTCCATGTGGATCTTTACAGCCTTGGTTGTATAACAGTCTTCCTGCCAGTCTTCGGTTTGATTTTAGTGAGAATTGCTCCACATTTGATATATTTTTGAAGTGTTCATAGAGGGAGGTGAACTAGTAGAAGGTGTCCTTCTATTCCTCCATCTTGATCTCCTCTCTCTAGTCTGAGCTTCTGATCTTACCAAAGCACGGTGTCTGGTTCATCAGAAGTTCCTGCTCACTCCAGGGCAGGGGAGTGTGTACAGCTCACTACTTAGATTTTATAATTTCATTTTACAATTTTGTGGAATGGGCCAGTGCAAGGGTGACCAGAGCCATATTTTTATGGAGCTGGAATGACAGTCGACAGACAGGTGATGGGTTAGTGCCTGATGGCTTAGTGCTACAGAAAAATCAGAAGGGAGGTGTGGGTGTGCTAGTGCAGCTGAATGGTTCACTGCTGGTGCATAGCCTGAGGTGGGAAGTGGGGCTGCAGGAAGACCTGTGCAAGGTGTCTCAGGCAGAGGCCAGCACATGCATGAAGTTGGCACATCTGAGAAAAGGAGAGAGGACTGGTGTGTAGGGCACTGCCAGCTCATAGAAAGCATCTTTTTGGCTAGCGAAGTGCCAGGTAAATAGGACCAGAATAGGTTAGTGTAGTGTAAATTTTTCCTATTTCTTCTAGATCCAGTGTTCTGTAAAGGCCAGCTGTCTTTGAAGGAAAAACCCAGCTTCTCGGCTAGTCTGCAGCTTTTGAGCCAAGCAGGCCTCAGGGACCCTCCTGGTGGTGCACCATCCCCTTTGGTGCCATCATCCCCTCCCGTGACTGCTGTGCCCCAAGACGTGGCCCCACCAGCTGCCAGTCCTAAGCCAGAGCCAGCAACAGGGGCTGCCATGCAGGCAGGGGTCCCAGGGACCCCTCAGGGGCTGGCCAGTGAGCATAAGACCCCCTGGCTACTAGTGGAGACTCATGATGCCCAGCTTGCTGCACAGGCCCCTGGCACAGGCCAAGGGCCTTGTGCCCCATCTCTGGAGACCCCATCCCACTCCATGGGTCTAGGGGATCCTGGCTCAGCCAGAGAGCCCAGCACCAGGGGGGAGCCCCTGTTGGCTTTGGCTCCTGTGTCTGGTGCCCCTGGCGGGGCCCCTCAGCCCACCCTGGGCCAGCCCCTTCCTCCACTCCCCTCTGTGGTGGGCGCCATCAGCCTGGCCACTCCCCAACTTCCCAGCCCCCCGCTGGCACCTACCGCCCCCCCTCAGCCGCCCTCAGCCTTGGAGTCAGATGGGGAAGGGCCACCCCCAAGGGTGGGCTTCGTGGACAGCACCATCAAGAGCCTGGATGAGAAGCTGCGGACTCTGCTCTACCAGGAGCATGTGCCCACCTCCTCAGCCTTGGCCGGGACCCCTGTGGAGGCAGGTGACCGAGACTTCATCCCGGAGCCCCCAAGAGGGGACGAACCCCGCACAGAGGCCGCTGGGGGTGACCTGGCCCTGCTGCCCCAGCCTGCGGTGAGTACCACCTCACCCAGAGGCACTGTCCCCAGGTGGGGGTCTGGACAGGGGCGGGGACTGACTCTAACCCAGGCCAGTGGGCATCCTGGCCATATAGAGCCGTCTTACCCCAGCCCAGGCCGTCCTGTTCTCGGAGACCCCTGCCTGACCCACCCGTGCGTGTTTTGCTCGAGTGGCCTAGGGAGGAGGAGCCCAGCCTTTGGACTGGAGGAGAGGATTTGCAGTTTTGCTGCAGAGGTGTTAGCAAGTGAGGCTCACAGCTCTTTCCTTTTTGTTTCTTTCTTCAGTTGGAAAAGTCAGAAACGGCCCTTGGATTAGATGTCACGTTGGAGCAGGCCACGTCCTTGCCAGTGACAGGTAACAAGCCATAGGCGCTACCAGCCGTCCTTACTCTGAAACATTCTGCCTCTTTACCCTTCATCCCCACAGCATCTTGGATGGGACCCAGATGTGGCAGGAGCTCGTCATGATAAAGCCTTAGTTAAAACCCACTGAGTTCTAGCACAAACCATGTATTCACACTCCAGGGAGAGAAAGTCCTCTGTCTGTGGAAATGGGTGAAAGCCCTGTTGACTGTGTGTTGGGATGTTATCAGGGGCTGTCTGGCCCCCCAGTGCTCTCAATATGTTCTGGTGGACACCCCTAGCTTCCATTTCTTTAGAAGGTTACAAGATGACTATTTATATTTTGGACAGAGTACAGGGCCGGGGAGTTCCAACAGGTCCATGAGAGCTGCCAAGCTGGAGCCATCTGTGAAGTTCTGAAACAGGATTTCCTCTGTGGCTCCTGGGTATTATGTATCTCTGCAGGAACTCTCGCTGTAGTTTTCATTTCATTATCTGAACACCTGTGTTTCAGCCCAAGGGAGTTGGTCTGACCTTCTAAGGTGTTGGTTCCTTCTTGGCCTGGAATTTCTTGGGAGATTAGCAAGATAAGGATCCAGCTGACCTTGTAACGGGACCCTGGGTGTGTGTCAGTGGCAGGCACAGCCCCCCAGTTCACAGAGCAAGGGGAGTGGACCATTGGATTCTGGCCGGACCCCTGGACAGGGCATTCTCTTATAGATGCCACACTTGAGAGGGGTGGGGCAGCTGTAATTGGGGTCAGAAGCTGTAGCATATGATGTTTACCTGCGGAAGATGAAGGTCATGGGGTGAAGCAGGAGTGTGCTGGGGAAGGGAGAAGGCGAGAGGTTGTACCTGAGTGCCTGCTCCATCTCCTTCTGACTTCTGTCCGTGAGATGTGTACCATGGGCCTCCTTCTGCAGCATCAGTGACTTCAAGTGTTGGAACCTTCCAGAGTACAAAACTCATAGGAGAGATGTAAGGAGACAGATTCTAGTTTGGAAGAGGTGAACTTTTCTGGCAGTCAGAGCTGTTGGTAATGAGCCTCCTGTCCCTGGAAGTGTGCAAAGCAAGGTTGGAGGATCCCCGCCACAGGCACGTGGGGAGGAGTATCATATGTTGCCTAGGATTGGGGTTGCATGACAGACGGGTCTAGGTCTTCCCAGGAATCTGTGAGGGGGGCAGCCCCCCAGCCTGGCTGGAGGCTCTGTCAGCCCCTGTCACCACCCCCAACCTCCCACAGCATGTCAGTCCAGCTCGGGCTAACGCACAGCCTCAGCATTCTTTTGCTGTGTGCAGGTCTCAGCTCAGGCCAGACTCCCACACATGAGGTCCTTCTGCTTCTGTTGTTTACTCTTCACAGCAACCTGGGAAGGCTGATCAGAAATATCACCTGTAGATGGGGAACTGAGACAGCCTCAGATGATGGGGACCTTCCCTAGACATTGGAGCAGCAGGGTTAGGAATTAGCCTTATTGATCTGATCTTCCAGGATCTCATAAGACCCTTTTATCATCGGAACATGTCAGGGAGAGAGAAGGTGATGCCATCAGGTGATACAGATATCAGGTGAGACAGGGTGACACCATCAGGGGTACAGAGAGGACAGGTGAGACCGGTGATAGTCATCAGGTACGTAGAGGGCCTGGCTGCGCCTGAGGGTCTGGAGCAGGGGTCTTCAGGGACCTGAGTGGTGTTGGGCTGATGTCTCCCCGCTTTTCTGGGTTCTAGGGAGTCTCCTGTGAAGTGACAGAGTTAAGATGTCAGTAGTTTTCGTTTTCCTAGCTGCACACACACCTTCTCACTGCCACTCCTTTTCTCTTCTGACTGGCTGCTTTTGGGCTATTCCTGCCCTTGTTCTCTGTACCAGCCTGAGTAATGATTTTGACGTTCCTACAGCAGAATCGTCTTTGAGCAGCATGCTGGGCTGTGAGGGAGGACAGGTGGCCTCAGATTCGCCTGTAGTACCCAGTGTCCCCCAGGTAAGGAGTTTTCTCCAGTGAGACGCTCAGTGGGTTGGCGGGCTTGCTCTCTGATGGTGTTTGTGTGGAATCTTTTCCTTTCCACTGTTTCCCAAGGATGCCCCTGCTTCTGCCATCCCTGCACATCTGGAGCCCACAGATTGGACCAGCAGCAGGGTCCCTGGGGAAACCTTGGCCGAGTCCACGCAGAGCTGCCCGGGGACATTGACTCAGCGTGGCCAGGACAGCCATCCCCAGACACACAGCACTCTGGTCTCGGGATCCCCTCAGAAGTGGCCAGGGCAGCAGGATGGCAGCTCGCCAGCCAAAACTGTGGGCCGGTTCTCAGTGGTCAGCACCCAGGATGAGTGGACTCTGGCCTCCCCCAGTAGCCTGCGGTACTCAGCCCCACCTGACGTGTACCTGGACGAGGCCCCCCGCAGCCCAGACGTGAAGCTGGCTGTGCGGCGGGCACAGACGGCCTCCTCCATCGAGGTCGGCATGGGCGAGCCCCTGTCCAGTGACTCTGGGGACGAGTGCCCTCGAAGGAGGCCCCCCATGCAGAAGCACACCTCCCTGCCTGGCAGCGGTGGTGGTGTGGCCAGTGACTTTGTGAAGAAGGCCACTGCCTTCCTGCACAGGTCCTCTCGGGCTGGCTCCCCAGGCCTGGAGACACCCAGCAGGATGGGCGTGAAGGTCCCCACCATCAGCGTGACCTCCTTCCACTCCCAGTCATCCTACATCAGCAGTGACAATGACTCAGAGATCGAGGATGCTGATATCAGAAAGGAGTTGCAGAGTCTTCGAGAGAAGTAGGTCCTGCGGACCAGGTTGGGTCCGGGCCATGGTGTCAGGGAAGTGTCTGGCAGCTGAAGTCCAGGTCCTGCCATGTGCACTTTGAGCTGCCTGGGCCGTGTGACAGGGTACAGGCGATGTCCCTGCCGTCAGATCTGGTCCCTGGTCTCTGAGGGCCACACCTCCCCTCATCCTTTGGTCTTACACACAGGCCTTGCTCACACTCGCTCTCTCCCCGTGCAAGTTTTACCTGCCCCTGCTGTGGTCAGGGTCACTGAGGTACAGCTACACCATGAAGTCTCCTTCAGGGCAAGAGGGCCCCACTGTACAGTTACTAAGGTGGGGAGAGGCTGGTGTCCTTGGGAAGGAGTGGCCATGGGCTCTTGGAGTGGGCCCAGAGATGGAGACGTGGGCAGGAGGAGCCTGTGCCTCTCTCCCACTATTGGCTCTGCAAGGAGAGCCCCAGCCCCGCCCTCACCTCAGCACCTGCTCTCCCCTTCCCCTGCCCCAACACTAGTCCTAGCTGCATGCTCCCTGAGGAAAGCCAGCAGGGACCACCCGGCCCTTTCCTGGACTGTTCTAGAAATTGCCCTTGCCCACAACCAGTGATTCTACCCGAGTCTTCATGGCAGCTTCCTACCCACGTGACCTGTCAACTCGACTCTATTCCCAAGGATGGTGTTGCTTGTGAGGTCAGCCTGAGCTGGAAGCTCCACTGGCCAGGGCTGGAGCCCTGGGTCCCTGGATAATAACACGTTTTCTGTAGACTTGCTTGTGCAGGCTTCCTCTCCTCTGAGAGGCCTCTTGGGCCGTGTTCCCTCACATGGAAGAAGTAACACTTATTTGCCTGATAAGCTGAGGCAACCTTCCAGTTCTGAGCACTGATTATTTGTTGCTTCACCCATGTTCATGATTAGGGTTTGTGTTGTAAGCATAAATGTGTGAAGTTGTTCATACCGCTCCCCCTACCACTAAAAAACACAGCAATGTTACAAATCTGGGTATCAGAAAACTTGAATCTCCTTAGGCTGGCCTTGATGCAGTTCTCTGTTGCTGGGTGTGTTGATGCCAGAGACCCCCAGTGATACTCTCACTTGGCTTAGATGTAAACAGAAAGTGACGTTTAAATGCCCCTGTGTCCCCTGTGCGTGGCCCATCTGCCCAGGCTATGCTGTGGGCTCCCCGCCCCACTCCTCACACCCGTCCTGCCAGCCCCGGGCTCTCCTGCAGGGGCCTCGTGTTGGAATCAAGCAGAATGCCCACCTGGCTTCCCTCTTCCCTTCCCTCCTGCAGGCATCTGAAGGAGATCTCGGAGCTACAGAGTCAGCAGAAGCAGGAGATCGAGGCCCTGTACCGCCGCCTAGGCAAGGCGCTGCCCCCCAACCTGGGTCTCTTCCACACGGCACCTCCAGTCGGCCGCCGGAGAAAGACCAGCAAGAGCAAGCTGAAGGCGGGGAAGTTGCTAAACCCCCTGGTGCAGCAGCTCAAGGTCGTGGCCTCCAGCACAGGTTGGCCCAGGGCCCTCCTGGCCGCCCTCAGGTGTGGGAGCGGGGCAGGCGGGAGGCAGGCACTAGGCCCTGAAAAAGCGCTTATTGAATCTCCTTCCACTGGAGCAGGGAAGCCTTTTCAGGCCTGGGAGAGCTGGGGCCTCCGCCCCTCCTGCCGGGAAGGAAGGACTGAGGGGCAGGCTTTCTTGGAGTCCTCAGCCACCTGTGGGTTGCAGTGTGCTCCTTGCAGAATGCTGCCTGGGATGGGGGCTGCTTCCTCTGACCCCGTTTCTCAGGCATATGTCGCCCCCTGACAGAGGGGGTCGAGCAGCTGCCTTGTTGGGGGGAGAGGATGGTAAGGCTCCCCCACCCGCAGTCTTTAACCGCAGTGCCCAGGCACTGAGAGTGCACCCTGACCCAGAGCCCCCACACTCCGGGCTGGGGACCCAGTGAGCTGAAATCCCCAAATGCGCCAGGTAGGAAGCCAGCAGTGAGTTGACCTTAAGTCCTCCCTCTCCATGTTACAGATAACCTGCAGGGCACACGTCCAAGAATTACAAGGATTACACAAAACTACATGAATTCCATGCCAATTCCTGAAGCTAACATGAGACTTCTGAGAGTGAGGACATCCGCAGGTCCCCTTTGAGCCTAGGTGTGCATCTCCAGGTGTGCTGTGGTCCTTTCACTGCACTTGCACAACACAGGCTGGCACAGTGGTGGTGATGAGTGGAAAGAGTGGTCACCTTCTTTGATCTTCCTGACACCCCCACATGGGTGACCCAGCCATGCACCCGTTGCCTGCAGGGACTCAGCTTCCCCAAGGTCACCCAGCAAAGAGCAGGGAGGATAGACATGGCCTGAGCTGGCTGGTCTGTCCTGTGGTGCCTCATCGTGCCTGTCACCCCTTCTCCCCCCAACCCAGGTCACTTGTCAGACTGCAGCAGAGCCCCTCCTGCTAAGGACCCTGCCCAAGCTGGGGCAGGGCCCACAGCAGCTTCAGACCCATGTGGGAAGGCAGTTCAGACCCAGCAGCCTTGCTCCGTGCGGGCCTCCCTGACTGCAGACATCTGCTCCGGCTTGGCCAGTGAAGGAGGCGGAGCGCGTGGCCCAGGTGATTCCCAGCTCGCCCGTCTCTGAGCATGTGCTAGCCTCACAGGGCCCGTGTGGCATAGAGGGGACGTGAGCTGCGGCCGAGGCAGCCGACAGCTTCTTGAGGAAAAAAATGATAGACGTAGCTTTTGAATGAAAAAAGCGGATGGCCTGCCCATCATCGAGTCTTGCTGTAAGCGGCTCAGAGGGAGGTGCGCTTTGCAAGAGCCGGCCTGGGGAAGGCGCCAGGACCAGTGAGAGGTCAGATGTGGCGTCTGCTGCGCGCTCTGCGCCGGTTCCCAGGCACTGGCCCAGCCCGTCCCACCCCATTCCCCACTAAACATGGGTCCTTCCGTCAGGAGGGCCAGCTGGGGGGACGAGGGCACAGCTCTCGAGCTGGGAGACTGGCCTTGAGGAGGAAATGCTCGTCACCGCTGCCGTGGACGTAGCAGCTACGCGATGAGGTGCTCCACCCCCACCATCTCTGTCCAGAGAAGTCGTGGTGACCGCTGCCGGTGCCCACCCCCCACCCTGCCCCGCACGCTCTCCTGGGGTCCGCTTCTCTTCCGCTCCAACACTGCCTCCTTTGCATTACATGGTCAGTGGCTGTGGTCCTCTGGGCTGGGCTAGGTGGAGCCGTGGATGCTAAGTGAAGAGGCTGATATGGCTTGTGGTGTGTAGGAGGAATCCCAGAGACTGTACTTGATGCCTGTCTCTTTGTTTTCTTCCCTCTATATTCATTTGCAGGCTGGACGGTTTACCACCCAACGTCTGAGAGAGTGACCTATAAGTCTAGTAGCAAACCTCGCGCTCGATTCCTCAGTGGACCCGTGTCTGTGTCCATCTGTCTGTATTTGTTCTTTTGTATTTTATCACCTCCTGGCCCTTGGTTTCTCCCCTGCCCCTCCCTGTCTTCATTACCTTCCATACATTCTGTAGGACGCCTACCCCACCCCATTGAAATCACCTGTTTAATATAAGAAACGGAACCCCGTCCATGTCCACCCTTCTGGCCCCACCACAAAGCGCCAGTGCATGCTCTTGGCTGGCTCATGCCCGGACACCAAAAGCATGTGCAGTGGCTCACCCACTCCTGGCCTTGGGCGCTCTGCCGCCAGGCCCCCAGGTGCTCTGCATTTCTCTCGTCACTCGTTCGTTTAGTGTTTTTTTCTTTTTTTATGTTGGACGTAGTTTTATTTCTGTTGCGATTGTGGCAAATTTACACGTCCGCTGTCCCCAGCTCCAGCGACAACAAAAAGACAACCCCGGCCTTCTCTAGACGCATGGTGTGTTTCACACGTGTCTGGACTCTGAAGACATGCATGTAGCAAGCTGAGACAGTTCTAGAAGGTCACTGGAGGGTGTAACTTCTGTACAAGGGCTGTATCACAACGTCCAGTACTGTTAACCCACTGCCCCACTCCCTGCATGTGGAAATGCTGAGAGAACGTGCTCCAGCTAGGATGTCCCAGCCCCCCTCTCCATTCTGGTCACGTCAGGAATCTCTCTAACCCTGAGAGCTGTGATTCCCAGCCTCCTGCTGTGCCTCTCTTTCTGGGCCTGGCCCCTCCTGGTCTTCTCTCTAGCTGGAGCACTTTACTTGGTGTATTTCCCTCTCATCTCACCAACCTCAGAGATGAAGTCAATTATTCAGTTCCTCAAAGCTCTGCTAAAGCAAAACTCAAGTCCCAGTCATCCTCAGACTCCCTGGAACACCCTCCTAGTACCCAGGGACTCCATGTCCAGGAATGGCACATCTGCTCAGGCTGTCCAAAATCGTTTTCATTCCTCAGATCAATTGGCAAATGATTCAAAAGCTGTGAGGTTTTCAGGTTTTTGTTTTTCAACAGAAAGGTTAAGCTTTTAACCAATTGGATTGTACATGCTGGTTTAGGGCATGTGGCTTTTGCTGGTACAATAAAGATACATTGTGCTTGTTGTGATCTGAGGCCACGCCCATGGTAGGCGTCCATCAGAGTTCAGTGTCCATCCCCATCAGAGGGACTTTGGCACCCTCCTGTGGGAGGGGCAGGTTGGAGGCATAGGACCGCGTAGAAATGCTCAGGGACTGCCCAGTGCCTCTTGTCCACTAACGGGGGCCCTATTTCAGCTCGAGTGTCACGGGGCTACTGGTTAGTCGCTAAGTTGGGTGGGGGCTGGGAGGCCTGCATGCATGCTGGCTCCCTGCTTACCTCACGGCATCACTCACTGGCCCTCTTCTGCCCGTGTGTGCCTGGCTCTTGCCTGGGAAGCTGTGGTGAGGGCACCTGGGCCTCCAGGTGTCTCATGGTCGGACAAGTATGTGTATCACTGCCGGGAGGGTGGCTGGCCGGGCGTGGGAAGCAGATTAGAGCAGGGCACTTAGAATAAAAGTGTGCGAGTGATCAGCGCCATGTATGCCCCTGAGGTCATTGCCATGCTACCTTTCTACCCACGTGGTTCTGCTTTTTTTTCTAAGGGTTTTCATTTGCATCATTGTTAATTATTGTTCCAGGATTAAAAAAAAAATTTTTTTTGAGGCACAGTAGGGACAAAGGGTTTATGTTTTACTTCTGTCTCTGTGGCCAGGAGGAAAGGAATGTGTGAGGCACGGCTTGGTGGAGACAGGGACCAGGCCTAGGCAGGTTGATTTTAGGTAGTGGTACCTGCTGGCCTGTAAGGCCTTTTTTCCTCTGATGCTGTGAATCTAATGGTACTGCTTGTTTTCACACCCTGGCCCTTTTAGGCACACCTTGGCTGAGTTCCTAGTCTTCGGGCCACAGCTTGGCCCCCACATGGTCTGAGGTTGCTGGTCAGAGACTGTGCTGTGGGTTCCTGCCCTGGGCCCTCTCACCCACCGGCCTCCAACTGGGGGCATGTGCAGGCTCAGCCTGTGCTCCTGCTGCTCTAACGGGGTGGAATGCCCCAGGACACCGCCTCCTGTCCCACGTGCCCTGGCATTTGCCAAGCCCTCTAGGGGTCCTCAGTCTGCTGGTTTCCGGGTGACCAAGGAGTTTTGTGGTCTGAGAGGAGACTGAGTACATGCCTGTGAGAGGCTGGAGGGAAATTCAAAGCTGGTTGCAGCCCCTGAGGGCTGAGAGGCAGGGGACTTTGGGCAAAGATTGTAGAGAGGAGGGCATGCAGAGCAGTTGGAAGACCCTGAAGCGTGCCCACTCGGTGGGATCTGGGTTGGCTGCGAGGGCTGGAGGGAGCTTGAGCTTGGGTGCTGAGGGCCATGGCTTTGGGGATGTGGGGGCAGCTAGCCCAGCCCAGAGCTAAAGCCAAGAGGTTTTCAATTTGCTGCCTTGAACTGAACAGGAGACAAGACTAGGAAAATAAAACCTGTGTTAAGCTTTGAAGTACAGAAAGAAGGTCCCAGCTTCAGTGAAACTCAGAGAAGATGAGAGAGGTTGGAGATGGGTGGGGGCATCTGGGGTGGAGCTGCAGGCAGCTTCAGGAGGTGAGGAGGTAACTTGGGGTGGACGAGGCAACCACGCACAGGATGGAGAGCGGGGGGAGGGAGGGTAAAGCCTGGACGCCTCCGCGGGGCGGGTGCCGGGACAGGCCAGCCATCCGAGCAGTAGGCGGGCCGGCCCCCAGGGAAGGGCCAATGTGGGGGTGAGGCTCTGGGCACAGAACCCTCCTTGCGGCCAGTGGAGGGTTCAGGGAAGCTTGGAGTCGGGGTGGTGGGGGGTGGCGCGGTTGTGTTCAGAAGTGGTTGTGTCCTGTTGGTCAGAAGCTGTTGTCAGACCCATTGATCCTCCCTGCCTCTGGCTCCTACTCATCCGAACAGAGTCAGGTGCGGGTACCCTTCCAGGACTTTCTCTCTGCACATGGAACGATGGGGTCTGCTTTGTGTTTTTCGCACATGTCCATCAGCAGCAGGCCAGGTGCCCATGCTGTAGCAAGTTTGTCTCTGGGACCCCGAGGGGCCGCTGTGCAGCCTCCAGGTCCTTCCCTCACCTGGGCGTGTTCTCATCTCTCCCTGTGGGGACTCAGGCAGGGGAGGTCACCCAAGGAGGAGACACCCCCTCACAAAGCCCCACCCCACCCTACGACCACTCAGGTTGAGCTGTCCTAAGGGCAGGCCCCGTGCCACCTGGGGAATGAAACTCAGGGTGGAATCACCCTAGGGCAGAGCCGAGACACATCCTGCTTCCCTATTCATGCTGCACAGAAGAGTTTCAGCACTTGTCTCGGTTTGAGACTAGGTGGCTGGATACAGAGACGCCCGGAATGATGTTTTGGCTCTATATGCCATTTGTTTCTGGTGCCGGAACAGAGTGTCTAATCCCACTGTCAGGTGTAAGGCTGACCGTTGGAGGTACCCCTCTTGTCATGGGGGAGGTGGGGAGGCCCCTGGCAGGTCCGCACTGAGGCTGCTGGCCCCAGTTCCTGTGAACTTCGTTAGTATTTGAACACTGATAAACAGCAGGTGTGCTCGTGGCTGCAGGGCCTGGCCCACTTCTTAAGCAGTCTGCCCGCATCGGATACCCTGGGATTTGAGGTGTCCCTCGAGCGGTCCAAGGGTCTAGACGGCACTGGGTGCCCGACAGGGCTGACTGTCCACACCAGGAGCAACCTCTGTTTCCATGCCAAAGTGAATGTGAGGGCAAGTGGTGCGGGGGGTCTCACTGCACGCAGGCCTGGGTGCTGCCTGAGACCCCTGGCCTGGCTGTGAGGGCAGGTGGCTGGTGGCTCTGTGGGCGACTCCTGCAGACACGTGCTGCACCAGGACAAGGCTTTAGGTCATCCAGTGTGTTGCTCCTTTGCAGTCTGGGAAGAACAGTTTTCCCAACAGCTGGGAGAGGCTGCCGAGCCCTGCGTCCCTAGCATCTGCCCTTGTAGAAGTTTCTCTGAGTCGTTCTGGGGCCTCTAAGCCAGCTCTTGCCAAGCCTTGGCTAAGGACGGAAGTCCTACAGGGGAAGACTCACTCTTCATGGGAAACCAGGGGGTGGGGCTGGTTAAAACCATTATGCCCCATGTGGGCCTGATGTGGGCTTCCTGTGGGCCCACCTGGGTCCCCTGTAGGCCTCCTGTGGGCTGTAAGTGGGCCCCTTGTGTGTCCCATGTGGGCCCTCTGTGGGTCCTCTGTGGCCCTGGTGCCCTTGTGTTGCTGCTTGTAGCCTGCTGGCTCTGTAGGCAGGAACTCGATGTATACACTAGCACAGTACGGGTTGAGCAGGGCTGGGTGGAGGCTTGTTCATCAGAATCTGTCTGCATGGTGGGTGTTGAGGGCAGGACCCAGGCCAGGGCACAGACACGGGGGAGGAGATTCAAGTGGCCACCTGAGGATGGACAAGGGCTCTGGTGTGAGTGCGGACTGGTTAGCCACATGATGCCTGCTCAGCTGTGGTTCTGCACTGAGCCGGACAGTGTGGCCTCAGTGTGGAGGGACCCGAATCTGTTTTGTTTGTGTTTAAAGGTCCACCCTAAGGGCTGGGAGCCGTCTGTATTCTGGTCACCTCAGGGCCTGTGTTCAGCGAGGGCATGGAAGGCTGGGGGCTCTCCGTGCTCCATCTCCTCGGGCTGTGTCCGCTGAGGGTGTGGAGGTCTCAGTGGGCTGGTATCACTCTCTGGCTCTGAGCACCGTGTCCTGGTGGCCGATGGCTTTGACCCTGGGTTCCCGGGAAAGTCTGTCTGGGGCCCTGATTGCAGGCCCAGGCTCTGTCTAGCACTCCTGACCAGGCAGCTCCTGGGGCTGGCTGGCGTGTTCTCTTTCCTGTGAGGGTGACGGGAGGCAGCTCTGAATGCAGAGCTCTAGCTGCACTAGGAGGTGCCAGGCAGGCACAGAGCAGCCTTTTGAAAGAACCTGCTACTGTGAGGCTGCAGGGACCTGGCAGAGTGATTAGTCCCATGTCCCAGGGTCATCTCTAGGGGACTGCTATGGCCCAGAGGACGCTACAACCACAGGAATCTGACTAGGAAACATGCACTCATCTGGTGCCCTGCACGCTCACAGAGCCCAGGACCCTCCTCCCTTCGTGCCTCGGAGCCCCCAGAGGGCCTTGTGCTCTCAGTTGGGGTCCATCTCAGGACACAGACCAGCAAAAACCCTTCAGAGTTCCCACTGAGAATCAGTCAGTCTGGATTGCTGGCCTTTTTGGTTTTATTCACACATTAGAGACCCCAACAGGATATCACCTCCCTTTTTACCAAGTCAGCCTCACAGAACACAACAGAATGAACAAAAATAAGTGCAACTCAATTTGAGCTAGGTTTCTGAGCCCAGTGGGCACAGCTCTTCCCCAAGAAGCCTTTGTCCCCGCCCCCAAATGCAGGAGGCAGCATCTTGCCTTCCGCAGCAAGAGTGCTGGGAATGGCTGAGTGGCGGGCACCCTCCAGGGAGTATGGGGGTGTGCAGGGAATTGTGCTCCAGGCGAGGGGGCCGTGGGCCGGAGCACAGACAGACCCTCCGTGCTAGTGTGGCCTTGCTGAGTGACCTTGGGGACACCTGAGCCGTCCTTGCCCATCCCACGTTTGCCTGTTTGGCTCCCTGGAATGCCACTGGGTAAGCCGGGTGTGGCAGCCCCTCCTGGGCAGCTCATCTGCCCTCCAGGTGGGCACTGACTGTCAGTGCCAGACACTAAAGTCACTGCCCATCTGTCTTAGCACAGACAGCCTCTGGGGAGCACAGGGCCTGGTAGCATTTTAGTCACGGTGCAATAAGGAGGCCTCGCCCTGCCCCAGTGGACCTGGAATACCAGATGAGGCAGCAGCGATACAGAGAATCAGGGTCGGCCCTGCCTCCCACCTCCCACCTCTCTAGATAGGACCCCTCATATTTCCCCACCACACTTGCCACTGGCCTGTTCAGGGCAGCTGTCCAGGATCTGGGATTGGCCTCAAACCTGCAAAACAATGTATCTTTTTGCACTTGGAAAACCACCCATGGGCCTCCCTCTGGGCAGAGCTAGGCTCTGCTCCATTGAGAGCTCTCCTGGCTGACTTTTAGTGGGTTTCCTGCCTCAACCAGCGGGGCTCCCAGAAACCTTACATTTGAAAGCCAAGCAGTGTGCTTTGCTTTTTTTTTTTTTTTTCTCCTTTCTCTCTCTCTCTCTTTTTTTTTTTGAATATGCTTCTAGAGACACACACACTTCTACCTGAAGCTTGGGGCTTGGCCCTTCACCTCCGCCCTTCAGCGCAGCTCTTGTGAACCTCCACACTGACTTGGGGGCCGCCCAGTTAGCCCAGGAGGCTGGTCCCTTCTCTCTGAACTGCTGGCCTTTGCTCCTCCTCGCACACTGATGACTTTTGCTTAGAGTGTGGTGGCTTGTCCCCCATGTGTGCTGTCCTGCCTAACCCTGTGGTCTTGTGTCATTTCTTCTTCCTTTGCAGGGTCTGCCTTGAAGCGTCTCTGTCTAGGCAAAGAGCACAGCAGTCGTAATTATCGGGTTTTTTACCCCTTGTCCGCTTCCATCGCATGGGCTTTATTGTGGCTAGTGTGCGTCAGGGTTTCCGCGACTAGACCGGGAGCCGAGGGCCCAGCAGGTGGCCGGGCGTGGGCCTGCTCTGCGCCCACCCTTCGCGGGTGCTGCTTGGCCTCCGCCTGGCGAGATAGCCGCCCTCGGGCGCCCTTTTGAGTCTCCATGGCTCCTAGAGTTTGTGCATTCTTGCCAGTTCACATCTAACAGGCTGTCCTTCTCCGGAACGTCCACATATTACCAATCATTAATTGGCTCCTTTTCCAAAACCGTAGGAATATTTCCTTGAAGTGCTAAAGATGAGTGCCCCTCACAGAGGAGAGATGCCGGGACAAAATGGGTATCAGTTTACCTGGGCCGCCCACTGCTCTCATCTCATGCCTTTTTTTTTTTTTTTTTTTTTTTTTTAATTTTTCTGTTTTTCTTTTCTGGCTGAAATGTTCATGTAGAAATAGCAGCGTGTGTAAAATCTCATCACTAATGTTTAACTGTTTGTGTCTGTGCTGTTTCATTGCTAGCCTCTAAAGTAAACTACATATTGCAATGGCTTGTTTGAAGAGATGGTCATTAGGTTATTTATTTAATGCAGAAAATTTAAAAATTGGTTTATCCAAAATTGCCAATAAGAAATTACATGCTGGGGAAGGAAAGGGACACAATTCAAAAAAATTTTTAAGTCCTGTTTTGGTCATTAAAAAAGATCTTTGAGTGAAGTGGCCAAGTGCGCTCACCTTTGTCCCGCTCCAGCTAAGCCACAGCCCCAGGCCTTCCCGGGCAACCGGGCCTCCCAGTTCCTCCTGCTACAGGCATCAGCCCCTCAGTTGGCACCAAGCCTGTAGACCCATGTCGGAAGGCCCTGGGTATTTGTATCCTTTATTATTATTACACACTCTGGTGAGTAGAGGCGTGATTTCTGTGTCTTAAATTCCAGATCACCAAGTCATTATCATTCACGGGAACATCAGCAATCCAACCTATTGCAAGCATTTTCCCTTTGCTGGAAGGATAGCAGCAGCTGCTAAGCCTTCTGCCTAAAGTATTGTTGAATCGCCTCTGAATCCTCATATTAGAGCTGAGAGTGCAGAAGCGTGAGGAATTTGCCCCCAGTCTGTGTCCAGCTGCACCAGGAGTTTTCTGAACTCTCTCACATGGGGGTCTGGTGGTCCTGGGCAGTGTGGGCACAGAGGATGCTGAGTGAGGCTGCCAGCAGCTGGGGGCCTGTCCCCTGGCTGATGAGATGGGTGATGGTTGCCTGGCAAAGCCCAGTCCCCTGAGGTCGCTCCACTGTGTCTAAAACTGCATGGATCCCCCCAGTGCAGACCATCTCCTGAAGCAAGGTGTTGCCTGGCTTAAGCGAGACCACTGTATGAATGACTGCAGCCAGCCAGTGGTGCTGGCGTGTGGTGTCACCAACCCTGGCCTGTGTGTGCTCTCTAGGGTCCTCCACCAGCAGCCTGGTCCCGGGCCCTGAGCCGGGCCCCCAACCTGCCCTGCACATCCAGGCGCAGGTAAACAACAGCAACAACAAGAAAGGCACCTTCACGGACGACCTGCACAAGTTGGTGGACGAGTGGACAAGCAAGACGGTTGGGCCCACACAGCTGAAGCCGTCACTCAACCAGTTGAAGCAGACGCAGAAGTTGCATGACATGGAGGCCATGGCAGGCTGGCCCCCGGCCTCTGGCGAGCCACGGGCTGTAAGTGGGGCATGGCGGGGGCTGGGCTTGCCCAGAGTCGAAGGCACAGAATGGGAATGAAGCTGTGACTCCAGATCTCAGCTGAACAGCTGAGCAGCAGGCCCTAGCCCAGTGTTGGGCAGTGTCTAGGTGGGACTGGCCAGCAGCTTGCAGGTGTGGCCTCATCCTGGTGAGCCCACCTCAACCTGTCTTCCACCAGAGCCCAAGCTGGCAAAGTGGGTGGGGTCTGCACAACATACCCAGGGGACACCCCTTACTGGGTTTTAGCTCAGGTGCCCCAGACCACGTGGGGCAGAAGTGAGGAGCTGCTGTCTTAGGTTTTGTTCTGTGAATTGTTCCTGTATTAGGACTGCTGACTTCAAAGCCTACTTGAAGGAGTATTCCCTCTTTTTCAGTCTCCTGGAGGAGTTTGTGCAAGATTATGTTATTTTTTCCTGAAATGTTTAGCAAAGTTCACTGGTGAAGCCATCTGGGCCAGGAGGGTTTTGTTTTTCTTTTTAACTTTTTATTTTTTGGGGGAGTATAGTTGATTAACAATGTTGTCTTAGTTTCAGGTGTACATCAAAGTGATTCAGTTATACATATACATGTATCTATTTTTCAAATTCTTTTCCCATTTAGGTTGTCACATAATATTGAGCAGAGTTCCCTGTGCTATATAGTGGGTACTTGTTGATTATCCATTTTAAATATAGCAGTGTGTACATGTCAATCCCAAACTCCCTATTCCTCCCCCACCCTTCTCCCTGGTAACCATAAGTTCAGTTCTCTAAGTCTGTGAATCTGTTTCTTTTTTGTAAATAAGTTCATTTGTATCATTTTTTATTTTAGATTCCACATATCTCTAGGTCCATCCATGTTGCTGCAAATGGCATTATTTCATTCTTCTTAATGGCTGGGTAATATTCTGTTGTATATATGTACCACATCTTCTTTATCCATTCCTCTGTTGATGGACATGTAGATTGCTTCCATGTCTTGGCTATTGTAAAAAGTGCTGCAGTGAGCATTGGGGTGCATGTATCCTTTTGAACCATGTTTTTCTCCAGATATATGCCCAGGAGTGGGATTGCTGGATCATATAGTAGTTCTATTTTTAGTTTTTTAAGGAACCTCCATACTGTTCTCCATAGTGGCTGTACCAATTTACATTCCCACCAACAGTGAAGGAGGGTTCCTTTCTCTCCATACCCTCTCCAGCATTTATTTTTTGTAGATTTTTTGATGATGGCCATTTTTTTTTTTTTTTGAGTGTGGGAATGTTCCCCTATGATCTTTTACTTCAAAAAGTTTCAAACATACAAAAGATTGAAAATTCTTCAGTGAACTCTCAGGTACCTTCTACCTATGAGCTATGATTGACATTTTGCTGTTACATATTTATCACACATGTCTACATCCCTTGAGGGTAAGGTTTGCATTATGGATTTAATTTCTTTTACAGTTTTAGTACCATTTGGGTTTTCTATTTCTTCTTTCTGTTAAATACTGCTTTTCTAACAATTGATACACCTCTAAATTTATCTAAGTTTTCCAATTAATTGGTATAAAGTTGTTTATAATATTTTCTCTTCACAGTTTGCAGGATTTGCAGTGATGTCTTGTTTTTCATTCCGATATTGGTGATTTCTCTGAATTTATATTTTTTATTCGCCTTTTCAAAGAACTCATCACTTTGATGGTAATTATTGTATATTTCATTAGCTTCTTCCTTTTATTATCTCTTCTCTTCTATCTTTGGGTTGCTTTTTTGTTCTAGAAAGTTTCTTGAGATGTGTAGTGCATTGATTTTGAGCCTTTCTTCTTTTATAATACAGGCATTCAGGCTATAAAATTCCTTCTAGTGGTATTAGCTGCATTCCAAAGGTTTTGATATGTAGCATTTTCTTTAACCTCTGATCAAAATATTTTATAATTTCCATGGTGATTTGAGGTAATATAGTTATTAATTTCCTCATGATCTTTTTGATAGTGGTTTTTTGGGGATTTTTTACGCCTAGTCGCACTGTGATAAGAGAACAGATTTTGTGTGTTTTCAGTTCTTTAAAACTTGCTGGGACTGGATTTTTGACCCAAGTTGTCAGCCACTGCTCCACAGGTGCTTGAGGTCATCCTCTTCCATTCCCTCTCACGTCCATACTCCCAGTCTGAACTTCTGTTTCTCTTCTGTAGTAACCTCCTGACACTGCACCTCCATGAGTTTAACTCCTCAAATCTATTCTCCATTATTCTGGGACAAAACTGAGAATTCATAACACAGCCCCAAGGCCCTGCAGGTTCTGCACCTCAAGCCCTGGGCAGGCTAGTGTCTACTCTTCTGTCCAGACTCCACCACATCAGCTCTCAGTATCTGTGCTGGGCCAGGCCCTGTCGGTCAGCTCTGCTAATTCTGTTGTTCAGATGTCTGGGATTCTTAATAAGGTGTTTTGTTTTTTTTTTTAAACTATTCACCACTATCCATTTCTAGAACTTTTTTATTATCCCAAACAGAAACTACTCAATAAGAAATAACTCTCCAGTCCCTCTTTCTGGTAACTCTGGTAACCTCTATTCTACTATGAATTTGACTTCTCTTGGTACCTCATATAAGTGGAATCATACAATATTTGCCCTTTTGTCACTGCCCATTTGCCTTTTTGTCATAATGCTTTCAAGGTTCAATTTTTTAAAATTGTGGTAGAATACACATAACATAAAATTTAACATCTTAACCATTTTTAAGTATATACAGTTCAGTGGTATTAATTGCATTCATATTGTTGTCCAACCATCACCACCATCCATCTCCAATTTTTTCATTTTGCAAAACTGAAACTCTATACCCAATGAAAAATAACTGCCTATATATATATATATATGCCCCCCTTCCCCCAAGCCCCTGGCAACTACCATTCTACTTTCTGTCCCTATGA
Organism: Balaenoptera ricei; assembly: GCF_028023285.1. NCBI lineage: Eukaryota > Metazoa > Chordata > Mammalia > Artiodactyla > Balaenopteridae > Balaenoptera > Balaenoptera ricei. The sequence goes on from NC_082644.1 coordinate 25,338,712, forward strand.
ATTTGACTTCTCTAGGTACCTCATATAAGTAGAATCATACAGTATGTGTCTTTTTATAACTGGTTTATGTCACTTAGCATAATGTCTTCAAGTTTCATCCATGTTGTAGTGTATGTCAGAATTTCTTTCCTTTTTATTTACTTATTTTTTATTACTATTTTTTTCATCTTTATTGGAATATAATTGCTTTACAATGTTGTGTTAGTTACTACTATATAACAAAGTGAATCAGCTATATGTATACATATATCCCCATATCCCCTCCCTCTTGAGCCTCCCTCCCACCTTCCCTATCCCACCCCTGTAGGTCGTCACAAAGCATCAAGCTGATCTCCCTGTGCTATGCAGCAGCTTCCCACTAGTCATCCATTTTATATTTGGTAGTGTATACAAGTCAGTGCTACTCTCTCACTTTGTCCCAGATTCTCCTTCCCCGACTGTGTCCTCAAGTCTGTTCTCTACATCTGTGTCTTTATTCCTGCCCTGCCACTAGGTTCATCAGTACCGGTTTTTTAGATTCCATATATATGCGTTAGCATATGGTATTTGTTTTTCTCTTTCTGACTTACTTCACTCTGTGTGACAGACTCTAGGTCCATCCACCTCATTACAAGTAACTCAGTTTCGTTCCTTTTTATGGCTGAGTAATATTCCATTGTGTGTATGTGCCACATCTTCTATATCCATTCATCTGTCGATGGACATTTAGGTTGCTTCCGTGTCCTGGCTATTGTAAATAGTGCTGCAGTGAACACTGTGGTACATGTGTCCTTTTGAATTATGGTTTTCTCAGGGTATTTGTGCAATAATGGGATTGCTGGGTCATATGGTAGTTTTATTTTTAGCTTTTTAAGGACCCTCCGTACTGTTCTCCATAGTGGCTGTATCAATTTACGTTCCCACCAACAGTGCAGGAGGATTCCCTTTTCTCCACACCCTCTCCAGCATTTATCGTTTGTAGATTTTTTGATGATGGCCATTCTGACTGGTGTGAGGTGACACCGTGATTTTGATTTGCATTTCTCTAATGATTAATGATGCTGAGCATCTTTTCATGTGTTTGTTGGCAATCTGTATGTCTTCTTTGGAGAAATGTCTATTTAGGTCTTCTGCCCATTTTTAGATGGGGTTGTTTGTTTTTTTGATATTGAGCTGCATGAGCTGTTTGTAAATTTTGGAGATTAATCCTTTGTCCGTTGCTTCGTTTGCAAATATTTTCTCCCATTCTGAGAGTTGTCTTTTCGTCTTGTTTATGGTTTCCTTTGCTGTGCAAAAGCTCTGAAGTTTCATTAGGTCCCATTTGTTTATTTTTGTTTTTATTTACATTACTTTAGGAAGTGGGTCAAAAAGGATCTTGCTGTGATTTATGTCATAGAGTGTTCTGCCTATGTTTTCCTCTAAGAGTTTGATAGTGTCTGGCCTTACATTTAGGTCTTTAATCCATTTTGAGTTTATTTTTGTGTATGGTGTTAGGAAGTGTTCTGATTTCATTCTTTTATATGTAGCTGTCCAGTTTTCCCAGCAACACTTACTGAAGAGGCTGTCTTCTCTCCATTGTATAAAGATAAAGTGACTATATGTGCGTGGGTTTATCTCTGGGCTTTCTATCCTGTTCCATTGATCTATATTTCTGCTTTTGTGCCAGTACCATACTGTCTTGATTACTGTAGCTTTGTAGTATAGTCTGAAGTTAGGGAGCCTGGATTCCTCCAGCTCTGTCTTTCTTTCTCAAGATTGCTTTGGCTATTCGGGGTCTTTTGTGTTTCCATACAAATTGTAAAATTTCTTGTTCTAGTTCTGTGAAAAATGCCACTGGTAATTTGATAGGGATTGCATTGAATCTGTAGATTGCTTTGGGTAGTATCGTCATTTTCACAATGTTGATTCTTCCAATCCAAGAACATGGTATATCTCTCCATCTGTTTGTATCATCTTTTTAAAAAATAAATTAATTAATATTTTAACATGTTTATTGGAGTATAATTGCTTTACAAAGGTGTGTTAGCTTCTGCTTTATAACAAAGTGAATCAGCTATAGATATACATATATCCCCATTTCTCCTCCCTCTTGCATTTCCCTCCCAGCCCCCCATCCCACCCCTCTAGGTGGACTGTTAGTATCATCTTTGCTTTCTTTCATAAGTGTCTTGAAAGACTTTCCTTCCTTTTTAATGCTGAGTCGTAGTCCGTTGTACGTACATACCACATTTTGTTTTATCCATTCATCCGTTGATGGACACTTGCTTCTACCTTTTAACTGTTGTGCATAATGCTACTATGAACATGGGTATATAGATATCTCTTTGCGTCTTTGCTTTCAGTTCTTTAGGGTATATACCCAGAAGTGGAATCACTAGATCATATGGTAATTCTAGTTTTAATTTTTTGAGGAATCACCAAACTACTTTCCAGAGCAGCTGCACCATTTTACATCCCCACCAACAGTACACAAGGGCTCCAGTTTCTCCACATCCTCTCTAACACTTTCTATTTTCTGATTTTTTTCATAGTAGCCATCTTGATAGGTGTTTTGCATTTCCCTAATATTGGGTGATGTTCAGCATCTTTTCATGTGCTTATTGGCCATTTGTATGTCTTCTTTGGAAAAATAATTCAAGGCTTTTGCCTATTTTTTAAATATAAACAACAGAAATTTATTTCTCACAGTCCTGGAGGCTGGACGTCTGAGATGAGGATGTCAGCATGCTAGGGTGAGGGCCTCTTCCAGGTTGCAGACTTCTCATTGTATCCTCACATGGTGGAAGGCGTTTTTGCCCATTTTTTAAATTGAGTTGTTTCTTTTTTTGTTGTTGAGTTGGAGGAATTCTCTCTATATTCTGGATATTAATCGCTTTTCAGATATGTGATTTCCAAAAATAATTCCCATTCTGTGAGTTGCCTTTTTACTCTGTTGATAATGTCTTTTGATGCATAAAAGTTTTTCATTTTTATGAATTCCAGTTTATCTATTTTTTCTTTTGTTGCCTATGTCATTGGATTTGGCAATGATTTATTGCCAAATCCAATGTTATAAAGCTTTCCCCCCATGTTTCCTTCTAAGTGTTCTCTAAAGATGCTAAGAGTTTAATAATTGTAGCTCTTATGTTTAGGCCTTTTATCCATTTTGAGTTAATTTTTATATATGGTGTTTGATAAGGGACCATCTTTATTCTTTTGCATGTTGATATCTAGTTGTCCCAGCAGTATTTGTTGAAAAACTCCTTTTCCCATTGAATGGTCTTGGCACCCTTGTTGAAAATCAATTGGTTATATATGCAAAGGTTTATTTCTGGGTTTTCTGTTCTATTCCGTTGGTCTACAGTCTGTCATGTTGCTAATATTACAATGTTTTGATTTCTGTAGCTTTGCAGTAAGTTCTGAAGTCAAGAAGTATGAGTCTTCCAACTTTGTTCTTCTTTTTTAGGACTGTTTTGGTTATTGGGATCCCTTGAGAATCCAAATGAGTTTTAGGATGAGTTTTTCTATTTCTTGAAAAAATGCCATTGAGACTTTGATAGTGATGCATCAAATCTCTATAGATTGGCTTTGGGTGGTATTGACACATTAACAATATTAAGTCTTCAAATCCACAAACATGGGACGTCTTCCCATTTATTTATGTCTTCTTTAATTTCTTTTGGCAATGTTTTGTAGTTTTCAGTGTGTAAGTCTTTCAACTCCTTAGTTTAATTATTCCTAAGTATTTTATTCTTTTTTGTGCTTAAATGTAATTGTTTTCTTAATTTTCTTTTCAGATTGTTCATTGCTAGTGTATAAAAATGCAACTGGGACTTCCCTGGCAGTCCAGTGGTTAAAACTCCATGCTTCCAATGCAGAGGATGCGGGTTTGATCCCTGGTTGGGGAACTAGGATCCCACATGCCATGTGGAGCAGCCAAAAAAAAAAATGCCACTGATTTTGATGTGTTGATTTTCTACCCTGCAACTGTGCTGAATTCATAAATTAGTTCTAGCAGTTTGTATATGTGTGTGTGTGTGTGTGTGTATGTGTGTGTGTGTGTTCTTTAGGGTTATCTGCATATAAGAAATGTTATTCTGACCAGAGATAATTTTACTTCTTCCTTTCCAATTTGGATGCTTTTTATTTCCTTTTCTTGCCTAATTTCTCTGGGCAGAACTTCAAGTACTATATTGAATAGAAATGGCAAAAGTGGGCACCTCTGTCTTGATCCTAAAGGAAAAACGTTCAGTCTTTCACCATTGAGTGTGATGTTAACAAGGGTTTTTTCATATATGGCCTTTATCATACTGAGAAAATTCTATTTTATTTCTAGTATGTTGAGTGCTGTTGTCATGAAAGAGTGTTAGATTTTGTCAAATGGTTTTTCTGCATTAATTAAGATGATCATATTTTTTTAACTCTTCATTCTATTAATGGTGTGTTACATTGATTGATTTTCATATATTAAACCACCATTGCAGGATTGCACCTGGTCATGGTGTATACTCCTTCTAATATGCTATTGAATCCAGTTTGCTAATGTTTTAGTGAAGATTTCTACATCAGTATTTATCACAGGTATTTGTAAATTTTTTTTCTTATGATGTCTTCATCTGGCTTTGATACCAGTGTGATGCTGGCTACATAGAATGAGTTAGGAAGTGTTCCCACCTCTTCAACTTTTTGGAAGAATTTGAGAAATATTGGTGTTAATTCTTCTTTAAATGGTACAATTCACCAGGGAAGCCATCTGGTCCTGGACTTTTCTTTGTTGAGAGGTTTTTTATTAATAATTCAATCTCAGTACTTGTTACAGGTCTATTCAGATTTTCTATTTCCTCTTGAGTCAGTTTTGGAAATTTGTGTGTTTCTAGGAATTTGTCTGTTTCATCTGAGTTATCCAGTTTGGTAGCTAAAGACTTTGCCAATTTTTGATCTTTTTAAAACACCAACTTTTGGTTTCATTGATTTTTATTTATTGTTTTTCTATTCTGTATTTTGTTTATCTCAGTTTATTATGGTATACAGTTAAGTTATTGGGTTAAGATCTTTCTTCTTTTTTAATGTAGACATCTGCAGTTATAAGTTTCCCTCTGGATACTTCTTTTGCTATATGTAATAAATTTTAATATGTTGTGTTTTCCTTTTCATTTGTTCTAAGCTGTTTTCTGATTTCCCTATGATTACATCTTTGACTATTTGGTTGTTTGAGTGCATTGTTTACTTTCTACATATATGCCATTTTCTAGTTTAAAAAATTTTTAAATTTCATTCATTGTGTTAGAAAAGATACTTTGTATGATTTTAATCTTTTAAAATTGTTTTGTGGACTAACATATGGCCTATTTTGGAGAATGTTCCCTGTGCACTTGAAAAGAATGTGTAGTTGTTTTGTGCCACCCTCAGCCTATCAGTAGTGATGCTACCAGCTAGAAATGCCTGGGAGCACTCACCTGGGCCTGGGTTCCCCTTTCAGAACCAGTCATGTGGCTGGACCAACCCTTGTGTTTCTTACTATGATTGCAAGATTCCTCAGCAATAACCATCAGTAAACTGTAGAAAGGACAAGGTTTATTACTTACAAGTCTGGAGGGGAGGTTTACATGACACACCTGGGGCTACATAGTGAGGTTGCAAGGAGGGAGAGAGAAAGAGAGAGGGTGAGAGAGCTGGTCAGACAGACAGGCAGGCCTGGGGTTCTGCTTTATTGGAGTTTCACTAGTTCATTCCTTATTTGTGAACTTAAAACGTAAGAGTGGGAATTAAAGTGCAAGAAGAAAAGAAAAAGACAAATAGCCAAATGGTCAGTTATTTAAAATCAATTAGAGATCTCTAAAATACAGGAGCTCGGATGGGGGTGGGTGAAGGGAATGGTAGGTCTTTAGTTGTGTGGCTGGCAGTGTTCTTTTATTTGAGATGGCTTCTTTGAAGTGGATGCCTCAGGAAATCAAAGCTTAAGTCAGGCACTTGCATTACAAAAAAAAAGAAAGAAAGAAAGGAAAGCTACTTGTCAGGGCTTACACTGCAGAATTCTGCTCTTATTGGGTGAAATGTTTTGTAAATGTTTGTTAAGCCTAATGGGCTTGTGATGTTCAGGTCCTCTCCTTACTTATCTTCTATCTGGTTGTCCTATCCTTTATTGAAAGTGAAGTATTAAAGTCTGCAACTATATTGCTATGATTTATGTCAAAGAGTGTTCTGCCTATGTTTTCCTCAAGGAGATTTATGGTTTTCAGTCTTATTTAAGTCATTAATTCATTTTGAGTTTATTTTTATATATGGTGTTAGAGAATGTTCTAATTTTATTCTTTTACAGGTAGCTCTCCAGTTTGCTCAGAACCACTTATTGAAGAGACTATCTTTTCTCCATTATATATTTTTGCCTCCTTTCTCCTAGATTAATTGACCATAGGTGTGTGGGTTTATTTGTGGATTTCCTATCCTGTTCCATTGATCTATATTTCTGTTTTTGTGCCAGTACCATACTGTTTTGATGACTATAGCTTTGTAGTATAGTCTGAAGTCAGGGAGCCTGATTCCTCCAGCTCCATTTTTCTTTCTCAAGATTGCTTCAGCTATTCAGGGTCTTTTGTGTTTCCATGCACATTTTAAAATTTTTTGTTCTAGTTCTGTGAAAAATGCCACTGGTAGTTTGATAGGGATTGCACTGAATCTGTAGATTGCCTTGGGCAGTATAGTCATTTTGACAATATTGATTCTTCCCATCCAAGAACATGGTATATCTTTCCATCTGTTTGTGTCATCTTCAATTTCTTTCATCAGTGTCTTATAGTTTTTGGAGTACAGGTCTTTTGTCTCCTTAGGTAGGTTTATTCCTAGGTATTTTATTCTTTTTGATGCATTGGCAAATGGGATTGTTTCCTTAATTTGTCTTTCTGATCTTTCATTGTTAGTGTATAGAAATGCAACAGATTTCTTTGTATTCATTTTGTATCCTACAAATTTACCAGAATCATTGATGAACTCTAGTAGTTTTCTGGTAGCACATTTAGGATTTTCTATGTGTAGTATCATGTCATCTGCAAACAGTGACAGTTTTACTTCCTCTTTTCCAATTTGGAGACCTTTTATTTCTTTTTCTTCTCTGATTGCTGTGGCTAGGACTTCCAAAACTATGTTGAATAAAAGTGGTGAGAGTGGACATCCTTGTCTTGTTCTTCATCTTAGAGGAAATGCTTTCAGTTTTTCACCATTGAGAATGATGTTGGCTGTGGGTTTGTCATATATGGCCTTTATTATGTTGAGGTAGGTTCTCTCTCTGCCCACTTTCTGGAGAGGTTTTATCATAAGTGGGTGTTGAATTTTGTCAAAAGCTTTTTCTGCATCTATTGAGATGATCATATGGTTTTTATTCTTTAATATGTTAATGTGGTTTATCACACTCATTGATTTGCAGATATTGAAAAGTTCTTGCATCCCTGGGATAAATCCTACTTGATTGTGGTGTATGATCCTTTTAATGTGTTATTGGATTTGGTTTACTAGTATTTTGTTGAGGGTTTTTGCGTCTATATTCATCAGTGATATTAGCCTGTAATTTTCTTTTTTTGTGATATCTTTGTCTGGTTTTGGTATCAGGGTGATGGTGGCCTCAGAGAATGAGTTTAGAAGTGTTCCTTACTCTGCAACTTTTTGGAATAGTTTCAGGATAGGTGTTAACTCTTCTCTAAATGTTTGATAGAATTCACCTATGAAGCCCTCTGGTCCTGGACTTTTGTTTGTTGGGAGTTTTTAAAATCACAGATTCAATTTCAGTGCTTGTAATTGGTCTGTTCATATGTTCAATTGCTTCCTGGTTCAGTCTTGGGAGATTGTACCTTTCTAAGAATCTGTCCATTTCTTTTAGGTTGTCCATTTTATTGGCATATAATTGCCTGTAGTAGTCTGTTATGGTCCTTTGTATTTCTGTGGTATTGGTTGTAACTCCTCCTTTTTCATTTCTAATTTTATTGATTTGGGCTTTCTCCCTTTTTTTTTTTTGATGAGTCTTGCTAAAGTTTTATCAATTTTGTTTATCTTTTCAAAGAACCAGTCTTTAGTTTCATTGATCTTTTCTATTGTTTACTTTGTCTCTGTTTCATTTATTTCTGCTCTGATCTTTATGACTTCTTTCATTCTACTAACTTTGGGTTTTGTTCTTTTTTCTCTAGTTGCTTTAGGTGTAACTTTGGGTTGTTTATTTTAGATTTTTCTTATTACCTGAGGGAAGCTTGTATCTCTATAAACTTCCCTCTTAGAACTGCTTTTGCTGTGTCCCATAGGTTTCAGATCGTCATGATTCTGTTTTCATTTAGCTCTGGGTATTTTTTGATTTCCCCTTTGCTTTCTTCAGTAGTCCATTGGTTATTTAGTAACATATTGTTTAGCCTCCATATGTTTGTATTTTTTGCAGTTTTTTTTTCTTGTAGTTGATTTCTCATCTCATAGCGTTGTGGTTGGAAAAGATGCTTGAAATGATTTCAGTTTTCTTAAATTTAGCAAGGGTTGTTTTGTGGCCCAGGATGTCATCTATCCTGGAGAATGTTCCATGTGCACTTGAGAAGAATGTGTATTCTGCTGCTTTTGGATGGAATGTTCTGTAAATATCAATTAAGACCATTTTGTCTAATGTGTCATTTAAGGCCTGTGTTTCCTTATTGATTTTCTGTCCAGATGATCTACCCATTGATGAAAGTGGGGTGTTAAAGTCCCCAGCTATTATTGTGTTACTGTCAATTTTTTCTTTTATGGATGTTAGCATTTCCCTTATATACTGAGTGCTCCTATGTTAGGTGCATATATATTAACAACTGTTATATCTTCTTGGCTTGATCCCTTGATCATTATGTAGTATCCTTCTTTGTCTTTTGTAGCAGTCTTTATTTTAAAGTCTATTTTGTCTCTTATGAGTATTGATACTCCAGCTTTCTTTTGATTTACATTTTCATGGAATACTTTTTTCCATCCCCTCACTTTTAGTCTGTATGTGTCTCTATATCTGAAGTGGGTCTCTTATAAACAGCATATATACAGGTCTTATTTTTGTATCCATTCAGCCAGTCTGTATCTTTCGGTTGGAGCATTTAATCCGTTTACATTTAAGGTAATTATCAGTACATATGTTCTTATTGCCCTTTTGTTAATTGTTTTGGGTTTGTGTTTGTAGGTCTTTTTCTTCCTTTCCTCCATTTTCCTCTTCTCCTGTGATTTGATGACTCTGTGGGCTGTTGTATTTGGATTCCTTTTTCTTATGTGTGTGTATATCTATTATACATTTTTGGTTTGTGGTTACCATGAGGTTTTGATATAGCAGTATACACACACACACACATATATATACACACACATGATTGTTTGCAGTTTCTGAGCTCTTAATTTCAAATATCCTACATTTGTACTCTCTTCCTCTCACAATTATGGGTTTAGATATCCTATTTGTGTGTGGATGATTTCTTACCTTTACTGTATGTTTGCCTTTCCTGATGAGCTTTCCCATTTTGTAATTTTCTTGTTTCCAGTTGTGGCCTTTTCTTTCCCACCTAGAGAAGTTCCTTTAGCATTTGTTGTGAAACTGGTTTGGTGGTACTGAATTCTTTTACCTGTTGCTTGTCTGTAAAGCTTTTTATTTCTCCATTGAATCTGAATGAGCACCTTGCTGGATCGAATATTCTTTTCCTTTCTTCATTTAAATGTATTGTGCCACTCCCTTTTGGCCTGCAGAGTTTCTGCTGAAAAAATCAACCGATAACCGTAAGGGGATTCCCTTGTACATTATTTGTTGCTTTTCCCTTGTTGCTTTTAATATTTTCTCTTTGTCTTTAATGTTTGTCAATTTGATTACTGTGTCTTGGCGTGTTCCTCCTTTGTTTAATCCTGCCTGGGACCCTCTGCATTTCCTGGACTTGAGTGAGTGTTTTCTTTCTCATGTTAGGGAAGTTTTCAGCTATTATCTCTTCAAATATTTTCTCAGGCCCTTTCTCTCTCTCCTCTCCTTTTGGGACCCCTATAATGCGAATGTTGGTGCATTTAATTTTGTCCCAGAGGTCTCTTAAACTGTCTTCATTTCTTTTCATTCTTCTTTCTTTATTCTGTTCTGCAGCAGTGATTTCCCCCTTTCTGTCTTCCAGCTCACTTATTCATTCTTCTGCATCATTTTTTCTGCTATTGATTCCTTCTGGTGTATTTTTCATTTCAATTATTGTATTCTTCAACCCTGGTTGTTCTCTATATTTTCTAATTCTTTATTAAAAATTTCTTGTATTTTCTCACACTGTGCATCCATTCTTTTTCTGAGATCTTGGATCATCTTTACTATCATTAAGCTGAATTCTTTCTCTGGTAGATTGCCTGTCTCTAATTTGCTTAGTTGTTCTTTGGGGTTTTATCTTGTTTATTTGTCTGGAACAAATTCCTGTATTTGCAGACTCAGTTCTGCAGGCTGCCTGATTGTAGTATTCTTGCTTCTGGTGTCTACCCCGGTGGGTGAGGCTGGTATAGACGCTTGTGCAGGTCTCCTAGTGGGAGGGACTGGTGCCTGCCTACTGGTGAGTGGAGCTGGATCTTGGCCCTTTGGTGGGCAGATGGGCAGAACCGTGTCAAGGGATGTGTCTAGAGGTGGCTGTGGGCTCAGGAAGTCTTTAGGCAGCCTGTCTGCTGATGGGTAGGGCTATTGTTTGGCTTGAGGCGTCCCAGTACTGGAGACTACAGGCTGTTGGGTGCGGCCAGGTCTTGGTGCTGATGACCCAACCCAAGTAAGATGTCTGCCTCCTTGAGAGTTCACGTAGATGCACACTCCCCGAAATCTCCACCACCCATATCCACATCCCAAGGGAGAGCCACAGCCACAACCCCCTCCCCAGGAGATCCTCCAAGACCAGCAGGTAGGTCCAGCCTAGGCTCCTGTGAAGTCACTGCCTTTGCCCTGGGTCCCAGTACATGCGAGACCTTGTGTGCACCCTCCAAGAGTGGAGTCTCCACTTCCCCCAGTCCTGTGGAGCTCCTGCAATCAAGCCTTCCTGGCCTTCAAAGCCAAATGTCTTTGGGGCTCCTCCCTCTGATGTCAGACCCCCAGACCGGGGAACCTAATGTGGAGCTCAGAACTCTAACTCCTGTGGGAGAACTTCTGCAATATAATAATTCTCCAGTTTGTGGATCGCCCACCCAGGGTAATGGGATTTGATTATATTGTGAGTGTGCCCCTCCTACCATCTTGTTGTGGTTTCTTTTTATATCTTTGGATGTAGAATATCTTTTTTGGCAGCTTCCAGTCTTTTTTATCGATGGCTGTTCAGCAGTTAGTTGTGTTTTTGTTGTGAGGTAAGCCCAAGCTCCTTCCACTATGCCATCTTGGATCAGCTCTCAGGAGTTTATTTTCCCATCATTTCACATTCTTTGTCTTTTTTTTTAAGAATTTTTAATTGAAATACAGTTGATGTAAACTATTTTATTAGTTTCAAGTGTACAACATAGTTATTCAGTATTTTTATAGATGTACATCATTAAAGTTATTATAAAATGTTGGCTATATTCCCTGTGCTGTATAATATATCCTCGTAGCTTACTGATTTTATACATATTAGTTTGTACCTCTTAATCCCCTACCACTACCTTGCCCCTCCCTCCCTTCAGCTTCCCACTGGTAACCACTAGTTTGTTTTCTAAATATCTGTGAATCTATATCTGTTTTGTTATATTCGTTTATTTTATTTTTTAGATTCCACATATAACTGATCATATACAGTATTTTTCTTTCTCTGATTTATTTCACTAAGCATAATACTCTCCAGGTCCATCCATGTTGATGCAAATGGCAAAATTTCATTTTTTTTTATGGCTGAGTAATATTCCATTATATATGTAACCCACATTTTCTTTATCCATTCATCTGTTGCTTAGGTTGTTTCCGTATCTTGGCTATTGTACATGAAGCTGCTGTGATCGCTGAGGTGCATGTATCTTTTCAAATTAGTGTTTTCATTTTCTATGGATATATACCCAAGAATGTAATTGCTGGATCATATGGTGGTTCTATTTTCAGTTTTTTGAAGAACCTCCATAATGTTTTCCATAGTGGCTGCACCACTTTGCATTCCTATCCATAGTGTACTAAGGTAACCTTTTCTCCATATCCTTGCCAACATTTGTTATTGGTGGTCTTTTTGATGATAGCTATTTTGACAGGTGTGAGGTGATACTTCATTGTGGTTTTGATTTACATTTCTCTGATTACCAATGTTGAGAATCTTTTCATGTGCCCTTTGGCCATGTGTATGTCTTCTTTGAGAAATATCTATTCAAGTCTTCAGCCCATTTTTTAATTGAGTTGTTTGTTTTTCTGATATTGAATTATATGAGCTCTTTATGTATTTTGGATATTAACCCCTTATGAGTTATATCATTTGCAGATATTTTCTCACTTTAAATAATAGGTTGTCTTTTCTTTTTGTCAAAGGTTTCTTTAGCTGTGCAAAAGCTTTTAAGTTTAATTAGGTCCCATTTGTTTGTTTTTGCTTTTGTTTCATTTGCCTTAAGAGACATAGCCAAAAAATATTCCTTTGATTTATGTCAAAGAGTGTTCTGCCTAAGTTTTCCTCAAGTAGTTTTATGGGTTTCAGTCTTATTTAAGTCATTAATTCATTTCGAGTTTATTTTTTTATATGGTGTTAGAGAATGTTCTAATTTTATTCTTTTACATGTAGTTGTCCAGTTTTCCCAGCACCACTTACTGAAGAGACTGCCTTTTCCCCATTGTATATTCTTGCCTCATTTGTTGTAGATTAATTGACCATAAGTTTATGGGTTTATTTTGGGGCTGTCCATTCTGTTCCATTGATGTATGTTTCTGTTTTTGTGTCAGTACCATCCTCTTTTGATTACTGTACCTTTGTAGTATAATGTGAAGTTGGGGAGAGTGATACCTCCAGCTTTGTTCTTTTTTCTCAAGATTGGTTTGGTAATTGGGAGCCTTTTTGGTTCCATATAAATTTTAGGATTATTTTTTCTAGTTTTGTGGAAAATGTCATGGGTAATTTGACAGGGATTGAATTAAATCTGTAGATTGCTTTGGGTAGTATGGCCATTTTAGCAGTATTAATTCTTCCAATCCAGGAACATGGAATATCTTTTCTATTTGTTTGTATCATCTTAAATATCCTTCATCAATGTTTTAGAGTCTTCAGGTTATAGATCTTTCACATCCTTGGTTAAGTTTATTCCTAGGTATTTTATTCTCTTTGATGCAATTTTAAATGGGATTGTTTTATTGCTTTCTCTTTCTGATAGTTGATTATTAGTGTTTAGAAAACCAATAGATTTCTGTATGTCAGTCTTGTATCCTGCAACTTTACTGAATTCATTTATTAGTCCTCATAGTTTTTTGATGGAACTTTAGAATTTTCTGAGTATAACATCATGTCATCTGCAAATAGTGACGTTTTTACTTCTTCCTTTCCAATTTGGATACCTTTTATTTCTTTTTCTTGTCTGACTGCTGTGGCTAGGACTTCCAATACTACTTCTCAGTGGCGAGAGTGGGCATCCTTGTCTTGTTCCTGATTTTAGAGGAAAAGCTTTGGCTTTTCACTCTTGAGTATGATGTTAGCTGTAGGTTTGTCATAAATGGCCTTTATTATGTTGAAATATGTTTCCTCTATACCAACTTTGATGCAAGTCTTTATCATGAATGGTAGTTGAATTTTGTCAAATGCTTTTCTGTGTCTATTGAAATGATAATGTGATATTTATCCTTCCTTTTGTTAATGTGGTGTATCACACTGATTGACTTGTGGATATTGAACTGTCCTTGCATCCGTGAAATAAATCCCACTTGATCATGGTGTATTATCCTTTTTATGTATTATTGAATTTGGTTTGCTAGTATTTTTTGAGGATTTTTGCATCTATATTCATCACAGATATTGACGAGTAATTTTCTTTTCTTTGTAATGTCTTTTTCTAGATTTGGTATCAGTGTAATGGTGGCCTCGTAGAATGAATTTGGGAGTGTTCCCTCCTCTTCATTTTGTTGGAATAGTTTGTTACACTAGGTATTAGCTTTTCTTTATATATTTGGTAGAATTTCCCTGTGAAGCCATCTGTTCCTGGACTTTTGTTGCTGGGAGGTTTTTTGAACAATAATTCAATTTCACTACTAGTCCGTTCAGTTTGTCCATTTCTTTCTGATTCAGTCTTTGAAGATTTTGTATATCTAGGATTTTTATCCATTTCTTCTAGGTTGTTCAATTTGTTGGCATATAATTGTAATATTCTTTTATGATTTTTAGTATTTCACTGATATTGGTTGTAATCTTCTCTTTACTATCTTATTTTGTTTATTTGGGTTCTCTTTTTTTCTTAATGAGCCTAGCTAAAAGCTTATCAATTTTGTTTATCTTTTTTAAAAATCAGCTCCTAGTTTCAGTGATCTTTTGTATTTTTTTGTCTCTCTTTTATTCATTTCCTCTCTGATCTTTATTATTTCTTTACTTGTGCTGACTTGGGCTTTGTTCTTTTTCTAATTCATTTAGATGGAGGATAGGTTGTTTATCTGAGATTTTTCTTGTATGCTCAGGTATGCATGTGTTATTATAATCTTCCCTCTTATTTTTGCTTTTGCTGCGTCCTGTAGGTTGTGCAAAGTTGCATTTTTTTTATTTGTCTCTTTTTTTTCTGATTTCCTCTTTGATTTCTTCATTCATCCATTGTTTCTTTTATTAACATGTCATTTAGTCTCCATGTGTTTGTGTTTTTCCCATTTTTCTTCCAGTAATTGGTTTATAGTTTCATACTGTTGTGGTTGAAAAAAAAAACTTGATGTAATTTCAGTTCTCTTCTATTTATTGAGACTTGTTTTTTGGCCTGGCATGTGATCTATCCTAGAGAACATTCCATGTGCGCTTGAAAAGAATGTGTATTCTGCTGTTTTTGGATGGAATGTCCTATATATATTTATTAAGTCCAACTTGTCTAATGTGTCATTTAAGACCAATATTTCATTATAGTCTCCAAATATTATTCTATTATTGTCAATTTCTCCTTTTTATGTCTGTTAATATTTGCTTTCCATGTTTAGTTGCACCTATATGAAGTGCAGACCTATTAATAAATGTTATATTTTCTTCTTGTATTGATCACTATATCATTATATAATATCCTTCTTTGTCTTTTTTATAGACTTTCTTTTAAAGTCTAATTTGCAAGATATTAGTATTGCTACCAGCTCTCTTGTTGTTTTCATTTCCATGAAATAGCTCCTTCCATCCCTTCACTTTTAGTCTGTGTGTCTTTAATTCTAAAGAGAGTCTCTTGCACATAGATGGGTCTTGTTTTTTATCCAGTCATCCACTCTGTGTCATTTGATTGGAACATTTAGTCCATTGACATTTAAAGTAATTATATATAGGTACGTACTTAACTGCCATTTGTTACTTGTTTTCTGGTTGTTTTTGTCATTCTATATTCTTTTCTTCTTCTTTTAGTTTCTTCCTTTGTGGTTTGATGATTTTCTTTATCAAATCATGGCATGCTTGTGTTACTTTCTCCCTATTTTTGTGTATCTATTGTAGGATTTTGATTTGTGGTTACCTTGGGTTTCATGTTGACCTATGTATCTACTTGTTTTAAACTGGTAGTCATTTAAGTTCAAACACATTCTAAAGGATCTACATTTTTTTACTCCCCTCCCATACATTTCGTGTATTTGATGTCATATTTTACATCTTCATGTTTATCCCTTAACTGTTGATTGTAGTTATAGTTTATTTTCCAATTTTTGTCTTTTAATCTTTGTACTAGCTTATGTTAAGTGATTGATCCACAGCCTTTACTATATATTTGCCTTTACTTGTGGGGTTTTTCCTTTCCTATAAATCCTTACATCTTGTTGTAGCCTTTTTTTTCCCACTTGGAGAAGACCATTTAAGACTTCTTTTAGAGTTAGTTTAAGTATTGATGAACTCTTTCAGTTTTTTCTTATTTGAGCAGTTCTTTATCTCACTTCTAATTCTGAATGATAATCCTGCTGGGTAGATTGTCCTAGGTTGTAGATTTTTCCCTTTGAGCACTATAAATATGTCATGCCATTCCCTTCTGGCCTGCAAAGTTTCTGCAGAAAAATCAGCTGATAGACTTATGGGTGTTCCTTTGTATGTGACTCTTTGCTTTTCTCTTGCTACTTTTAAATTCTCTCCTTATCTCTTTTACCATTTTAGTTATGATGCATCTTGGTCTATGTCTCTTTCAGTTCATCTTGTTTGGGATACTCTGTGTACCTGGGTATCTGTTTGCTTCTCCAGGTTCAGGAAGTTTTCAGCCATAATTTCATCAAATACATTTTCGACTCTCTTCTCTCTCTCTTCTCCTTCTGGAACCCTTATAATGTGAATGTTAGCATGGTTGATGTTGTTTCAGAGGTCCCTTAAACTGTTCTCATATTTTAAAAATTTGTTTCTCTTTTTACTGTTTTGATTGGGTGATTTCCATTATTCTATCTTCCAGATCACTTATGCATTCTTCTCTATTACCTATTACTGTCTGTTAATTCCTTCTAGTGTGTTTTTCATTTTAGTTACTTCATTCTTCAGTTCTGACTGGTTTTTATATTTTCTAGTTCTGTGTTAAAATTCTCTCTGTGCTCATCTATTCTTTTCCCTAGTTCAGTTAGTATTCTTATTACTAATGCTTTGAACTCTTTGGTAAATTTTCTCTCTTTCATTAGTTGTTTTTTCAGAGTTTTTTCTTTGTTCTTTTGTTTTAAAGACATTCCTTTGTTTTCTCATTTCGCTTAATGTTTTCTGTCTCTATAAAATTAGGTGAAACAGTTACCTATCTCGGTCTTGAAGGATTGTACTTGTGTGGGAGCATCTCTATGCAGTCTGCATGTGTTCAGTAGTTTCAGTGTGAGAGCTGGATCTGAAATGAGCATGGGTCATGTCTTCCCCCAGGATGTGCTGACTGGTATCACCTTGGTGGGTGGTGGGGCTGGGGATGGAGGGGCTAGAGCCAGAGCCATGTGTGAGCAGAAGCTTCTTCTATGCTGAGTGGTCATCACTACCCTATCAGGGGTGGGGGTCTCATCCCAAGGTGCTGAAGCAGGGGTGGGGTCCGAGCTGGCTCCTTTCCCTCTAAGTGTGCTCTCTCCCCTCTCCCAGCAATGGCACTTTTGCTCCAGGGTGCACAATGCTGGAGCAAAAGGGCTGCAGTGGGCACCTGGTGTGGGCCAGGGTGTACACTGGGACAGTCCCAGAATGCTAGTCAGCTCCATACAGCTCCTGATCTGCTGCCTCTGTGAGTGCCAGGAAAGGCTGCCCTTGCCCCATTTATATGCAGTGTTGGGTCTGAGTCAGTTCCATCCCCAACTGCACACTTTCCTCAGCAATGGCAGCCTTCAACCTAGTGGGAAGCTCTTCAGAGGTAGAGGAGCTGGATACATGCTAGGTGGTTTCAGGAAACCATCCGGAATTCTGGGGCAGTTTTAATCTCCATTCTACACCTCATTCCTAGGAGTAAGCAAGCTTGTGTCACGAGCCAGGTCTAGGTTTCTCACAGCCCTCCTCAAAGTCCTATTAGTTTTCAAACCAGTAAGAAGACTTGTCTCCTTCTGGAACCCCTGTAATGTGAATGTCAGTATGTTGGATGCCAGGGCTGGGGTACCCAATATGTGGTTCAAACCACTCACTCCCCAGGGAGGATCTCCTAGTGGTGATATCCCCCTCCTTTTCTGTGGGCCTGGGTCCCAACCTGATAGCTCTTTTCCCTTCTTATCTGACTCGTGTGGATCTTTCTTTTACAGCTTTTGTTTTAGAAGAATATTTCTGTCCATTTCCAGTTTGTTTGCAGAGAGAATTGCTCCACTTTATGGATGTATCTTTGATGTGTTCGTGGGGGGAAGTGAGCTAAACACCTTCCTACTCTGCCATCTTGATCTCCTCTCCTCCATCCTTTTACTTTCAACCTCTTTGTGTGTTTGTATCTAAAGTGTGTGTTTTGTAGATAGCATATAGATTAATTATGCTTTTTTATCCACTCTGCCAATCTTTGCCTATTAACTGGAGAGTTCAATCCATTTACATTTAAAGTAATTATGGTTAATAAAGGACTTCTGCTGGTTTAACTATTTTTTTTTCTGTATGTCCTACAGATTTTTATCCCCTCCCCCCCCCTTTTTTTTTACTTTTCTGTATATGTTTTTGTTATTTTCTTATTGATTACCTTAGGGATTACAATTAAAATCTTAACCTTGTAACAACCTAGTTTGAATAATACCAACTTTGTTTCAACACTCTGCTCCTTTATGTCTCCATCCCTCCTCCTTTGTGTTGTTTTTGCACAGACTGCATCTTTATACATTGTGTGCCCGTTCACATAGATTTATAATTATTATCTAATGCATTTGCCTTTTAAATCATATAGGGGAAAAAAGGAATTAAAACCAAAACTACAATAGTATTGGCTTACATATTTAGCTGTGTAGTTGCTTTCTTTATTTCGTCTCATGGCTTTGAGTTACTATTATCCTTTCATTTCAGCCTGAAATGAAAGTTCTTCCTTTAGCATTTCTTGTGGGGCATATCTTTTAGTAACAACCTGCCTTAGTTTTTGTTTATCCAGGAGTCTTAATTTCTCCTTCATGTTGAAGGTTCATTTTGCTGGATGCAGAATCTTGGTTGACAGTCTTCTCTTTCTCTACTTCAAGTATTTTTTCCTGTCCTTCACTTTCTCTTCTCCCTGACAGGCTCTGTATACTTTTCTTTTCTTCATTCTTTTTTTTTTTTTTTTTTCTGTTTCTCAGACTTGATAATTTCAATTCTGTGGTCTCAAGTTTGCTGATTCTTTATTCTTCCTGCTCAGATCTGCTTTTGAGCTTCTCTAGTGGAATTTTAATTTCAGTTATTATACCTTTTAGCTCTAATATTTGGTTCCTTTTATAACTTCTGTCACTTTATTGATATTCTCATGTTGTTCATGAATCATTTTCCTGGTTTTCTTTTTGTCCGTGGTTTCCTTTAACTCTTTGAACATATTTAAAGCAGTTGATTTAAAGTCTTTATTTTGTAAGTGCAATGTTTAGACTTCTTCAGGGACATTTTCTGTTAATGAATTTTCCCTCTGTATGGGTCATACTTTTCATTTTCTTTGTAAAGATTTTGTGATTTCTTGTTGAAAACTGGACATCTGAATATTATAAGTGATAACTCTGGAAAACAGATTCTCCCCTTCCCCAGCATTTGCTGGTTTTGTTTGCTGAAGCCTTAGCTAGTGGTCGTTTTCTTTTTTCAAATTATATTCCTTTATAGGTTATTACAAGATATTGGGTGTAATTCCCTGTGTTATACAGTAAATCCTTGTTGCTTATCTATTTTATGTATAGTTTGTATCTGTTAATACTTCTAATTTGTCCCTTCCCAAGAATTTCTTGATTTTTCTAGGTCTTTAATAGTTCTACCTACATTTTAGAAACAGCTTGTATATTCCTACAAAATAGCCTTATGGGACTTTGATTCCAATTGTATTGAGTCTGTTAAGCATCTGGGTAAGATTTGGCACATTAACAGTAGTGAGTCTTTCTATAAACATGGCATTGCTTTGTTTATGTCTTTTTAATTTTCTCTCAGCAAAGTTTTATAGTTTTCAGTGTAAAGGTGTTACACAGCTTGCATTAAATTTACCCTGAGATAGTTGATATTTTAGAATGTGGTTGTAAAATTTATTGCTTTAAAATTTCCTTTTACACTTATATGTTGGTAGTATATAGAAATATGGTTGTTTTCTGTTCCTTGTAGCCTGCAATCTTGCTAAATGTGCGTTTTAGTTCTAGAAGTTGGTTTGTCTGCTCTTTTGGGTTTTCTCCATACACGATTTTGTCATCTGCAAATAAGGATGGTTTTCCTTTTTCTTTTCTAGTCTGTGCCCCTTATTCCTTTTCTTTTATTGGCTGGAACTTTCCACACAGTGTTGGCTAGGGGCAGGGGGATCCTTGGGTGAAGTACATTTGGCATTTCACCATCGGCCCAGGGTTGGCTGTGGGTTCTGCAGAGGCCCTTCCAGATGGAGGAGGCACCCTCCGGCTTCAGCAGCTGTGCTTTCCATGAAGCAGGGTGGAACTCCTCAGACACTCTCCCTGCATCTGTGGGGAGCATCACATGGAATTCTCCCTTGGGATGTAACTGTGGTGAGACGCAGTGATTTCTACTGGGACATCACTGCATTCCTGGGGCAAACCTCACTTGGCTCTGATGTTTTATCTTTTTGTATAGTTGCTTGGTTAGATCTGCCAACATTTTGTCTAGACAGTTTGAAGGCTGTTGGGCCCTACTCTGTTTTCTTGCAGTAGCCTCATCAGGTTTCTGCATCACGGCCATGCTGGTCTCACCAGCCATCACAGCTCATTTCCCAGTCCTTGTGCTGCTTCTCCTGTGGGGTTATACCTGAGGTGCAGAGAGCAGAGGGGCTGCCCTGCCACTGACTCCTTATCTCTGGGCACACAACCCTGCACAGCACCCAGCTGTTCTGGGCCTGCCATAATGGCACTGACCAGTCAAGCAGGAGGCCTTGGGTTGGGGTGTGTGGTCCCCTTAGTGCGACTTCAGGGTTCATGTCCTGCGGGGTCTGCTTTGAAGCCCACTCTGGCCTGTGGACAGTCGGGGCATGTGGCCCAGAGGTGGGCAGGCTGCAGCTCTGTGGAAGGAGGGAGGGACAATGGCCGCCTCCCAGCCACGCACTTCCACTCTGGCGTCAGCCATAAAAGGTGCCCCATGGCAGGTCCTGAGACCACCCTCTCCTGAGGATGGAGAAACTGTGGGGACCCCCAAGGCCACTGAGGGAGGCTAGCTGATTGAAACCACGTTTCTTGTCTTGTAGATGAACACGTCTCGAACAGCAGTGGGGATGCCATGTCTGGCCCCGGCACCCAGCCCTCTACCCACCGCGGTCATTCCTGGAGCTGCCTCAGCCCAGCCTGTGCCCATGCCAGGTACTGCTCTCTCCTGCCTTCCAGCCCCGCCCTATGCACTGCCTCTGGGCCAGTATGGAAGCCTGATCCCAGCTCCAGTGTCCTGGGGGCCCTGGGCAGCCCAAGCAGGCAGCTGGAGCCTTGATGAGGGGCCAGGCTTGGGTGCAACAGGCACGCCAGCACTCCCCATGTTCTTGTGGCCACCTATGGTCAGCATGCCCGGCCCCAGGCTGCGGATCACATAGCTCCTCTGTCTCACCACTTGCCAAGTGGAACATACTGAACTGAATAGCCCAGAGGAGTCAGGTTGTGGTTTGGCCTCCAAGTCCTGCCCCGCCTGCCCATGGGTGCCCAGCCAGGGCAGCAGTCCTTGCTTTCTTTATTGCTGCAGACCTTGTTCCCTCTTAGTTTCCCATGGTCTACACTTGCTGTCTTTGCACTCACTTCCTGTACTTGAGTTGATGGTTAGAACACTGTAATCACCCTGCAGAAGTACAGTGCCTTGAATTCCAGCTTTTCCATTCCCTGATGGAAAGAGATGTTTTAAAAAATCATGTATCAGAAAAGATGTATTTCATTTACAGTTGGCTTGTGTATTGATATCTCTATTTCCCGTGTTAAGTTGCAGACCTGAATGGTTTGAAAATCTGAAGCTAAAGTCTGATCTTGACTTTTCTGTTGTATGTGCTTTAAAAAAAATTGAACTAGTGACCTTGAATATTGAAGAGTTGCAAATGCTAGAAGAGTTCTGCTTTGTACTCATAAAACGAGGTCTCTCCAGCTCTATGGTCATAGATAGCAAACAGATGGACACACTCCTTCAACTGCAGTGCCATGGGCACTGCCAGCAAACTGCCCAGGGATGCGTGGTTATTGGGGCAGTGCATTGCTACTGGTAGTTGGTCTCTTAGTCAGGAATGTTAGCATCTGTG
The DNA here is from genome assembly GCF_028023285.1 of Balaenoptera ricei. NCBI lineage: Eukaryota > Metazoa > Chordata > Mammalia > Artiodactyla > Balaenopteridae > Balaenoptera > Balaenoptera ricei. The sequence continues at coordinate 25,360,552 of NC_082644.1, forward strand.
TTTGGCTCTGTGGAACCTGCTGTAAAGCGCTAGGTAAGCAGACACGCCCTCATGACCCAAAGCCCGCAGGGCAGCTGTGAGTGTGGGGGAGGTACAGGTGTGTGTCTGGTGCAGGAGCACAGGCAGGCCGCCTGCTCTGCAGAGACAGTGGACCCCTTCTGCTCTGGGGGCCTGCCAACCCTCCTACTGACCTGCCTTCCTTTTCTGTCATTTGCACTGAGGCCTGTGGCCACTTGGGCCTAGCTTTGCCATGTGTTCACAGGCTGCTCCACCCACCTCTGGCCTCCAGACTGTTCTCCATGCACTGAGGTTGCCCTGCTGGGGGTGGGAGTGTTCCTCTCCTGGAAATTTCAGTGGGACTCATCCCAGACAGGCACCAGACAGCCCAGGGTGGGAACTGAAGGCCCTGCTCCTCACTGACCAAGATGTTTCCCATTTCCCACTGGGAGGCAGCTGGTTGGGCTGCCCAGCTGTGAATTGTATAGTTCTGCTGTACTTTGGGACTTTACTAGGACTGGCTGAATTATTTTGGTTTAAATATGTTATTCCATCCATTCAGTTAGAATTGAATTTTCTAGGTGATTATACAGACTCTTCTGCCAGGCCATGATACTGTAGTAAGAGATTTCTGTTCTCTGTAATGTGCCCCTTGGTCCTTGGGTTGAGAATCATGTGCGCCTGGTTCCTGAGGGTGGTGGAAGCTGCCCTCTTCCCGCTCCCCTTGCTGTACCAGACATGTGGTTTGGAGTCCTGGCCTTGTATGTGAATGGTCAGTGGCACAGACTCCCCAAGAGATTGTATATTTGAAGGAGAAAAATAAACATTTTTGCTTGAAAACAGTGTGGAACAACATCTTTTTGTTATCTTCTGTCCACGTAAAAGCTGAACAGCCAGTCTCAAAGGGAGCATGGGGTGGGTAGCCCTGGCAGGCAGCCCTGCCCTGTCCTGACAGTTTCACTCTCAGCTCCATGCCTGCTGTCAACACCTTGCCCAGGAGGCCGAGGTGGCCATGAGGCGCCTGGGGGCTGAGTGGCGGGTACTGTCTTCCTGGCAGGAGCCGGGTGTGATTGACGCTGAGCCGACGTGGCTCAGAGGACGAGAGTGGGCTGTTGGGCGGGAACCCCATGCCAGCTCTGTGGCTTCGGGCCTAGGCTGGCTTGTTCATTTGGCTTTCAAACTCTGAATTTGAACTGCATTTAGATGTACAGTGGACTCTGCCCCATGGAGGGCCTGAGTCTCACAGCCAACTAAATGGTGTCTCTGACCCCTGTCCATGTTGGCTGTCTCACAGAAAGCCAGGTTTGTGTGACTCACTTTGGACAGAGCTGGGTGGGGGGCTGGGCCACCTGCCCTGGGGTCACCGGAGGGGCTCTGCTGTCCTGTAGGTGCAGGGCCTTGGTGCGGATTTGGGGAGGGCCCCGTGGAATTCAGCATGTTTTCCTGGCTCGCCGGCCCTGATGGCCTTATGGTCAGCAGCTGGTGCCCCTGCGTGTGTTCTGCATGTACTCAAGCTGGGGGTCGTGGTGCCTCCGGCTCCCCGCGGCTGGGGTGGCAGCCCTGGTCTGTTCGTCCTGCCTTTCCACCGAGACACGGTCAGGCTTCGTGGCCCTGGGCAGCTGCAGTGCTCCGCCTCCGCGCTAGCTCTGAGCAGAGGCCGGGCAGGTCGGGGGCGCTGCTCTGCCTGCTGTGCCCGTGGAGTCAGAGGTACCTTGCTCTCCAGGGCAGTGGGCCCGGCAAGGCCCTGCCTGGTTTGGGCGGTTGCTCAGTGTGGAAGGTGGCCAGATGGCAGAGGCAGCCTGGGGTATGTATGCATAGTGCCTGGGTCATGGTCCGGCAGCCCAGCCCTCCAAGGAGCGTGACCACTCTGGTGTCGCCATTCCAACTTCCAGGGCCTCGTGTGACCGCGTCAGGCCTGTAATGAGCTGTGGCGGTTTTGTTTTCTAGATTCTGAAAGTGAGAAGCCCGACTGAGCCCAGGCAGGCCGACCCAGACCCAGACGCCAGGCCCCGTGTCATCTCATGCAGAGAAGGGGAGCCCACACCTCGTGTCCGGTTCACGATGTTTTGTAACCACTTTCTAAGCATTTTTTATTCACAATTGGAAACACAAATGTAAGCAAGAATAAAAAATATTTTGGGGGAAACAGGACGTTGGTTTTTCAAACTCCTTTCTTGTGGTCCCCAGACAGGCAGGTGACCTGAGATGGTTGGTAAGTGAATGAGAGTGTTGGAGAAACTCCTGGGACCACACAGCGGGACAGGTCTGGGGGTAAGTATCCTTAGCTAAGGGGTTCCTGAGTGTGGTGATGAACACTTTAGATGGTGCTTTACAGTACACTGGGTAGCTCACGGTCCTTGTGTCCAGACAGCAGCTGGGATGGGTCAGACGTGTGATAAGGTCCCACCTCTTAGAGAAGCAGCTGAGGCTGTGGATCTCAGGCGGCCTGGCCCCAGTTTTCAGGCATTCTCCTCCTTCATACCCAGGGCAGCCCCCATTCTATGCAGAGCCCTGGAGGCATCAGACCCTTGGAGGCTGAACAGTGATGCCCATCTCTGGTGACGGCTCCCTGGCTCGCACAGACTTGGACCCTTGCGCACACAGCTCCATTCATTATGCTGCCCTTTGGGCTTCCTTACTCTGTCACATCAATCCACCAGGCACAGGACAGGCATCCACAGTGGCTTGAAATGGCCCTTCGTCCAGAATCCACATGCACCATTGGGAGGGGCCAGCCTCAGGTGTCAGACCCCTGGCTTTGGTGGGTGGTAGGATAGGCCCACTGGCCCTTGCAGGGCTGCATCACCACGGTGGTAGGGTGTCTGAAGCACAGTGTGAAAGACAGGAAACCTGCTAGTGGCCTCACAGGGTAACATGCAGTAGTAAAGTTGCAGCTTGGCCAGCAGGAATGGGGGCTCACACTGGGGCCTGGGGTTTGGGTAGAATTCAGGGGGTCCCACTCCTTGAGATGAGAAAATTGTATCTTTGTGTTAATTAATCTCTGACTTCAATTTAATGTTTCCTTCAGTGAAGAATGTGGTGTAGGGGCAGCAGCACCTGGGTTATGTCACCACTGGAGCCCACAGATGCTGTGTATAACATTGTAGTTGTCGCAGGTGTCCCCAAACGTCATTTATGGTCATCACACAGAATGCCAACCCCTGAGACTCAAGTCCTGTCCAGTTGGCTGATGAAAGCAGAGCAGCGCGGGCTTCCTGCCTCCCCACAGCTTCCCAGAGGGTGTGCGGGTGAGGTTTGGGGATGCACATGGGGGCTGCCTACCTCATCCCTTGCCAGCTCTTGGTGCTGCTGCCCGGGCCAAGTGGACATGCCCTCGTGTGTGCTCTCCTCTGTGATAAAGTAGAACAGGCCATTGTTCTGCCAGACATAATGACATCGTGTATTTTCATTGTGTTCATTTTGTCATTGTCTGTGGCTCCTGTTACTGGTTTTCTATTGATGGAAGTAATGCACAGCTTACGTTTTCAGACAGCAAATTTATTGAAATCATTTTAAGCAAGTAAGAGTGCAGGTGCTAATGGTAAAAATTGGTGGTAAGATAGTAGTAACTAAAGGTAAAAGCACACAAGCAAATGGTAAAAATTGCGAAGGCAGATGGCTGAAGTTTGGAAACCCAGCAGGGGCTCACAGGTAGTCGTAACAGCCCCTGGATGCGAACACCTGTGAGGGCCCAAGCTTCCTCCAGAATTTCTGAGTAGGCAACAGTCAGATTCCTTTACTAGGGGGTGTGTTTCTGGTGGGGCAAGGGGGAGAGATTGGGTTGGAACACCTGGACAGATTGAATACCTGTTCACACCACAGCATCACCGAGCACTTACCCACTTCCCCCAGCACATCTTTGGAGGAGGAGCCAGTGGGTACCTGACCACCTGGGACCCCAAGTAGCAGAGTCTGCCTCACCCTGATTCCAGGAGCAGCCAGGTCCTCCCTACAAATGGGGATGGCCCTCTGGAAGCAGCTCTGTTGCTGTATTAAGGCAGAGGGACAGGCCAGTGATGTTGATGGTCAAGCTACAACCCCAGGGGGGATCCTGCACATTGGTCTTCTGGGGCCCTGTACGCCCAGCCTCATCCACTGCTCAGAAATACCCAGTGGCTCTCTGGGGCCCCCAGGTAAACCTTAATCCCCTGTGTTGAAGTCTGAGGCTCTCGGTGGTTGGCCACACCTGCCAGATATGTCCCTCAGCTTCAGACTTGGCTGCTGGGACATGATTCGCCCACCCTAACTCTGCCCCCAGCTGCTCAAAGTCCTGCAACACCCTTGGAATCTCTCCTCCACTGAGCTCTGTCATGCGGCTGGCAGGAACATCTCACCAGACCCCCATAGGAGATCTTGGGTGTGTGTCTCATGTGTCACACTTCGTTTTAAGCCTCCTGAGGGCAGACCTTAAGGGCGTCTTCTGTATCCCACACCTTCCAGAACAGCTGTCAATGAACACAGCTGCTGCACAATGAATTGTTGCCAAAAGTAAAACTCTCCCTTTGAGTAGAAGTCTGCAGTAGCTTGTTGCTACTTACAGAATTCCTGGAATGGAAAAGACCCACCTTGTGCCTGGTGCCTCCCGCACAGCAGCTTCCAGGCTCAGCCCAGGCTTCCCACGACAGGGACAGCAGCATCGTCCAGGTTTGCCCTGAGTTCCCCCTGCAGGGCCATGGTGGTGAGCTGCAGGCTCTGCTTTTCATTCTCATTCTGTCGTGGAGGGCTCCCCGCAGCCCACTCCCTGGTGTCTGCTGTGGTATGTGAGCCTCCACTCAGGTTGAACAGCTTCAAATCTGAAATGTGCCTTTTATTAAAGGGCTGGTTTATTCTCCATGACCCAGGAAAACTTGGAGAAACAAAAGTAAGCATCCCCAAGGGTTCTGAGTAACAGGTTATGCTGTTCTAGCACTATATTTCCAAGTCGTAAACAATGTCATACTCTAGCCAGAGAGCCCAGCCTTGATGTTATGTCCTTTCTTTGGGAAATAAAACACATGGTGTCTTGGGCTGCAATAATAGAATATACCACAGGCTGGGTGGCTTAAACAACAGATATTTATTTCTCACAGTTCTGGAGGCCGGAAGTTCAAGATCAAGGTGCTGGCAAGTAGGTTTCATTCTGAGGCCTCTTTTCTTGGTGTATAGACACCATCATCTCGGTGTGTGCCCACATGATCTCTTCTTTGTGTGCATGTGGAGAGAGAATGAATGAGCTCTATTTTCTCTTCCTCTTCTTATAAGGACACGAATTCTATCATACCAGGGCCCCACCCTTATGACCTATTTAATCTTAATTACTTCCATAAAGGCCCTGTCTCCAGATATAGTCACATTGGAGGTTAGAGCTTCAACATGAACTTTGAGGGGGACACAAACATTCAGTCCACAACACATGGCTTACTAAATAATTTTAGTACACAATCTGTTTGTAAGATGGAAACTATACTTGTCTCTATTTGCACACACACACATTTTAAAACTAAAATTAAGTGAATACCAAATGTATATATACAGGGAGAGAAAGAAGGAGGGCGAGGGGGTCAAGACAAATTTGTGGCAGAAAACTGAAAGGAAACACCCACTGCTCCCTTTGCTGAGCCCCACATGAACTCATGGGGGAGATAGGGAACCCCTCCCCAACCCTAAAGCATCAGCATCGTGGGCTGGAGGGACAATGTCCAGTGGTGAACACACCAGGCCAGCTGCACAATGCTGGTCAGCACACCAATGCTGAGGGCCACAGAGCTCTTGGTTTAGAACTCAAATGGACAGAACTGCAGAAAAGAGAAAAAGGGGAACAAAGGACTGATGAGATAAATAAAAATCAAATTAGAAGATGATAGACTTTACCCTAACTATATCAGTAGTCACGTTTTGTAATGGTATGTAAATGCTCTGGTCACTTTGAGTAAAAGAAATTGTCACATTTGATTAAAAAATCCAATTTTATGTTGTGTACCATAAACATATTTTACATATAAAGACAAATAGGTTTGGGTAAAAGGATGGACCAAAATATACCATCCTAACATCAATCAAAAGGAAGCTACAGTGACTATTAATATCAAACAATGCAGGTTTCAGAGCAAAGCTTATTATGAGGGCAAAGATATAATTTCATAATGAAAACAGGTCAACTCACCAAGAAAACATACAATTCTAAATGTTTCTACCCCTAATAACAACTTCGAAATGTGGAAGAAAACAGAAGAGAAATAGACAAATTCACAATCACAGTCAGCTATTTGAATAAATGGCAGAGCAAGTAGACAGAAAGCCATTGTAATAGAGCCTGACTCCATTTTTGATGTCTGAGTGCTGACAGCTTTTAAGTCTCACCCTCCCTCTTCTTCTTCTCTGCATATCTCATCATGCTGATAAGAAGCCCTAGTGCTGCATCCCTTGGCACCATGGGAAATTCATGCTATAAGTGGAATCCCTCATCCTGACCCTACTCCCTAACCACCATAAAAACCCTAAGCCAGTCTCCCTTCCCAGCCAGTCTCCTTTCCCCACTCACTCAATCTGTTTTGGATCTTAAAGCCTCCTTATGTGAGAAACAAACCTTTTTATCCTTTCTCAACGTGTGTGTGTGTGCGTGTGTGTGTGCGCGCATGCATCATCAGTCTCAATATCCAAACCAAATTTGGGGTTAAGGTCCCTCTTGTTTCCGTGACATGACCACAACAATCACTAAGAGCACATAAGACTTGAACACCACTCTCAACCAGCTTGGCTTAACATTTCTAAGACTCCACCCACAGCAGACCACAAGTTCTTTTTATGTGTATGTGGTCCATGATAAGGCAGGTTCTGGGCCATTAAGATGAGTGATGATAAATTCTAAAGGATTCAAGTCATACCGACGACATTCTCCGACCACAATGGAATTAAATTAGAAGTCAAAAACAGATCTCTGGAAAACACCCAAATATTTGCAAATGAGGTAACACGCTTTTAAATAACCTATGGATTAAAAAGGAAATCAAATGAGAAATTAGAAAACAAATTAAACTGAATAAAAATGAAAATACAACATGTCAAAATTGGTGGGATATTGCTAAAACAATACTTAGGAGGAAATTGATAGCACTAAGCCTACATTAGAAAAGAAGACCAAACAAATGACTTCATCTTCCACCTTAAGAAACTAGCAGAGGAAGAAATTAAATCCAAAGTAAGCATAAGAAAATGAATAATAAAAATCAGGAAAACAGGAAAACAATAGAGAATATCAATGTAACCAAAAGCCAATACATGAGAAACTCAATAAAACTGAAAAACCTACACAGAAATCTCTTGCATTTCTATACACCAACAACAAAAGATCAAAAAGAGATTAAGGAAGCAATCCCATTCACCATTGCATCAAAAAGAATAAAATACCTACGAATAAACCTACCTAAGGAGGCAAAAGACCTGTACTTGGAAAACTCAAAGATACTGATGAAAGAAAGAAAAGATGACACAAACAGATGGAGAGATATACCATGTTCTTGGATTGGAGGAATCAACATTGTGAAAATGACTATACTGCCCAAAGCAATCTACAGATTCAATGCAATCCCCATTAAACTACCAATGGCATTTTTCACAGAATTAGAACCAAAAAATTTACAATTTGTATGGAAACACAAAAGACCCCAAATAGCCAAAGCAATCCTGAGAAAAAAAAACGGAGCTGAAGGAATCAGGCTCCCTGACTTCAGACTATACTACAAAGCTACAGTCATCAAAACAGTATGGTACTGGCACAATAACAGAAATATAGCTCAATGGAACAGGATAGAAAGTCCAGAGATAAACCCATGCACTTATGGTCAGCTAATCTACAACAAAGGAGGCAAGAATATACAAGAGAAAAGACTGTTTCTTCAATAAGTAGTGCTGGGAAAACTGGACAGGCACATGTAAAAAAATGAAATTAGAACACACCCTAACACCATACACAAAAATAAACTCAAAATGGATTAAAGTCCTAAATATAAGGCTGGATAATATAAAACTTTTAGAGGAAAACATAGGGAGAACACTCTGACATAAATCACAGCAAGATCTTCTTTGATCCACCTCCTAGAATAATAAAAATAAAAATAAACAAATGGGACTTAAACTTAAAAGCTTTTGCACAGCAAAGGAAACCATAAATAAAATGAAAAGACAACCCACAGAATGGGAGAAAATATTTGCAAACAAAGCAACCGACAAGGGATTAATCTCCAAAATATACAAACAGCTCATGCAGCTCAATATCAAAAAAACAACCCAATCAAAAAATGGGTGGAAGATCTAAATAGACATTTTTCCAGAGAAGACATACAGATGGTTAAAAAAAACATGAAAAGATGCTCAACATCACTACTCATTAGAGAAATGCAAATTAAAATTACAATGAGGTATCACCTCACACTGGTCAGAATGGCCATCATTAAAAAGTCTACAAACAATAAATGCTGGAGAGAGTGTGGGGAAAAGGAACCATCCTACACTATTGGTGGGAATGCAAACTGGTACAGCCACTGTGGAATAGAATGGAGTTTCCTTAGAAACTGAAAATAGAAGATGTAGTACATATATACAATGGAATATTACTCAGCCATTAAAAACAGAACAAAATAATGCCATTTGCAGTAACACGGATGGACCTACAGATTGTCATATTGAGTAAAGTAAGTCAGACATAGAAAGACAAATGTCATATGATATCGCTTATACGTGGAATCTAAAAAAGGGTACAAATGAACTTATCTACAAAACCAAAATAGAGTTACAGATGTAGAAAATAAACATGTTTACCAGGGGGTAAGGGGGATAGGGATAAATTGGAAGATTGGGATTGACACATACACACTACTATATATAAAATAGATAACTAATAAGGACCTACTGCATAGCACAGGGAACTCTACTCAATACTCTGTAATGGCCTATATGGGGAAAGAATCTAAAAAATAGTGGATATATGTATTTGTATAACAGATTAGCTTTTCTGTACACCTGAAACTAACATAATATTGTAAATCAATTATACCCCAATAAAAATTTTTTTAAAAACCCTGAAAAAGCACTAGCTAGACTGAAAAAAGAAGCCACAATTACCAATATGACAAATGAGAGAGATGACATCAAGACTGGTTCCATAAATATTAAAAACATTTAAAGGGCTATTACAAATATCTTTACACCAATAAATTTGATAACTTAGATGAAATGGACAAATTACTTGAAAGACACAAACCACCAAAGCTTCTCACCAAAGCTTACTTAAGAAGAAATAGATAAGCTGAATAGCCCTGTATATATGAAAAAATTTATTTTGTAGTTAAAAACTTTCCCACAGAAACAAAACTCCAGGTGCAGATGGCTTCACTGGTGAATTCCTCTAGATAAGGGAGAAATAATGCCAGTTCTATACAAACTGTTCCAGATAATTCTGATGCCCTTATCCTATGCCAAAGATATTAAAAAACCCCACAAAACCTAGAGACAAATATCCCTCATGAATAAAAATACAAAAATTCTAAACAGAATATTAGCAAATGGAATGCAACAATATATGAAAAGGATAATCCTTTTTGACTAAGTAAGTAGGATTCGTCTCAAGAATTCTTGGATGGTTCAACTTTCAACAATTAATACAACATTAACAGTTATACTACCAAAAACTATGAAATACTTAGGAATAAATCTGATAAAAGGTGTAAAAGACCTATATAACCTGTATTAAGCTGAGAGAAATCAAAGAAGACTAATAAATGGAGAGACATGGGTTGAAAGACACAATGTTGTTAAAATGTCAGTTCTCCAAATTGATCTACAGATTCAATGCAGTTCCAACCAAACTCCCAGGAGGTTTTTTGGAGGGTAGATATGAAAAACTGATTCTAAAATTCATGTGGGAAAACACACGAAAGACCTAGAACAGCCAAAGCAACTGTGAAAAAGAACAAAGTTGGAAGGTTAACACTACCTGATTTTAAAACATAGGAAGCAACAGTGACCAAGATTGTGTGCTAATGGCATCAAGATAGAATAATAAATAAATGGAACAAAAATAAAGAGCTCAGAAACAGACCTACACATATATGAGCACCTGATTTTCAACAAAATCACAAAGGCAAATCAGTGAAGAAAGGATAATCTTTTCAACAAATGATGCTGGAACAGTTGGATATCCATGTGTAAAAAAATAAAACTTTCATCCATATTCACCATATACAAAAATCATATTAAAATGGATCGTAGTCCCGAATATAAAACCTATAAGTGTAAAACTTTTTGGAAAAAATTAGAAAAAATCTTTATGACCTTGAGCTATACAAAGATTTATTAAATATAACACCAAAAGCACAATACATTTTTAAAAACTGATGAAGTGGAATTCACTAAAATTAAAAACTTCAAAAGGCAGTCTTAAGAGAATGAGAAGACAAGCCATAACTGATACCTGATAAAGAACTTGTATCCAGACATAAAGAATTCTAAAAATGCTATAGTAAGAACATGAACCAATTTTTTTAAACGAGCAAGGGATCTAAAGAGATACGTCACCAAAGAAGAGATATGGATGGCAAACAAGCACATGACAAACTCTCAATATCATTAGTCATTACAAAAATATAGATTAAAACCTCAGTGAGATGCCACTACACACAGTGAAATGGCTAAAACACCAACCACACCAAGTGCTGGTGAGGATGTGGAGGAACTGGAACTCTCACACTGCTGGTGGGAATACAAAATGGTGTGAGTACTTTGGGAAACATTTTGGCAGCTTCTTACAGAGTTAAATGTATATTTACCCTATGACCCAGCCATTCCACTCCTGGGTGTTCACCTAAGAGAAATGAAAGCAGTCCTCACAGAGACTTACCGACAAATGTTCACACCAGCTTTCTCTAGACTAGCCAAGAACTGGAACACCCGACTGTCCCTCTGCACCCTGGAGTACGTGTGTGCTCCATCTTGACATTTGATGCTCAGCAACAGGGAGGAATCAATTACCAAGATGCCCAGCAACATAGATAAATCACAAATTATGCTGAGTGAAGAAGCTCAACAAAAGAGGAGACTGCCATGTGATTCCATTCATATACAATTGTAGAAAATGCAAGCTGACTTTCATAGTGATGGGAAGACCACCAGTAGTTGCCTAGGGAGGGGCTGGGAGATGGCAGAGAGCAGAGGGAAACTTCTGGAGGCGAACGATGACTCTGCTCTATTAGTGGAGATATCACCAGTGTATATGTATGTCAAAATTTATCACACTCTACATTTTCAATATGTATGGTGTGGTGTGTTGTAGTCATTTATACCTCAGTAAGCTGCTACCCTTCAGTGCCCACCTACACCTTCCCATGCAGCCCAGATCCTTACTCTGGCTTGAGTCCCAACTGGCTTGTGCCTCTGTTGTCTTTGTCACCTTGAGCATTAGTTATTCTGATCATTAGTTACTCTGCATTGTTTTGTTTCTTTCCTGATTTCCTGTCTTTCCAGAGTAGAATGCATGTTCCACCACAACGGGCCTGCTCTGTTTACCTCTTGGGCCCTCAGGAGTTCTCAGTGGCTCTTAGCTGGTGAATGAATGGGTTGGTGGTTGGGGAACGAGCATGGTCCACATGGAGCTGGAGAAAGAACAGGCCCCACGGGCTGCCGCAAGGAGAAGCCAACCTGGAGCTGGCCAGCATGGCTGAGGTTGGGGAGGCTGCTGGGGCCTCGGGAATGCAACTTGCAGGGCTCTGGTCCTGGGCAGGGGCTGCTCCTGCCTTGTTCAGAGGTCAGAGGCCAGGAAGGGGATTGTGGCCCGGCTGTGGTAGGCAGAGGGGTGGGGGTGATAGAGACTGCCACGTGCTGGGAGATGGCTTTGCCCGGCCTGTGCTCGGATTACCTCTCTCAGTCGCCATTATACGGGGCAGACTCAGGCATGGCACCTCAGACGCCTCAACACCCGACTGGTAAGTGACGGGATAGAGATTTGAACACTGACACCCTGCTGCATGGCCTTCCCCATTTCTTGGTCTATGTCAGAGTCAAGTTTTTGAAGCTTCTATCTCACATACATCTTCCAGCAAATTGCAGCATTTTGCCCACCATCTGGACCACTGGCCTGGGTCATAACAGGTCAGAGTAAGACTGCATTGCCTCTGGTTTCAGTACTCTGGTATCTCCCCAAGCTCTAGTAGGGGCACACCACTCCCCAGCAGGTCAGTGCTATTGGCAAGAGAAACTGTGCTGGCCATGCAGGGCACATGGTTTGAATGGGGCAAATGTGAAGTAAGGGCTGGCCTGGAGCCTCTGTATCCAGCGTTCTTTTCCTACTCATCTGGTCAGCTTGGCGAAGGGCAGTGACAAATCCTGGGATGCCACAGTCACCCAGAGAGGAGAAGGGAGTCAGCCATCCTGTCCTCCGCAGGCACCTCCTCTTGAGTCCATGAGCATGCAGGGCTCCAGCTCCAACCAGCACTCCACCAGAATGCTTTGTGTGGCCAGGACTGCTTTTCTAAGTGGAGCCAAAAACCTCAGTTTTTTTTTTTTGTTTTTTTTTTTTAAATTTCTAGACCCCTCAGTCACATGCTATATATCAGCATCAGTGTTCCCTATGTTTTCTGTTTTTTTTTTTTTTTTAAACTTTGGGTTTATTTATTTATTTATTTATGGCTGTGTTGGGTCTTCGTTTCTGTGCGAGGGCTTTCTCTAGTTGCGGCAAGTAGGGGCCACTCTTCATCGCGGTGCGCGGGCCTCTCACTATCGCAGCCTCTCCTGTTGCGGAGCACAGGCTCCAGGCACGCAGGCTCAGTAATTGTGGCTCACGGGCCTAGTTGCTCCGCGGCATGTGGGATCTTCCCAGACCAGGGCTCGAACCCGTGTCCCCTGCATTGGCAGGCAGATTCTCAACCACTGCGCCACCAGGGAAGCCCAAAACCTCAGTTTTTATATTGATATAATTGGAAGTAAATTGTATTCCTTAAAAAAAAAAAAAAACAACTGTATGCCAGAACAAATCACCATATGTGAGATTTGCTTCAAAATCACCCAGGGCAAAGGCAGTGGGTGAGTGTAGAGATAGTGTACTAGTCAGCTTGGGCTGCCCTTACAAATACTGCAGATGATGCGGCTCAAAGAACAAAAACTTATTTCCTCAGAGTTCTGGAGTCTGGAAGTCTGAGATCAAGGTGTAGGCAAGGCTGGTTTCTCCTGAGGCCTCTCTCCTTGGCTTGTAGATGGCCATCTTCTCCCTGTGTCCTCACATGGTCATCTGTCTGTGTGTGTTGTGTCCTAATCTCTTCTTATAACGATGTCAGTCATATTGGATTAAGGCCCACCCATAAAAAGACACCATTTTACCTTAATCACCTCATTAAACACCCCACCTCTAAAAATGGTCACATTCTGAGGTCCTGGGGGTTAAAATGTCAGCATATGAATTTTGTGGGGGACACAGTTCAGCCTATAACACATGGTAAAATGAGACATTAACTGGTCATTGTAGAGTTGGCCATGGGTCCAAGGGGCTCATCATTATATTACACTCTCCAGTTAGCAGATATTTGAACGTTTCCCCCCAAACAATACAAGACTTTGTTCAAGCCACACCACACCTGTTTGCAGGCTGCCTTGGGCCACAGGCCCAGCTGTATGGCCTCAACAGAGAAGGTGCTGTGCTCACGGCAGAAGCCAGCCTGGCCTGCCCCCTAATGAACCTTCAGAAGAGAAATTCATGGAGTCCTCTTGCTTGCCTTCCTTGGCCTTTGAGAGAAACAGCTCTCACCCCACATGGGAAAATCAAGAAGTCTTTGTTCCCTTTATGTGATGCGTAACCTATCATATCATAACTGGTGTGCACACTTCTCCTGTCCCCCAGCTTGGTGGGACTAGGAGTGAGGGCAGATGGAAGGCCATGCTCCCAACTCTCCTGAGGGGTGAGGAGCCTGTGCAGGGAGAGTGGGGTCTGTTTTTAGGGTCTCACTAGAGCTGTAAATAAAATACTCTCTGGTTCTGACATTATTTATTTCCAGAGGTGTTTGGAGGACTCTGAAAATAACTGCAGAGTGTATTTTAAAACTTCTCGGTGGCTGAGCTCAAAAAAAAAAAAAAAAAAAAAGAGAGGAATGGGCCTGTAATTGTCTTGTTCTCACAGGCCCTTGCTTTTCCTGTGCAGTTATGTGGTCAGTAGACATCAGAAGAAAATTATGTGTTTGTGCTCAGTGCAACAGAGCTCTTATTCAAAGCAGGCCCTGACCCCTCAATGTGAAGTCTTAGTAAAACCTGAGTTGGGACTGGCTTTTAAACACCCAGAATGTCAATGCTGAAGGCACCTCCAACCTTGTAAGGGTTGGATTCTTGGCCAACCTGCTTGTTTCATAGGATGGGAAACTGAGTCAGAAGCACCCTCTGTCCCATGCCCCTGTTCTATTGTGTCATGTGCTATAAAACACAGCTTTGGAGAGGTTCTTTTGTGTTTTGTTTTTACTGGAAATGGGAGCCACCTGGGCTGAGTGGGGTTGCTGCCACGGTCAGGAGAAGACTGTGGGTGCGGAGCTCTGCCTGCCTCCCAGCATTCTCAGCGCTGGCCCTGGGAGGTGCACCTGGAACCACCCAAGATGGGCTCATGTGACTCTGCAACGAGGTTTCTGACCTCAGGCCTGGGGGCCCTCGTGTCGCATGTGGACAGGGCCACCTGTTGGGTCCCAGCTCCTAGCTGCACTTTGTACATGGGCGCGAACCTGGAGCTTTATCTTGGAGACTGAGGGAGGAAGTGGCTGCCCTGCCCCCAGGACCAGCACCAGGTGGCTGGGACAGCTGGGCCAAGGGAGGCCTGGCACTGGGTACCCATGCGTGGGCCCAGGGCCAAAATGAAACAGGCCATGGATTTTGATACAAAATCTGATTTGTGAATATGGGGACTCATCCAATCCAACAAGGCCAAAAAGCAGAGCAAAAGTCTGTGTGATAGATGAGGCCCAGGAGCCTCCAGTCTACAATTTTTAGGTTTGACTGTTTGGAAACTTATCTGAGCCCTGTGCTACCAGAATACAGAGATCTCTATAAATCCTGCCCCCTACTATGTCCCACCCTCCTCCACGTGACAGGTGAGGCTTGCTGTCTGTGACCATGAGACTCGTGGTGACACCTGTGCCCCTGGGACAAAGCCATTCCCTTTCTGGCTGAAGCTGCTGACCAGGAGGTTCCTTTCTCCTCTCAGAACAGACACAGCCCTGCCCCCCACCCCACCCCCACCCGGCCCCTCTGGCAACACCTTCCTCCTCTCATGGTTGATTAGCAGAGATTTGAGTGCTTTGTCCCCTGAAACCAGCTAGAGGCAGAGAAAACCGTTTCCTGTGATTTGGGCTGACTGAGACTTCTGCAGAGTGCAAACCATTCACTTGTAAATCACCCACCTGTACATCAATTACCCATGAGTCAATCATTAAATCACTCACCTGTAAATCACCCCCTGTAAGTTAGCCACGTGCCCATCACCTACATGTAAACCAATCACCTGTAATCAACCACCTGTAACCTATCTCCTCTCCTTGCTACTGCAACAGCTTGAGTAACAACACCCCGTTCACTTGCTGGGTTTTTTTTTTTTGGCAGGTTCAAACCTTGCAGACAGGGCTGAAGGGCTGGGATGGAGTTGTCCAATGGCCTGGTCAGGGGTGAAGTGAGCTGCCCCCACCCCAGCTGGTCAGCATGACTGGGCAAGAGTGCTCAGGTGTGGAGGCAAGCCAACCCTCTAGGTGGGTGGGCAGGTGGGCTTCCGGCTCCTCAGCCCCGCTTGGCCCCTTAGGTGCTGGGCTAACTGGGCTTCTGGGGCCAGTTCTTTGCATCTCCAAATGACGGCATTTGAGATATATAAATCCTGGGTGAAGAGTTTAAATAAGCTTTCTCCACAATAGTCTGCTGTATTACGTTAAACTGAGAACGCTGGTTACTTCTCAAAACTTTTCATTAAAGATTTCCCCAGGGATCTATAAACATCAATTAAGACACTGACAAGCCCTGAGGCCCAGAAGATAACCAGAATCCCAGAGAGTGGGACTGGGAAGCCAGCTGGCTAGCTGATGGGTTCTGCTTCTGTTGTTGAGCCCAGATAGATGGCAGGGACAGCAGCATGGCGGCCACCGACCGAGCCTGCAAAGACTGCTTGGCAAGCACTGTGGCCTCCCGACCCCATGACGCTCCCTTTTAGAACCCAGCTTCCAAAGGGAAAGTCCTTCCCTTTGGGTTCATACAGACTTGGCTGAGGAGCAGGGCAAGGTCAGCTACTCACCAACAGGTCCGGGCCAGCAGGGACAGTGCCGTGGAGGATGGCCAGGCATGGGTGTGCCTTTCTAAGTCCTATACAGGCAGCATGCAGTGACCGAGGGTTTCTGTGGGATCTCATGGGGCTAAATGCCAACACCTGAATAATTCTGACCTACCTGGCTTCCATCCCTCAGAAGGCCAACAAAAGTAACATAGTCACGAAACTTTTTCTGTAAAAAATATTAACTTTGTTCATTACAAAATTGTTTCAAGATAGCAGGCTGAGCACATGCTGCAGTTCCCCCACCCACCGCCAAATTCATGCAAAAGTATACAGTGTAATAATGAAGGCCAAATTCAGAAGAGAAGCAAGCATGGAGACTGGAGGTTGTGAGGAGCCACTGAAAGATGGAGAGTAGACTCGGAGTCTCTGAAGGACACTGCAAAAGGTGGGATCAATACCAAAGTCACCAGTGCTTAGAAGCAGAGGGGCCTGGGGCTCAGGTAGTATAGAGGGACCATAGGAGCCACCCAGCAGGATGACCCCCTTCCCATCTTCTGTTTCCTAAGGGTGAAGCAAGGAATGCCTACCTTGGTCAGGGTTGGGGAAAAAGAGAGAGAGGCAGGGAGAGAGAGAGAGAAAGAGAGAGAGGGAGAAACAACACAAGAACTTACATCAGAGGAAACTGAGTTACTAGAGCAAGATGAAGATTTTCAAAAGATATGTGTAGCTAAGAGATAGAGAAGTGTGTTCACTTGTGAAATACAGAGAGATGAAAAATAAAAACTGTAGATTTGAGAACAAATCATTTCTAAAGTTAGAAGCTTTAGAAATAAAAATTGGAATGTATAACTTGGAATATTAAAATAACTTCATAAACTTAAATAAAAGAAGAAAGTGAAGAAAAAATTATTCACGATTCTATTCCAAAAGATACACATTTCATACTATTGGTGAATTTTCTTCCAGACATACACACACACTAACCAAAATATTAGGATTCTATGTATATATACATCTATTATTTTGTAAGTTTTTATAGTTAACAGCATAATACATCTTTCTATGACCTTAGACCTAATTCTGACCTACAAGGAAAAAATTGCTGGTTAATTATAAGTAATGAAAACTGCCAGAGGATATGATGATGTTATGTGGGTATTTACGTGACCAAGAAAGAGAACACTGGGTGTCATCAAATATTCTCTAGATTTAGAAAAACTAATTCCAAAAATTTCACAGAAAGGGCACAGATCTAAGTTTCTGCCTTGAGAGAGTAAGTCTTTCAAAAATAAACTCTGACCCTTTAATCATTAATTATTTTAGTGAATAATAAACCAACATAACCACAAGGAAATAAATGAGAATAAAAATAGTCCTAAGAGAGGCACAAAGCAGAGTATAGTCAGGAAACAGGGCTGAGCTGATGTTGAGGAGGGGAATTTTCTTTTATGAGAGAAGGGGAGAGAGAGGGAGACAGAGGCAGAGGGAGGAGAGAGAGAGTGTTACTTCCTGGACTAGATATAAAGTTATTGGATGATGGAGAATGCAAAACTCAGGGACTCCTGGCTCCAAGACCAGTGTTTTACCCCCAATAAATGATGGGTCATTTTTTTAAACTTTTTATTATTTTTTTTATTAAGTACAGTTGATTTACAATATTGTGTTAGTTTCAGGTGCACAGCAAAGCGAGTCAGTTATAGATGTATATATTTTTTTCAGATTCTTTTCCATTATAGATTATTACAAGATATTTAATATAGTTCCCTGTGCTATACAGTAAATCCTTGTTGTTTATCTATTTTATGTATAGTACTGTGTATCTATTAATCAATGATGGATCATTTTGTTGCTATAAAACACACAAATAGTTAGATCTGACCTAGCTGTTGTTACCAGACGCAACGTGTCCGTTGCTTGGGGTGCACGGCCAATGAACACACAAGTGCTTTTGATTAAAGCAGAAGCATTTATTAATTGTGACAAGTAGGGAGGCAGGGAGATAGCTCTCAAAGCACAGTCTCCCCGTGTGGTTGGGCGGGGCGGAGGGTGGGGCAGGGTTAAGCCTGGGGGTATGCACATTCATGAAAGGGCAGACAGATCATCCGTAAGTATTGTAATGAGGCAAAGGTTACTCTAGGTTGCCAAAAACTGCAAGCAAGCAGGTGGTTGGTTGTTTGCTAACACTGTGGTATCTTGTTGACTTGGAATGTACTGTAACCTTTTCGGATCATCAGGTGTTTGGAACATTCTGCCATTTAATAGTTAGTTTCTACAAAACAAAGCACACTTTGGTTTAAACCCATTGCTTCCCTACCACTGCCTAACTAACACTATAAGGCCCCTGCCACTGAGGATTATTTGCTCTCAGTATCCCAGAGCATCCAGCAGGCCACCGAGAGCTCCCTCTCCAAAATAGAAGTCAGGAGCCACATGTGGCTATTTGCATTTAAATTAATTAAAATGCAATAATATTAAAAATTCAGATCCTCATCACACTAGCCACACTTCAAGTGCTCAAAAGCCACATGTGACTGGTGGCCACCATCTGGGACAACCCAGGGCATTTATGTCATCACTGGAAGTTCTATTGGAACTTGCAGTTCTATAGGAGTCTTAAAATAAATTATTGTTATTTATCTGAGAACACAACTTATTAGGTTTCATCTTAAGTGTGTTCACCTCCTTTCCCCCACCCCTTGAACGGAATTCAGACTTTGTCTAATCAGCCCTCCCTGACAGTTTGAGGAGAATTCTGGCTCCAGCCATCCTGTGTGGGGTTGGGCGCAGGTTTGAAGGGGCACCAGTTGGAGGAGGGAACAGGGGAATAAAGGGAAATGTTTTAAATCATGCATGGATTAAGTTGAATTTCCCAAACATTAGTTGTTCAGTACTCCTCTCACAATGTTTTGTTGTGTCTAAGAGATATGAATTCCTATTTTCTTTAAACCAGCTCATTTTTCTCAACATAACCTTGTTCTAAATGGTATTAGTAGGATACAGTTTAGAATATAATTTTTTGTTTTAATTGTTGTTTGTCTAATTTGTATTAAAATAAACACAGCTATTAAAATAGATATGTCCACTTTTTTGGTAGTGAAATGTGGTTTTATTAGCATATTTGGACTACTGGGGGTCCGTGTAACACACTCTGGTATGCCCTGGATTATGTTTGCAGAGAAACATAAGTGAAAAGTTTGCCCTTGTTAGAATGACTTCTGATGGATAACTTGTGCTCTGAGTATTATGTACTCCGGGGCTGAATGTGTGGGCCCTACTTTATCAGGATGCTCACATCTAGCAGGTGGTCCTGGCCAGACTGTAAAACTCTCATGTGTAGAAACTTTCCTAATCCTGGAATGCCTGATTCTCATTCCCATATGAAAACACAGAAGCTTGGAGGTTTAGGAGCCCATCCCAGGTCATAAACAGCGGGTGGGACTTGGGTGTCCCTGGCCTAGAAGCACGTAGACATGCTTCCCTGAGTGTCCAGCCCTCACTCGACCCTGGCTGTTGGCAGACTGATGGCGTTGGGCTGCAATGTTACACGTCTCTGGTTGCCTCGATGTTACTCATGTGCTCAGTTTGGAAATGTCCCAACTTTGCATGGGGCTGACTATGTGGAATGATTTAGCTTCTTACTTTATTTGAGAAGCTGAATGTTGGATTTATTTTGTTTCAGTGCAAAGTTGACTTCCTGTCTTCCCATACCTCCTGCTCCACACATGCAACCACACATTCAAAATGTCAGAATCAAAAAGGAGAATATAAGCCTGGATATTTTGGTAGGTTTGTGAGGAAAAAGATAGTTGTCAGGGATCAGTTCTGGGTCTGTTCACAACAAATATCTCAAGGAGCTCTACTGACAAACCTTCACAGCATGGCAGGACGTTCTCAGCTTTAGACCTTCCCGGTGCAAGACCCATGTTATCTGTGTTCAAGCATGTTACAAAGATGTGCACTGGATGGGAAGGCCACATGAGCCGCCATTGTATCTCCATCAAATCCCCAGCTCCCAGCACATGGTAAGCACTCAAAAACCATTTCTGGGATAAATGAAAAGAGCAGGGCTCCGACTAGAGAGATTGACCCATGAAGGAGCAGTGACTAGTGAGAAAGCCTGACCAGTGAGAGAGACTGACCAGGAAAGCAAGAGCATTATGTTCCAGGCCCTTCCTCCCACTCACGCTGTGAGACTGACCCATGACTTGGCTCTCTGCATTTCCAATTCTCAGCTATAAAAATGCTCTCTACTATATCCAGGCAGGGTCTAGTCCTGTGTGCTGAGGTGGAGTCCTTGCTCTCAGGCCTGGTGGAGGCAGGCTCAGACACTTGTAGCCAACTGCAGCTTGCAGTGACCTCGAGGAATACGCCACATGGGGTCCCAGACCCAGACGGTATAACTTGAAATTTATCCCAAGATCTGAGCCACAGGAGGGGTGACAGTCCTCCTGAGGGTGGGGGACACATTTTACTTGCTTGGCCAAGAGACCGTCACATTCCCCCAGGAGACCTGAAACACAGAGCAAGGGAAAGGAAGACCAGTTTACCTGAGTGTGCTGCCCGACATGCTGGCCAGGTCACTGTGAGGTCTGGGCTCTGTCTCCTCTGGGCTCCTCGGACAAGTTTCCCTCCGGGACCCTCAGAGCCCTGGGCATGCCAGCAGCTGCCTCTCCCTCAAGAAAGCAGCCATGGCTCCCAAGATCATGTGTGTGTCTTCTTCTCACGGTTATTAACAGACTTTTGGATTGTCCTGGAGCTCCCTGCAAACCAAATGTTGATTGAAGGAAGAGATGTTATCTGACCAGCTAATCAGACACACAATCTGGAGGAAGATAAAATCAGCTGTTTTGCCTTGTGATGGGTATGCACTGAGCCACAGGAGCAAGGAAACCACCTCGTTTTCATGATTTAAAAACAAACAAACAAAACAAAACTGACAAGAACAAAGAGTGTCCTTCTTGTATCTTTTTTTTAATTTAAAAAAGTATAAGCTTTACTGGCATATAATTGACACACAATTATACACATATTTAAAGTGTACAATTTAATAAGTTTGAAGTACGTATACACCTGTGAAAACATCACCACAATCAAGAGAGTGAACTTATTAGTCATTTCCAAAAATTCCCTTGGGCTCCTTTGTAATCTTTCATTCCTCTCCCTAGCAGCCGCTGATCTGCTTTTTGTCGTCAAAGATTTGTTACATTTGCACTTTCCAGAGTTTTCCATACAGGGAACCAATGATACAATATAACTCTTTTTTGTCTAGCTTCTCACTCAACACAATTATTTTGAGAGTCATCCATACTGTTTT
Organism: Balaenoptera ricei; assembly: GCF_028023285.1. NCBI lineage: Eukaryota > Metazoa > Chordata > Mammalia > Artiodactyla > Balaenopteridae > Balaenoptera > Balaenoptera ricei. The sequence continues at coordinate 25,382,115 of NC_082644.1, forward strand.
GTGTATAAATACTTCGTCTCTTTTGATTGTTGAGTTGAATTCCATCATACAGGTGGACCACAATTTGTTTATGCATTTACCTGTTGATGGGCTCTTTCTAGATCTTGGCTATTTGCAAGTAAAGCTACAGAGCCTGGAGTTCATAAATCAACCCTCAGAGAGCAGGGCCCTTCACCAGCTCTTGGGCCCCTCGTGCAGGCCCTTCTCCAACAGCTGCTGTATTCAGGGATGGCAAGACGTGCAGCAGCCAGGTATTCCCCAGGCTCAGTCTACTCCTGCTTCCCCCACGATGTGCTGCACCAGTTAGTATGCCATATACTTTCTCTGTTCCATTTAGGGGCCAGGACTCAGTGAGTTGTCACTGAGTCCTTGAGACAGAGACCAATGTGGAGCATGGGGTAGAAATGTATGCCAAATGCATACAGCTACTCCTTCTTCTTCTGAAAGGTACACACCACTTCTGAAAGGTACACACACACATCTTCTGAAAGGTACACACCACTCCTGGTGACTGAATATACCCAGAGTTCTACTGCCGTGTTAAAACAATAAAGAAATCAAGAGCTTCCTGAGAGGTGCTGGGTACTGGACTAAACAATGTGGTCAGTGCCAGGACTATGCTCATCTCTCTAGCTTCTGAAAAGGGGAGGAGTAGTTGTGTACTGATTTGGTCCTCACTGGGCATTTTAAAGATTTGGCCTGAATGTCTTTACACCGGGCAGGACTCTCCCGTTTACCACAGACCCACCACTCTGTATTGTCTTAGACCTGGTTGGGCTTCATTTATTCTATGACCTGCATGAACCCTGTAGGCATTTGGAAGGTACTGATTCAATCCAAACCTTTTATTCTAAAGATAACAAAACAGACACAGAGGACTTAGGTGTCTGACTTAACGAAGTTCATGCAGCAGCTGCATTGTTTGGAGCCCAAGTTTTCTAAATTTTATACCACTAGTATTTTGCTGTATCTCTTAGTTGGGTATGAATGGAGGAGTCAGAGAGTGTCCTGAATTGGAATGTAAAAAAGATAGTAAGATGGGGAGCTTCCAGGCATGGGAGGATGGAAGAAATTTCAACAGCCCAATTGTACACAGAGATTGCTCTGACATGCTTATGATGAAGCTTGTCCTCAGAAAGCACTCTAGACCTGCCATTCCAGGAAGAGATACCATAGACCTACTTCTCCCTGTCCCTACCCTCTAACTACAACTAAATAACCTGAAAATAACTCAACAGACAATCATAAAAGGACTCAGAATAGTAGAAAGAGGAGGGTACACTGGTTAGGAACTTTAGCACTTGAAGAACAACATGATGAGTTTCCTAGATCTTATTTTTAATCTCATATACATGCAGATCTGGGTGCTGGGGACCCTACACTTGGTGAAACTGTGACTTCCTGTAATTTTACAGGACTGAAGGGTAAATACATCCTCAGATGAAGAAAAATTTAGAGAATTTGTTGCTAGCAGATCCACCCCAAAAGAATGATAACGGAAGCTCTCCAAACATAAAGTAAATGATAACAAATGAAGGATTTAGAAAGGAAAGAACAATGGAAAGGGTAAAAATATGGATAAATATAATTAATATACTTGTCCCTATGAATTTTAAGATCATATCTGATGGTTGATGCAAAGATAATAACGACAACAATTGTGGAGCTGGAAACAATTATATTCAAAAAGTAGAGAAGGTAAAAAAACCTAAGTGAAAGTAAAATTTCAATATGTGAAATGGTAAGAGTCTGATATCTGTAGGCTATGATAAATTGTTTATGTATTGGGTTGGCCAAAAAGTTCCTTCTGTTTTTAAGTAAAAATAAACGACACATTTTTCATTTTCACCAACAATTTTATTGAACAACGTATTCATCATTTTGTTCCACTACCTTCTGCCATTTTTCAGGCAACTTCATAACTCTATCTTCCCAAAACTTTTTATATTTTTGAGCAAAGAACTTTTCCAGGTGCCTTTTACAGTCTTCCAAGGAATTGAAATTTTTTCCATTAAGAGAATTTTGTAAAGACCGAAATAAATAGAAATCTGAAGGTGCAATGTCTGGAGCAATCAGAACTTCCCAGACAAGCTGTAACACTTTTTGCCTGGTCATCAAAGAAACATGAGGTCTTGCGTTATCCTGATGGAAGATTATGCATTTTCTTTCGTTTTTTTTTTTTTAAACATCTTTATTGAAGTATAATTGCCTTACAATGGTGTGTTAGCTTCTGCTTTATAACAAAGTTAATCAGTTATACATATACAATATGTTCCCATTTCTCTTCCCTCTTGCATCTCCCTCCCTCCCACCCTCCCCATCCCACCCCTCTAGGTGGTCACAAAACACCGAGCTGATCTCCCTGTGCTATGCGGCTGCTTCCCACTAGCTACCTATTTTACATTTGGTAGTGTATATATGTCCATGACACTCTCTCACCCTGTCACATCTCACCCCACCCCCTCCCCATATCCTCAAGTCCATTCTCTAGTAGGTCTGTGTCTTTATTCCCGTCTTGCCACTAGGTTCTTCATGGCCTTTTTTTTTTTTTTTCCCCTTAGACTCCGTATATATGTGTTAGCATACTGTATTTGTTTTTCTCTTTCTGACTTACTTCACTCTGTATGACAGACTCTAACTCCATCCACCTCATTACAAATACCTCCATTTCATTTCTTTTTATGGCTGAGTAATATTCCATTGTATATATGTGCCACATCTTCTTTATCCATTCATCTGTCAATGGACATTTAGGTTGCTTCCATGTCCTGGCTATTGTAAATAGAGCTGCAATGAACATTTTGGTACATGACTCTTTTTGAACTATGGTTTTCTCAGGGTATATGCCCAGTAGTGGGATTGCTGGATCGTATGGTAGTTCTATTTGTAGTTTTTTAAGGAACCTCCATACTGTTCTCCATAGTGGCTGTATCAATTTACATTCCCACCAACAGTGCAAGAGAGTTCCCTTTCCTCCACACCCTCTCCAGCATTTATTGTTTCTAGATTTTTTGATGATGGCCATTCTGACCGGTGTGAGATGATATCTCATTGTAGTTTTGATTTGCATTTCTCTAATGATTAATGATGTTGAGCATTCTTTCATGTGTCTGTAGGCCATCTGTATATCTTCTTTGGAGAAATGTCTATTTACGTCTTCTGCCCATTTTTGGATTGGGTTGTTCGTTTTTTTGTTATTGAGCTGCATGAGCTGCTTGTAAATCTTGGAGATTAATCCTTTGTCAGTTGCTTCATTTGCAAATATTTTCTCCCGTTCTGATGGTTGTCTTTTGGTCTTGTTTATGGTTTCCTTTGCTGTGTAAAAGCTTTTAAGTTTTGGCTTCCCTGGTGGCGCAGTGGTTGAGAATCCGCCTGCCAACGCAGGGGACACGGGTTCGAGCCCTGGTCTGGGAAGATCCCACATGCCGCGGAGCAACTGGGCCCGTGAGCCACAACTACTGAGCCTGCGCGTCTGGAGTCTGTGCTCCACAATGAGAGGCCGCGATAGTGAGAGGCCCGCGCACCGCGATGAAGAGTGGCCCCCGCTCGCCACAACTGGAGAAAGCCCTCGCACAGAAACGAAGACCCAACACAGCCAAAAATAAATAAATACATTTATTTAAAAAAAAAAAAAGCTTTTAAGTTTCATTAGGTCCCATTTGTTTATTTGTGTTCTTATTTCCATTTCTCTGGGAGCTGGGTCAAAAAGAATCTTGCTGTGATGTATGTCATAGAGTGTTCTGCCTATGTTTTCCTCTAAGAGTTTGATAGGGTCTGCCCTTACACTTAGGTCTTTAATCCATTTTGAGTTTATTTTTGTGCATGGTGTCAGGGAGTGTTCTAATTTCATACTTTTACATGTACCTGTCCAATTTTCCCAGCACCACTTATTGAAGAGGCTGTCTTTTCTCCACTGTATATGCTTGCCTCCTTTATCAAAGATAAGGTGACCATATGTGTGTGGGTTTATCTCTGGGCTTTCCTCCTGTTCCATTGATCTATATTTCTGTTTTTGTGCCAGTACCAAACTGTCTTGATTACTGTAGGTTTGTAATATAGACTGAAGTCAGGGAGCCTGATTCCCCCAGCTCCATTTTTCGTTCTCAAGATTGCTTTGGCTATTCGGGGTCTTTTGTGTTTCCATACAAATTGTGAAATTTTTTGTTCTAGTTCTGTGAAAAATGCCAGTGGTAGTTTGATAGGGATTGCATTGAATCTGTAGATTGCTTTGGGTAGTAGAGTCATTTTCACAATGTTGATTCTTCCAATCCAGGAACATGGTATATCTTTCCATCTATTTGTATCATCTTTAATTTCTTTCATCAGTGTCTTATAATTTTCTGCATACAGGTCTTTTGTCTCCTTAGGTAGGTTTATTCCTAGATATTTTATTCTTTTTGTTGCAATGGTAAACGGGAGTGTTTTCTTAATTTCACTTTCAGATTTTTCGTCATTAGTGTATAGAAATGCAAGAGATTTCTGTGCATTAATTTTGTATCCTGCTACTTTACCAAATTCATTGATTAGCTCTAGGAGTTTTCTGGTAGCATCTTTAGGATTCTCTATGTATAGTATCATGTCATCTGCAAACAGTGACAGCTTTACTTCTTCTTTTCCGATTTGGATTCCTTTTATTTCTTTGTCTTCTCTGATTGCTGTGGCTAACACTTCCAAAACTATGTTGAATAATAGTGGTGAGAGTGGGCAACCTTGTCTTGTCCCTGATCTTAGTGGAAATGGTTTCAGTTTTTCACCATTGAGGGTGATGCTGGCTGTGGGTTTGTCATATATGGCCTTTATTATGTTGAGGAAAGTTCCCTCTATGCCTACTTTCTGCAGGACTTTTATCATAAATGGGTGTTGAATTTTGTCGAAAGCTTTCTCTGCATCTATTGAGATGATCATATGGTTTTTCTCCTTCAATTTGTTAATATTGTGTATCACATTGATTGATTTGCATATATTGAAGAATCCTTGCATTCCTGGGATAAACCCCACTTGATCATGGTGTATGATCCTTTTAATGTGCTGTTGGATTCTGTTTGCGAGTATTTTGTTGAGGATTTTTGCATCTATGTTCATCAGTGATATTGGCCTGTAGTTTTCTTTCTTTGTGACATCTTTGTCTGGTTTTGGTATCAGGGTGATGGTGGCCTCGTAGAATGAGTTTGGGAGTGTTCCTTCCTCTGCAATATTTTGGAAGAGTTTGAGAAGGATAGGTGTTAGCTCTTCTCTAAATGTTTGATAGAATTCACCTGTGAAGCCATCTGGTCCTGGACTTTTGTTTGTTGGAAGGTTTTTAATCACAGTTTCAATTTCAGTGCTTGTGATTGGTCTGTTCATATTTTCTATTTCTTCCTGGTTCAGTCTCGGCAGTTTGTGCATTTCTAAGAATCTGTCCATTTCTTCCAGGTTGTCCATTTTATTGGCATAGAGTTGCTTGTAGTAATCTCTCATGATCCTTTGTATTTCTGCAGTGTAAGTTGTTACTTCTTCTTTTTCATTTCTAATTCTATTGATTTGAGTCTTCTCCCTTTTTTTCTTGATGAGTCTGGCTAATGGTTTATCAATTTTGTGTATCTTCTCAAAGAACCAGCTTTTAGTTTTATTGTTCTTTGCTATCGTTTCCTTCATTTCTTTTTCATTCATTTCTGACCTGATCTTTATAATTTCTTTCCTTCTGCTGGCTTTGGGGTTTCTTTGTTCTTTCTCTAATTGCTTTAGGTGCAAGGTTAGGTTGTTTATTCGAGATGTTTCCTGTTTCTTGAGGTAGGCTTGTATTGCTATAAACTTCCCTCTTAGCACTGCTTTTGCTGCGTCCCATAGGTTTTGGGTCGTCGTATCTCCATTGTCATTTGTTTCTAGGTATTTTTTGATTTCCCCTTTGATTTCTTCAGTAATCACTTCGTTATTAAGTAATGTATTGTGTAGCCTCCATGTGTTTGTATTTTTTACAGATCTTTTCCTGTAATTGATATCTAGTCTCATAGCGTTGTGGTCGGAAAAGATACTTGATACGATTTCAATTTTCTTAAATTTACCAAGGCTTGATTTGTGACCCAAGATATGATCTATCCTGGAGAATGTTCCATGAGCACTTGAGAAAAATGTGTATTCTGTTGTTTTTGGGTGGAATGTCCTATAAATATCAATTAAGTCCATCTTGTTTAATGTATCATTTAAAGCTTGTGTTTCCTTATTTATTTTCATTTTGGATGATCTGTCCATTGGTGAAAGTGGGGTGTTAAAGTCCCCTACTATGATTGTGTTGCTATCGATTTCCCCTTTTATGGCTGTTAGTATTTGCCTTATGTATTGAGGTGCTCCTATGTTGGGTGCATAAATATTTACAATTGTTATACCTTCCTCTTGGATCGATCCCTTGATCATTATATAGTGTCCTTCTTTGTCTCTTGTAATAGTCTTTATTTTAAAGTCTATTTTGTCTGATATGAGAATTGCTACTCCAGCTTTCTTTTGATTTCCATTTGCATGGAATATCTTTTTCCATCCCCTCACTTTCAGTCTGTATGTGTCTCTAGGTCTGAAGTGGGTCTCTTGTAGACAGCATATATATGGGTCTTGTTTTTGTATCCATTCAGCCAGCCTGTGTCTTTTGGTGGGAGCATTTAATCCATTTACATTTAAGATAATTATCGATATGTATGTTCCTATTCCCATTTTCTTAAATGTTTTGGGTTTGTTATTGTAGGTGTTTTCCTTCTCTTGTGTTTCTTGCCTAGAGAAGTTCCTTTAGCATTTGTTGTAAAGCTGGTTTGGTGGTGCTAAACTCTCTCAGCTTTTGCTTGTCTGTAAAGGTTTTAATTTCTCCATCGAATCTGAATGAGATCCTTGCTGGGTAGAGTAATCTTGGTTGTAGGTTTTTCTCCTTCATCACTTTAAGTATATCCTGCCACTCCCTTCTGGCTTGCAGAGTTTCTGCTGAAAGATCAGATGTTAACCTTATGGGGATTCCCTTGTGTGTTATTTGTTGTTTTTCCCTTGCTGCCTTTAATATGTTTTCCTTATATTTAATTTTTGACAGTTTGATTAATATGTGTCTTGGCGTGTTTCTCCTTGGGTTTATCCTGTATGGGACTCTCTGTGCTTCCAGGACTTGATTAACTATTTCCTTTCCCATATTAGGGAAGTTTTCAACTATAATCTCTTCAAATATTTTCTCAGTCCCTTTCTTTTTCTCTTCTTCTTCTGGGACCCCTATAATTCGAATGTTGGTGTGTTTAATGTTGTCCCAGAGGTCTCTGAGACTGTCCTCAGTTCTTTTCATTCTTTTTTCTTTATCCTGCTCTGTAGTAGTTATTTCCACCATTTTATCTTCCAGGTCACTTATCCTTTCTTCTGCCTCAGTTATTCTGCTATTGATCCCATCTAGAGTATTTTTAATTTCATTTATTGTGTTTTTCATCATTGCTTGGTTCCTCTTTAGTTCTTCTACGTCCTTGTTAAATGTTTCTTGCATTTTGTCTATTCTATTTCCAAGATTTTGGATCATCCTTACTATCATTATTCTGAATTCTTTTTCAGGTAGACTACCTATTTCCTCTTCATTTGTTAAGTCTGGTGTGTTTTGACCCTGCTTCTTCATCTGCTGTGTGTTTTTCTGTCGTCTCATTTTGCTTATCTTACTGTGTTTGGGGTCTCCTTTTCACAGGCTGCATGTTTGTAGTTCCCATTGTTTTTGGTATCTGTCCCCAGTGGCTAAGGTTGGTTCATTGGGTTGTATAGGCTTCCTGGTGGAGGGAACTAGTGCCTGAGCTCTGGTGGATGAGGCTGGATCTTGTCTTTCTGGTGGGCACGTCCACGTCTGGTGGTGTATTTTGGGGTGTCTGTGACCTTATTATGATTTTAGGCAGCCTCTCTGCTAATGGATGGGGCTGTGTTCCTGTCTTGCTAGTTGTTTGGCATAGGGTGTCCAGCACTGTAGCTTGCTGGTCGTTGAGTGAAGCTGGGTCTTGATGTTGAGATGGAGATCTCTGAGAGATATTTGCCGTTTGGTATTACGTGGAGCTGGGAGGTCTCTTGTGGACCAGTGTCCTGAAGTTGGCTCTCCCACCTCAGAGGCACGGCCCTGATGCCTGGCTGGAGCACGAAGAGCCTGTCCTCACGTGGTCCAGAATAAAAGGGAGGAAAAAAAGAAAGAAGAAGGTAAAATAAAATAAAATACAATATAATAAAATAAAGTAAAATAAAACAAAGTTATTAAAATAAAAAGTAAAAAATAATTTTCAAGAAAAAAAATTTTTAAGTAATAAAAAAAAAGGACAGACAGAACCCTAGGACAACTGGTAAAAGCAAAGCTATACAGACAAAATCACACACAGAAGCATACACATACACACTCACAAAAAGAGAAAAAGGGGAAAATATGTATATATCTTTGCTCCCAGGTCCACCTCCTCATTTTGGGATGATTCGTTGTCTATTCAGGTATTCCACAGATGCAGGTACATCAAGTTGATTGTGGAGATTTAATCCACTGCCCCTGAGGTTGCTGGGAGAGATTTCCCTTTCTCTTCTTTGTTCGCACAGCTCCCTGGGTTCAGCTTTGTATTTGGACCCGCCTCTGCGTGTAGGTCGCCTGAGGGCGTCTGTTCTTCGCTCAGACAGGACAGGGTTAAAGGAGCAGCTGATTCGGGGGCTCTGGCTCACTCAGGCCGTGGGGAGGGAGGGGTACAGAGCGCGGTGATCCTGCGGCGGCAGAGGCCAGCATGACGTTGCACCAGCCTGAGGTGCATGGTGCGCTCTCCCAGGGAAGTTGTCCTTGGATCACGGGACCCTGGCAGTGGCGGGCTGCACAGCCTCCCGGGAGAGGAGGTGTGGAGAGTGACCTGTGCTTGCACACAGACTTCTTGGTGGCTGCAGCAGCAGCCTTAGCGTCTCATGCCCGTCTCTGGGGTCCATGCTGATAGCCGCGGCTCGCACCCGTCTCTGGAGCTCCTTTAAGCGGCGCTCTTAATCCCCTCTCCTTGAGCACCAGGAAACAAAAAGGCAAGAAAAAGTCTCTTGCCTCTTCAGGAGCTCCAGACTTTTTCACGGACTCCCTCCCGGCTAGCTGTGGCACACTAGCCCCCTTCAGGCTGTGTTCACGCCGCCAACCCCAGTCCTCTTCCTGGGATCCGAACAAAGCCGGAGCCTCAGCTCCCAGGCCCCCCCGCCCCAGCGGGGGAGCAGACAAGCCTCTCGGGCTGGTGAGTGCTGGTCGGCACGGATCCTCTGTGCGGGAATCGCTCCGCTTTGCCCTCCGCACCCCTGTGGCTGCACTCTCCTCCGTGGGTCCTTAGCTTCCCCCCTCCGCCACCCGCAGTCTCCGCCCGCGAAGGGGCTTCTAGTGTGTGGAAACCTTTCCTCCTTCACAGCTCCCTCCCACTGGTGCAGGTCCCATCCCTATTCTTTTGTCTCTGTTTTTTCTTTTTTCTTTTGCCCTACCCAGGTACGTGGGCAGTTTCTTGCCTTTTGGGAGGTCTGAGGTGTTCTGCCAGCTTTCAGTAGGTGTTCTGTAGGAGCTGTTCCACATGTAGATATATTTCTGATGTATGTGTGGAGAGCTGCAATGTTTTTTTAAATTAATAAGTTTATGAGGAGTGAATACATTTATGAGGTAAATTTATTTGTATAGAATTCTAATGACAGCGCATATCATGTTAAAATAGTTTTATTGCTTGAAACCTCTCTATCCACAACAAACTTCACTGATGGTTGGGGAAATACGGACTTTATTAAAATTTAAATATAGTACTTCTACTTTGTAATTTTAGAGGTTCTTATGGCATGGATTAACGTATTCATAAAAATTATATTTAACAAACTATACTAAAAAATACAATCTTACCATTACAATGTTACATGAAACTTCAGTACAAACTTTGTAGCATCAATTAATTAACGGGAGCTAACCTAACAAGAGATAAATCAAAATGACTTTAGGAGGAAAACACAGGCAGATATTCTGCTGTTTTTGTGGGTGTGCAGGGCCCAGCTGCTCTGAAGTTGAGTCAAACCTGCAGATGACCCCAGGCCCCAGAGCTCTCCCAGCACGAGCCTCTTTCTCTTGGGAAACTTCAAGACCCAGGGGAGCCCCTTGGTACTTCTGAGCCTCTGAAGGCTGCAGGTGGAACAGCAGGAGCACAAGGCCCACTTGGGACAGGATGGAACTTGGACTCGACTTTAGCCAGTGTGAACATTTAGCCTGAGGTGAACATTTTCTTTTCCCAGTTCATGGAGCTTTCTCTCCATCAACAGAGCTGGCATCCAGCTTTCCTGAACTCTCTTCTCATACAAGAGGATCTCCTTTTGATAGGAGTAGATGGTTCTCTCCAATTCTCTGCCCACGTCTTTTACCATCTTCTTGCACATGCTGCAGGTCTGACAGGTGGAGTTCAGGCCCCTGGACACTTTGGGAAGTTCCTTCTCAATTTCCACACAGTGTGTTTCCTCTCATATTCTTTTCTCTCCAGTTGCATGTCATGTTCTTCATGTTATTCAGGCCTTATTTGAAGTTTCAACGGAAGCTTCTGAATCTCACTTTCAAGCAGTGAATTTTCAAAACACAAAGACACTCAGTTTGGAGACTTGCTATTTGCCCTACAAACTCTTCAATCCTTTGATTTTCTTCCTAAAGTCCTTCTTTTTCCCATTCAGGACTTTCAAAGAGCCCATTTAAGTGACCATCATCAATGACACCCTTCTGATGGACTTCAGACAGATGGATGGGCCGATCACCATTTTCTGCTTCCTTTGTTCTCTCTTTTCTGAGTTACCATCATCTGTGTGATCTCTAACCAGGTCAAGCCAAAGGGATCATCTTTAACATAGTCTGGACCAAGGACTTTAATTGGCTTAAATTATCTCTCATGGCCTGTTGCATTTGTGCATTTGAGAGCTCCAGCCTTTCTTTCTCCTCCGTCTTCTCCTGTACTCTCTGCTCCCATCTTGCAATTTCTTGAGTGAGCAGTTCTGGACTTTCCTGAAGATCAGGGCTATCATTCAATCTGTCATGGTTTTTCCCAAGTTGTTGTCTATCACCCTGTGATTCTTCTAGGAGAAGATTTACATCAGTCACCTGGAAAAAATTAGGAGGCTGGCTTTTCCACCTTTTTAAAAGAAATTCTACAGTGTGCTGAAATGAAGTCCAGCCCAGATTTCCATTCAGTGCAGAGAGAGGGTTTGTAATGTGGGAGGACTGGCCTCTCATACAGGTGACATGAGGGCTACACTGGGTTGTGTCACTGGTGCAATCTCCTCCATGTTTTTCCCATAGGCTTCACCCTGGACAGATCACCTTCTCAGCAGCTCTTTTCTTCTTTTTAGACTAGGTCAACTCTCCACTATAAAAACCACTTCAGCAGCACATACCAGGATCTCCCAGGGAAGCCCAAAGACTCCTGGCATGTGTCTCAATCTTTTATATATCACCAGCAGGGCAGCCCACGCTGCTCCAGGATCAGCAGAGGAGTCATTTCAGTGACTGCCAGCCAGCCCTCCATGTCTCCAAAGGACTCTGAAGCTCTGCCTCTGATTGCAGGTGTCCTGAAGGGCACAGCTGACCACTCAGAACCCCATGGAGTGTTCTGTCTACAATGCAAACAATTGGTAAGCAGCAAGGACTGACCACAGTTGACCTGGTGAGAGGGAGGCCAGTTGATTTTTGGAAAACACAGCTGCCTACCATTGTTCTGCTCACTGCAGAGAAAGTGATATTATTACACAGTGCACAGGGGAAGTGGAACAGGTTGACTGCATAGAAGTTTGGGCTTTGGAGGAGCTTCAAGGTGGCGGAAGAGTAAGACGTGAAGATCACCTTCCTCCCCACAAATACATCAGAAATACATCTACATGTGGAACAACTCCTACAGAACACCTACTGAATGCTGGCAGAAGACTTCAGACTTCCCCAAAGGCAAGAAACTCCCCACATACCTGGGTAGGGCAAAAGAAAAAAGAAAAAACAGAGACAAAAGAATAAGGACGGGACCTGCACCAGTGGGAGGGAGCTGTGAAGGAGGAAAGGTTTCCACACACTAGAAACCCCACCGCAGGCTCTCCCCATACTCTGTGCCCCTCCCTCTCCCCGGCCTGAGTGAGCCAGAACCCACGAATCAGCTGATCCTTTAACCCCGTCCTGTCTGAGCGAAGAACAGACGCCCTCAGGCTACCTACATGCAGAGGCGTGTCCAAATCCAAAGCTGAACCCAGGGAGCTGTGCAAGCAAAGAAGAGAAAAGGGAAATCTCTCCCAGCAGCCTCAGGAGCAGTGGACTAAATCTCCACAATCAACTTGATGTACCCTGCATCTCTGGAATACCTGAATAGACAAGGAATCATCACAACTTGAGGAGGTGGACTTCAGAAGCAATGATATATATATATTTTTTCCCTTTTTCTCTTTCTGTGAGTGTGTATGTGTATGCTTCTGTGTGTGACTTTGTCTGTATAGCTTTGCTTTTACCATGTGTCCTAGGGTTCTTTCTGTCCAGTTTTGTTTTTTATTTTAATAAAAAATATTTTTTCTTAATCAGTATTTTTTAATTTTAATAACTTTTTTATTCTATTTTATCTTCTTCTTTCTTTTGTTCTTTTATTCCTCCCTTTTATTCTGAGCCACGTGGAGGGCAGGCTCTTGGTGCTCCAGCCAGGCATCAGGGCTGTGCCACTAAGGTGGGAGAGCCAAGTTCAGGACACTGGTCCACAAGAGACCTCCCAGCTCCACGTAATATCAAACAGTGAAAATCTCCCAGAGATCTCTATCTCAATGCCAAGATCCAGCTCCACTCAAAGACCAGCAAGCTACAGTGCTGGACACCCTATGCCAAACAACTAGCAAGACAGGAACACAATGCCATCCATTAGCAGAGAGGCTGCCTAAAATCATAATAAGGCCACATACACCCAAATACACACCACCAGACGTGGACCTGCCCACCAGAAAGACAAGATCCAGCCTCATCCACCAGAACACAGGCACTAGTCCCCTCCACCAGGAAGCCTACAAAACCCACTGAACCAAACTTAGCCACTGGGGACAGACACCAAAAACAATGGGAACTATGAACCTGCAGCCTGTGAAAAGGAGACCCCAAACACAGTAAGTTAAGCAAAATGAGAAGACAGAGAAACACACAGCAGATGAAGGAGCAAGGCAAACACCCACCAGACCTAACAAATGAAGAGGAAATGGGCAGTCTACCTGAAAAAGAAATCAGAGTAATGATAGCAAAGATGATCCAAAATCTTGGAAATAGAATGGAGAAAATACAAGAAACGTTTAACAAGGACCTAGAAGAGCTAACGAGCAAACAAACAGTGATGAACAGCACAATAAATGAAATTAAAAATTCTCTAGAAGGGATCAATAGCAGAATAACTGAGGTAGAAGAATGGATAAATGACCTGGAAGATAAAATAGTGGAAATACCTACTGCAGAGCAGAATAAAGAAAAAAGAGTGAAAATAATTGAGGACTGTCTCAGAGACCTCTGGGACAAAATTAAATGCACCAACATTCAAATTATATGGGTCCCAGGAGAAGAAGAGAGAAAGAAAGGGAATGAGAAAATATTTGAAGAGATTATAGTTGAAAACTTCCCTAATATGGGAAAGGAAATAGTTAATCAAGTCCAGGAAGCACAGAGAGTCCCATACAGGATAAATCCAAGGAAAAACACGCCAAGACACATATTAATCAAACTATCAAAAATTAAATACAAAGAAAAAATATTAAAAGCAGCAAGGGAAAAACAACAAATAATACACAAGGGAATCCCCATAAGGCTAACAGCTGATCTTTCAGCAGAAACCCTGCAAGCCAGAAGGGAGTGGCAGGACATATTTAAAGTGATGAAGGAGAAAAACCTACAACCAAGATTACTCTACCCAGCAAGGATCAAATTCAGATTTGATGGAGAAATTAAAATCTTTACAGACAAGCAAAAGCTAAGAGAATTCAACACCACCAAACCAGCTTTACAACAAATGCTAAAGGAACTTCTCTAGGCAGGAAACACAAAAGGAGGAAAAGACCTACAATAACAAACCCAAGACAATTAAGAAAATGGTATTAGGAACATACATGTCGATAATTACCTTAGATGTAAATGGATTAAATGCTCCAACCAAAAGACATAGACTGGCTGAATGGATACAAAAACAAGACCCGTATATATGCTGTCTACAAGAGACCCACTTCGGACCTAGGGACACACACAGACTGACAGTGAGGGGATGGAAAAAGATATTCCATGCAAATGGAAAACAAAAGAAAGCTGGAGTAGCAATTCTCATATCAGACAAAATAGACTTTAAAATAAAGACTATTACAAGAGACAAAGAAGGACATTACATAATGATCAAGGGATCGATCCAAGAAGAATATATAACAATTGTAAATATTTATGCACCCAACATAGGAGCACCTCAATACATAAGGGAAATAATAGCAGCCATGAAAGGGGAAATCGACAGTAGCACAATCATAGTAGGGTTCTTTAACACCCCACTTTCACCAATGGGCAGATCAACCAAAATTAAAATAAATAAGGAAACATAAGCTTTAAATGATACATTAAACAAGATGGACTTAATTGATATTTATAGGACATTTCATCCAAAAACAACAGAAACACATTCTTCTCAAGTACTGATGGAACATTCTCCAGGATAGATCATATCTTGGATCACAAATCAAGCCTTGGTAAATTTAAGAAAATTGAAATCGTATCAAGTATCTTTTCTGACCACAATTCTATGAGACTAGATATCAATTACAGGAAAAAATCTGTAAAAAATACAAACACTTGGAAGCTAAACAATACACTATTTATAACCAAGAGATCACTGAAGAAATCAAAGCAGAAATCAAAAAATACCTAGAAACAAATGACAATGAAAACACGATGACCCAAAACCTATGGGATGCAGCAAAAGCAGTTCTAAGAGGGAAGTTTATAGCAATGCAATGTACCTTAAGAAACAAGAAACATCTCAAATAAACAACCTAACCTTACACCTAAAGCAATTAGAGAAGGAAGAACAAAAAAACCCCAAAGTTCGCAGAAGGAAAGAAATCTTAGATCAGATCAGAAATGAATGAAAAAGAAATGAAGGAAACGATAGCAAAGAACAATAAAACTAAAAGCTGGTTCTTTGAGAAGATACACAAAATTGATAAACCATTAGCCAGACTCATCAAGAAAAAAAGGGAGAAGACTCAAATCAATAGAATTAGAAATGAAAAAGAAGAAGTAACAACTTACACTGCAGAAATACAAAGGATCATGAGAGATTACTACAAGCAACTCTATGCCAATAAAATGGACCAACTGGAAGTAATGGACAAATTCTTAGAAATGCACAACCTTCCAAGACTGAACCAGGAAGAAATAGAAAATATGAACAGACCAATCACAAGTAATGAAATTGAAACTGTGATTAAAAATCTTCCAACAAGCGAAAGCCCAGGACGAGATGGCTTCACAGGCAAATTCTACCAAACATTTAGAGAAGAGCTAACACCTATCCTTCTCAGACTCTTCCAAAATAAAGCAGGGGAGGAACACTCCCAAACTATTCTACGAGGCCACCATCACCCTGCTACCAAAACCAGAAAAATATGTCACAAAGAAAGAAAACTACACACCAATATTACTGATGAACAGAGATGCAAATATCCTCAACAAAATACTAACAAACAGGATCCACGGACACAATAAAAGCATCATACACTATGATCAAGTGGGGTTTATCCCAGGAATGCAAGGATTCTTCAATATACGCAAATCAATCAATGTGATACACCATATTAACAAATTGAAGGAGAAAAACCGTATGATCATCTCAATAGATGCAGAGAAAGCTTTTGACAAAATTCAACACCCATTTATGATAAAAACCCTCCAGAAAGTAGGCATAGAGGGAACTTTCCTCAACATAACAAAGGCCATATATGACAAACCCACAGCCAACATGGTCATCAATGGTGAAAAACTGAAACCATTTCCACTAAGATCAGGAACAAGACAAGGTTGCCCACTCTCACCACTATTACTCAACATAGTTTTGGACGTTTTAGCCACAGCAGAGAAGAAAAAGAAATAAAAGGAATTCAAATGGGACAAGAGGAAGTAAAGCTGTCATTGTTTGCAGATGACATGATACTATACATAGAGAATCCTAAAGATGCTACCAGAAAACTACTAGAGCTAATCAATGAATTTGGTAAAGTAGAAGAATACACAATTAATGCACAGAAATCTCTAGCATTCCTATATACTAATGACGAAAAATCTGAAAGTGAAATTAAGAAAACACTCCCATTTACCACTGCAACAAAGAAGAATAAAATATCTAGAAATAAACCTACCTAAGGAGACAAAAGACCTGTATGCAGAAAATTATAAGACACTGATGAAAGAAATTAAAAATGAAACAAATAGATGGAGAGATATACCATGTTCTTGGATTGGAAGAATCAACATTGTGAAAATGACTCTACTACCCAAAGTAATCTACAGATTCAATGCAATCCCATTAAAACTACCACTGGCATTTTCCCCAGGACTAGAACAAAAAATGTCACAATTTGTATGGAAACACCAAAAACCCCGAATAGCCAAAACAATCTTGAGAAAGAAAAACTGAGCTGGAAGAATCAGGCTCCCTGACTTTAGACTATACTACAAAGCTACAGTAATCAAGACAGTTTGGTACTGTCACAGAAACAGAAATATAGATCAATGGAACAGGATAGAAAGCCCAGAGATAAACCAACCCACATATGGTCTCCTTATCTTTGATAAAGGAGGCAAGAATATACAATGGAGAAAAGACAGCCTCTTCAATAAATGGTGCTGGGAAAACTGGACAGCTACATTTAAAAGAATGAAATTGGAACACTCCCTAACACCATACACAAAAATAAACTCAAAATGGATTATAGACCTAAATGTAAGACCAGATGCTATCAAATTCTTAGAGGAAAACATAGGCAGAACACTCTATGACATAAATCACAGCAAGATCCTTTTTGACCCACCTCCTAGAGAAATGGAAATAAAAACAAAAAAAAAACAAATGGGACCTAATGAAACTTAAAAGCTTTTGCACAACAAAGGAAACCGTAAATAAGACGAAAAGACAACCCTCAGAATGGGAGAAAATATTTTCAAATGAAACAACTGACAAAGGATTAATCTCTAAAATTTACAAGCAGCTCATGCAGCTCAATATCAAACAAACAACCCAATCCAAAAATGGGCAGAGGACCCAAACAGACATTTCTCCATGGAAGATATACAGATTGCCAATGGACACATGAAAGAATGCTCAACATCATTAATCATTAGAGAAATGCAAATCAAAACTACAATGAGATATCATCTCACACCGGTCAGAATGGCCATCATCAAAAAATCTACAAACAATAAATGCTGGAGAGGGTGTGGAGAAAAGGGAACCCTCTTGCACTCTTGGTGGGAATGTAAATTGATACAGCCACTATGGAGAACAGTATGGAAGTTCCTTAAAAAACTAAAAATAGAACTACCATACGACCCAGCAATCCCACTACTGGGCATATACCCTGAGAAAACCATAATTCAAAAAGAGTCGTGCACCACAATGTTCATTGCAGCGCTATTTACAATAGCCAGGGCATGGAAGCAACCTAAGTGTCCATTGACAGATGAATGGATAAAGAAGATGTGGCATGTATATACAATGGAATGTTACTCAGCCATAAAAAGGAACGAAACTGAGTTATTTGTAGTGAGGTGGATGGACGTAGAGACTGTCATACAGAGTGAAGTAAGTCAGAAAGAGAAAAACAAATACCATATGTTAACACATACATATGGAATCTAAAAAAAACAAAGAAAAATGGTCATGAAGAACCTAGGGGCAAGACGGGAATAAAGACGCAGGCCTACTAGAGAATGGACTTGAGGATATGGGGAGGGGGAAGGATAAGCTGGGATGAAGTGAGAGAGTGGCATGGACATATATACACTACCAAATATAAAATATATAGCTGGTGGGAAGCAGCCGCGTAGCATAGGGAGATCAGCTTGGTGATTTGTGACCACCTAGAGGGGTGGGAGGGAGGGAGTTGCAAGAGGGAAGTGGTATGGATACATATGTATATGTATAACTGATTCACTTTGTTATAAAGCAGAAACTAACACACCATTGTAAAGCAATTATACTCCAATAATGATGTTTAAAAAAAAAAAAAAAAAAGCTTGGGCCTTCTTTGGCCCACCTGGCCATATAGCAAAGCTAGAGGGGTCAATGCCACGGCAGTTCCCTTCTCAGCACAAGTGTCTGTGCATGAGGTGTTGGAGGCAGCATTCGGGGTGGTGGGGGAGCATCCCTGGGTAGGGCTCATCCTCCTGCTTCACAGTTTCCTTCCTTGCAGGGAAGCCTGGTCCTGCTACAAAGGTCCCAGAGATCTCCCCTCCTAGATTCCTTCTGTCCCAGTGTTTAGTGAATGTCAGGCAGCTGAGGCCGCAGACGAAGGGTCCTCCCAAAAATACCAACTAAGAGACTAGGTTCAAATCGTAACAACTCAGGGGAAAACAATGGAACTGGAGGGTCTCAAAATTTCCTGACTTTTCAGTGGATCCAGTTTTTCCTCATTCAACTTTAGTGTTCCTGGAAGGGGGTGACTCTATACTGTGGGGGTGAAACAGTGACCTTTCCTCCTGTGGCCCTGTCATCCATAGCTCATCCTCCCAAGTTAGCCCTGGGACATCTCAATCCACCAAGTCATCATTAGAAGTGAGTCTCTGTGCAGGGTCAGGTCCTTCTTCGGACTGAATTTGCACCTTTTACTTTGTGAACTACACCTCACTCTTCTACTGTCTCTAAGGCAGACCCAGGCTCAGTGCCTTCTTGCCCATCCCCTGGATTCTGCCATGAGTGACTTCGTTCCAGAACCCTCTCTGAAGGGGGAAATGAGAGAAGGGTTAGCTGAAGCCAGTCTGGGCATCATGAAGTGGTGAGGGCTCAGGTCACTTAGATACAGATAAAAGAGGTTCTGACTAGGCTGTAAGGTGGGAGAGAAGGTAGGCAAAGGCCCAAAGTGAGTTATTTCTCCTTTTCTTTTTAATTAGACTTTATTTTTTAAGAGCAGTTTCGGTTTAAAGTAAAATTGTGTGGAAAGTTCAGAGAGTTCTCATGTATCCTCACACATCATGCTAACACCATGCATTAATGTGGTACAATCCTTATAACTGATGAATCATTATTGAATCGTTATCCACTAAAGTCCATAGTTTACAGTAGGGTTCACTCCTTGTGAGCACAGTTTGGTGAGTTTTGACAAAGGCATAATGTCTTCATCCACTATAACGCTATCATACAGAATAGTTTCACTGCCCTGAAAATGCCTGTGCTCCACCTCTGCACCGCTTCCTTCCCCTCCATGAACCCTAACACACTCCTTGTCTGAAGGCTGCTCTGTCTGGTGGTAATACAGCTGCTGCAGCAGCTTTGTTTTGGTTAGTGTTAGCATGGCAGAGCTTTCTCCATCACTTTACTTGTAGTCAAAATGTGTCTTTACATTTAAAGTGGGTTTCATCTGGACAACAAATAGTTGGATCTTATATTTTGATCTACTCTGACAGTCTCTGTCTTTTAATTCATGTATTTAGGTCATGATGTGTAAATTGATTATTGATCTATTTGGACTGATATCTACCATATTTGTTACTATTTTCTCTAATTTGCCCTTGTCCTTTGTCTCTTTTTTGTCTTCCACTCTTTCTCTGCCATCCCTGGTTTTTACTTGAGCATTTTATATGATTCCATTTTATCTCCTCTCTAACATATCAATTATACTTCTTTTCAATTTTTCTTTGTTTCCTACATACACAACAAATCCAATCTACTTTCAAATAACACTACATTGCTTCATTGATAGTGCCAATATCTATAATGGAGCATTCCCAATTCCTCCTTCCCATCTCTTATAACATTTTTTATTGTGTTTTTGTATTGTTTTGACTTTAGAACTCTGTAGTCAGATGTTTTACACAATTATAAACAAAATTATGTAGAATTGGTATTAATTCTCTTTACACTTTTGGCATAATTATCCAATGAAATCATCTGAGCTTAGAGATCTTTTTTGGAAGTTTCAATATTATGGATTAAATTTCTTTAATAGTTGTGGGCTATTCATATTATTTAATTTGATGGTATTTATCCCTCCCTCCCCTAACATCTGGCAGCCACTGATCCATAGTTCTGCCTTTCCCAGAATGTCATATACTTGAAATCATACAGAATGTCACCTTCTCAGATTGGCTTCTTTCCCTTAATAATATGCATTTAATGGCTTGATAGCTCATTTCTCTTTAGTGCTGAATTGTAGTTCCATTGCCTAGATGGACCACATTTTTTTTATCCATTCACCCCCTGAAAGACATCTTGGTTGCTTCCAAGTTTTGGCAATTATGAATGTCTGCTTTAAATATCCATATGCAGGATTTTGGGTGGACATAAGTTTTCAACTCATTTGGGAGTTATTTATAATATGCACAGTGTTTCCATTTGCAAGATGAAGAGATCTGTGGATGGATTGTGGTGATGGCAGCACAACAATGCAAATGTAGTTAATGCCACTTAACACCTAAAAATAATTAAGACAGTAAATTTTATGTGGTTTTTTTTATACCATCATTTAAAGAGAGAGAGAGATCTCATCCAGAAATTTGCTACTTTAGTTTCTTTGTAAAATTTCTTTAGCAAAACCTCAACATTAGCAAGCATCAAAACCTTAATATATGCTTATCTTTGACCCAGGAATTCCATTTCTACAATTATATTCTAAAAAATCAGAGAAGGGAATGATATTGTAAATACACTCATATTTACCAACATACAGTTTATATAATGAAAATTGGAAAACCACTTAAATATCCTATATTAGAATGTTCATTAAATATTGCTCTGTATATCACCATACAATGTAGCTATTTAAATATTATAGTCTAGGATTTCCCTGGTGGCACAGTGGTTAAGAATTCACCTGCCAATTCAGGGGACACGGGTTCGATCCCTGGTCCGGGAAGATCTCACATGTCATGGAGCAACTAAGCCCGTGCACCACAACAATTGAGCGTGCTCTCTAAAGTCCGCAAGCCACAACTACTGAGCCCACGCACCACAACTACTGAAGTCGGCGTGCCCTAGAACCCATGAGCCGAAACTACTGAAGCCCATGCGCTCCAGGGCCCACTTGCCACAACTGAGCCTGTGTGTCACAACTACTGAAGCCTGCATGCCCTAGAGCTCATGCTCCACAGCAAGAGAAGCCACCGCAATGAGAAGCCTGTGCACTGCAACGAAGAGTAACCCTTGCTCGCCACAACTAGAGAAAGTCCATACACAGCAATGAAGACCTAACACAGCCAATAAGTAAATAAATAAATAAATATTATAGTCTAGATGTGAAATTTTGACGTGAAGTTTTGTTCCAATATTTTGTTATGTAGAAAGAAATCACCTTTAAAGACAAGGTACATAGCACGTATATGTGTGTGCATGTATAATGGTTTTCGAGTGATTAATCTGGACAATTAGCTGACCAGCATCCAGAGGTCATGTTACAACTCTGCCAAAATGAACCTTGGGGGAAACTACCTAACCTGTTATTCCCACAGAAGGTCATCGCTGCTGTCTAGATGGTGCTTATTCTGGTCAGGCCCACGTCAGCCCTGTGTGGCAGATACTTTGATCCCTCCTGTGTTATAGATAAGGACACTGAGGGAGGGGAGATTGAGTGCCAGTACTAGCTAGCCAGTGGCAGGATGGAAACCTGGAGCCCAGCTGGCTAATTCTAGAGCCCAAACAGCAGACTGCTGCCCCATGGAACCCCTCTCTACATACAACACTGAGTAAGTCTGGTTTGAGGAACTTTGGGGCTGATCAAGAAGAAAGGTATGAGCAAAAGGCGGCAGCAGCACATTCCAGCTTTTTGGGGTCACCTCTTTAACAGATTTGCATGTAGAGTAAGTCTTCAAGGCATGAAACTGTCAAGAAACTACAGGAGAGGCACACTGCACAGAGTGGGAGGAGTTAGGGAGCTTTGGGGAGAGAGGATTATATGTCTGGGTGATGTCACTCAGCAGCCCATTGGTGAGTCTCTGGGTCAGAGAGCTCTGAAAGGCAGCAGGGGCTGAGGGTCTTTATAGCACTGGGATTAATCTTAATCTATGGCTAGTAGGTGTGTGGGACAGTTTTGCAGGGTATGCTATGCAGGCAATCTCTAAATGGCTAAAAATTTGCTTATTTGGGTTTGACTAAGGGATCTCAGCCTGCTGTGAATAAATAAAGCATATAAAAGCCAATTTGACTCATATAACATGTTTTGCATATAAAACAGACAGACTGTTCCAGTGCTGTGGCAACCAGAGGGTCCTAAGCTGGGAGTGCAGTCTTGTGGAAAAGAAGACTGTGCAAAAGAAGTGAGGGATAAGGATCTCTGCTGCCCAGGCTAGGGGCTCCCCCATATTCTTCTCTTGATGCAACTGGGCACAGGAATGGAATTGCTGGGTCATATGGTAATTCTATGTTTAACTTTTTGAGAAACTTCCAAGTTGTTTTCCACAGCAGCTTCACCCTTTTACAGTCCCACTGGCTAATTTTCCACATCCTCATCAACACCTGATGTGTGAAGTGATACCTCATTGTGGTTTTGATTTGCCTTTCCCTAATGATTAATGATGTTGAGCATCTTTTCATGTGCTTATTGGTCATTTGTATACCTTCTTTGAAAAATATCTATGCAAATTTTTTACCCATTTTTGAATTGGGCTTTTTGGGGTTTTATTGTTGAATTGTAGGAGTTCTTTATATATTCTGGATATTAATAATTTACCATAAATATTATTTGCAAATCTTTCCTCCTATTCTCTAGGTTACCTTTTCATTCTGTTGATTGTGTTCTTTAATGCACAAAAGTTTTTAATTAATTAATTAATTAATTTATTTATTTATTTATTTATTTATTTATGGCTGTGTTGGGTCTTCGTTTCTGTGCGAGGGCTTTCTCCAGTTGCGGCAAGCGGGGGCCACTCTTCATCGTGGTGCACGGGCCTCTCACTGTCGTGGCCTCTTTTGTTGCGGAGCACAGGCTCCAGACACGCAGGCTCAGTAATTGTGGCTCACGGGCTTAGTTGCTCCGCGGCATGTGGGATCTTCCCAGACCAGGGCTCGAACCCGTGTCCCCTGCATTGGCAGGCATATTCTCAACCACTGCGCCACCAGGGAAGCCCAAATGTTTTTAATTTTGATGAAGTCCAAATTATGTATTTTCTTCTGTTGCCTGTGCTTTTAGTGTCACATTCGAGAAATCATTGCCAAATCCAATGTCATGAAGATTATCCCCTGTGTTTCCTGCTAAGAGTTTTATAATTTTAGCTCTTATGTTTAGATCTTGATC
The DNA here is from genome assembly GCF_028023285.1 of Balaenoptera ricei. Classification (NCBI taxonomy): domain Eukaryota; kingdom Metazoa; phylum Chordata; class Mammalia; order Artiodactyla; family Balaenopteridae; genus Balaenoptera; species Balaenoptera ricei. Next base: position 25,405,572 of record NC_082644.1, read on the forward strand.
CATTTTGAGTTAATTTTTGTATATGGGGTAAAGTAAGGGTCCAATTTCATTCTTTTGCATGTGGATATCTAATTTTATCAGTACAATTTGTTGAAAAAAACTCTTTTCCCCCATTGAATGGTCTTGGCACTCTTATTGAAAACCATTTGGCCATATATGTGAAGGGTTTACTTCTAGGCTCTCTATCTTATTTTATTGGTCTATATGTCTGTCCTTATGCCAGTACCACATTGTTTTGATTACTGTGGCTTTGTCAGAAGTTTTGAAATTGGTAGGCGTGAGTCCTCCAATTTTGTTCTTTCTTAAGATTGTTTTGGCTATTTGGGGTCCTTGAGATTCCATATGAATCTTAGGATTTTTTTTCTATTTCTGTATTAAAATGCCATTGTATTTTGATAGAAATTTCATTGAATCTATATATCACTTAAGTATTGTCATCTTAACAATGTTAAGTCTTCCAGTCCATGATCATGGGATGTCTTTCCACTTATTTATGCCTTCTTTAATAAAACAGCAATGTTTTGCAGTTTTCAGTCTACAAGTCTTCAATTCCTTCGTTAAATTTATCCCTAAGCATTTAATTCTTTTTGATGCTATTGTAAGTGGAATTGTTTTCTTAATTTCCTTTTCTGAATGTTCATTGTTACTGTATAGAATTGCAGCTTATTTTTGTGTCAATATTGTATCCTGCCGCTTTGCTGAATTCATTTACTAGTTGTACTTTTTTTAATGGAATCTTTCGGATTTTCTAGATATAAAATTATGTCATCTGCAAACAGAGATAAGTTTACTTCTTCCTTTACAATTTGAATTTTTTAGTATCTTTTTCTGGCCTAATTGCTCTAGCTAAAAATTTCAATACTGTGTTGAGTAGAAGAGGTGAAATTGGGTGTCCTTGTCTTGTTCCTGATCTTAGAGAAAATTTTTTCAGTCTTTCACCATTGATATAATGTTAAGCTGTAGGTTTTTCATAGTCCCAGGGAGGGGAATTGTTTTAAAATTTTGCCTAACACAAGAAGATAAAAGGCCTAGCATAATGCTGTACTTAAACAGCTATCTGTAAATATTTGCTCTATTTTCTCTTTTCTGACAAGACCCTCTCTCCATCCTTCTCCATCTTGCTCTGTTCCCCAAAATGTTGCTGATTTTATGGACTTCACCAATGGGTTCTTTTGTCCTCAGTCTTTCTATAAAGTTTGCCAATGGAAAGCACTAGCAGAAAGTTAGGGTGAGCGTCCCTCCCTTCTGAGTCAACATGGGTTGACTTGGTGCCTTTACTGAAGGCCTTTCAGATGACCCTCTCCTATAGCTCTTTGCTCAAGATTCTGGCAACTGTTCCTTCTTTTTTCCAATTCAGGCCTGGGGATGGAAATGCTACTCTACCAGCCCTTAATCTTACCCACACTTAATTACACTCTGACTAATTACTCCATCTGTGTGTTCCATCTTTTTCCTTGTGGGACCCTGACAGATAATACTCTTACATACTAACTTCTTCCAACCTTCATTTATTCATTCATTTCATTCAACAAATATATTTTTTATTACAAACTATATGCCAGACACTGTTTTAAACATTGAGGATAGAGCAGTTTATAAAACAGATGAAAATCCCTGTCCTCTCAGAATTTATATCAGGATAGTGTGTAGGTGAAAAAAGATAAGCAAAATGTATAATAGGTCAGATGTAAACAATGCTATGGAGTAATAAAAGCAAGGAAGAGAGTAGGGGACATGAGTTGGAATTTTAGACGGGGTAGATAGGAAGGGCCTCATTGAGAAAGAAATATTTTAGCAAAGATCTGAGGGAACAGAGAGGTCACGCTACTTGGTTATCTGGAGGAACAGAAAATAAAATGATCTTTTGGCAGGACCATGCTGGGCCAATTCCAGAAACAACAAGGTGGCCACTGTGGTTGGAACAAAGTGAATCACAGGGAGTGGGAGGAGATGAGGTTGGAGTGATCAAGTCCTCAAAGTGGCTAGTCTACTTGTTATGAATTGACTATTTATAGTAATGAAGACTTTGTATAGCACAGGGAACTCTGCTCGATATTCTGTAATAACCTAAATGGGAAAAGAATTTGAAAAGAATAGATACGTGTATATGTATAACTGAATCACTTTGCTGTACACCTGAAACTAACACAACATTGTTAATTAACTATACTCCAATATAAAATAAAAATTTTTGAAAATAATGAAGACAAATTGCTATGAGTCACGTGTCCAGGTTACTGAAATCTATGCTTATCTTTAGTTGGTATGTTTGTCTAGTTCCAACTCTGGGACTCATCCTACCCACAAAAATAGCAAGTGCTCACCCAACCAGCATTAGGCCAGCATTGCTCCGATTCACCTCTGGTGCTGAAATCTAGATTTCTGCCCTGTTCATTTGCAAGCAAGCCCCTGCCTTATATTCTTTTCTGAAAATTCAGTCACCAGCTTTTAGTGTGACAGTGATGCCCTGGTCAGGATGTCCTTCCTGTTCCCTCAGTTCATCCATGACTAGAGTTCTGCTTCCAGAGAAGGAATCCCTGATGTCATTCCCCTCCTGGGTCACTTCCCTACAGATGCCAGGGAGGAGTGCAACCCCTTCTCCTGCTTGCTGCTTGTCTCTCTAGGCACCTGTGCACCTGTCTCATTCTGAGTTATTGTCCCCCAATCTGACCCATCCCACCACCAACCAGCTCATGAACATTTTTTTCTCTTTAAGTTTTCAATACTTGTTCTTACTGCAAGAATTTCATTTTTGCTTGGTGGTAAAGATTATTAGGGAAATTGGAACACTGATTGGATATGATTTTAGGTATGATAACAGTATTATAGTTATGTTTTTAAAAGTGTCCTTATTTTTTAGACTTCATAATAAAATATTTATGGGTGAAAGTATATAATGTCTGAGATGATTGGCTTTAATAACATCCAGGACAGGAGGAGAAGTGGACACAGATAAGACATAATTGACCATGTATTAATTACTGAGCTGGATCATTGATACATAGGAATTAATTATACTGGTCTCTTTACTTTTATACTTGGTTGGAATATTCTTTAACAAGACTTAAAAATAGGATTTTCTAAGATGGTGGAGGAGTAGGAGGACTTGGAGTTCAGCTCTTCCCACAAACGCATCAAGAATACATCTACAAAGGGAGCAATTCTCACAGAGCACCTGCTGAACACTGGTGGAGGACTTTGGACACCTAAAAGGACAAGAGATATCCCTGTGTAGCCAGGTAGGATGAAAGAAAGAAGAAGAGAAAAGGAAGATAAGAAGAAGCAGGACAGGACTTGCATCCCTGGCAGGGAGTGGAGGGTGAGGAGAGGTTCCCACATCTGGGGAGGCCCCCTCACCAGCAGGGAGATTAGCTGGGACAGAGGGGGAGCTTCATGGAATCGGAAGACAGTCCAGTGGCTGGTCAGTGGCAGTCAGGGCAGACTGAGACCTACACAGATGGTCTGCGGTGCAGCCCTGCACACCCCAGCCTGAGATGTGTGCCTGCCAGTGCAGATGGGGGCTGGGGGCTGGAATGTGGGGTTTGGAGGGTGGACCTGGGGAGGGGACTACTGTTAGCTATGAGGAGATGGCCTGAGGGGATGTGAGTGAGGAGCTCTGCAACCAGGAGTGCTCATGGAGGAAACCCAGACCACCGCAGAGGCAAAGTGCCATTGTTGGGTGGCACACCAGGGAGGGAGGGGAGACAGGGCTGCCATTGCAGCCTCTCTCCTCATGTGATGGCCCCTGCCTCCACGGGCACTAAGGAGGGTTTCCACTGGAGCCAGCTCGCAAGCCCCTGGCATTACCTCCTCTGCAACCCCTCCCCACCTGGGAGGCCAGCTTGCCCTGATCACCGCCTCAACTCCTTCCTGCCTGACAGGCTCATGTGCTCCAGCAACTTCTGGAGCAGACTTTGGTGGGAAGAACACATGCAAAGCTGGGGCTGAAGCCACAGCTAGGCCCCAGGGGCCATGTGACTGAGGAGGAAGAGCTGAAATCTCTCCTTGTGGCTGCTCTGTTGACAACTTCCTAAATTCAATGCCCATGAAACATCCGGAAGAACAATTGCTCCTGCAGCTGGAACAGGTCTGGCTTTAGCAGCTGTGGGTTTATTGGCACATACATGCAGGATTTAGGCCAGGCCAGAGTCAGAGCTGCCTCCATAGCTCCCACAGCAGGTCCAGGTGCATGATTACTACAGTCCTGGGACCTGACCTCAGTGGATCTGTGCTGGTGGCCCAGTGAAAACGACTGAAAGTCACCAGGGCCAATTGCCGGCATACCCACAGTTAAGGTGGGACTGAAAGCAGTGCCAACAACAGTGTACTTTGTGAGCCCACACATGGGCAAGAGGGGATACAACAAAGCACATTCACAGGTGTACAGCTCCAGAGGAGGAATACCCAGTAAGTTCTCTCCTAGTGGGAGAGCTCCAATCCCACCTACATCACACCATATATCAGAATCACAGCTAAGAAACAGATCTGGGGTCTCTATTCCAACTACTAGGGAGCAGACCCTTCCCCTGACAGGGCACTGACAACAACATGGCAAAGGGGTGGCCCCACTCAATATCCAGGGCAGGCTCTGGTCACCACAACACCAGTCAAACCCCCAATCAAGGGGATTACAAAACAAGCCTCTGGACCAACCTCACCCACCAGGGGGCAAACCAAGAAGAACTATGATCCTGCAGCCTGCGGAAAAGAGACCACAAACACAGAAAGTTAGACAAAATGAAACGACAGAGAAGTATGTTGCAGATGAAGGAGCAAGATAAAAAACCTACAAGAACTACTAAATGAAGAGGAGATGGACAATCTACCTGAAAAAGAATTCAGAGTAATGATAGTAAATGATTCAAAGTCTTGGAAAAAGTATGGAGGAAAAGACCGAGAAGATACAAGTCATGTTTAATAAGGATATAGAAGAGTTAAAGAATAAACAAACATGATAACTGAAATGAAAAATACACTAGAAGGAATCAATAGAATAACTGAGGCAGAAGAACACATAAGTGAGCTGGAAGATGGAGTGGTGGAAATCACCGCCACAGAACAGAATAAAGAAAAAAGAATGAAAAGAAATGAGGCCAGTACCAGAGACCTCTTGGACAACAATAAACACATGAATATTCACATTATAGGGATCCCAGAAAAAAAAGAGAAAGGGAAAAGGCCTGAGAAAATATTTGAAGAGATTATAGTCAAAAATTTCCCTAACATGGGAAAGGAAACAGTCACAAAATTCCAGGAAGGGGAGAGAGACTCATACAAGATAAACCAAAGGAAGAACACACTGAGACACAGGTTAATCAAACTGACAAAACGTAAATACAAAGAAAAAATATTAAAAGCAACAAGGAAAAAGCAACACATAACATACAAGGGAATCCCCATAAGGTTATCAGCTGATTTTTCAGCAGAAACTTAACAAGCCAGAAGAGACTGGTATGATATATTTAAAATGATGGAAGGGAAAAACATACAACCAAGAATACCCTGAAAGGTTCTCATTCAGATTCAATAAAGAAATCAAATTTTTACAGACAAGCAAAAGCTAAGAGAATTCAGCACCACCAAACCAGCTTTACAACAAATGGTAAAGGGACTTCTCTAGGCAGGGTGGGAAAAAAAGACAGAAAAAAAAAAAGAGGCCACAACTAGAAACAAGAAAATTTGTGAAACAAACTTTCACAAATGGGAAATCTCACCAGTAAAGGCAAACATAAAGTAATAGTAGGAAATCCACACACAAATGTGATATTAAAACCACCAACCTTGAGAAGAGGAGAGTACAAATGCAGAAAACGGGAATTGCATTTGAAATTAAGAGCAGTTTAAGACAACATTGTACATGTATAGACTGCTATACCAAAACCTCATGGGAACTGCAAACCAAAAAACTACAATAGATACACACACACAAAAAGAAAAAGCAACCCAAACACAAAACTAAAGATAGTCATCAAACCACAAGAGAAGAGAACAAAAGAAGGGAAGAAAGAACCAACAAAAACAAACCCAAAACAATTAAGAAAATGGCATAGGAATATACATATCGATAACTACATTAAATGTAAATTGATTAAATGTTCCAAGCAAAAGACATAGACTGGCTGAATGGATACAAAAACAAGACCCGTATATATGCTGCTTACAAGAGCCCCACTTCAGACCAGAGACAAATACTGACTGAAAGTGAGGGGATGGAAAAAGATATTCCATGCACATGGAAATCAAAAGAAAGCTGGAGTAGCAATTCTCATATCAGACAAAATAGACTTTAAAACAAAGACTATTACAAGAGACAAAGAAGGACACTACATATGATCAAGGTATCAATCGAAGAAGAAGATACAACAATTGTAAATATTTATGCACCCAACATAGGAGCACCTCAATACATAAGGCAAATAGTAACAGCCATAAAAGGGGAAATCGACAGTAACACAATCATAGTAGGGGACTTTAACACCCCACTTTCACCAATGGGCAGATCATCCAGACACAAAATTAATAAGGAAACACAAGCCTTAAATGACACATTACACCAGGGAGACTTAATTGATATTTATAGGACATTGCATCCAAAAGAAGCAGAATAAACATTTGTCTCAAATACACATGGAATATTCTCCAGGATAGATTACATCATGGCCACAAATCAAACCTTGGTAATTATAGGAAAATTAAAATCATATCAAACATCTTTTATGACCACAATGCTATGAGAATAGAAATCAATTACAGGGGAAAAAAGACTATAAAGAGCACAAACACATGGATGCTAAACAATATATTACTAAATAACCAATGGATCACTGAAGAAGTCAAAGAGGAAATCAAAAAAATATCTATAGGCAAATGACAACAAAAACACACCAATCCAAAACCAATGGGGAGCAGCAAAAGCAGTTCTAACAGGGAAGTTTATAGCAATACAATCTTACACCAAGAAACAAGAAAAATCTTAAATAAGCAACCTAACCCTACACCTAAAGCAACTAGAGAAAGAAGAACAAACAAAGTTAGGAGGAAAGAAATCATAAACATCAGGGCAGAAATAAATGAAATTTAGATGAAGAAAACAATAGCAGAGATCGATGAAACTAAGAGCTGGTACTTTGAAAAGATAAACAAAATTTATAAGCGTTTAGGCAGACACATCAAGAAAAAAAGGAGAGGACTCAAATCAATAAAATTAGAAATTAAAAAGGAGAAGTTGCGATGGACACCACTGAAATACAATGGATCATAAGAGACTACTACAAGCAAAAATACACCAATAAAAAGGACAACATAGAAGGCATGGACAAATTCTTGGAAAGGTACAACGTTCGAAGACTGAACCAAGAAGAAATAGAAAATATGAACAGACCAATCACAAGTACTGAACTTGAAACTGTGATTAAAAATCTTCCAACAAACAAAAGTCCAGGATCAGATGGCTTCAAAGATAAATTCTATCAAACATTTAGAGAAGAGTTAACACCCACCCTTCTGAAACTCTTCCAAAAATTTAGAGAACGGAACACTCCCAAGCTCATTCTATAAGGCCACCATCACCCTGATACAAAAAACAGACAAAGATATCACAAAAAAAGAAAACTACAGGCCAAGATCACAGATGAACATAGAGGTAAAAATCCTCAATGCAATACTAGCAAAACAAATCCAAAAACACATTAAAAGGATCATACAGCATGATCAAGCAGGATTTATCCCAGAGATGCAAGGATTTTTCAATATCCACAAATCTGTTGAGGAGGAGCTTCAAGATGGCGGAAGAGTAAGACGTGCAGATCACGTTCCTCCCGCAAATACATCTACATGTGGAACAACTCCTACAGAACACCTACTGAATGCTGGCAGAAAGCCTCAGACCTCCCAAAAGGCAAGAAACTCCCCACGTACCTGGGTAGGGCAAAAGAAAAACGAAAAAACAGAGACAAAAGAATAGGGACAGGAACTGTACCAGTGAGAGGGAGCTGTGAAGGAGGAAAGGTTTCCACACACTAGAAGCCCCTTCGCGGGCGGAGACTGCTGGTGGCGGAGCGGGGAAGCTTCGGAGCCACAGAGGAGAGCACAGCAACAGGGGTGTGGAGGGCAAAGCAGAGAGATTCCCGCACAGAGGATCCATGCCAACCAGCACTCACCAGCCCGAGAGCTTGTCTGCTCCCCTGCCCGGGCAGGCGGGGGCTGGGAGCTGAATCTCGGGCTTCAGAGGTCGGATCGCAGGGAGAGGACTGGGGTTGGCTGCATGAACACAGCCTGAAGGGGCTAGTGCATCACAGCTAGCCGGGAGGGAGTCTGGGAAACAGTCTGGAGCTGCCAAAGAGGCAAGAGACTTTTTCTTGTCTCTTTGTTTCCTGGTGCATGAGGAGAGGGGTTAAGAGTGCCGCTTAAAGGAGCTCCAGAGACGGGCGTGAGCCGCAGCTATCAGTGCAGACACCAGAGATGGGCATGAGACGTTAAGGCTGCTGCTGGAGCCACCAAGAAGCCTGTGTGCAAGCACAGGTCACTATCCACACCACCCCTCCTGGGAGCCTGTGCAGCCTGCCACTGCCAGGGTCCCATGATCCAAGGACAACTTCCCTGGGAGAACACATGGCACGACTCAGGCTGCTGCAATGTCACGCCAGCCTCTGCCGCTGCAGGCTCACGCCGCACTCCATGCCCCTTCCGCCCCCAGGCCTGAGTGAGCCAGAGCCACCGAATCAGCTGGTCCTTTAACCCCAAGAAAAGAACAGACGCCCTCAGGCGACCTACAGGCAGAGGCGGGGCCAAATCCAAAGCTGAACCCCAGGAGATGTGCGAACAAAGAAGAGAAAGGGAAATTTCTCCCAGCAGCCTCAGGAGCAGCAGGTTAAATCTCCACGATCAACTTGATGTACCTTGCATCTGTGGAATACCTGAATAGACAACAAATCATCTGAAATTGAGGAGGTGGACTTTGGGAGCAATGATATATATATTTGATTCCCTTTTTCTCTTTTTGTGAATGTGTATGTATATGCTTCTGCATGTGATTTTATCTGTATAGCTTTGCTTTTCCCATTTGTCTTAGGGTTCCGTCTGTCCGTTTTTTGTTGTTTTTTTTTTAGTGTAGTTTTTACCACTTGTTATCATTGGTGGATTTGTTTTTTCGTTTGGTTGCTCTCTTATTTCTTTCTTTCTTTTTTTTTAAATTATTAAAAAAAATTGTTTTAATTATTTTTTAGTTTTTATTTTAATAATTATTTTATTTTATTTTACTTTATTTTATTTTATATTATATTATCTTCTTCTTTCTTTCTTTCATTTTTCTCTCCCTTTTATTCTGAGTCGAGTGGATAACAGGCTCTTGGTGCTCCAGCCAAACGTCAGACCTGTGCCTCTGAGGTGGGAGGGCCAAGTTCAGGACACTGGTCCACAAGAGACCTGCCAGCTCCATGTAATATCAAACAGCACAAATCTCCCAGAGATCTCCATCTCAACACAAAGACCCAACACCACTCAACGACCAGCAAGCTACAGTGCTGGACACCCTATGCCAAACAACTAGCAAGACAGGAACACAGCCCCATCCATTAGAAGAGAGGCTGCCTAAAATCATAATAAGGCCACAGACCCACCAAAACACACCACCAGATGTGGACCTGCCCACCAGAAAGACAAGATCCAGCCTCATCCACCAGAACACAGGCACTAGTCCCCTCCACCAGGAAGTCTACACAACCCACTGAACCAAATTTAGCCACTGGAGACAGACACCAAAAAAAACGGGGCCTATGAACCTGCAGCCTGCGAAAAGGAGACCCCAAACACAGTAAGTTAAGCAAAATGAGAAGACAGAGAAACACAGCAGATGAAGGAGCAAGGCAAACACCCACCAGACCTAACAAATGAAGAAGAAATAGGCAGTGTACCTGAAAAAGAATTCAGAATAATGATAGTAAAGATGATCCAAAATCTTGGAAATAGAATGGAGAAAATACAAGAAACGTTTAACAAGGACCTAGAAGAACTAAAGAGGAAACAGTGATGAACAACACAATAAGTGAACTTAAAAATTCTCTAGAAGGGATCAATAGCAGAATAACTGAGGCAGAAGAACGCATAAGTGACCTGGAAGATAAAAGAGTGGAAATAACTACTGCAGAGTAGAATAAAGAAAAAAGAATGAAAAGAATTGAGGATAGTCTCAGAGACATCTGGGACAGCATTAAATGCACCAACATTCGAATTACAGGGGTCCCAGAAGAAAAAGACAAAAAGAAAGGGACTTAGAAAATATTTGAACAGATTATAGTTGAAAATTTTCCTAATATGGGAAAGGAAATAGTTAATCAAGTCCAGGAAGCACAGAGAGTCCCATACAGGATAAATACAAGGAGAAACACGCCAAGACACATATTAATCAAACTGTCAAAAATTAAATACAAAGAAAAAATAATAAAAGCAGCAAGGGAAAAACAACAAATAACACACAAGGGAATCCCCATAAGGTTAACAGCTAATCTTTCAGCTGAAACTCTGCAAGCCAGAAGGGAGTGGCAGGACATATTTAAAGTGATGAAGGAGAAAAACCTACAACCAAGATTACTCTGCCCAGCAAGGATCTCATTCAGATTTGACAGAGAAACTAAAATCTTTACAGACAAGCAAAAGCTAAGAGAATTCAGCACCACCAAACCAGCTTTACAACAATTGCTAAAGGAACTTCTCTAGGCAGGAAATGCAAGAGAAGGAAAAGACCTACAATAAGAAACCCAAAACAATTAAGAAAATCGTAATAGAAACATACATATAAATAATTACCTTAAATGTAAATGGATTAAATGCTCCAACCAAAAGACATAGACTGGCTGAATGGATACAAAAACAAGACCCATGTATATGCTGTGTACAAGAGACCCACTTCAGACCTAGGGACACATACAGACTGAAAGTGAGGAGATGGAGAACGATATTCCATGCAAATGGAAATCAAAAGAAAGCTGGAGTAGCAATTCTATATCAGACAAAATAGACTTTAAAACAAAGGCTAGAGGAGGAATCACGATGGCAGAGTAGAAGGATGTGCTCTCACTCCCTCTTGCAAGAACACCAGAATCACAATTAGCTGCTGGACAATCATCGACAGGAGGACACTGGAACTCACCAAAAAAGATACCCCGCATCCAAAGACAAAGGAGAAGCCACAATGAAATGGTAGTAGGGGCGCAATCACAGTAAAATCAAATCCCATAACTGGTGGGTGGGTGACTCACAGACTGGCGAACCCTTATACAACAGAAGTCCACCCACTGGAGTGAAGGTTCTGAGCCCCACGTCAGGCTTCCAACCTGGGTGTCTGGCAACGGGAGGAGGAAATCCTAGAGAATCAGACTTTGAAGCCTAGTGGGAATTGACTGCAGGACTTCGACAGGACTGGGGGAAACAGAGACTCCACTCTTGGAGAGCACACAGAAAGTAGTGTGCACATCGGGACCCAGGGGAAGGAGCAGTGACCCCGGGGAAGACTGAACCAGACCTACCTGCTAGTGTTGGAGGGTCCCCTGCAGAGGCAGGGGGTAGCTCTGTTTCACCATGGGGACAGGACACTGGCAGCAGAAGTTATGGGAAGTACTCCTTCGCGAGAGCCCTCCCAGAGTCTGTCATTAGCCCCACCAAAGAGCGCAGGTAGGCTCCAGTGTTGGGTTGCCTCAGGCCAAACAACCAACAGGGAGGGAACACAGCCCCACCCATCAGCAGTCAAGCCAAGTCAAGTTTTAATGAGCTCTGCCCACCAGAGCAACACCCAGCTCTACCCACCACCAGTCCCTCCCATCAAGCCTCTTAGAGAGCCTCATCCACCAGAGTGCAGACAGCAGAAGCAAGAAGAACTACAATCCTGCAGCCTGTGGAACAAAAACCACATTCACAGAAAGATAGACAAGATGAAAAGGCAGAAGGCTATATACCAGATGAAGGAACAAGATAAAACCCCAGAAAAACAACTAAATGAAGTGGAGATAGGCAACCTTCAGGAAAAAGAATTCAGAATAATGATAGTGAAGATGATCCAGGACCATGGAAAAAGAATGGAGGCAAAGATCGAGAAGATGCAAGAAATGTTTAACAAAGACCTAGAAGAATTAAAGAACAAACAAACAGAGATGAACAATATAATAACTGAAATGAAAACTACACTAGAAGGAATCAATAGCAGAATAACTGAGGCAGAAGAACGGATAAGTGACCTGGAAGACAGAGTGGTGGAATTCACTGCTGTGGAACAGACTAAAGAAAAAAGAATGAAAAGAAATGAAGACAGCCTAAGAGACCTCTGGGACAACATAAAACGCAAAAACATTCGCATTATAGGGGTCCCAGAAGGAGAAGAGAGAGAGAAAGGACTTGAGAAAATGTTTGAAGTGATTATAGTCGAAAACCTCCCTAACATAGGAAAGGAAATAGCCACTCAAGTCCGGGAAGCGCAGAGAGTCCCAGGCATGATAAACCCAAAGAGAAACACGCCGAGACACATAGTAATCATATTGACAAAAATTAAAGACAAAGAAAAATTTTTGAAAGCAACAAAGGAAACATGACAAATAACATACAAGGGAACTCCCATAAGTTTAACAGCTGATTTCTCAGAAGAAACTCTACAAGCCAGAAGGGAGTGACATGATATATTTAAAGGGATGAAAGGGAAAATCCTACAACCAAGATTACTCTACCCAGCAAGGATCTCATTCAGATTTGATGGAGAAATCAAAAGCTTTACAGACAAGCAAAAGCTAAGAGAATTCAACATCATCAAAGCAGCTCTACAACAAATGCTAAAGGAACTTTTCTCAGTGGGAAACAGAAGAGAAGAAAAGGATCTACAAAAACAAACCCATAACAATTAAGAAAATGGTAACAGGAACATACATATCAATAATTACCTTAAATGTGAATACATTAAATGCCCCAACCAAAAGACAGAGGCACGCTGAATGGATACAAAAGCAAGACCCATATATATGCTGTCTACAAGAGACACACTTCAGACCTAGGGATACATACAGACTGAAAGTGAGGGGATGGAAAAAGGTATTCCATGCAAATGGAAATCAAAAGAAAGCTGGAGTAGCTATACTCATATCAGATAAAATAGACTTTAAAATAAAGAATGTTACAAGAGACAAGAAAGGACACTACATAATGATCAAGGGATCAATCAAAGAAGAAGATATAACAATTGTAAATATTTATGCACCCAACATAGGACCACCTCAATATATAAGGCAAATAGTAACAGCCATAAAAGGGGAAATCGACAGTAACACAATCATAGTAGGGGACTTTAACACCCGACTTTCACCAATGGACAGATCATCCAAAATGAAAATAAATAAGGAAACATAAGCTTTAAATGGCACAATAGATCAAATAGATTTAATTGATATTTATAGGACATTCCATCCAAAAACAACAGAATACACATTTTTCTCAAGTGCTCATGGAACATTCTCCAGGATAGATCATATCTTGGGTCAGAAATCAAGCCTTGGTAAATTTAAGAAAATTGAAGTTGTATCAAGTATCTATCCTGACCACAATGCTATGAGATTAGAAATGAATTACAGGGAAAAAAACGTAAAAAACACAAACACATGGAGGCTACACAATACGTTACTAAATAGATCACTGAAGAAAGCAAAGAGGAAATCAAAAAATACCTAGAGACAAATGACAATGAAAACACGACGATCCAAAACCTATGCATGCAGATAAGCAGTTCTAAGAGGGCAGTTTATAGCTATACAAGCCTACCTCAAGAAACAAGAAAAATCTCAAGTAAACAATCTAACCTTACACCAAAAGGAACTAGAGAAAGAAGAGCAAACAAAACCAAAGTTAGTAGAAGGAAAGAAATCATGAAGATCAGATCAGAAATAAATGAAAAAGAAATGAAGGAAACGATAGCAAAGATCAATAAAACTAAAAGCTGGTTCTTGGAGAAGATAAACAAAATTGATAAACCATTAGCCAGACTCATCAAGAAAAAAAGGGAGAAGACTCAAATCAATAGAGTTAGAAATGAAAAACGAGAAGTAACAACTGACACTGCAGAAATATAAAGGATCATGAGAGATTACTGCAAGCAACTTTATGCCAATAAATTGGACAACCTGGAAGAAATGGACAAATTCTTAGAAATGTACAACCTTCGGAGACCAAACCAGGAAGAAATAGAAAATATGAACAGACCAATCACAAGCACCGAAATTGAAACTGTGATTAAAAATCTTCCAACAAACAAAAGCCCAGGACCAGATGGCTTCACAGGCAAATTCTATCAAACATTTACAGAAGAGCTAACACATATCTTTCTCAAACTCTTCCAAAATATAGCAGAGGGAGGAACACTCCCAAACTCATTCTACGAGAACACCATCACCCTGATACCAAAACCAGACAAAGATGTCAAAAAGAAAAAAAACTACAGGCCAATATCACTGATGAACATAGATGTAAAAATCCTCAACAAAATACTAGCAAACAGAATCCAACAGCACATTAAAAGGATCGTCCACCATGATCAAGTGGGGTTTATCCCAGGAATGCAAGGATTCTTCAATATACGCAAATCAATCAATGTGATACACCATATTAACAAATTGAAGGAGAAAAACCATATGATCATCTCAAGAGATGCAAAGAAAGCTTTTGACAAAATTCAACACCCATTTTTGATAAAAACCCTCCAGAAAGTCGGCATAGAGGGAACTTTCCTCAACATCATAAAGGCCGTATATGATAAACCCACAGCCAACATTGTCCTTAATGGTGAAACACTGGAACCATTTCCACTAAGATCAGGAACAAGACAAGGTTGCCACTCTCACCACTATTATTCAACATAGTTTTGGGAGTTTTAGCCACAGCAATCAGAGAAGAAAAGAAAAGAAAAGGAATCCAAATCGGACAAGAAGAAGTAAAGCTGTCACTGTTTGCAGATGGCATGATACTATAAACAGAGAATCCTAAAGATGCTACCAGAAAACTACTAGAGCTAATCAATGAATTTGGTAAAGTAGCAGGATACAAAATTAATGCACAGAAATTTCTTGCATTCCTATACACTAATGATGAAACATCTGAAAGTGAAGTTAAGAAAACACTCCCATTTACCATTGCAACAAAAAGAATAAAATATCTAGGAATAAAGCTACCTAAGGAGACAAAAGACCTGTATGCAGAAAACTATAAGACACTGATGAAAGAAATTAAAGATGAAACAGATAGATGGAGAGATATACCATGTTCTTGGATTGCAAGAATCAACATTGTGAAAATGACTATACTACCCAAAGTAATCTACAGATTCAATGCAATCCCATTAAAACTACCACTGGCATTCCCAGGACTAGAACAAAAAATTTCACAATTTGTATGGAAATACCAAAGACCCCGAATAGCCAAAACAATCTTGAGAAAGAAAAACTGACCTGGAGGAATCAGGCTC
Source organism: Balaenoptera ricei (assembly GCF_028023285.1). Taxonomy (NCBI): domain Eukaryota; kingdom Metazoa; phylum Chordata; class Mammalia; order Artiodactyla; family Balaenopteridae; genus Balaenoptera; species Balaenoptera ricei. The sequence continues at coordinate 25,421,059 of NC_082644.1, forward strand.
CCTGACTTCAGACTATACTACAAAGCTACAGTAATCAAGACAGCAGGGTACTGGCACAGAAACAGAAATATAGATCAATGGAACAGGATAGAAAGCCCAGAGATAAACCAACCCGCATATGGTCACCTTATCTTTGATAAAGGAGGCAAGAATATACAATGGAGAAAAGACAGCCTCTTCAATAAATGGTGCTGGGAAAACTGGACAGCTACATGTAAAAGAATGAAATTGGAACACTCCCTAACACCATACACAAAAATAAACTCAAAATGGATTAAAGATCTAAATGTTAGGCCAGACACCATCAAACTCTTAGATCAAAACATAGGCAGAACACTCTATGACATAAATCATAGCAAGATCCTTTTTGACCCAGCTCCTAGAGAAATGGAAGTAAAAACAAAAATAAACAAGTGGGACCTAATGAAACTTAAAAGCTTTTGCACAGCAAAGGAAGCCATAAACAAGACAAAAAGACAACCCTCAGAATGGGACAAAATATTTTCAAATGAAGCAACTGACAAAGCATTAGTCTCCAAAATTTACAAGCAGCTCATGCAGCTCAATATCAAAAAAACAAACAACCCAATCCAAAAATGGGCAGAAGACCTAAATAGACATTTCTCCAAAGAAGATATACAGATTGCCAACAGACACATGAAAGGATGCTCAACATCATTAATCATTAGAGAAATGCAAATCAAAACTACAATGAGATATCATCTCACACCGGTCAGAATGGCCATCATCAAAAAAATCTACAAACAATAAATGCTGGAGAGGGTGTGGAGAAAAGGGAACCCTCTTGCACTCTTGGTGGGAATGTAAATTGATACAGCCACTATGGAGAACAGTATGGAGGTTCCTTAAAAAACTACAAATAGAACTACCATACGACCCAGCAATCCCACTACTGGGCATATACCCTGAGAAAACCATAATTCAAAAAGAGTCATGTACCACAATGTTCATTGCAGCACTATTTACAATAGCCAGGGCATGGAAGCAACCTAAGTGTCCATCGACAGATGAATGGTTAAAGAAGATGTGGCACATATATACAATGGAATATTACTCAGCCATAAAAGAAATGAAACTGAGTTATTTCTAGTGAGGTGGATGGATCTAGAGTCTGTCATACAGCGTGAAGTAAGTCAGAAATAGAAAAACAAATACTGTATGCTAAGACACATATATGGAGTATTAAAAAAAAAAAGTTCTGAAGAATCTAGGGGCAAGACGGGAATAAAGACACAGACCTACTAGAGAAGGGACTTGAGGAAACGGGGAGGGGGAAGTGTAAGCTGGGACAAAGTGAGAGAGTGTCATGGACATATATACACTACCAAACATAAAATAGATAGCAAGTGAGAAGCAGCCGCATAGCACAGGGAGATCAGCTCCGTGTTTTGTGACCACCTAGAGGGGTGGGATAGGGAGGGTGGGAGGGAGGGAGACGCAAGAGGGAAGAGATATGGGGACATATGTATATGTATAACTGATTCACTTTGTTATAAAGCAGTAACTAACACAGCACTGTAAAGCAATTATACTCCAATAAAAATGTTAAATAAAAAGAATGATTAAAATAAAAATAATAGCAATAAACATGTAAGCATTGATCCAAAAAAAAATCAATCAGTTGAAACACCATAATAACAAATTGAAAAATACAAATGATATGATCATCCCCATAGGTGCAGAAAAAGCTTTGGACAAAATTCAACACCAATTTATAATAAAAACTCTCCAGAAAGTGGGCATAGCGGGAACATACCTCCACATAATAAAGGCCATATATAACAAACCCACAGCAAATATCATTCTCAGTGTTGAAACACTGAAAGCATTTCCTCTACAATCAGGAACAAGACAAGAATTTTCACTCTTGCCACTATTATTCAACATAGTTTTGGAATTCCTAGCCACAGCAAGCAGAAAATCAAAAGAAATAAAAGGAATCCATATTAGAAAAGAAGAGGTAAAACTGTCACTGTTTGCAGATGACATGTTACTATATATAGAATATCCTAAAGAGGCTACCAGAAAACTGCTAGAGCTCATTAATGAATTTGGTAAAGTTGCAGCATACATAATTAATACACAGATATTTCTTGTATACCTGTACACTAACAATGAAAGATCAGAAAGAGAAATCAAGGAAACAATGCCATTTACTATAGTATCAAAAAGAATAAAATACCTAGGAATAAACCTCCCTGAGGAGGCAAAAGACCTGTACCAGAAAACTATAAGGTACTGATGAAAGAAGCCAAAGATGACACAAACAGATGGAGAGATATACCATGTTCTTGGATTGGGAGAATCAATATTGTGAAAATAGCTATACTACCCAAAGCAATCTATAGATTCAATGCAATCCCTATCAAATTACCAATGACATTTTTCACAGAATTAGAAGAAAAAAACTTTACAATTTGTATGGAAACACAAAAGACCATGAATAGCCAAAGTAATCTTTAGAAAAAAATATGGAGCTGGAAGAATCAGACTCCCTGACTTCAGACTATATTACAAAGCTACAGTCATCAAAACATTATGGTACTGGCACCAAGATAGAAATATCGATCAATGGTACAGGATAGAAAGCCCAGAAATAAACCCACACACGTATGGTCACCTAATCTATGACAAAGGGGGCAAGAATATACAATGGAGAAAAGACTGTCTCTTCAATAAGTGGTGCTGGGACAACTGGAAAGCTACATATAAATGAATGAAATTAGAGCACTCCCTAATATCATACACAAAAATAAACTCAAAATGGATTAAAGAGTTACATGTAAGGCTGGATACTATAAAACTTAGAGGAAAACATAGGCAGAACACTCTTAGGCATAAATCACAGCAATATCTTTTTGGATCCACCTCCTAGAGTGAAAATAAAAATAAATGGGACCTAATTAAACTTAAAAGCTTCTGCACAGCTTTTAAGGAAAGGAAACCATAAACAAAATGAAAAGACAACACACAGAATTGGAGAAATCTTCGCAACCAAAGCAACTGACAAGGATTAATCTCCAAAATATACAAGCAGCTCATGCAGCTCAATATCAAAAAAACAAACAACTCAATCAACAAATGAGCAGAAGATCTAAATAGACATTTCTCCAGAGAAGACATGCAGATGGCTAAAAAGCACATGGAAAGATGCTCAACATCACTAATTATTAGAGAAATACAAATCAAAACTACAATGAGGTATCACTTCACACCGGTCAGAATGGCTATCATCACAAAATCTACAAACAATAAATGCTGGAGAGGGTGTGGAGAAAAGCAAAACCTCCTACACTCTTAGTGGGAAAGGAAATTGGTACAGCCACTATGGAGAACAGTATGGAGGTTCCTTAAAAAAATAAAATAGAGCTGCCGTATGATCCTGCAATCCCACTCCTGGGCATATATCTGGAGAAAACCATAATTTGAAAAGAGGCATGCACCTCAATGTTCATTGCATCACTATTTACAATAACCAAGACATAGAAGAAACCTAACTGTCCATCAATGGATGAATGGATAAAGAAGATGTGATATATATATATAACAATGGAATATTACTCAGCCATTAAAAAGGAACGAAATAATGCCTTTTGCAGCAACATGGATGGACCTAGAGATTGTTATACTGAGAGAAGTAAGTCAGACAAAGACATCATATGATATCACTTATATGTGAAATCTAAAAAAAGGGTACAAATGAACCTATTTACCAAAAAGAAATATAGTCACAGATGTAGAAAACAAACTTATGCTTACCAAGGGGGAAAGGGGGAGGAGGGATAAATTGGGAGATTGGGATTGACATATACACACTACTCTATATAAAATAGATCACTAATAAGAACCTACTGTATAGCACAGGGAAATCTACTCAATTCTCTGTAATGACCTCTATGTGATACAATCTTTGTGGAGGGTCATTGGTCATTGGGTCATGCATCAAAAGACTAATGGTTATACTACTTGCCCTTGTAATTCTATTTCTGTAATTTATCATTAGGAAATGAGTAGAAATAAATATATCTATGTTTGGTGATGTTTGTTACAATGTTATTTAAAATAACAACAGACAGGAAACAAATTAAAATATACCAAATAAACCAGTTTGGTCCATTCATAGGATACAGTATGGCACATTCATTGGGCAGAACACTCTGCAGCCATAACACACAGATAACAAAATATGTACAATATTCAACATGAAAGCATGAATGGTATCCACACTGGAAATATTTGTTGAAAACATGATTTTAATATCTACTGCATATTCTACCTAGCATTTGCCAAATACTCATAGTGTGAAATCTGTACCTCAATATATTAACAATGTTACCACCAGAGAGTAGGGCTATGCATGCAAATTTCCTTTACTATATCTTTCTTCATTTTATAGAAATTTGACAGTGAGCATATATTGCCTTAAAATCAGAAAAGTAAGGAAATATCTGACTCTAGACAATTAAATAATCAGAAAGATGAATGAGACTAGAGAAATGTTGACTTGGGAGAAAATGACAAAAAAGGGTCTTAGATACCCTTTGGACCCCTGTATTTGATAGATGATGAATCTAAAGCACCAGGGGTGAGCCAGTCCAGAATCACATGGTCAATCAGTAAACATCCCAGCCCAGACCCCGTCAGAGGACACCCCTCTCAAAAATGTCTTTGTGGGCACATATGGTACTCAATGGCTTAGCAAATGCAGTTTTACAAGAAATGCATGTGGTAAACTGCTAATGTAAGAATCCGATAGACCCTCTACTTTCTTCTTGAAAGCTTGGTGGCTTATTGTAAGGCAATTGAAGTACTAAGAACAAAAGCACACTTTACTGGAGCTATATACATCATTATTATTATACTCTAGGTGATACCTTTCAAACTCACTACATTATTTATAAGCTTGTTGGCTATTCACTTAATTTTTCTTATCCCCCAGAGGGCTTCACATAGTACTATCAACATAGTGGGTGTCCAGTAGGGCCTTTTGCTTGTTGTTTGTTTTGCATTTCTTTTTGTTTTTGTTCTTTGTTTAAAAACCAGTTTTAATATTTATCATTTTAGTGTTAAAAAGTGAAATAGTAATAGAAACAAAAATAATATTCCCTGCCCCTCCCTCTGTATTGTTCCCTGCTCTTATGTAGACATAAGAAGTCATCAGAAGAAACTACATTCAACGTGCTAAGCTATTTCTTCTACCATTTACCTTCATGTTCCTAAATAATGCTCATGTGCAGTTATTTCCTAATTTACTTATTTTAGACATTATCTTCTGTGTTCCTGTTTTGATAGATGTAGAGGTGGCTCATGTGCAATTTTGCTTTCCCTTCTTCATGCTCTCAGTATAATTATACCACAGTTTTTGTGTTTAAATTATTATTTGTATCACATAGATACTGTTCACTGGAAAGCCTCTGGGGCAAGAGAAATGGTAATCACATGACTGCTTATGAGAGGGGAACAGATCAGAGCAACAAACTCTCTGCATATAGATTTCCAACCAGTCACCTTGTTTCAGCACCAGTGCTCTGAATTATTTGATGTCTCAGTTTTGATAATACTCAGGAGTTCTGCAAGGCAAGCAGCCGTGTCCCTGCCAGCTTATTCCTTTTTTTTTAATTGAAGTATAGGTGGGTGTACAATATTATATAGGTTTTTGGTGTACCGCATAATGATTCACAACTTTTAAAGTTTATAGTTATTACAAAATACTGGCTATATTCCCTGTGTTGTACAATATATCCTTGTAGCTTATTTTATACATAGTATTTTGTACCTCTCAATACTCTACCCCTATCTTGTTGCTCCCCCTCCCCTCTGCCCACTGATAACCACTAGTTTTTTCTCTATATCTATGAGTCTGTTTCTTTTTTGTTATATTCATTAGTTTATTGTATTTAGATTCCATGTATAAGTGATATCATACAGTATTTGTCTTTCTCTGTTAGACTTATTTCATTTAGCATAATACCCTCCAAGTCCACCCATGTTGTTGTAAATGGCAAAATTTCATTATTTTTATGGCTGTGCTGTATTCCATTATATGTGTATATACCATGACTTTTTTACAAAAATTCGAAATTGAAGTATAGTTACTGTACAATATTATATAAGTTATAGGTGTACAATATAGTGATTCACAATTTTTAAAAGTTATACTCCATTTATAGTTATAAAATGATGGCTATATTCCTCATGTTGTACGATATATTCTTGTAGCTTATTTTATACATAATAGTTTGTACCTCTTATTCCCTACTCCTATCTTCACCCCCTTCTCTCTCTCTATTTGTAACCACTAGTTTGTTCTCTATATCTGTGAGTCAGCTTCTTTCTTGTTTTATTCACTAGTTTGATGTATTTTTTAGATTCCACATATAAGTGAGAGCATACAGTATTTATCTTTCTCTGTCTGACTTATTTCACTAGCATAATGCCTTCCAAGTCCATCCATGTTGCTGCAAATGGCAAAATTTCATTCTTTTTTATGGCTGAGCAGTATACCATTGTATATAAATACCACATCTTCTTTATCCATTCATCTGTTGATGGACACTTAGGTTGCTTCCATATCTTGGCTGTTGTAAATAATGCTGCTATGAACATTGGGGCACATCTTTTCAAATTATTATTTTCATTTTTTTTAGATGTATACCCAGGGGTGGAATTGCTGGGTCACATGGTATTTCTATTTTTATTTTTTTGAGGAACATCCATACTGTTTTCCATGATGGTTACAACAATTTACATTCCCACCAACTGTGTTAAGTTTCCCTGTTCTCCACATGCTTGCCAACATTTGTTATTTGTGGTCTTTTGATGATAGCCATTCTGACAGGTGTGAGATGATATCTCATTGTGGTTTTGGTTTGCATTTCCGTGATAATTAGAGACATTGAGCATCTTTTCATGTACCTATTAGCCATATGCATTTCTTCTTTGAGAAAATATCTATTCAGATCTTCTGCCTATTTTTAGATTGGGAACTTTGTTTTTTTGATGTTGAGTTGTGTGAGCTGTTTATATATGTCAGATATTAACCCCTTATCAGTCATATCATGCAAAATCTTCTCATTCAGTAGGTTGTCTTTTCATTTCTTGATGGTTTCCTTTGCTGTGCAAAACCTTATAAATTTAATTAGGTCCCATTTGTTTATTTTTGTTTTTATTTCCTTTGCTTCAGGAGACGGATAAAAAAATATTGCTGCTATTTATGTCAAAATGTTCTGCCTAAGTTTTCCTCTAGGAGTTATATAGTATTTAGGTCTTTAAACCATTTTGAGTTTATTTATGTATATAGTGTTAGAGAATGTTCTAATTTCATTATTTTACATGTAGCTGTCCAGTTTTCCTAGCACCACTTATTGAAGAGACTGTCTTTTCTCCACTGTATATTCTTGCCTACTTTGTCATAGATTAATTGACCATAAGGGCATGTGTTAATTTCTGGTCTCTCTCTCCTGTTCCATTGATCTATATGTTTGTTCTTGTGCCAGTACCATACAGTTTTGATGACTGTAGCTTTGTAGTATAGTCTGAAGTCCAGGAGCATGATTCCTCCAGTTCTGTTCTTCTTTCTCAAGATTGTTTTGGCTATTCGGGGTCTTTTCTGTTTCCATATAAATTTTAAAATTATTTGTTTTAGTCTGTGAAAAATGCTATTGGTATTTTGGTAAGGATTGCATTGAATCTGTAGGTTACCTTGGGTAATATGTCGTTCTAACTATATAGATTCATCCAATCCAAGAACATGGTATATCTGTCCATCTGTTTGTGTCAATTCAATTTCTTTCATCACTGCTTCAAGTTTTCCAAGTACAGGTCTTTAGCATCCATAGGTAGGTTTATTCCTAGGTATTTATTCTTTTTTGAGGTGGTGATAAACAGGATCATTTATTTAATTTCTCTTTCTGATATTTTGTTGTTAGTAAATAGAAATTTACACAGATTTTTTTGTGAATAGAAATAATACACAGATTTTTGTGTATTAATTTTGTATCCTGAAACTTTACTGAATTCATTGATGAGTTCTAGCAGTTTTCTGGTGGTGTCTTTAAGACTTTCTATGTATAGTATCATGTCATCTGCAAACAGTGACAGCTTTACCTCTTCCTTTCCAATGTGAGTTTCTTTTATTTCTTTTGCTTCTCTGATTGCTGTGGCTAGGACTTCCAAAATTCTGTTGAATAAAAGTGATAAGAGTGGGTATCCTTGTCTTGTTCCTGATCTTAGAAGAAATGCTTTCAGCTTTTCATCATTGAGTATGATGTTAGCTGTGGGTTTGTCATATATAACCTTTATTATGTTGAGGTATGTTCCCTCTATGCCCACTGTTTTATCATAAATGGATGTTGAATTTCATCAAAAGCTTTTTCTACATCTTTTGAGATGATCACATGGTTTTTAGTCTTCAATTTGTTAATGTGGTGTATCACATTGATTGATTTGCAGATATTGAAAAATCCTTGCATCCCTGGGATAAATCCCACTTGATCATGGTGTGTGATCATTTTAACGTACTGTTGGAGTTAGTTTGTTAGTATTTTGTTGAGGATTTTGCATGTATCAGTGATATTGGCCTGTAATTTTTTTTGTGATATTGTTGTCTGGTTTTGATATCAGGGTGATACTAACCTCATAGAATGAGTTTGGAAGTGTTCCTTCCTCTACTGTTTCTGGGAATAGTTTCAGAAGTATAGGTATTAATTCTTCTCTAAATGTTTGGTAGAATTCACCTTTGAAGCCATCTGGTCCTAGGCTTTCGTTTGTTGGGAGTTTTTAATTACTGATTCGAATTTATTACTGGTAATTTGTCTGTTCATATTTTCTATTTCTTCCCAGTTCAGTCTTGGGAGAGTGTACCTTTTCAGTCATTTGTCCATTTTTTCTAGGTTGTCCATTTTATTGGCTTATAGTTGCTCATAGTAGTCTCTTATGATGTTTTGTATTTCTGTGGTGTTGGTTTTAACTTCTCCTTTTTCATTTCTGATTTTATTTATTTCAGTTGACTCCCTTTTTTTCTTGATGAGTCTGGGTAAAAGTTGTCAATTTTGTTTATCTTTTCAAAGAACCACCTTTTAGTTTCATTGATATTTTCTATTGGCTTGTTTGTTGGTTTGGTTTGGTTTGGTTTGGTTTGGGTTTTTTGTCTCTATTTCATGTATTTCTACTCTGATCTTTATGATTTCTTTCCTTCTACTAACTTTGGGTTTTATTTGTTCTTCTTTCTCTAGTTCCTTTAGGTGTAAGGTTAGGTTGTTTATTTGAGATTTTTCTTGTTTCCTGAGATAAGGTTGTATTGCTATAAACTTCACTCTTAGAACTGCTGTAGCTGAATCCCATAGGTTTTGGATCATTGTGGTTTTGTTTTCATTTGTCTCTAGGTATTTTTTATTTCCTATTAGATTTCTTCAGTGATCCACTGGTTGTTTAGAAGCATATTGTTTAGACTCCACGTGTTTGTGTTTTTTGCAGTTTTTTTCCTGTAGCTGATTTCTAGTCTCATAGTGTTGTGGTCAGAAAAGATGCTTGATATGATTTTAATTTTTAAAATTTACTGAGGCTTTTTTTTGTGGCCTAGAATGTGATCTATCCTGGAGAATGTTCCATGTGCACTTGAAAATAATGTGTATTCTGCTGCTTTCAGATGGAACACTCTATATGTATTAATTAAGTCCATTCGGTCTAATGTGTCATTTAAGACCAATACCACATCTTTATCCATTCATCTGTTGATGGACACTTTGGTTGTTCCCATATCTCAGCAATTGTAAACAATGCTGCTATAAACATTGGGTGAATGTACCTTTTCGAATTCGTGTTTTCATTTTTTTTCATATACATACCCAGGAATGGAATTGCTGGGTCATATGGTAGTTCTATTTTTAGTTTTTTGAGGAACCTCCATACTGTTTTCCACAGTGGCTACAACAATTTACATTCCCACCAACAGCGTACAAGGATTCCCTTTTCTCTACATTCTCACCAACATTTGTTATGTGTGGTCTTTTGATGTTAGCCATTCTGACAGGTGTGCAGTGATAGCTCATTGTGTTTTTGACTTGAGTTTCTTTGGTGATTAACAATGTTGAATATCTTTTCATGTCCTGTTGGCCATCGGCATTTCTTCTTTGGAAAAATGTCTATTTAGGTCTTCTGCCCATTTTTAAGTCAGTGTTTTTTTTGGTTTTTTTTTTTTTTGATGTTGAGTTGTATAAGATGTATATTTTAGAAATTCATCCCTTGTCAGTCTCATCATTTGCAAATATTTTTTCCCCTTCAATAGGTTGTCTTTTCATTTTTTCAATGGTTTCCTTTGTTATGCAAAAGCTTTTAAGTTTAATTAGGTTCCATTTGTTTATTCTTGTTTTTATTTCCTTTGCTCTAGGAGATAGATCCAAAAAGATATTGCTATGATTTTTGTCAGAGTGTTGTGCCTATTTTGTTTGTTTGTTTGTTTTTATTTATTTTTTTATTGGAGTATAATTGCTTTACAATGTTGTGTTAGTTTCCACTGTACAGCAAAGTGAATCAGCTATATGTATACATATATCCCCTCTTTTTTGGATTTCCTTCCCATTTAGGTCACCACATGTGCTATACAGTCGGTTCTCATTAGTTATCTATTTTATACATAGTAGTGCATATATGTCAATCCCAATCTCCCAATCCATCCCACCCCCCTCTTCCCCCCTTAGTATCCATACATTTGTTCCCTACTTGGGTGTCCCTATTTCTGCTTTGTAAATAAGTTCATCTATACCATTTTCCTAGATTCCACATATATGCGTTAATATACGATATTTGTTTTTCTCTTTCTGACTTACTTCACTCTGTATGATGGTCTCTAGGTCCATCCACGTCTCTGTAAATGGCCCAGTTTTGTTCCTTTTTATGGCTGAGTAATATTCCATTGTATATATGTATCACATCTTCTTTATCCATTCCTCTGTTGATGGACATTTAGTTTGCTTCCATGTCCTGGCTATTGTAAATAGTGCTCCAATGACCATTGGGGTGCATGTATCTTCTTAAATTATTATTTCCTCTGGGTATATGCCCAGGAGTGAGATTCCTGGGTCATCCTGTAGTTCTATTTTTAGTTTTTTCAGGAAACTCCATACTGTTTTCCACACTGTTTCCATTTTGTTTTCTAATTTCCCTCTTAGAACTGTTTTTGCAGCAAAACAAGCTTTGATATGTTGTGTTTTCATTTTCATTTGTTTCAAGATATTTTTTGATTTCCCTTTTGATTCCTTTTTTGACCCATTGCTTGTTCTGGGGCATGTTGCTTAATCTTCACATATTTGTGAATTTTCCCATTTTCCTCTTGTTACTGATTTCTAGTTCCATACCATTGTTGTTAGAAAAGATTCTTGATGTCATTTCAATCTTCTTAAATTTGTTAATACTTGTCTTATAGCCTATCATTTGCTCTATCCTTGAAAATGTTCTGAATGCACTTGAGAAGAATGTGTATTCATCTTCTGTTGGATGAAATGTTCTGTATATGTCTGTTAAGTTCATTTAGTTTAAGGTATAGTTCAAGTCCGGTTTCTTTAATGATTTTCTGTCTGAATGATCTATCCATTGTTGAAAGTGGGGGTATTTAAGTCCCTTAGTATTACTGCATTGTTGTCTATTTCTCCCTCCAGATCTGATAATATTTGCTTTGCTTTATATATTTAGGTGTCCTGATGTTGGGTGAATAAATATTTATAATTGTTACATCCTCTTGATGAATTGACATCTTTATCATCATATAGTGACCATTTGGTCTCTTGTTACATTTGTTGGCTTAAAGTTTATTTTATCTGATACAAACATAGCTACACTTGCTCTCTTTTTGTTTCTATTTACATGAAATATCTTTTTTACGTCCCTTTGCTGTCAGTTTACGTATGTCCTTAAAGCAGAAGTGAATTCCTTTAAGCAGCGTAAATTTGGGTCTCATTTTTTGTTTGCTTGTTTTTAAACCTATTTAGCTATTCTATGTTTTTTGGTTGGAGAATTTTGTCCATTTACATTTATGTAATTATTTCTAGGTATGGATATACTGTTTCCATTTTCTTAATTGTTTTCATGGTGCTTTGTAATTCCTTTGTTCCTTTCTTCTTCTTGTATGCTACTCCTATTTGGTTTGATAATTTTCTGTAGTGTTATGCTTAGATTCCTTTCCATTTATCATTTGTGTATTTTCTATAGGTTTTTGATTTGTGGTTACCTTGAGGTTTACATAAAAGTTCCTATAGTCTAATTTGTTAAAAACTAAAAGTTGAATGCATACAAAAGCTTTACATTTTTTTTTAAACCTAAGGGTTTCTTGATGTTTCTTTTTTTTTTTTTTTTTTGCTGTGTTGGGTCTTTGTTTCTGTGCGAGGGCTTTCTTTTACTTGTGGCAAGCAGGGGCCACTCTTCATCGCAGTGCGTGGGCCTCTCACTATCGCGGCCTCTCTTGTTGCGGAGCACATGCTCCAGACGCACAGGCTCAGCAATTGTGGCTCACGGGCCCTGTTGCTCCGCGGCATGTGGGATCTTCCCAGACCAGGGCTCGAACCCGTGTCCCCTGCATTGGCAGGCAGATTCTCAACCACTGTGCCACCAGGGAAGCCCCCAATCTTTACATTTTTATCCTCCCTCATTTTATGTTTGGATGTCATAATTTACATTTTTAATATTGTATATTCATTAACAAACATTATTATAACATTGTTATAGCTATGGTTATTTTTAATACTTTTGTCTTTTAACTTTTATACTAGAGTTAGAAATGATTTACATATCAACATTATAATATTAGAGTTATGAATTTAACTCTATATTTACCTTTACCAGTGAGTTTTATACTTTCTTATGTTGTCATGTTACTAATTAGTATTCTTCCATTTCAACTTGAAGAACTCCCTTTAACACTTTTTATAAGGCATTTCTAGTGGTGATGAACTCTTTCAGCTTTTGTTTGTCTGGGAAACTTTTATACCTTTTGTCTGTTTTGTGTGTGTGTGTGTGTGTGTGTGTGTGTGTGTGTTTTCTTTTCGCACTCTGAGTATATTAGCTCACTCACTCTGGCCTGCAAGATATTGGCTGGAAAATCCACTGATAGTTTTATGGGAGTTGGCTTGCATGTAACAATTTGCTTTTCTCTACTGCTTTTAAGATTCTCTCTTTACCTTTAACTTTAGACAATTTAATTGTAATGTGTCTTGACGTGGGTCTCTTTGGATTCATCTTTCTTGGTTGTTTTGAGGCTTCCTGGATCTGGATGTCTGCTTTTTTCCCCTGGTTTGGAAAGGTTTCAGGCTTTCTTTCCTTCTTCTTTTTTTTTTTTTTTTTGAGTCACTAAGTTTCTTTAAATTTTTATTGGAGTATAGTTACTTTACAATGTTGTGTTAGTTTCTAGTGTACAGCAAAGTGAATCAGCTATAGAGATACATGTATCCCCTCTTTTTTGGATTTCCTTCATATTTAGGTCACCACAGAGCACTGAGCAGAATTCCCTGTGCTATACAGTATGTTCTCATTTGTTGTCTATTTTATACATAGTATCAGTGGTCTTCACATGTCAATCCCAATCTCCCAATTCATCCCACTCCCTCTTTCCCCCTTGGTATCCATACATTTGTTCTCTATGTCTGTGTCTCTATTTCTGCTTTGTAAATAATATTGTCTACACCAATTTTTTCAGATTCCACATATATGAATTAATATAGGATTTTTTTTCTCTTTCTGACTTACTTCACTCTGTATGAGTCTCTATGTCCATCCACGTCTCTACAAATGACCCAATTTCATTCCTTTTTATGGCTGAGTAATATTCCATTGTATATATGTAACACATCTTCTTTATCCATTCATCTGTCAATGGACATTTAGGTTGCTTCTATGTCCTGGCTACTGCAAATAGTGCTGCAATGAATATTGTGGTATATGTTTCTTTATGAATTATGGTTTTCTCTGGATATATGCCCAGTAGTGGGATTGCTGCATCACATGGTAGTTCTATTTTTAGTTATTTAAGGAACCTCCATACTGTTCTCCATTGTGGCTCTATCAATTTACATTCCCACCAACAGTGCAAGCGGGTTCCCTTTTCTCCACACCCTCTCTAACATTTATTGTTTGTAGATTTTGTGATGATGGCCATTCTGACCAGTGTGAGGTGATACCTCATTGTAGTTTTGATTTGCATTTCTCTAATAATTAGTAATGTTGAGCATCTTTTCATGTGTCTCTTGGCCATCTGTATGTCTTCTTTGGAGAAATGTCTATTTAGATCTTCCACCCATTTTTTAAAATAAATTTATTTATTTTATTTATTTATTTTGGGTCACATTGGGTTTTTGCTGCTGTGTGCGGGCTTCCTCTAGTTGCAGCGAGCAGGGGCTACTCTTTGTTGCAGTGCACAGGCTTCTCATTGCATTGGCTTCTCTTGTTGCAGAGCACAGGCTCTAGGCATGTGGGCTTCAGTATTTGTGGCACGTGGGCTCAGTAGTTGTGGCTCACAGTCTCTAGAGCACAGGCTCAGTAGTTGTGGTGCACAGGCTTAGTTGCTCCGTGGCATGTGGGATCTTCCCAGACCAGGGCTCGAACCCATGTCCCCTGCAATGGCAGGTGGATTCTTCACCACTGAGACACCAGGGAAGCCACTGCCCATTTTTTTTTAAATTAAATTTATTTATTTTTGGTTGTGTTGGGTCTTCCTTTCTGTGCGAGGGCTTTCTTCTAGTTGTGGCAAGCGGGGGCCACTCTTCATCGCAGTGCGCGGGCCTCTCACTATCGCGGCCTCTCTTGTTGCGGAGCACAAGCTCCAGACGCGCAGGCTCAGTAATTGTGGCTCACGGGCCTAGTTGCTCCATGGCATGTGGGATCTTCCCAGACCAGGGCTCGAACCCGTGTCCCCTGCATTGGCAGGCAGATTCTCAACCACTGTGCCACCAGGGAAGCCCCTACCACTGCCCATTTTTTGATTGGGTTTTTTGTTGTTTTGATATTGAGCTGCATGAACTCTTTGTATATTTTGGAGATTAATCCTTTGTCAGTTGCTCCATTTGCAAATATTTTCTCCCATTCTGGGTGTTGTCTTTTTGTCTTGTTTATGGTTTCCTTTGCTGTACAAAAGATTTTGTACAGCAAAATCTACAGTTTAATTAGGTCGCATTGGTTTATTTTTGTTTTTATTCTCATTACTTCAGGAGGTGCGTCATGAAAGGTCTTTCTTGATTTATGTCAAAGACTGTTTTTCCTATGTTTTCCTCTAAGAGATTCATAGTATCCAGCCTTACATTTATGTCTTTAATCCATTTTGAGTTTATTTTTGCATATGGTGTTAGGGAGCATTCTAATTTCATTCTTTTACCTGTAGCTGTCCAGTTTTCCAGGCACCATTTATTGAAGAGACAGTTTTTTCTCCATTGTATATTCTGGCCTCCTTTGTCATAGATTAGGTGATCATAGATGTGTGGGTTTATTTCTGGGCTTTCTATCCTGTACCATTGATCTATATTTCTGTTTTTCTGCCAGGACCATATTGTCTTTTTTTTAACATCTTTATTGGAGTATAATTGCTTTAAAATATTGTGTTAGTTTCTGCTGTATAACAAAGTGAATCAACTATATGTATAAGTATATTCCCATATCCCCTCCCTCTTGCATCTCCCTCCCACCCTCCCTCTCCCACCCCTCTAAGTGGTCACAAAACACCAAGCTGATCTCCTTGTGCTATGCAGCTGCTAGCCACAAGCTATCTATTTTACATTTGGTAGTGTACATATGTCAATGCAACTCTCTCTCTTCGTCCTATCTTATACTTCCCCCTCCCTGTATCCTCAAGTCCATTCTCTACATCTGCGTTTTTATTCCTGTTGTGCCCCTATGTTCATCAGAACCTTTTTTTTTTTTAGATTCCATATATATGTGTTACCATACGGTATTTGTTTTTCTCTTTCTGACTTACTTCATTCTGTATGACAGACTCTAAGTCCATCAACCTCACTACAAATACCTCAATTTCGTTTCTTTTCATGGCTAATATTCCAGTGTATACATGTGCCACATCTTCTTTATCCATTCATCTGTCAATGGACACTTAGGTTGCTTCCATGTCCTGGCTATTGTAAATAGAGCTGCAATGAACATTGTGGTACATGACTCTTTTTGAATTATGGTTTTCTCAGGGTATATGCCCAGTAGTGGGATAGCTGAGTCATATGTTAGTTCTATTTTTAGTGTTTTAAGGAACCTCCATACTGTTCTCCACAGTGGCTGTATCAATTTACATTCCCACCAACAGTGCAAGAGGGTTCCCTTTTCTCCACACCCTCTCCAGCATTTATTGTTTGTAGACTTCTTGATGATGGCCATTCTGACCAGTGTGAGGTGATACCTCATTGCAATTTTGATTTGTATTTCTCTAATGATTAGTGACGTTGAGCATCCTTTCATGTGTTTGTTGGCAATCTGTATATTTTCTTTGGAGAAATGTCTCTTTAGGTCTTCTGCCTATTTTTGGATTGGGCTGTTTGTTTTATTGATATTGAGCTGCATGAGCTGCTTGTATATTTTGGAGATTAATCCTTTATCCATTGCTTCATTTGCAAATATTTTCTCCCATTCTGATGGTACTCTTTTTATCTTGTTTATGGTTTCCTTTGCTGTGCAAAAGCTTTGAAGTTTCATTAGGTCCCATTTGTTTATTTTTGTTTTTATTTCCATTTCTCTAGGAGCTGGGTCAAAAAGGATCTTGCTGTGATTTATGTCAAAGAGTGCTCTGCCTATGTTTTCCTCTAAGAGTTTTGTAGTGTCTGGCCTTACATTTAGGTCTCTAATACATTTTGAGCTTATTTTTGTGTATGGTTTAGGAAGTGTTTTAACTTCATTCTTTTCCATGTAGCTGTCCAGTTTTCCCAGCACCATTTATTGAAGAGGCTGTCTTTTCTCCACTGTATATGCTTGCCTCCTTTATCAAAGATAAGGTGACCATATGTGCGTGGGTTTATCTCTGGGCTTTCTATCCTGTTCCATTGATCAATATTTCTGTTTTTGTGCCAGTACCAAACTGTCTTGATTACTGTAGCTTTGTAATATAGTCTGAAGTCAGGGAGCCTGATTCCCCCAGCTCCATTTTTCGTTCTCAAGATTGCTTTGGCTATTCGGGGTCTTTTGTGTTTCCATACAAATTGTGAAATTTTTTGTTCTAGTTCTGTGAAAAATGCCAGTGGTAGTTTGATAGGGATTGCATTGAATCTGTAGATTGCTTTGGGTAGTAGAGTCATTTTCACAATGTTGATTCTTCCAATCCAGGAACATGGTATATCTTTCCATCTATTTGTATCATCTTTAATTTCTTTCATCAGTGTCTTATAATTTTCTGCATACAGGTCTTTTGTCTCCTTAGGTAGGTTTATTCCTAGATATTTTATTCTTTTTGTTGCAATGGTAAACGGGAGTGTTTTCTTAATTTCACTTTCAGATTTTTCGTCATTAGTGTATAGAAATGCAAGAGATTTCTGTGCATTAATTTTGTATCCTGCTACTTTACCAAATTCATTGATTAGCTCTAGGAGTTTTCTGGTAGCATCTTTAGGATTCTCTATGTATAGTATCATGTCATCTGCAAACAGTGACAGCTTTACTTCTTCTTTTCCGATTTGGATTCCTTTTATTTCTTTGTCTTCTCTGATTGCTGTGGCTAACACTTCCAAAACTATGTTGAATAATAGTGGTGAGAGTGGCAACCTTGTCTTGTTCCTGATCTTAGTGGAAATGGTTTCAGTTTTTCACCATTGAGGACGATGTTGGCTGTGGGTTTGTCATATATGGCCTTTATTATGTTGAGGAAAGTTCCCTCTATGCCTACTTTCTGCAGGGCTTTTATCATAAATGGGTGTTGAATTTTGTCGAAAGCTTTCTCTGCATCTATTGAGATGATCATATGGTTTTTCTCCTTCAATTTGTTAATATGGTGTATCACATTGATTGATTTGCGTATATTGAAGAATCCTTGCATTCCTGGGATAAACCCCACTTGATCATGGTGTATAATCCTTTTAATGTGTTGTTGGATTTTGTTTGCTAGTATTTTGTTGAGGATTTTTGCATCAATGTTCATCAGTGATATTGGCCTGTAGTTTTCTTTCTTTGTGACATCTTTGTCTGGTTTTGGTATCAGGGTGATGGTGGCCTCGTAGAATGAGTTGGGGAGTGTTCCTCCCTCTGCAATATTTTGGAAGAGTTTGAGAAGGATAGGTGTTAGCTCTTCTCTAAATGTTTGATAGAATTCACCTGTGAAGCCATCTGGTCCTGGGCTTTTGTTTGTTGGAAGGTTTTTAATCACAGTTTCAATTTCAGTGCTTGTGATTGGTCTGTTCATATTTTCTATTTCTTCCTGGTTCAGTCTCGGCAGTTTGTGCATTTCTAAGAATCTGTCCATTTCTTCCAGGTTGTCCATTTTATTGGCATATAGTTGCTTGTAGTTGTCTCTTATGATCCTGTGTATTTCAGTGGTTACATTGTAACTTCTCCTTTTTCATTCCTAATTTTACTGATTTGAGTCCTCCCTTTTTTTTCTTTATGAGTCTGCCTAAAGATTTATCACTTTTTAAAATCTTCTCAAAGAACCAGATTTGAGTTTTATTGAGCTTTGCTCTTGTTTTCTTCACTTCCATTTCATTTATTTCTGCTCTGATCTTTATGATTTCTTTCCTCTGCTAACTGTAGGTCTTCTTTGTTCTTTTTCCTCTAGTTGCTTTAAGTGTAAGGTTAGACTTTTTATTAGAGATTTTTCTTGTTTCTTGAGTAATATTGTATGGCTATAAATTTCCCTTTTAGAACTCCTTTTGCTGCATCCCATACGTTTTGAGTCATCGTGTTTTCATTGTCACTTGTTTCTATGTATTTTTTGATTTCCTCTTTGATTTCTTCAGTGATCTCTTGATTATTTAGTAGCATACTGTTTAGCCTCCATGTGTTTGTGCTTTTACAGTTTTTTCCTGTAATTGATTTCTAATCTCTTGGCATTGTGGTCGGAAAAGATTCTTCATATGATTTCAATTTTCTTAAATTTTCCAAGGCTTGATCTGTGGTCCAAGATGTGCTCTATCTTGCAGAATGTTTCAAGTGCACTTGAGAAGAAAGGGTATTCTACCGCTTTCAGGTGGAATGTTCTATAAATATCAATTAAATCAATCTGGTCTATTGTGTCATTTAAAGCTTGTGTTTCCTTATTTATTTTCTGTGTGGATGATCTCTCCATTGGTGTAAGTGGGTTGTTAAAGTCCCCCAGCATTATTGTGTTACTGTCATTTTCCCTTGTTTTGGCTGTTAGCATTTGCTTTATGTATTAAGGTGCTCGTATGTTTGGTGCATAAATATTTACAATTGTTATATCTTCTTCTTAGATTGATCCCTGGATAATAATTTATTGCCCTTCCTTATCTCTTGTAGCAGTCTTTATTTTAAAATCTATTTTTTCTGATATAAGTATTGCTACTCAGGCTTTCTTTTGATTTCTATTTGCATGGAATATCTTTTTCCATCCCCTCACTTTCAGTTTGTATGTGTCCCTAGTTCTGAAGTGGGTTTCTTGTACACAGCATATATACGGGTCTTGTGCTCATATCCATTCAGCCAGTCTATGTCTTTTGGTTGGAGCATTTAATCCATTTACATTCAAGGTAATTATCGATATAATAGCATGTTCCCATTGCCATTCTCATAGATGTTTTGGGTTTGTTTTTGTGGGTCTTTTTCTTCTCTTGTGTTTCCCACCTAAATAAGTTCTTTAGCATTTGTTGTAAAGCTGGTTTGGTGGTGCTGAATTCTCTTAGTTTTTGCTCTCTGTAAAGCTTTTGATTTCTGCATCAAATCTGAATGAGATCCTTGCTAGGTACCCTTGGTTCTAGCTTTTTCCCTTTCATCACTTTAAATATATCCTGCCACTCCCTTCTGGCCTGCGGAGTTTCTGCTGAAAAAGCACCTGATATCCTTATGGGGATTCCCTTGTATGTTATTTGTTGTTTTTCCCTTTCTGCCTTTAATACTTTTTCTTTGAATTTAATTTTTGTTAGTTTGATTAATATGTGTCTCAGCATGTTTCTCCTTGGGTTTATCCTGTATGGAACTCTCTGTTCTTCCTGGACTTTGGTGGCTATTTCCTTTCCCATGTTAGGGAAGTTTTTTACTATAATCTCTTCAAATATTTTGTCAGACCCTTTATCTTTCTGTTCTTCTTCTGGGACCCTTATAATTCAAATGTTGGTGTGTTTAACTTTGTTCCAGAATTCTCTGAGGCTGTCCTCATTTCTTTTCATTCTTTTTTCTTTATTCTGCTCCTTGGTAGTTATTTCCACCATTCTATCTTCCAGCTCACTTATTCATTCTTCTGCTTCAGTTATTCTGCTATTGACTCCTTCTAGTGTATTTTTCCTTTCAGTTATTGTGTTGTTCATCACTCTTTGTTTGTTCTTTAGTTCTTCTATGTCCTTGTTAAGCATTTCTTGTGTTTTTCTCTATCCATGCCTCAATTCTATTTCTGAGATTTTTAGATCATCTTTACTATCATTACTCTGAATTCTTTTTCAGGTAGGTTGCCTGTTTCCTGTTCGTTTATTTGGTCTTGTAGGTTTTTATCTTGCTCCTTTGTCTGTACCATATTTTTTGTTATCTCATTTTTTTCGATATGTGGGCCTGTGTTCCTGTCTTGCTGGTTGTTTGGCTTGAGGCATCCAGCACTGGAGTTTGCAGGCAGTTGGGTGGAGCCAGGTCTTGGTGCCACGATGAGGACCTCCAGGAGGGCTCACACTGATTAATATTGCCTGGAGTCTGAGGTTCTCTGTTAGTCCAGCACTTTGGACTAGGTGCTTCCACCACAGGAACTCAGGCCTGACCCCTCGCCTGGGAACCAAGACCCTGCAAACCACACAGCACAGCAAAAAAAAAAAAAAAAAAAAGGCAACAAACAAAAAGGAGAACAATAACAAAGAATTTTAAAAAATAAAATTAAAAAATTAAAAAATATATTAGAAAAAATAAAAATAAAAATGAAACAACAAAGCAAAACAGAACCACAAGAGCAAAAAAAAAGAAAAGAAAAAAAGCGAAAACAGGCCTTTGTCAGGGGAGGGGGAGGCTTTGGCTCAAGACCCACATGCCTGGAAAAGGTCTTGTGGGGGTGGGGTTTAGGCTCAGCACCCACTCATGTGGTCAGAAAAGGCCTGCTATTGTCATTTAATTTTTGACAAATATGCCAAAAATACACATGGGCAAAGGATAGCCTCTTTAACAAATGGTGCTGGGCAAACTGGATATCTACATGCAAAAGAATGAAATTGGACCCCTATCTTACACCATACACAAAAATTAACTCAAAATGGATTAAAAACTTGCATTTAAGACCTGAAACCATGAATTTCTTAGACATACAAAGTGGCCAATATGTACATGAAAATGTGCTCACCAACACTAATCAACAGGGAAATGCAAATCAAAAACACAATGAGATATCATCTCACAACTGTTAGGATGTCTAACATTATTAAATAGACAGGAGATAAAGTCTGGTGAGGATGCCAGGAAAAGAGAACACTTGTCCACTGTTGGTGGGAATGTAAACTGGTACAGTCACTATGGAAAGCTGTATAAAGTTTCCTCAAGAAATTAAAAATAGACCTACCATATTTTCCAGCATTCTCACTTCTAGATATATATGTAAAGGAAATAAACCCACTATCTTAAAAGATATCAGTAATCCCATGTTTACTGCAGCATTATTCATAGTAGTCAAGATACAGAAACAAACGTCCATTGATGGATGAATGCACAAAGAAAATATCTGATACATATGTGTATGTGTATGTGTGTGTGTGTGTCTGTGTGTGTGTGTGTATATATATATATATATATATATATTATATATATATGTATATATATAACAATGGAATATTATTCAGCCTTTTAAAAGAAGAAACTCCTGCTATTCGCGACAACATGTGTGATAGTGGAGGGCATTATACTAAGTGAAATAAGCCAGACAAGAAAGACAAATGCTGCATGGTATCACTTATATGTGGAATGTTAAAAAAGAAAAAAACAGTACAACTGTTAGAAATAGAGAGTAGAATGGTGGTTGCCAGGGGCTGAGAAGTGGAGGAAATTGGAGACATTTGTTAAAGGGTACACACTCTCAGTTATAAGAAAAATAAGTTCTCAGGACCTAATGTAAAGCATGGTGACTATAGTTAATAACACTGTAATATGTAATTGAAACTTGCTAAGATAGATCTTAAACATTCTCGCCAAAAAAAAAAAAAAGAAAAGAAAAAAAGTAACTATGTGAGGTTATGAATGTGACTGTGGGAATAGTTTTACAATGTATACATATATCAAATCATCACATTGTCCACTTTAGATATATTATAATATTATTATTCAATTTTACCTCAATAAAGCTAGAAAAAAATTAATAAAATCATAAAAAAAGAAAAGAAAAGAATCTGGTAGCCATAGTACTTGGGATAATGGTATCTCCCATTCCAACTATTCTCTATGTTTTCAATTCAGTATTTTCTCTAGGTTTAGAAATGCTGTGGGTCTAGGACTAGTTGGTTTTGCTTGAAAGGAATCTATATTTGCATATTTAAGATTTCTAAAGAGAGATGGAAATTTTAATGTCATATTTTTCTTAAACATTTTCTCTGTAGCATTAGCAACTTAATTTAAGGGAAAATACAGTTCTCAAATCTATAATAATGCTAATTTTTTCATTTGATTTTGCTAAATTCTTTGTGCTTCAGATTTGAAATTTAACAATCTCAGTAAAATTTTAGTATTGATTTTTTTTTTTGCTACCTACAAAACGTGGCATTTTTAGCAAAACTCCTTGTGTGTGTTAATAAAAATTCACTTTATTATTTTTTACTTTGATTTCATTGTGCTATTTGTGGGTTAATTTTTGGCCCTTACACATGAAAACTCCTTCGAGTTCAGAGCGTGTTATGTTCATGGAATAACTTGAGAACTGGGCCTTTGGTTTATTTCTCAAATACTCACTTGAATTTCCTTTGCTTAGCTTTCAAAAGGTAGTTTCCCGGATCTCTATTCATTTGTACACTGCACCCTCCCTTTCTCTTTGTAAATTTGGACAATTCATCCCCCTACCCTCTCTTTGGTTCCCAGAAGTTCTGGTCTATGAAGCATTGTTGCTTAGCAACAGGTTAACCAGCTCTTCCTTTCTATGGCATACTACAAAAGGGCTGATCAGAACCTCCACACACTCTTACTCATCAAATGACTACAGATACAGTTTATTATGTTGTATTACTGATGGACTGTATAATTTTGTCTGTCTTCAAACTGTAACAAAATTATTAAAAGTGTGTTTTAAAATCAAACTTTCTTATTAAAATTTGCCTACTTGTTTGACTTGATTTTAAAATAATCTTTTGCTTAAAAAGATTCCTTTCAATTGAAATAAGCTAAATCTTTTCTCCCTACATTTAAACCAAAGAAATAGACATTATTTTAAGCTGATCACAAAACCCTTCAAAATACCTTTTCTTACTAAAGTTTGCTTCATATAAATAGTGTTGGAATAGAGTAGTGACAAGTTAATCTTCATATATCTTATATCAAATTTAATTATACAGCAGAAGTCAATTTAGGATTCAAAAGTGCTGTATTTATACTTGGAGAAATAAAAAACTTTTTAAAACATCTTTAAGATATTCTAAAGCTAAGGTCCATTGAACCAGAGAGCAAGTGTAGAGAAGGTACAGTTTGGTAGTTTCTCATTTAGGAATAAAAGATCATAACATGTCAGATTCTTCACCTGCCAAACAAACTGCTCTAAAAGTCCCTGTTGTTAGGGAAGGAGATAAAAAAAAAAAAAAAAGCTAAAACTACTTGGAAAAAGCACTTGATTATCTAAAATAAATAAATAAATAAACTCAAGCTTACATTTTACAAGATTTCAAAGTTTTGGGCTTCTCATGCTGTCCAAGATAGAATAGACACACTACAGCCTATCTCTCCCACTCCATTATAACTAAAATTTCTGGAAAAAATTGTATATCAACCAATTATGAACTCTGAAAAGTAAATAATGGCAGGCACTTTGTGGGGTAGGCAGTCAAAACCTGAAAAAACGACATGTACAGGACTGAGTTTCCCATTTTTTTGTTCTCTTAACACTTCCAGTTTTGACATGAAAGTAGACCCAATCAGAGAACTCCCCAGTTGGCACATACAACAGAAACTCCAAAAGAAGCCTTGTCTTTCTAGCCAGAGGCCAGGAAAAGAGGTCCGTGAGCCAGAGAGACTGCAGGGGGAAATCCCTGTTTGTTCCATCACACTTGCTCTTGATAGATATAGGTGATACAGACATAGACATAGATACAGATATGGACATGGTTATATCTTCCTTCTTTTCCTTTTTCAGCCCTGCTTGAGGGGAACTCCAGTCCTAGTACTATGAAAAGGCAGGATGGGCAACAAAAACTCCAAACATTTCCTGTGAGCCAAACAGGTGTTTTGGGGAACTCTAGAGAAGTGGAAACCCTGACTCTGCATATGAACTGGCATAAGCTCTGGTCTCAGGCTTAAGGTACTGGATAGACTCAAAGAAGTGAACAAAATATTTGAAACCTGAATTGCCATTGGAATCACCACCCACAGAAGGAGAGACAGAATTTGCAGCCTGATCTTAACTGGGTTGATTGCCTGCTTAAAATCAATATACTCCAGAGGATTTTAACAGGTTGCAGAGTCTCACAACATAATCAAAATGTCCAATACAGGATTACTGGACACACAAGGAACCAGGGACATATGATCTCCTCACAAGGGAAAAGACAATCAACACATGTCCAGACAAAAATGATGCAGATGTTGGATTATCAGACAAAAACTTGAAACCAGCAATTATAACCATACTCTTAAGACAAATAGAAAGATAAGCTTTTGACAGAGACATAGAAGCTATCAAAATTCCAAGTGGGGATTTTATAACGGAAAAATACAATTTCTGAAACTAAAAAAAAAAAAGTAATGGATGGAATAGCAGAATGGAAATAATAGAACAAAGAAGCAGTAAATTGAAGACACATCAGTAGAAATTAACCAACATGAGGAACACCAGGAGAAAGGATAAAACAAAATGAACAGAGCTTCAGGAATCTGTGAGACAATATCAGAAAGCCTAATATTTTTGTTATTGGAGTCCCATAAATAAAAGGAGAAAAATTTATTCATAAGAAAAATGTTCTGAAGGCATAATTGCTGAAAACTTTAAATTTTGTGAACTATATAAATTTACAGGTTCAAGAAACTCAGTAAAACCTAAACAAAATGTCCAGTATATCATAATCAAACTGCTGAAAACCAAAGATAAAAGATCTTGAAAGCAACCAGAGACAACACATTCAACACAAGGAACAACAATTTGAATTGCAGATAACCACAGATACCCAGTAAAAAATTGTGTAGGCCAGAATGCAGTGAAACAACATCTTTAAAGTATTAACAGAAAAGGACCATCAACCCAGAATTCTATATTCAGTGAAAATATTCTTCAGGAATGTGGTGGTTCTAAAATATGTCCACAAATCCATATTTATCCTCCATTCAAAAGTTGGAGCCTAATTCCCCTCCTTTTGAAGGTGAGCCAGAATTGATGATTCACTTCTAATGAATAGAGTATAGTAGAAGTGACATTTTATGATTCTGAAATTGCAGTTACCACAGCTTTGTTGACATCAGTACCCCAACACCACGGTCCAAATTTTAGTTACCACAGTGTATTAACTGTGAATAAATGCATAAAGTACAAACTTGCTACAAATTGTGCTGCTAGCTCCTCCGTCCCCACCAATCACTACATAAATAATTCAGGTATCATGCTCAGTGACCAATGACATTACTTCTTGCAGAGTCTATCAGTGACTGGTCACAAGCATCTCTTAGTTCATTCACAGACAGCAAAGCATGTGGTTGTGTTGCTTCCTTGTCTCCCAGTGATAAGCTCACAAGATGATTTACAAAAATGGATCATCCAATGATGAAAGTGCAGCAAAGAAATGAAAACTGGAAACACTAAAAGTGAAATTTAAATCCAACATAAATGGTGTCATCAAAGAAATAGCTGACTGTGGGGAGGTCAATATTGCTGCCATTCCAGACACTCAGATGTGCAGCCAGAGGAACTTAGTAAAGATATTTTTATCAAATACATAAGGAAACTGCTTGTGACAAAAAGGATGAAGATGTTCCAGAGGAAGGGATGCCAGCAAAAAACTTCACATTAAAGGAACTTGGAGATATTCCATGGCATTAAAAGCACAAAGGAGAAAATGTTGGAAGCTCATTCAAACTTAGAAAGGAATATTACAAGTTGTCAAATAAGTTATATGAAGAAGACAAGCACTGTTCAAATGACTCTTGATACATTTTTACAAAGACTAAAAGCACTTTAATTCTCAGTGTTGCTAATGTTTTAATTACAGTGTGCAAAATAAATGTTAATTTTACTATTATGCTCATTTCCTTATACATTTATAAATGACAGTACGAGTTTTTAATGTTTTGATGACAATTTCTAGAAGTCACAGTAAACCATAAATTTACCCCTTCATTATTAAGATCATATGGCACGGTTTTAGCTTGCACAGCCATTTTTATGATTCCATAATGTTGGGCAAAACAAAAACCATCTGTTTTATGTTGGGAGACTAAATGTGTTAAAATTCTAAAAAAAAATTATCCGGAGAATGTTGATTTTTTGTTTGTTTGTTTGTTTTAGCAGGCAATCACCCAGGTTAGCCTCAGCCTCAAAAACCCTGTCTTGCCCTCTGTTAGCGGTGGTTCCGATGTCAGTTCGTTTTCAAAGTGCTGCTATGCAGCTCTGTACTGAGCACAGACAGATGTATGAACACAGAATTGGGGAGCCCCCTTTCCAGGTCTCTTCTCTCCAAGATGTCCCCCAGGCTCTCTGGCTCTCATGGGTCCCCTTTCTTGGTGCTCTAGCTAGAAAGATGGGGTTTCTTTCTGTTACCTGCCAATGTACCCCATGATTGTGTCAAAAGGAACTGCCCTCAGACAAAGAGAAGAAAGAAAATGGAGGGGAAAAAAGAAACATAGATTCCTTCCACATTCTTCAGAAGGGTCACTTCTTCCTTTCTCCCTGGCTGGAAAGACAGGTTTTCTCTCAGGGTTGAGTAGACTGCTATCTCCTTGGCCTCTGCAGTGCTTCTCCATGACTAGGGTCAACTTCAGGTCAAGTCTGAGAGAGTAAAGATTTAGGAACAAAAACAAAAACAAAACAGGGATACCGCCACACTCTGGTGTGCAGGGACCCCATTACCAGACCTTTTAAAGAAAGTTCAGACTGTTTTCCCATCAGCAATGTGAGAGTTCCAGTTCCAGCGCATCTTCATCAGCACTTAGTAATAGGCCCTGTTAATTTTAGCCATTCTAAATAGGTGTGTAGTGGAATCTCATTGTGGTTTTTTAAAAGCTTTATTGAGACATAATTCACATAAAATTCATCCCTCTAAAGTGTACAATTCAATGGGTTTTGGTATATTCAATGTTAATTTTTTAATTGTGGTAAAATATCACATAGAATTTCCTATTTAACAATTTTAAAGTGTACAGTTGAGTAACTTTAATTACATTCACAATGTTGTACAACCATCACCACTATCTAGCTCCAAAAGTTTTCACTACCTCAAACAAAGTCGTAACTTTCCATTCCTCCCTCTCCCACAGCCCCTGGTAACCTCTAATCTAATTTCTGTCTCTATGAATTTGCTTACTCTTCATATTTCATATGAAGGAATTATATAATATTTACCCTTTTGTGTCTGGTTTATTTCATTTAGCATAATGTTTTCTAAGTTCATCCACATTGTAGCTTGTATCAGTACTCCATTCCTTTATAAAGATAAATAATATTCCATTGTATTTATATACCATATTTTATTAATCCATTCATCTGCTTATGGACACTCGGGTGGTGTCCACTTTTTCTCTATTGTGTATAATGCTGCTATGAACATTGGCATATCTGTTCAAGTTCATGCTTTGAATTCCTTTGGGTAAATACATACGAATGGAATGCTGGGTCATATGGCAATGCTATTTAGCTTTTTGAGGAACAAACTATATCTCACAATGGCCGCAACATTTTTTATTCCCACCAGAAACATATGAGAGTTCAGATTTCTCTACATCCTCATCAACACTTGTTATTTATTTTTTTTAATTGCAACCATTCTGGTGTGTATCTCGTTTGGTTTTGAATTGCATTTCCTTAATGATAATGATGTTGAGTATCTTTTCATGCTTATTTGCTATTTGTGTATCTTCTTTGTAGAAATGTCTATTAAAATCCTTTACTCACTTTTGAATTGTGTTTGGTTTGGGGTTTTTGTTTTTTTGTTTTTTTTTTTTTGGTTGTTGAGTTGTAGGAGTTTTTCATGTACTCTGAAAATTAATTCCTTATCAGACATATGATTTGCAAATATTTTATCCCATTCCATGGGTTTCTATATACTCTCTCAATACTGACCTTTGATATACAAAAGTTTTTAATTTTGACGAAGTCCAATTTATTCATTTTTTTCTTTTATTTTCTGTGGGTTTTGTGTCATACTTAAGAAATCATTGTCTAATCCAATGTCATAGATTTTCACTTAGAGTTTTATAATTTTAGCTCTAAGAGTTTTCTTCTAAGAATTTTATAGTTTTAGTTCTTAAGTTTAGGTCTTTGATCCATTTTGAATTAATTTTTGTAAATGGTATGAGGTAAGAGTCCAACTTAATTCTCCTGCATGTGTCTATTTAGTTTTCCCAGCACAATTTGTTGAGAAGACTTCCCTTACCCCATTGAATAGTCTTGGCACCCTTACCAAAAATCAGTTGTCCATTTATGTGAGATTATATTCCTGGGCTCTCTTTTCTATCTCATTGGTCCATATGTCTATGCTTATGTCAGTACCACATTGTTTTGATTATTGTAGCTCTAAGTAAGTTGTGAAATTGAGAAGTATGGTTCTCCAACTTTGTTCTTTTTCAAGAATGATGTCTTGGGACTTCCCTGCTGGTCCAGTGGTTAAGACTCTGCACTTCCACTGCAGGGGTAATGGGTTCAATACCTGGTCAGGGAACTAAGATCCTGCATGTCACACGGTCCAGCCAAAAAAATAAAAAATAATTTTAAAAAATGATGTCTATTTAGGGTTCCTTGGGATTCTATTTAAATTTTAGGATGGGTTTTCCATTTCTGTAAAAATTGCTGGATTTTTGGTACAGATTGCATTAAATCTCTAGATCCCTTTGGGAAGTGTTGTCTTCTCAAATAATACTAAATCTTCCAGCCCATGAATATGGCATATCTTCCCATGTATTTAGGTTTTTAAAATTTCTTTCAGCAATGCTTTGTAGTATTTAGTGTACAAGTCTTTTGCCTCCCAGGTTGAATTTATTCCTAAGTATTTTATTCTCTTTGATACTATTCTAAATGCAATTTAAATAAATCCTCAGAGTGTTCACTGCAAGTATATAGATATAGAGCTGATTTTTGCACACTGACTTTGTATTTCACAAATTCGCCAAATTCATTTATCAGCTCTAACAATATTTTTGTGGATTCTTTAGGATTTTCTATATATAAGATCACGTCATCTGTGTAGAGAATTTAACTTCTTCCCTTCCAGTTTGAATGTGTTTTATTTCTTTTTCTTGCTTGATTGCTTCAGCTAAGACTTTCAGGATGATGTTAAATAGAAATGGTGAAAGTGGGCACCTTTGTCTTGTTCCTGATGTTAGAGGAAAAGCTTTCAGTCTTTCACCATAGAGTACAATATTAGCTGTGGAATTTTCATATATGGGCTTTATCATGTTTATGAAGTTCCCTTTTAGTCTCAGTTTATTGAGTGTTTTCCTCAAGAAAGTGTGTTGAATTTTTCTAATATTTCTGCATCAATTATGATGGTCAGGTGGGATTTTTCCTATTAATTCATTCTATTAACATGGTGTATTACATTGATTAGTTTTTTATGTTGAACCACCCTTGAATCATCTTGGGAATAAATCCCATGTAGTTATGATGTATAATCCTTCTAATATGCTGCTGAATTCAGCTTCCTAGTAATTTATCAAGGATTTTTACACTTATCTTCATAAGGAAAATTGGTCTATAATTTTCTTTTCTTGTAGAGTCTTTATCTGGTTTTGGTATCTGGGTAATTGTGGCCTCTTAGAATGAGTTTTAAAGTTTTTCCATCCTTTCAATGTTTTTGAAGGCTTTAAGAAAGATTGGTGTTAAATTCTTCTTTAAATGTTGGGTAGAACTCACATTGAAACCATCTGGTACTGGGCTTTCTTTGTTGGGAAGTTTTTGATTCCTGAGTTAATCTCCTTACTTGATGTGGATTTATTGAGGTTTTCTATTTCTTTATGATTCAGTTTTGGTAGATTTTGTGTTTCTATAAATTTGTTAAGTTCATCTATGTTATCCAATTTGTTGGCATACAAGTGTTCATAGTATTTGCTTATAATTTTTTATTTTTGTAAAATTGGTAGCAATGTCCCAAATCAGTAAATTTCTGATTTTAGTAAGTTTAGTCTTCTTTCTTTTTTTCTTACTGAATCTTTGTCAGTTTTGTTGATCTTTTTAAAGAAACAACTTCTGACTTTGTTGATTTTCTCTATTATTTTTCTGCTTTCTATTTTATTTATCTCTACTCTGACCTTCATTATTTCCTACATTATGTTAGCTTTGGGTTTAGTTTGCTCTTCTATTTATAGTTTCTTAAGGTGTACCGTTAAGTTGTTGGTTTATTTCTCCTTTTTTTATCTTGATTCTTTTCTTTTAATGATGTATTTTGAAGATCATTGTTTATCAATACCTGTGGGTATTCTTCATTCATCTTTCTTGCTACAGAGTATTTTATTGCATGTGTGTACCATCACTTATTTACCCTGTCTTCTGTTGATGGACATTTAGATTGTTTTCAATTTTATTGGTATTACAAACAATGCAGCAATTGATATTACCATGAAAATCTTTTGATTCAGTGAGGCTTGCACTTGGCTGAAGGTAAAAGAAAACTCAACTTTAAAAAACTTAAATAGAGTGTATTTTTCTCTTACAGAAAGGAGTCCAGAGGAAGGAATTCCAGAACAGGGACAGTTGCTCAATGTCATCTTCAGGAATCCAGACTCCTCCTACCCTCTCTGCCTTCCTTAGTGAATGACTTTCATCTTCATACTTACAGAATGGCTGCTGCACCTTCAGGCATTTCTTCTGCATTCCAGACCAGAAAAAAGAGGATGAAGAGCCAAAAGACATGTCCATGAGTTCTGTCCTTTCTTTTTTAAGTGTTCTTTTATTTATTTATTTAAACATCTTAATTGGAATATAATTGGTTGCAATGGTGTGTTAGTTTCTGCTTTATAACAAAGTGAATCAGCTATACATATACATATATCTCCATCTCTCCTCCCTCTTGCATCTCCCTCCCACCCTCCTTATCCCACCCCTCTTGTGGTCACAAAGCACCGAGCTGATCACCCTGTGCTATGCAGCTGCTTCCCACTAGCTATCTATTTCACATTTGGTAGTATATATTAGTCCATGTCACTCTCACTTCGTCCCAGCTTACCCTTCCCCTCCCTGTGTCCTCAAGTCCGTCCATTCTCTACATCTGCCTCATTATTCCTGTGCTGCCCCTCTGTTCTTCATAACCATTTTTTTAATTCCACATATATGTGTTAGCATATGGTATTTGTTTTTCTCTTTCTGACTTCACTCTGTAGGACATTCTCTAGGTGCATCAACCTCACTACAAATAACTCAATTTCGTTCCTTTTTATGGCTTAGTAATATTCTATTGTATATATGTGCCACATCTTCTTTATCCATTCATCTGTTGACGGACACTTAGGTTGCTTCCATGTCCTGGCTATTGTAAATAGAGCTGCAATGAACATTGTGGTACATGACTCTTTTTGAATTATGGTTTTCTCAGGGTATATGCCCAGTAGTGGGATAGCTGTGTCATATGGTAGTTCTATTTTTAGTGTTTTAAGGAACCTCCATACTGTTCTCCACAGTGCCTGTATCAATTTACATTCCCACCAACAGTGCAAGAGGGTTCCTTTTTCTCCACACCCTCTCCAGCATTTCTTGTTTGTAGATTTTTTTGATGATGGCCATTCTGACTAGTGTGAGGTGATACCTCATTGTAGTTTTGATTTGCATTTCTTTAATGATTAGTGATGTTGAGCATTCTTTCATGTGTTTGTTGGCTGTCTGTATATCTTCTTTGGAGAAATGTCTATTTAGGTCTTCTGCCTATTTTTGGATTGGGTTGTTTGTTTTTTAGATATTGAGCTGCATGCACTGCTTATAAAGCTTAGAGATTAGTCCTTTGTCAGTTGCTTCATTTGCAAATATATTCTCCCATTCTGAGGGTTGTCTTTTCCTCTTGTTTATGGTTTCCTTTGCTGTGCAAAAGCTTTTAAGTTTCATTAGGTCCCATTTGTTTATTTTTGTTTTTATTTCCATTTCTCTAGGAGGTGGGTCAAAAAGGATCTTGCTGTGATTTATGTCATAGAGTGTTCTGCCTATGTTTTCCTCTAAGAGTTTGATAGTGTCTGGCCTTACATTTAGGTCTTTAATCCATTTTGAGTTTATTTTTGTGCATGGTGTTAGGGAGTGTTCTAATTTCATTCTTTTCCATGTAGCTGTCCAGTTTTCCCAGCACCACTTATTGAAGAGTCTGTCTTTTCTCCATTGTATATTCTTGCCTCCTTTATCAAAGATAAGGGGACCATATGTGCGTGGGTTTATCTCTGGGCTTTCTATCCTGTTCCATTGATCTATATTTCTGTTTTTGTGCCAGTACCATACTGTCTCGATTACTGTAGCTTTGTAATATAGTCTGAAGTCCAGAAGCCTGATTCCTCCAGCTCCGTTTTTCTTTCTCAAGATTACTTTGGCTATTTGGGGTCTTTTGTGTTTCCATACAAATTGTGAAATTTTTTGTTCTAGTTCTGTGAAAAATGCCAGTGGTAGTTTGATAGGGATTGCATTGAATCTGTAGATTGCTTTGGGTAGTAGTCATTTTGACAATGTTGATTCTTCCAATCCAAGAACATGGTATATCTCTCCATCTGTTTGTTTCATCTTTAATTTCTTTCATCACTGTCTTATAATTTTCTGCATACAGGTCTTTTGTCTCCTTAGGTAGGTTTATTGCTAGGTATTTTATTCTTTTTGTTGCAATGGTAAATGGGAGTGTTTCCTTAATTTCTCTTTCAGATTTTTCATCATTGGTGTATAGGAATGCAAGAGATTTCTGTGCATTAATTATGTATCCTGCTACTTTACCAAATTCATTGATTAGCTCTAGTAGTTTTCTGGTAGCATCTTTAGGATTCTCTATGTATAGTATCATGTCATCTGCAAACAATGACAGCTTTACCTCTTCTTTTCTGATTTGGATTCCTTTTATTTCTTTTTCTTCTCTGATTGCTGTGGCTAAAACTTCCAAAACTATGTTGAATAATAGTGGTGAGAGTGGGCAACCTTGTCTTGTTCCTGATCTTAGTGGAAATGGTTTCAGTTTTTCACCATTGAGAGCGATGTTAGCTGTGGGGTAAGTTCCCTCTATGCCTACTTTCTGGAGGGTTTTTATCATAAATGGGTGTTGAATTTTGTTGAAAGCTTTTTCTGCATCTATTGAGATGATCAGATGATTTTTATCCTTCAATTTGTTAATATGGTGTATCACATTGATTGATTTGCATATATTGAAGAATCCTTGCATTCCTGGGATAAACCCCACTTGATCATGATGTATGATCTATTTCTCCTTTTTTAACATATATATTTACAACTATAAATTTCCACTTTAGCATTGCTTTTGATGCATCCCATGAGTTTTTGTACATTGTGTTTTTATTTTCATTTGTCTCAAGGTATTTTCTAATTTTCCTTGTCATTTCTTCTTCGACCTACTGTTTCTGTAAGACTGTGTTGTTTAATTTCCACATATTTGTGAATTTTCCAGTTTGCCCCTGTTACTCATTTCTAATTTCATTCCATTATGATCAGAAGATATACTTTGGATATTTCAACCTTTTTAAAATTTATTAAGACTTATTTTGTGACCTAATATATGGTAAATACTAGAGGATGTTCCATATGCACTTAAGAATAATGTGTATTCTGCTGTTTTTGGGTGGAATGTTCTGCATATGTCTGTTACGTCTAGTGGGTTTAAAGTGTTTGTACAAGTCCTACAGTTTCTTATTTATCTTCTGTCTGTTTTTACTCTACATTATTAACAGTAGTGTATTGAGTTCTCCAACTATTATTATAGAACTCTCTATTTCTCTCTTCAGCATGTCAGCTTTTGCTTCATATATTTTGGGGCTTCTTTTATATATAAAGTAGTACAATATCAGTTGAAGGTAGACTGGCATGAGTTAAAGATATATACTGTAACCCTAAAGCAACCAATAAAATAAACAAAAAAGAATAATGGTACTAAAACAACAAATAAAATTAAATAGAATCATACAAAATACTAAATTGACCCAAACAAAAACAGAAAAAATAAGAAAAAGGGAATAAAGGATATATGGGACAAACAGAAAACATAGGAAGATGGTAGATTTCTAATGTTTATAATTGTTATATCTTATTGCTATATTAAATGTTTTATCAATATATGATGAAACCTTTTTTCATTTACAGTCTATTTGTCTGACAATAATACAGCCAAGTCGGCTCATTTTTGGTTACTATTTGCATGGAGTATCTTTTTCCATCCTTTTACATTAAATGTATTTTCATCCTCATATCTAAAGTGAATATTTTGTAAACAGAATGTTGATGAATTCTGGTTTTTAAAAATATGATCTTCCAAATCTGTATTTTAATAGAGAGAGTAATCCTTTTACATTTAATGTGATTACTTAAAAAGAAGAATTTACTTCTGCCACTTAGCTATTTGCTTTCTATGGTTTTTGTACCTCAATTTTCCATTACTGACTTTTGGGGGATTGCAATTAACATATTAAACTTAATAAACACATAGTTTGAATAATACATAAGATGATATAATATTTTACAAAAATTCTGCTTCCATACATCCCCATTTCTTCCCTTTTGGGTTCTCCTCTTCAACCCTTTGTGCTGTTATTATCACAGATTATCACCTTATGCATTGTAGTCCCCTTAACATGAATTTATAACTGTTGTTTTATACACTTGCCATTTAGTTTATATAGGAAAAAGAGAGAAGTTACAAATCAAATGAAAAGAACAATAATACTGGATTTTATATTTATGCTTGTTATTTTTTCTTATGGATGTGAGTTACTGTCTGGTGTCCTTTCATTTCTGCCTGAAGGATTCCCTTTAGTGTTTCTTGTAGGGAAGATCTATTGGTAATGAAATCTCTCAGCCTTTGTTTACCTGGAATTGTCTTAATTTCTCTTTCATTCTTGAAGGATAGTTTTGCTAGATACAGAATTCTTAGTTGACAGGGTTTTTTTTTTTTTCTTTAAGGACACAAAGCATGTCATCCCACTGCCTTCTGGCCTCTATGGTTTCTGGGGAGAAATCATCTGTTAATTTTATTGAGAATCACTTGTATGTGACAAGTCACTTGTACCTTCCTGCTTTCAAGATCCACTCTTTGTCTTTGGGTATTGACAGGTTGATGATAATGCATCTTGGTGTAGATCTCTATACGTTTATCCAGCTTGGAGTTAGTTGAGCTTCTCAGGTGTATATATTCATGTATTTCATCAGATTTGAGATTTTTTTTATTTTTTGCCAAATATATTTTCCTGCTCCTTTCTCAATGTCTTCTCCTTCTGGGCGTCCCATAATGCATATGTTGAACACTTAACTGTATCCCACCGGTCCTTCAGGCTTTATTCATTTTTCTTCATTCTTTTTTCTTTCTGTTCCTCTGAATTTATTATTTCAATTGTCCTTATCTTCAACTGATCCTTTCTTCTGCCTGCTCAAATCTGATTTTGAATACCTCTAGTGAGTTTTTCCTTTCAGTTTTTGTGCTTTCCAGCTCCAGAATTTCCATTCAGTTCCTTCTCTTTATTTATCTTCATTTGTATTCTTATTTTATACAGACATTATTTTTTCCTCTAGTTCTTTGTCAATGATTTCCTAAAAATCATTTAATATATTTAAGAAAGTTGATTTAATGTCTTTGACTAATAATGTAAATGTCTGGGCTTCCTCAGGGATGGTTTCTGTCTAATTCTTTTGTTCCTATGAATAACTTTACTGTTCTTTGTATGTATTGTAATTTTTTGTTGAAAACTGGACATTTTGAGTTGTGGTAACTCAAACTATAATGCTGTGGGAATTCTAGAATTCCAATTCTGCCCCTCATCAGGTATTGCTGGATTTGCTTGTAGAAGGCTGAAGCCATACAATGTAACTTTTCTAAACTGTTTTTGAGAAGCATGTACTCCTTGTGTGTGATCATTAAAGTTTCTGTTCCATTGTCTCTGCAATCAACCT
The DNA here is from genome assembly GCF_028023285.1 of Balaenoptera ricei. Lineage (NCBI taxonomy): Eukaryota > Metazoa > Chordata > Mammalia > Artiodactyla > Balaenopteridae > Balaenoptera > Balaenoptera ricei. The sequence continues at coordinate 25,457,636 of NC_082644.1, forward strand.
GTGACTCAACAAAGGTATCCTTAAGCATCTGGCTCCCAAAAGGGGAAAACGTAGATACTGTCTCTTTAAACCCTCTCCAAGCCAGGAAGACATTTTAGCCCTTTGGGTTTGAAACAATGGCTAACTTCTGTGTCAGCTCCTCAGTGATTAACAATAAAAACCTATGATCCCAGTTTTTGGAGGACAAGGTCCATATTCCCCACCATGGCCCCAGCAAGCTGCACCAGGAAATGGGTTGCTGCCTTCTGGGGTGCTGGAGTGTCAGGCATGGTAGCCACTACCGTGCAATCACTAAAATTCACCAAAATTTAATGAAATTAAATACCAGCTTCTTCATCAAGCACTCCCCTGGATCCTGTAAGAGGTCTATTAGACCAGGGTTGCAAAATAGTTGTGCAGACAGTTCCTACCAGCTCAGATGTCATTTCTGTGAAGAGTCATATTCCTGGGGCTTTCTACCCTGCCGTATTCCCTGATATCACTTCTTTGTGGTTTTAATTTGCATTTCCCTAATAACAAATGATGTTGAGCATCTTTTCATGTGCTTATATGTCACCTGTATATTTTCTTTAGTGATGAGTCTGGTCAAATTATTTCCCAAATTGTACCTTGGGATTTTTTTTCTTAATGAGTTTTCAACGTTTTATTATGTATTATGAATACAAGTTTTTATCATATAAATGATTGCAAATATTTTCCACCACTGTAACTTGTCTTTTCATTATCTTAACAGTATCTTCCTAAGAGTTCAAATTCTTAATTTTGATGAGGTTCAATTTTCCAGTTTTTCTTTTACAGATCATGCCTTTGGCACTATCTAAAATATCTTTAAATAACAAAATATCACAAAGACTTTCCCTTATGTTTCTTTCTAGACCTTTTACACTTCTTGGTTGCACATTTAGGTCTACCAGCTTTTACTAAATTTTTAAGCTAATTTTTGTATATTTGTGAGATATGGGTTAAACTTATCTATTTTTTTACTCCCATATGGAAATCCAATTAGGTAAGCACCACTTCTTGAAAAGGTTACCTTTCTCCATAAGTTGCTTTTGCATTTTTGGGGGGTTGAAAATCAACCCCAAATGTGCAGGTCTATGTCTGGACTCTCTATTTTGTTACATTGATCTCTTTATCATGATGCCAGTATCACACTGACTTAATTACTCTAGACTTATAGTAAATCTTTAAATTAGGTAATGTGAGTTCTCTACTTCTGTTCTTTTTCTTCAAAGTTATTTTGGCTATTGTAGGTCTTTTGTATTTCCATATAAATACAGTATATCTCTTTATTTAGATTTTTCCATGATTATTTCATTAGCATTTTAAAGTTTCTTTTTAAATTGAACACTATGTGTACAACATAGTGATTCATAATTTTTGAAGGTTATATTCCATTATAGTTATTATAAAATATTGGCTGTATTCCTTTTTCTGTACAATATATCTTTGTAGCTTATTTATTTTATACATAGTAGTTTGTACCTCTTAATCCTCTACCCCTATCTTGCCCCTCCCCCTTCCCTCTCCCCATGGTAACCACTAGTTTGTTCTCTGTATCTGTGAGTCTGTTTCTTTTATGTTATATTCAGTAGTTTTTTTTTTATTTAGATTCCACATATTAGTGATATCATACAGTATTTGTCTTTCTCTATCTGACTTATATCACTTATCATCATACCCCCCAAGTCCATCCATGTTGTTGCAAATGACAAATTTTCATTTTTTAATGGCTGAGTAGTATGCCATTGCACATACATACCACATTTTCTTTATCCATCCAACTGTTGGTGGACACTTAGGTTGCTTCCATATCTTGGATATTGTAAATAATGCTGCTATGAACATTGGGGTGCATATATCTTTTTGGTGGTTTTTTTTTTCTTTAGGCATATAACCAGGAATGGAATTGCTGGATCATACGGTAGTTCTATTTTTAGTTTTTTTGAGGAACCTCCATACTGTTTTCTACAGTGGCTACACCAATTTACATTTCCACCAACAGTGTAAGAGGGTTCCATTTTCTCCACATCCTCGCCAACATTTGCTATATCTTGGTCTTCTTGATAAAAGCCATCTTAACAGGTGTGAGGTGATAACTTGTTGTGGTTTTGATTTGAATTTTTCTTATGATTAACAATGTTGAGCATCTTTTAATGTTCCTTTTGGCCATCTGTATGTCTTCATTGGAAAAATGTCTATTCATATCTTCTGCCCATTTTTAAATTGGGTTATTTAAATTTTGATGTTGAGTTGTATGAACTGTTTGTATTTTTTAGATATTAACCCCCATCAGTCATATCATTTGCAAATATTTTCTCCCATTCTGTAGGTTGTCTTTTCATTTTGTTGATGGTTTCCTTTGCTCTGCAAAACTTATAAGTTTAATTAGGTCCCATTTGTTTATTTTTGCTTTTGTTTCCTTTAGCATTTTGAAGTTTTGAGCATATAAGTTTTATGTATGTTTTGTTAGATTTACACCTAAGTATTTTATTTTTGTAAGCAATTGTAAATGGCATTGTATTTTTAATTTTGATGTCCACATGTTCATTGCTAAGTATATGGAAATATACTTGATTTTTGTCTGCTGATTTTGTATCCCATGACTTTGCTGAATTCACTTGTTAGTTTTAGGAGATTTTAGTAGATTCTTTGGTATTTTTCTATGTTGATAATCATGTTATCTGCAAATATGGACAATTTTATTTCTCCTTTCCCATCCATATGTCTTTTACTTCCTTTCTTGCTTTATTGTTCTGGCTAGACCTTCCAGTGTTTTGTTTAATAGCAGTGGTGAGAAGAAAATATACTGGTTCTCAATCTTAGGAGAAAAGCATTTAGTCTTTCACCATTAAGTATAATGTTAACTGTAAGGGTCTGTTTTGTTTTGTTTTTTGGTAGATGATCTCTATAAGGTCAATAAAGTGTTTGCCTCTTCCTATTTTTCTGAGGGTTTTTCTCATGAATGAGGGCTGAATTCTGTTAAATACTTTTCCTGCATCAATTGATATGATCACATGATTTTTCTTTTTTAGCTTGATTTTGATTTCCCAATATCAAATCAGTCCTGTATTCCTGGAATAAACCTCACTTGGTCATGGTATATAATTCTTTTTTTTCTTCTGATTTTTAAAAATTTTATTGAAATATAGTTTATTTACAATGTTGTGTTAATTTCTGCTGTATATCAGAGTGATTCAGTTATATATATATATATATGCTTTTTAATATTCTTTTCCATTATAGTTTATCACAAGATATTGAATATAGTTCTCTGTTCTATACAGTAGGACCTTGTTGTTTATCCATCCTGTATATAATAGTTTGCATCTGGTAATCCCAAACTCCCAAACCTTCCCTCCCCCAACCCCCTCACCCTTGGCAACCACAAATCTGTTCTCTATATCCGTGACTCAGTATCTGTTTCATAGATATGTTCATTTGTGTTGTATTTTAGAGTCCACATATAAGTGATATCATATGGTATTTGTCTTTCTCTTTCTGACTTACTTTGCTTAGTATGATAATCTATAGATATCCATGTTGCTGAAAATGGAATTATTTCATTCTTTTCTATGACTGAGTAATATTCCATTGAAACACACAGACACATATATATTTAGTTTTTTAAGGAACATCCATACTGTTCTCCATAGTGGCTGTACCAATTTACATTCCCACCAACAGTGTAGGAGGGTTCTCTTTTCTCCACACTCCCTCCAGAATTTGTCATTTGTAGACTTTATAATGATGGGCATTCTGACTGGTGTGAGGTGATACCTCACTATAGTTTTGACTTGCATTTCTCTAATAATTAGTGATGATGAGCATCCTTTCATGTGTCTGTTGGCCATCTGTGTGTCTTCTTTGGAGAAATGTCTATTTAAGTCTTCTGCCCATTATTCAGTTGGGTTGTTTTTTGTTGTTGTTGTTATTGGGTTGTAGGAGCTGTTTGTATATTTCGGAAATTAAGCCCTTGTCAGTTCCATCATTTGCAAATATTTTCTCCCAGTCTGTAAGTTGTCTTTTCATTTTGTTTATGGTTTCCTTTGCTGTGCAAATCTTATAAGTTTGATTAGGTCCCGTGTGCTTATTTTTGTTTTTATTTCTATTGCCTTGGGAGACTGACCTAAGAAAACATTGGCACTATTTCAGAGAATGTTTTGACTATGTTCTCTTCTATGACTTTTATGGTGTCATGTCTTATATTAAGTTTTTAACAAATTTTATTTTTGTGTATGGTGTGAGGGTGTGTTCTAACTTCATTGATTTGCAGGGTGTGTTCTAACTTCATTGATTTGCATGTGGGTGTCCAACTTTCCCAACACCACTTGCTGAAGAGACTGTCTTCTCCCCGTTGTATATTCTTGCCTCCTTTGTTGAAGATTAATTGACCCTAGGTGTACAGGTTTACTTCAGGGCTTTCTATTCTGTTCCATTAATCCATATGTCTGTTTTTGTGCCAATACCATGCTGTTTTGATTACTGTAGCTTTGTAGTACTGTCTGAAGTCTGGGAGGGTTATGCCTCCTGCTTTGTTCTTTTTCTTCAAGATTGTTTTGGCTATTCTGGATCTTTTATGGTTTCATATAAATTTTAGGATTATTTGTTCTAATCTATGGAAAATGTCATGGCTAATTTGATAAGAATTGCATTAAATCTGTAGATTGCTTTGTGTAGTATGGCCATTTTAACAATATTAATTCTTCCAATCCAAGAGTATGGGATATCTTTCCATTTCTTTGAATCATTTTCAACTTCCTTTATTAAGGTTTTGTTGTTCTCAGCATATGTCTTTCACCTTCCTGGTAAGGTTTATACCTAAGGTTTTTTTTTCTTTGGATGCAGTTTTAAAAGAGATTGTTTACATTCACTCTCTGATATTTCATTGTTAATGTAAAGAAATGCAACTGAATTCTGTATGCTTATCTTGTATCCTGCTATCTTGCTGAGTTTATCAGTTCTAGCAGTTTTGGTGTGGAGTCTTTAGGGTTTTCCATATATAGTATCATGTCATCTGCATATAATGGCAATTTTCCCTCTTCCCTACCAATTTTAATACTTGTTATTTCTTTTTCTTGTCTGATTGCTGTGGCTAGGATTTTCAATTCTATGTTGAATAGAAGTGGTGAGAGTGAGCATCCTTGTCTTGTTCCAGATTTTAGCAGGAAGGCTTTTCACCATTGAGTATTATATTGGCTGTGGGTTTGTCATAAATAGCTTTTATTGTATTTAGATTTATGTTCCCTCTATACCCACTTTCATAAGGGTTTTTATCATGAATGGATGTTGAATTTTATCAAATGTTTTATCTGCATTTATCAAGATGATCACGTTTTTTGCATTTTCTTTTGTTCATGTGGTGTTTCACATTGATTGATTTGCATAAGTTGAACCATCCTTGTGACCCTGGGATGAATCCAACTTGATCATGGTATATGATCCTTTTTTAAGTGTTGTTGGCTTTGGCTTGTTAATATTTTGTTGATAATTTTTGCATCTATATTCCTCAAAGATATTGGCCTGTAATTTTCTTTTTTGGTAGTGTCTTTGTCTGGTTTTGGTATCAGGGTGATGATGGCTTCATAGAATGTCTTTGGGAGTGTTCCTTCCTCTTCAATCTTTTGGAAGAGTTTGAGAAGTGTCAGTATAAGTTCTTCTTTGTATGTTTGGTAGAATTCGCCTGTGAGGCCATCTGGTCCTGGACTTTTGTTTATAGGGAGTTTTTAAATTACAGATTCTATTTCACTTCTAGTGATCAGTCTGTTCAAGTTACCTGTTTCTTCTTGATTCAGTTTTGGTGGGCTGTATGTTTCTAGAAACTTGTCCATTTCTTCTAGGTTGTCAAATTTGTTGGCATATAATTGTTCATAGTATTCTCTTATGGTTTTTTAAAATTTCTGTGGTAGCAGTAGTGATTTCTCCTCTTTAATTTCTTATTTTGTTTATTTGGGTCTTCTCTCTTTTCTTCTTGATGAACCTGGCCAGAGGTTTGTCAATTTTATTTACCTTTCAAAGAAAAAGCTCTTGGTTTTATTGATTTTTTCTATTTTTTAATCTCTATTTTATTTATGTCCTCTCTGATATTTATTATTTCCTTCCTTCTGCTGACTTTAGGTTTTGTTTGTTCTTCTATAATTCTTTTTTTACATTGTTGTTCTCTGTTTGCTAATCTTTTGTTAAGGACATTTGTGTCTATAGTAGTCAGGGATATTGGTTTGTGGTTTCTTATTTTTGTACTGCCTTTGGTTTTCTTATCATATGCTGGCACATAAAATTAATGGGGAAGTGTTCCCTCCTCTTATATGCTCTGGAAAAGATTGTGTAGAATTGGTGTCAATTTTTTTTTTAATATTTGGTAGAATTCTCTGGTTAAAACATCTGGGCCTGTAGATTTTATGTTTCAGTCTTTTAAAGTTATCAATAGTTATTGGCTATTCAAATTGTCTATTTCACACTGGGCCATTCATGTCTTTCAAGATTTATCCAAGTTTTCAAATTTATGTGTATAGAGTTCCATAGTATTTTCTTGTTATCTTTTGATGTGTGTAGGGGCTGTAGTGATATCCCCTGCTTCACTTATGATATTGATAATGTGTGTCTTCTCTCTTGTCAGCCTTATTAGAACTTTGTCAACTTTACTGATCATTTCCCTGTTTTTTCCTGTTGTTAAAATCATTACTTTCTGCTCTTCTTTATTATTTCCCTCCTACTTTCTCTGGATTTACTTAGCTCTTGTTTTTCTAGTTTCTTGAGGTAGAAGCTTAGATTTGAGAATTTTTCTTTTTTCTACTGTAAGAATTTAGTGTTATAAAATTCCCTCTCAGCACTGCCTTAGCTGACTCCTGTAAATATTGATATGTTGTATTTTACTTTTCATTTATTCAATGTATTTTTAAATTTCCCTGAGACTTCTTTGACCCATGGATTATTTAGAATGTGATGTTCAGTGTTCAAGCATATGGAGATTTTCCTGTTATGTTTATGTTATTAATTTCTAGTTTTATTTCACTGTCATCAGAGAACACATTCTGTGTGTTTTCAATTCTTTTAAATTTGTTGAGGTTTGTTTTATGGCCCAGGCTATGGTCAATTTAGGTATATGTTCTGTGAGCATTTAAAAAGAATGTGTATTCTGTTGTTTTAGGGTTGAGTGTTCAATATATGTTGATTAGATTCTGTTGGTTGATGGTGTTGTTGAGTTGTTTTACACCCTTGCTGATTTTCTGCCTAGCTTGTCTATCAATTGTTGAGAGGTGCTGTAGTCTCCAACTATAATTGCATATTTGTCTATCCTTTCAGTTCTATTCATTTGGGGTTCACATGTTTTGAACCTCTGTTGTTTGTGCATCACATTTAGGATTGCTATAGCGTCTGGGTGGACTGACCCTTTTAGTGTTATATAATGTCTCTGTCTCTGGTAATTTTATTTCTGAAGTTCAACTACTTTGATATTAAAATGGCAACTCCTTCTTTATTTGATTACTGTTTGCACGGTATATATATTTCCATCCTTTAAATTTCATCCTGCTTATATCATTACATTTGAAATAAGTTTCTTGTAAATAGCATATAGTTGGGTCATGTTTTTTAATCCACTCTGCCAGTCTCTTTTAATTGGTGTATTTGGACCATCTATATTTAATGTAATTATTGAAATATTAGGGTTTAAGTCTGCTGTTTAATTTTGTTTTCTGTTTGTTCTGGTTTTTGTTTTTCTGCTTTATTTTGCCTACATTCCCTTGGATTACTTGATAATTTTTAGAATTCTATTTTGATTTATCTAAAGTGTTTTTAGTTTATCTTTGTATAACTTCTTTATTGGTTGCTCTAAGTATTAAATGATGTATATATACCTTAATACTATTATTGGTGTCAACATTTTACTTATTAAAGTGAAGTACAGAAGGCTTACCTCCCTCTATGTCCCTATACTTTCCACTATTTATAACATAATTGTCTTAAGTATTACTTCTACACATATTGAAAACTACCATCATTATTGGTATTATTTTTGTTTCACCATCATTCATAATTTAGGAGTCTCAAGAGGAGAAGAAATATGTATTTTCTTTACCCCTCTTCCTTTTTTTACTCTTTTCACATTTCTTCCTCTTTCTCAATGTTTTATGACTTCTTCTATTGTTTCCTTTCTGTTTCGAGAAATTCCCATAGCCATTCTTTGAGAGTAGATCTGTTGGCAATAAATTCACTTAGTTTTCCTTTTTCTGAGAACGTCTTGATTCCTCCTTCATTCCTTAAGTATACTGAATTCTAGGTTGACAGTTCTTCTGTTTTGGAACTTCAAAAACATTTTGTCACTTCGTCCTGGCCTCCATGGTTTCTACTGAGAAATATACGTCATTCTAAATGTTTTTTCTCCTATAGGTAAAATGTCATTTCTCTCTCACTGCTGTCAAGATTTTCTTCTTTGTCTTTAATTTTCAGATGTTTGACTATGCTGTGTCTTGTCATGGATTTCTTTGGGTTTATAGTATTTGGGGTTTGCTTAGCTTCTTCAAACTGCGGCTTATATCTCTTGCCAAATTTGTGGAATTTTCAGCCATTATTTCTTGTATTTTTTCAGTCCTTCTCTCTTTCCCCTCTTCTTCTGGGACTCCAGTGACATGTATGTTAGATCTTTTGTCATAGTCCCACAGGTTTCTGAGGCTCTGTTCCTTTTTTTTTTTTTTTCCAGTCTATTTTCTCTCTGTTGGTTAGTCTTGGTAATTTCTATTGTTCTATCTTCAAGTTCATTGATTCTTTCCTCTGCCTCCTCCAATTTGGTATTGAGTCCATTCACTGAGATTTTTGGTTTTGGTGCTAAATTTTTCAAATTTAAAATTTCCATTTGGCTCCTCAGGTTTTCTATTTCTTTGCTGAGATTTTCTATCTCTTTGCTGAAATTTCTATTTTTCATTTGTTTTAAGCATGTTCAAATTACTCATTGAAACATTTTCATGATGGTTACTTAAAATTTATGTCAGATAATAATAACTCTGTCATTTGGTGTTGGTATGTATTAATTGACTTTTTTCATTCAAGTTGAGATTTTTCTATGACAACTGATATGTCACTTAGTATGACAAGTGACATTTGTTTGAAACCTGGACACTTTGGGCTATGTATTATAAGACACTGAGTCTTTTTTATATCTTCTGTCTTAGTTGGCTTCTTTTGAAACTGCTTTGGTAGAGGAGGTGTGGAATTCTTCCTTGTTACTGCCACATGTTATTGCCATATGATGTGGAAGCCCAGGTTCCCCCTCAGCTTCCTTACAGTAGGCAGGCATGGGGATTCCAGTTCCCCACCAGACCTTTGCTGACACTACCCTAGCTACTAAGGGCAGGAGTGCCTCCTTACTTCTCCTCACATGGCCTGTACTGTCACAGCATTGGAGTGGACTCATTATCAATGAGTGGTAATTCTCCACTAGACCTCTTCTGATACCACCCCAGCATGGAGGGTGATGGTTACCTCATAACCACTGGGTTGAGGTGGAAGTCTAGGCTCCCCATGTAGTCTCATGTGGCACTGTGGGGCAGGCCTCAATATCTCCTGGCAGGCATAGAAGTCCTGGATCCCTAGCTGGGCCTCTCTGAAACCATTCTGTAGGGAACTTGGGGAGCCTATTTAATGCTTGACAAAGGTGGAAGACTAGGTCCCTCTTCCAGCCTTTGATGGTGAGGCTGGAGGTCAGGTTGCAGCTTCTTCTATGGTATTTGGCTGTAGTAGAGCAGTTATTGTCTAAAAGTTTTCTGTTTTCCTAGTCCTTTGTTTAGACAGAAAGCTGCCTTCCACTGAGGCTTCTTAAATTTTGGTCTGTGTCTCATGTTGTTTTTCTGTTGCCAGTGTTTGACTGCTCTATGTACCTCATATAAGTGGAATCATATAGTATTTGTCTTTTTCTGACTGGCTGACTTAGCATAATGTCCTAAAGGTTCATCTCTGTTATAACATGTTGCAGAATTTCTTTACTTTTTAAGCTGAATAATATTCTATTGTATGTTTATACCACATTTTGCTATCCATTCACCAAAAATGGATGCTTTGGTTGCTTCCACATTTTAGCTATTGTGAATAATGCTGCTATGTACATGGGTGTACAAGTATCTCTTCAAGACCCTGCTTTTAATTCTTTGGGTATACACCCAGAAGTGGAATTCCTGGGTCTTATGGTAATCCTATTTTTAATTTTTAAAGGAACCACCATAATGTTTTCCACAGTGGCTGCATTTTACATTCCCAGTACACAATGGGTTCCAATTTTCCCACATCTGCACCAAGACATTGCTTTCTGTTATTTTGATAATAGCCATCCTAATGAGTGTGAAGTGGTATATAATTGTAGTAAGTTTTCAAATCAGGAATTGAGAGTCCTCCAGTTTTGTTCTTTTTTTTCTTTCAGGATTATTTTAGCTATTCAGGTTCCCTTGAGATTCCATATGAATTTTAGAATGGGTCTTTCTATGCCTACAAAAAAATGTCATTGGAATTTTGATAGGGATTGCATAGAATCTGTAGATCACTTTGGGTTATCTTGACATTTTGACAATGTTAAGCCTTCCAATCCATAAACATGGGATATGTTTCCACTTAGTTATGTCTTCTTTAATTTCTTTCAGCAATGTTTTGCTGTTCTCATTGTACAAGTCTTTCACCTCCTTGGCTAAGTTAATTCCTATGTAATTTATTTTATGCAATTGCAAATGGTATTGTTTTTGTAACTTCCTTTTCAGATTGTTCAGTTTTTGTGTTTAGAAATGCAACTGATTTTTGTGTGTTGACTTTGTGATCTGCTGCTTTGTTGTATTTATTTATTAGATTTTTTTTGAGTCTTTAGGATTTTCTATACATAAGATCATATCTGTAAACATAGATAGTTTTAATTGTTCCTTTCCAATTTGGATGCCTTTCATTTCTTTTTCTTGCTTAATTACTCTGATTAGAACTTCTAGTACTATGTTGAATAGAAGTGGTGAAAGTGGGCATCCTTGCCTTGTTCCTGATCTTTGAGAAAAAGCTTTCAGACTTTCACCACTGAGTATCCATCATGTTGGCTGTAGATTTTTCACATATGGCCTTTATTATGTGGAGTTGTTTTCTGTTTAATCTGTTTTGTTGAGTGTTTTTATCACAAAAGGGTGTTGCAGTTATAAAGTGCTTTTTCTATATCAACTGAGATGATCATGTGAGTTTTTTCCCTATATTTTGTTGATGCGGCATATTACATTGATCAATTTTCATATGCTGAATCACCCTTGCATTCCAAGAATAAGTTGACTTGGTTATGGTATGCAATCCTTTTAATATGGTGCTGAATTCTGTTTGCTAGTATTTTAATGAGGATTTTTGCATCAATATTCATAAAGGATATTGGTCTTTAAATTTTCAGTTATCCCTACTCGAAGCTTTATTATTATTATTATTATTATTTTAAATTATATCTCAAAGCTCTTAATTTTTTAAATTTGTATTTATATATATATTTTTTGGCTGTGTTGGGTCTTCGTTTCTGTGTGAGGGCTTTCTCTAGTTGCAGCAAGCAGGGGCCACTCTTCATTGCGGTGCGCGGGCCTCTCACTGATGCGGCCTCTCTTTGTTGCGGAGCACAAGCTCCAGACGCGCAGGCTCAGTAGTTGTGGCTCACGGGCCCAGTTGCTCCGCGGCATGTGGGATCTTCCCAGACCAGGGCTCGAACCCGTGTCCCCTGCATTGGCAGGCAGATTCTCAACTGCTGCGCCACCAGGGAAGCCCCGAAGCTTTCTTATTTATTTCCTTCCTTCTGCTAGCTTTTGGCTTAGGTTGTTCATCTTTTTCTAGTTCCTTAAGTTATAAAATTAGGTTGTTGACTTGAGATCTTTCTTTTTTTCTTTTTTAATGTCAGCATTTATAGCTATACATTTCCCCCTAAGTATTGCTTTCCCTATGTTCCACAAGTCTTGGTGTGCTGTGTTTTCATTTTCATTTGTCTCTAAGTATTTTCTAATTTACCTTATAAAATCTTCTTTGGCCCACTGGGTGCTTAAAAGTGTGTTATTTCCAAAATTTCTTGAATTTTCAAATTTTACTTATATTATTGATTTCTAACTTCATCTAGTAGTGGTCAGAGAAGACATTTTGTATGCTATCCACCTTTTAAAATCTATTGAGACTTTTTTTTTTGGAGTAAAATTGCTTTACAATGCTGTGTTAGTATCTGCTGTACAATGAAGTGAATCAGTTATATGTATACCTATATCCCCTCCCTCTTGGACCTCCCTCCTTCCCACCTGCTCCCCCCCGCCATCTAGGTCATCACAGAGCACCGAGCTGAGCTCCCTGTGCTACACAGCAGATTCCCACTAGCTATCTATTTTACACATGGTAATGTATTTATGTCAAACCTAATCTCTCAATTCGGCCCACCCTCTCCTTCCCTTGCTGTGTCCACATGTCTGTTCTCTACGTCTACATCTCTATTCCTGCCCTACAGATAGGTTCATCTCTACCATTTTTCTAGATTGCACATATATGCGTTAATATACGATATTTGTTTTTCTCTTTCTGGCTTACTTGACTCTGTATGACAGACTCTAGGTCCATCCACATCTCTACAAGTGACCCAATTTTGTTCCTTTTTATGGCTGAGTAAGATTCCATTGTATATATGTACCATATTTTCTTTATCCATTCATCTATTGTTGGACATTTAAGTTGTTTCCATGTCCTGGCTATTGTAAATAGTGCTGCAATGAACACTGGGGTACATGTGTCCTTTTGAATTATGGTTTTCTCAGGGTATATGCCCAGTAGTGGGATTGCTGGGTCATATGATAGTTCAATTTTTAGTTTTTTAAGTAACCTCCATACTGTTCTCCATACCAGCTGTATCAATTTACATTCCCGCCAACAGTGCAAGAGGGTTCCCTTTTCTTCACACCCTCTCCAGCATTTATTCTTGGTAGATTTTTTGATGATGGCCATTCTGAATGGTGTGAGGTGATACCTCATTGTAGTTTTGATATGCATTTCTCTAATAATTAGTGATGTTGAGCATCTTTTCATGTGCCTCTTGCCCATCTGTATGTCTTCTTTGGTGAAATGTCTATTTAGGTCTTCCACCCATTTTTAAATTGGGTTGTGGTATTTTTCTTTTTTTTTTTTATTTTGAGCCCCATGAGCTGTTTGTATATTTTGGAGAGTAATACTTTGTCCATTGCTTCGCTTGCAAATATTTTCTCACATTCTGAGAGCTGTCATCTTGTTTACAGTTTTGTTTGCTGTGCAAAAGCTGTTAATTAGGTCCGATTTGTTTATTTTTGTTTTTATTTTCATTACTCTAGGAGGTGGGTCAAAAAAAAAATCTTCCTGTGTTTTATGTCAAAGAGTGTTTTTCCTATGTTTTCCTCTAAGAGTTTTATAGTGTCCAGTCTTACATTTAGGTCTTTAATCCATTTGGACTTTATTTTTGTGTATGGTGTTAGGGAGTGCTCAAATTTCATTCTTTTACTTGTAGCTGTCCAGTTTTCCCAGAACCACTTATTGAAGAGGCTGTCTTTTCTCCATTGTATGTTCTTGCCTCCTTTGTCATAAATTAGGTGACCGTATGTGTGTGGGTTTCTCTCTGGGCTTTCTATCCTGTACCATTGATCTAGATTTCTGTTTTTTGTGCCAGTACCATACTCTCTTGATTACTGTAGCCTCGTAGTATAGTTTGAAGTCAGGGAGCCTGATTCCTCCAGCTCTGTTGTTCTTTCTCAAAATTGCTTTGGCTATTCATGGTCTTTTGTGTTTCCATACAAATTGTAAAAATTTTTGTTCTAATTCTGTGAAGAATGCCTTGGTAGTTTGACAGAGATTGCATTGAATCTGTAGATTGCTTTAGGTAGCATAGTCATTTTCACAATATTGATTCTTCCAATCCAAGAACATGGTATATTTCTCCATCTGTTTATGTCATCTTTTATTTCTTTCATCAGTGTTTTACAGCTTTCTGAGTACAAGTGTTTTGCCTCCTTAGGTAGGCTTATTCCTAGGTATTTTATTCTTTTTGGTACAATAGTAAATGGGATTGTTTCCTTAATTTCTCTTTCTGATTTTTCATTGTCAGTGTATAGGAATGCCAGAGATTTCTGTGCATTAATTTTGTATCCTGCAACCTTACCAAATTCATTGATTAGTTCTAGTAGTTTTCTAGTGACATCTCTAGGTTTTTCTATGTATAGAAATGACATATATCATGTCATCTGCAACAGTGACAGTTTTACTTCTTCTTTTCCAATTTGGATTCCTTTTATTTCTTTTTCTTCTCTAATTGCTGCTGCTAGGACCTCTGAAACTATGTTGAATAAGAGTGGTGAGAGTGGACATCCTTGTTTTGTTCTTGATCTTAGGCGAAATGTTTTCAGTTTTTCACCATTGAGTATGATGTTTGCTGTGGGTTTGTCATATATGGCCTTTATTATGTTGAGGTAGGTTCCCTCTATGCCCATTTTCTGGAGTGTTTTTTTCATAAAGTGGTGTTGAATTTTGTCAAAAGCTTTTTCTTAATCTATTGATCATATGATCATATGGATTTTATTCCTTAATTTAATATAGTGTATCACATTGATTGATTTGTGTATATTGAAGAATCCTTGCATCCCTGGGATAAACCCAACTTGTTCATGGTGTATGATCCTTTTAATATGTTGTTGGATTCTGTTTGCTAGTATTTTGTTGAGGATTTTTGCATCTATATTCATCGGTGATACTGGTGTATAATTTTCTTTTTTCATAATATCTTTTGCTGGTGTTGTTATCAGGGTGATTGTGGCTTTATAGAATGAATTTGGGAGTGTTCCTCCCTCTGCAATTTTTTGGAAGAGTTTGAGAAGGATTGGTGTTAGCTCTTCTCTAAATGTTTGATAGAATTTGCCTGTGAAGCCATCTGGTCCTGGACTTTTGTTTGTTGGAAGATTTTAAATTACAGTTTCAATTTCATTACTTGTGAGAGGTCTGTTTATATTTTCTAATTCTTCCTGGTTCAGTCTTGGAAAATTGTACCTTTCCAATAATTTGTCCATTTCTTCATGGTTGTCCACTTTATTGCCATATGGTTGTTTGTAGTAGTCTCTTATAATCCTTTGTATTTCTGTGGTGTCAGTTGTGATTTCTCCTTTTTCATTTCTAACTTTATTGATTTGTGTCCTCTCCTTTTTTTTCTTGATGAGTCTGGCTAAAGGTTTATCAATCTTGTTTATCTTCTCAAAGAACCAACTTGTAGCTTTATTGATCTTTGCTATTGTTTTCCTCATTTCTATTTCATTTATTTCTGCTCTGATCTTTACGATTTCTTTCCTTTAGTGACTTTGGGTTTTCTTTGTTCTACTTTCTCTAGTTGCTTTAGGTGTAAGGTTAGATTGTTTATTTGAGATTTTTTCCTGTTTCTTGAGGTGAGATTGAATTGCCATAAACTTCCCTCGTTTTTTAAAAAATATTTTATTTTTTATTTTATTTATTTATTTTTGGCTGCATTGAGTCTTCATTGCTGCGCAGGCTTTCTCTAGTTGCAGTGAGCGAGCGTTACTCTTTGTTGCAGTGTGCAGGCTTCTCATTGTGGTAGTTTCTTTGTTGCAGAGCATGGGCTCTAGGCATGCAGGCTTCAGTAGTTGTGGTTCACAGGCTCTAGAGAGCAGGCTTAGTAGTTGTGGCACATGATCTTAGTTGCTCTGCAGCATTTGGGATCTTCCCGGATCAGGGCTTGAACCCGTGTCCCCTGCATTGGCAGGAGGATTCTTAACCACTGTGCCACCAGGTAAGTCCCTAAACTTCCCTCTTAGAACTGCTTTTGCTATGTCCCATAGGTTTTGTTTCATTGTGTTTTCATTGTCATTTGTTTATATGTATTTTTTTAATTTCTTCTTTGATTTCTTCAGTGATCTCTTGTGTATTTGGTAGCACACTGTTTAGCCTCCATGTGTTTGTGTTTTTTAGCTTTTTTTCCTGTAATTGATTTCCAATATCATATTGTTGTGGTCAGAAAAGATGCCTGATATGATTTCAATTTTCTTAAATTTACCGAGGCTTGATTTGTGACCCAAGATGTGATCTATCCTGGAGAATGTTCCATGTGCACTTGAGAAGAAAGTCTATTCTGCCACTTTTGGGTGGAATGTCCTACAAATATCACTTAAATCTATCTGGTCTATTGTGTCATTTAAAGCATGTGTTTCCTTATTTATTTTCTGTGTGGATGATCTGTCCATTGGTGTAAGTGGGTTGTTAAAATCCTCTACTATTATTGTGTTACTGTTGATTTCCCTTTTTATGGTTGTTAGTATTTGCCTTATGTATTGAGGTGTTCCTATGTTGGGTACATAAATATTTATAATTGTTATATCTTCTTCTCGGATTGATCCCTTGATCATTATGTAGTGTCCTTCCTTATCTCTTGTAACAGTCTTTATTTTAAAGTGTATTTTATCTGATACGAGTATTGCTACTCCAGCTTTCTTTTGATTTCCTTTTGCATGGAATATCTTTTTCCATCCCTTCACTTTCACTCTGTATGTGTCCATAGGTCTGAAGTGGGTCTCCTGTAGACAGCATATATACACGTCTTGTTTTTGTTTCCATTCAGCCAGCCTGTGTCTTTTTTGGGAGCATTTAATCCATTTACATTCAAGGTTATTATCGATATGTATGTTCCTATTACCATTTTCTTAATTGTTTTGTGTTTGTTTTTGTGGTTCTTTTTCTTCTCTTGTGTTTCCTGCCTAGAGAAGTTCCTTTAACATTTGTTGTAAAGCTGGTTTGGTAGTGATGAATTCTCTTAGCTTTTGCTTGTCTGAAAAGCTTTTGATTTCTCTGTTGAATCTGAATGAGATCCTTGCTGGATAATCTTGGTTGTAGGTTTTTCTCTTTCATCATTTTGAGTATATCCTGCCACTCCCTTCTGGCTTGCAGAGTTTCTGCTAAAAAGTCAGCTGATAACCTTATGGGGATTCCTTTGTATGTTATTTTTTGCTTTCCCCTTGTTGCTTTTAATATTTTTTCTTTGAATTTAATTTTTGTTAGTTTGATTAATGTGTCTTGTTGTGTTTCTCCTAGGGTTTATCCTGTATGGGACTCTCTGCCTTTCCTGGACTTGGCTGACTATTTCCTTTCCCATGTTAGGGACGTTTCCCACTATAATCTCTTCAAATATTTTCTCAGACACTTTCTCTATCTCTTCTTCTTCTGGGACCCCTATAATTCAAATGTTGGTGTGTTTAACTTTGTCCCAGAAGTCTCTAAGACTGTCCTCATTTCTTTTCATCCTTTTTTCTTTATTCTGCTGCTCAGCAGTTATTTCCACCATTCTATCTTCCAGCTCGCTTATTCATTCTTCTGCCTCAGTTATTCTGTTACTGTTTCCTTCTAGTGTATTTTTCATGTCAGTTAATTGTGTTGTTCATCTCTGTTTGTTCTTTAGTTCTTCTAGATCTTTGTTAAACATTTCTTGTATTTTCTCAATCCATGCCTCCATTCTGTTTCCAAGATTCTGGATCATCTTTGCTATCATTACTCTGAATTCTATTTCAGGTAGGTTGCCTATTTCCTCTTCATTTATTTGGTCTTGTAGGTTTTTACCTTGCTCCTTCATCTGTGACATATTTTTTTGTCATCTTTTTTTTTGTTTTTGATGGGTAGGACTGTGTTACTGTCTTACTGGTTGTTTGGCCTGAGGCTTCCAGCAGTGGAGTTTGTAGGCTGCTGGGTAGAGTTGGATCTTGGTACCGAGATGATTACCTCCAGGAGACCTCACTCAGACAAATATTCCCTGGGGTCTGAGGTTCTCTGTTAGTCAGTGGTTCATACTTGGAGCTCCCACTGCAGTAGCTCTGGCCCGACCCCCGGTTCGTGAACCAAGATCCTGCAAGCAGCGTGGGGTGGAAAAAAAGAAAAAAGAAAAAAGAAAAAAAGGAACAGAACAATAACAAAGAGTAAAAAATAAAACAGGATTAGAAAACTAACAGGTATGTTAGAAAGAATAAAAAAATAAAAATATAGATGAAACAACAACCAGAAGGTAAAGCAGAACCACAATAGTAAAAAAGAGGAGAAAAAAAAAAAAAGCTGGAAAACGCCTTGGCTGTGGGGGGCCAGGCTTAGGCAGGGGTAGGGTTTAGGTGGTGGGTAGGGCCTATGCTTAGGACCCACAGGCCTGGAAAAGGCCCTGGGGGGTGGGGGTGGGGCTTATACTCAATGCAGTAGGCAGTGTCCAGGAGTGCCTCTGGCCTTGGAGGTTGGAGGACCAGGTCCACGACCCCAGCAGGCTCACTGGGCCCAAGTGAGTGAGAGAAATGTTAGGTGCATTCCCCCTGATCCTTCCCTGAAGGGCCCCTCCCCATTGGCCTCTCTTCTTCTTCCCCTCCTTCCTCCCTCCTATGCCCCTAGGAGCTACGTGGCCAAAGGGGGTCATGAAGGCAGGGGATGAGACCCCAAAGCCCAACAGGCTTCCTGGGGCCGAGTGGGTGGGGGAAACACCCTCTGCACCTCCCCTGATCCTCTGATCCTGGAGGGCCCCTACCCATCTGTCTCTCCTCCTCTTCCCACCCCCTGCCCATGCACCAGGACCCCTGCAGCCAGAGGGGGCCTTGGAGAAAGGAGGACCAGGTCCAGGAGACCAGCAGGCTTCCTGGGGCCTGAGTGGGTGGGAGAGACACCTGCCACACCTCCCCTGATCCTCTGGTCCTGGAGGGTCACTCCCCCACCGTCCACCTCTCCTCCTCTTCCCCCCTCTTCCCTCCCTCCCACGCCCCTAGGACCCATGGGGCTTGAGGGGGCCCCAGAGAATGGAGGACCAGGCCTGGGAGCCCAGCAGGTTTCCTGGGGCCTGAGTTGGTGGGGGAAATGCCCTCCGTGCCTCCCCTGATCCTCCAATCTTGGAGGGCCCCTCCCCATCCACCTCTGCTCTTCTTCCCCCACTTCCTCCTACGCCCCTAGGACCAACGCAGCCCAGAGAGGGCCTTGGAGGGTGGGAGACCTGGCCTGGGAGCCCAGCAGGCTTCCCAGGGCCCGACTGGGCAGGGGAAACGCTAGGCACACTCCCCCTGATTCTCTGAGCTCCAGAGGGCCCCTCCAGGCGTGGGAACCCCTCCCCCTCCCAGCCACCCCTCAGGGGCACCGGTCTTGTCTGGCCCCCACTTCTCCTCCCCCCTCACTCCCCCCACGTCTTACCCGGTCACTCAGGGGTTTCTCCCATCTCCTTGGGCATCAAGGTCCCCCACCAGCATCCAGCAGCCACCCTAGTTGTTGTCTATTGAGACTTAATTTATGGCCTAACATATGGTCCACCCAGGAAAATGTCCCATGTACACTTGCGAAGAATGTGTATATTGTTCTTGGGTGAAGTGTACTGTATATGTCTGCTAGATATAGTTGGTTTAGTGTTTGTTTACATCCTCTATTTCCTTATTTATCTTCTTTCTGGTCGCTCCATCCAGTATTGTGATTTTTTAATTTAAAATATATTTTGTCTGATATTAGTATAGCTACTCATGTTCTCTTTTGGTTACTATTTGCATAGAATCTTTCTCCCATCTTTTCACTTTCAACCTGCTTGTGTCTTTGGATCTCAAGTGAGTTCTTGTAGACAATACCTAGTTGGATCATGTGTTTTTATCCATTCTGGCAATCTTTATCTTTTGACAGAAGAGTTAATCAATGTATATTTAAAATAGTTACTGATAAGGAGGAATTATTTCTGTCATTGTGATGATATTTATTTTCTATTTGCCCTATTGTTTTGTTTTGGGTTTTTTTCGGGGGGGCTGTCATTTCCTGCATTCCTACCTTCTTTTGTGTTGACTTTTCTGTAGTAAATTGCTTAAATTCATTCTTAATTTCTTTTTGTATATATTCTATAGCTATTTTCTTTGTGGTTACCATGGGAATTACATTTAACATCCTGAAGTTATAACAATCTAATTTGAATTTATAGCAGCTTAACTTCAATAACATACAAAATATTTGCTCCTTTGTAGCTTCATTCTGCCCCTTTCAGTTGTTGATGTCACAAAATTGCATCTTTATACATTGTATGTCCAAAACAAAAACTAATAATTCTTTTAAAAGCATTGGTTTGGAGTTACAAACCAGTGTTTCAGTAATACTAGCTTTTACACTAATTTTTTTCCCTTTAAATGTAGTAGTCTCTTGAATCATGTAGGATGCAAAGAGTGTAATTACAAACCATTGTCACAATAATACTAGCTTTAAAAATTGCCCATGTATTTACCTTTATTGTGATCTTTATTTCTCCATACAGCTCTGGGGTACTGCTGAGTGTTCCTTCATTTCACTTTGGAGGACTCCCTTGAGCATTTCTTGCAAAGCAGGTCTAGTGGCTACACCCTCAGCTTTTGATTATCTGGGAATGTCTTTATTTCTCCCTCACTTTTGAAGAGCAGTCTTGCTGGATATAAGATTCTTGGTTGACAGGTTTTTTTCTTTAGCACTTTGAATATATCAGCCCACTGTCTTCTGGCCTCTAAAGTCTCTGATGAGAAATCTGAACATAATCTTATTGAAGATCCCTTGTATTATGTAATGATTTGCTTCTCTCTATCTGTTTGCAAGATTCATTCTTTGTCTTTTGAAAGTTTGATTATGTGTCTCAGGGTGGGTCTCTTTGAGTTCATCTTATTTGGAGTTCATTGAGCTTCTTGGTTATTTATATTCATGCCTTTCATCAAATTTGGTAAGTTTTCAGCCATTATTTCTTCAATGTTCTCTCTGTGCCTTTCTCTCTCTCTCTCCTCCTTCTAGGACTCCAGTGATGAGTAGGTTGGTATGTTTTATGATGTCTCACAGTTCCCTTAGGCTCCATTTCTTTTCTTCAGTTTTTCTTTCTGTTCTTCAGCCTGGATACTTTCCACTCTCTTATTTTCTAGTTCACTGATTATTTCTTTTGCCTGCTCAAATGCCTTTGAATCCCTCTACTGAATTTTTCATTTCAGTTATTGTACTTTTCAGCTCCAGAATTTCTTTTTTATTTCTTTTTAGGCTTTCTATCTCTTTATTTATACTTTTATTTTGTTTACACCTCATTTTCTTGACTTCCTCCACATCTTCATATAGTTCTTTGAGCATCTTAGGACAGTTGTTTTAAAGTCTTTGTTTAATATATATTCCATTAGGTCTATTTCATGGACAGACTCTTGAATTATATTTTTTTCCTTTGAATTGACCATACTTTCCTGATTCTTTGTATGCCTTGTGTGAGTTTTTGTTGAATGAACACTGGACATTTGAATCTAATAATATGGTAACTCTGGAAATCAGATTCTCACCATTCCTCAGGGTTTGATGTTTTGATTATTTTTTCAAAATAAAAATAATGTCTTCTTAGGTCTTTTCTGAGCCCTTCTTTGAGCACATTTAGTCACTTTCTAATTTCCCCCATATATGTAGTTGTTTTTGAATGTCCTAGTCTTTAATACCTGACTACCAAAAGGGGAAAAGCAAAAAATTAAGGCAGGAGAAAAGGGTACTGGCCTTTTAAGTTTCCTAGAAGGCTGTTCAGCTAGAGGAGAGAAGCTTGCAATGAGGTGGCGGTGGGGGGGGGGGCTGTGAGGGGAGGTGCAGCAACAATGGCTGCCGGCCTTTTTCCATGCACCTCTGTGATCAGAAGAAGCAATCAGTGACCAGAACACAGATCCCCAATATTTGGGGAACAGGGTCCTTTTTGTCTACCCTGGCTCCTGCAAGCTGTGTGCAAGCTGCTCAGTGCCTGCCATGTGGCTGGAGGTGGGGATGTGTAGCTACTACTGTCAGCTAAGAGCTGAAATTGACTAAAATTAACCAAAATTTACCATCCAAGCCTTCCCCAGAAGTTGCAAGTCTTCAACAGACTCCAGAGTTCCAAATTAGTTACGTCAGACAGAGTCTGCCAGTGTCATTGTTGTCTAGGTGCGAGACAGATTTCTGGTGCTTCCTACTCCATTATCTTCCCAGAATCCTTGTCTAGAGTTAATTTTATCTCACTACTAGAAGAGCCTTTTTAGTACTCTAGCTGATGACTTTTGAATGATGTGATTTTCCAATCTGTTGGGACAAGCACTACTTCTGGCCTCATGTGAACTTCAGGCACTGTATCCTTTCATCCTTCCCAATGGATTTTTCCTCTGCCTCAGGTAGCTTGCTCACATGTATTCACTAATTGATTCTCAGCTGAATATTTGTGGAGGAGTCTCTGCAGATCTCTGGAGTCCTCTCTTTGTACATCACTCCTCTTTCCAGTACTGCCCTGTGAATTCTAGCCATCTTGCCCAACCCAGATTCCCAGTTTCATCCCCTCAATTTAGGGAGGCTGCCAGGCTCTGTGGGTTCATTTCCTTACATCATGGCCTCAAAACTCAACAGGCAGTGAGGTGGGTCAATTGTAGGGCTCATCTCCTTTCTTTTCCATTTCTCAAGGATCTGTCCTTCATTGACTTATGTTCAATGTCTTGAGAACCATGGTTTCACATATGTTGTCTGGGTTTTTTTGGTTATTATTATTTCAGGTGAGAGGGTGGTCAGTTCCTGTTACTTCATCTTGGCTGAAAACGAAAGTTTGAAGCTTCAATTTAAAATTAGTTTCTTCCTTATATGATCTCCTAGGATATATTCTCTGATCTTCCCATTGGTACTAATCAATATCTTTCTTGGTAATACAAGTTATATATGCAATTATTTTCTTTTCTTAGTAGTCTGTGAGTTTGTGGAGAATAAGATATAAATCTGAGTCACAATATGTACTTTACAAATATGAAAGATATGAATGCTTAATAAGCATCTACTTAGTGGATTAAACTATTAAAAATTAACCTTACTTGGCATAGATTTCTAGACTTGTAGGTCATGGAAATATCACAGTGTATGTTGATAGTTGCAAGGAGTTCCATGATGTTTCCTATGAGAACTTTTGTGTTAAGATATAGATATCGATTTCTTAGGGTAGTTAAGTGAATTTGCAGTGAGTTAAATAAATGCAAAGAAAAAAAGAAAAATGGATCAAATAAAAATAGGACATGTTCTTTAGACACGTAGCTCACCAGTGATTCAGTATATAATCAGTGGCTTAAAATTCAGAAGGCATGGCTTTACAGTGTCTATATCTTTTAAGGACAGGGTATAGGAAGGGTCTTATCATGCATGTCATGAACATATATCTATTTTGGACATTCAGCATTCCTTTTCCCTTCCTAAAGATATCCAGATATCTTTCTCAGAAGTTGTATATTGTTTTGGTGAAATGGTCAATCCAGGTACTTGCTTACCATATTAACAGCAAAGGAGCCATATTCTTTTCACCAGGTTGGAGACATTAAATGTAATCTAATATGGGGCCAGACTGATGCAATTGTTCAGTTTGTTAGGAATTAAGATCTTTTGCTACAGTATCCACTAGACACATGTAGCTATTTAAATTAAAATTAAATAAAATTAAAAATTTAGTTCCTCAGTTGTATACATCAAGTGCTCAATAGCCAGCTATGGCTAGTGGCTACCATACTAGACAGTACAGCTCACTTCCTTCATCAAAGAAAGTTCTATTGAACAGTGTAGCTCAAGGAACATAAATGTTAGGATAAGATTATTGAGTATATAATCTTTTCTTTTTTAGGGACATGGAAATTTTTATTTTAAAATATTATATTTATAGTGCTTCTTGGTTTGACAAAACTGTAGGTATCTGTTATAAGATAGATAGACTGGGCTTCCCTGGTGGCGCAGTGGTTGAGAGTCTGCCTGCCAATGCAGGGGACACGGGTTCGAGCCCTGGTCTGGGAAGATTCCACATGCCACGGAGCGGCTGGGCCCGTGAGCCACAATTGCTGAGCCTGCGCGTCTGGAGCCTGTGCTCCACAACAAGAGAGGCCGCGATGGTGAGAGGCCCGCGCACCGCGATGAAGAGTGGTCCCCGCTTGCCGCGGCTAGAGAAGGCCCTCGCACAGAAACGAAGACTCAACACAGCCGTAAATAAATAAATAAATAAATAAATAAATAAATAAATAAAAGAACGTGAATTTCAAAAAAAAAAAAAAAAAGATAGATAGACTAACAGGCATTGTCTCATGACTGTGCTGAAATCCTTATTCCGGGTTGCACTGAAATGGAAGATGGAGCTCTAGGCCCCAGTCCCCCGTCCTGGGCCAGTGCTGCCTGTACCACCTACCTGGGACCCGCAAGGAGTGAGGGAGGGGGAGGAGGCAGTGATGGGCAGGGGAGGAGGGGCTGTTTCTTGCCTTCAGCTCTTTCCCAAGCTCAGGCTACTGCTCCACCCTGAGGGCATCTGCATTTAAGGCAGAACTTTCTCCCTGTCTTCCAGAGGCACTTGCATTCTTGTAGTTCCAAAGGCAAGCCTGACCTCTTCCTTTGGCAGCAGAGTCTGTGCCAGGAGCCTCAGCTCAGTTTCCAGAGAATGACTATGTGCTCTCACCTGTCTGAGGCCCCAGACACCCTGGAGGAGGTCAGATTCATGTGTTCCAGCACTGTCAGGGCTGGGTGCTTTTCATATTCTGGTGGGAGAGAACTGCTCCTACCAGAAACATTTTTATGGTTTTTATCAAATGCAATAGACCATTTAATGATAACTAGTCTCTACTTAAATCTTAAAATGGTTTTGTACTTATGAATGGAGATTCCTGGTTTAAAAAAATAAAATTTTCATTTGATTTATATCATGTTTAAAAATAAGATTTAGTTTACTAAAAAAATTTGGGGAGGGGGAATTCTCTGGTGGTCCCGTGGTTAGGACTCTGAGCTTCCATTGCAGGCAGCGTGGGTTCAATACCTGGTTGAAGATCCTGCAAGCGGTGTGGTGTGGTGCGGCCAAAAAAAAAATTATTTTTTGAAGATTCCATAAGGTAGTATGTAAGGGATGACTATAAAGTTCTTCTATTCAAATGAGAGAATATATGCCCAACTGAGTATTGTCTTCCAAAGAATCCCTATGGATGTTTGTCTACTTACTCCTCAGCACCTTCCAGATATGAGGGTGGGAGTCAAGGCAGACTGATGCCTCGTGTCAGTAAGGACTGATGTGGAGAGGAAGAGGTCTTGGATACACAAGAAATGCCAGGAAGGCCTCTGTGTATTTCCACAAGTGGTGGAGAGGGGACACAGACAATCCTTTACAGACTTCAGAAAGAATGGGCACCAAAGAGCTCCCAGTTGTTGTTAGATAGGGAAGAGAAAATTAGTAATGAAGGAGTACAGTAACCCTTCAGCTGAGATGGTAACCAGCTGATTATATAAAATGTTTGTCAGCCACGCATTTGGAAACTCCCTCTATTCTTGAAAAGCCCCAGAAATTTGCATTTATTGAAATTCACTTATACTTTCCCATTGACGTACAATTTAAAACTATAATGTATACCTGTTTTAAAAAATTATGGTTGAAGGAGAAAATGTATTCATACTTCTGAAGAGAACATGACTTTTAATCCACATAACTAAAGACAAAAAACACTTTTTAATTCCAGAATACCAAAACAAAAACAACTACAAAATCCTCAAGACTGTAGAGATACCTGTGTGTTCTTCCAGGTAATTTAAATTGACAATCAATTAACAGATTAGAGCTTAGTGCTAGGTAAACATTACATGTTCAAATCCCAAGCAGAGATTAATTTGCTCTCTTCCAGGGTCACACATTTCACGCTTAGCCCCAGCCTGCGCCCCAGCCTGCTGTTCTCCTACTATATGCTAATGTTTACATGGGTCTCAATCACTTTAGTTGAAACACTGAAAGCTTAACCTTTTAGTGGATAGAAGCCTCAGCTAAGTAGAATATTAAGTAAAGTTATCATTCTACTACAAAACACTTTAATTGGGAAAGAATCATGTAAATAAGATAGACAATATTTTCCTACATTGGGCTATAGATTAATTGATCAAAACTAAATTGGCTAAAATGTGAAAGAGCTGAAAATAAGTATTTCTGTCATTGGTTTTCCACACACCAGTAATTTTTGCATACATGGGCTGGCTCTCTTTGTCTATTAATCATAACTTTTTTCCGAAATCTCTTTTTGTAATTTTTATAAAGCATGGGGCCATGTCCTTTTTAGCATTTTTGTTTATTTTTCAGATTTTTTTCTTGCTTGTGGGGCAATCTCTTAGTGAAATTAAAAGTTTTCTCATATGCTGTAAGTGAAATGTCCAAAGATAAAGGTGGTTGCAAATAGGAAAGTCCCCAACCATTAGTTATCATATATTGTGAACCCAAGAAGATATTCTAATTTTTATTAAATTTTAAATACAGATGTTTCCTTTTACCTTGATACTTAAAAAATTTAACTTCAACCAACCTCTGAATTTGAAGATTATATAAAATATTTGTCAGCCAAACATCTTGCCAGCCACTAATAATGTTACTCAAAACATACGAGTTTTTTTTTTTTAATGTGAACACATACTTAAATAGGGAAAGTAAGCATAAATCAATTTATGTTTTATACTTATGAAAATGAATTTTAAGGTTTCAAAAAGTAAGATAACTGATCCATGTTCTTAAGGATAAAGTTTATACAATTATAGGATGTGGAAGTAATAGTTACAAAAGCCAACATTTATTGGACATTTACTCTGTGGTAAGCATACAAATTGTCTCATTTAATCCTTATAATAATCTGGAAGGTAAATACTATTAATATCCTCATTGTACAGATGATAGAAAGCAAGGTTTTAAAAGATTAAGTAATTTATGCAAGGGCACAGAGGTAGGACTAGACAAATTTGGTAGTCTGACTCCAGAACCTTAGTCCTCTATACTGTCTTAAGATGAAAATAAATTTATTCTCAGAACCCCAGACACTGGCACCAAAGCATTTAAAATGTTAAAAGCAAGCACATTTAAAAGAAATAAAAACAGTACATAGCAAAAGTAAATATGGAATGCAATGCTATAAATTAAATTACAATGAGTGACTAAAATTACTACTCCTAATCTTGTGTACCTACAGTGGATTATAGAAGGAAATTTGAATATTTGTGGTGTCAGTATTTAACGTGGCTTTAAATGGTTAAATAACATAATCCTGGCTTCATCTCTAAGTTTGTGTATGAGTAAGTGGCTTAACTTGCCAAAGTCTGTTTTTTAAAAATTAAACATACTTATCAAAATACCAAGAGCATTTTACTTATGTGTATATCATACTGGCCTATATTTGAGGTGAAGTTATAAGAAATGGAAAAATTCAACTTGCCTTTTCGGGGACAGAGAGTATGGAGGCTTCTTGGAACCTACATGGGTGCAGGTTCCATCTGCTCTGCACCTGCTGTCTGGGCCTGCTCCTCTACAGAGGTTTCTCCAGAAAAAAGAACAGACAGGAGGATTGGAGGTAAGTAAAAACGCCACTTCCAAACTTCAAAGAGTTCTGAGTTTTTAAATGCTTCATTCTGTAAGACATTAATCTGTTTTAAAAAACATTTTATCGAAGCATAATATACTTATAATATTAACCTCATTTAAAAAGCAATTACTGCTGAGCTCTGGGACAGAAGTCATGAAAGGATCTCCTTCCAGAAGATGCTACTACAGCAAGGATTTAAATCATTTTCCTTAGGAGGGCTTGCACAGCCTCAGGAAAGCGAGAGTTAGGGAAGATAGGCATTCCACAGTTGGAACTAAATAGAAAGGAGGCATTTCACATGCTGTAACAGATCTACTGTTTTTAAAGTCTCTTCGGTGATTATCTGACACTAAGGCTACTTGTATACTACATTATAGATTGTCATTTCAGTGTCTGGGCCATGAAATCTGTTACTGGTGTGAAAATGAAAAAGGGGAGCCTGAGGCTCCTTCAGACAGTGAAACCACTTTGAGTGGGTTGAGTCAGATCTGCCTGTAGGGAACCGTGCTACCTAAAAGGGAGCTCCAGTGAGGGTCCCGGCTCACACCGCCCTATTTCTCCCAGAAAAGCAGTAAACCCAGCGGGCAGTGGGGTCAATCTGCCACCTTTCCAACTTCCTCAGAATTACGACTCCACTCCTTGTGAACAACCAAAAGTCTGGAGAGTTATTTCCCAAGTTAATTAAAGATACCAACGCGATTAAGGTTGAGAGAGCAGGTGATCATTTCTAAAACTCGGTAACTACACTTGGGGACACAGCGCAGAGACTTATTCCTTTCTCCATTGGGGACAGTGGCTTCTGCTCCCTCCTCCCTCCCAGATGCACCCCGACTTCCAGTTCCTGACCAGCCTGCCCACTTTCCCTCTGCAGCCACCCCGGCCAGGGCACTGGTCCCACCTCGGGATGACTGGCCCTCCCGGGACGAGGACGGGACCTCTTTGGGGTGACCAGACCCCAGGGATTAGGGCTTCTCAGGGCACAGGGATGGGAAGGGGCCTCCTCTGCGTGACCGGTCCTTGGGGACGAGACAGGGCCTCCTCGGAATGACTAGACCCGGGGACTAAGATGGGGCTTCCAAAGGGTGACCAACGACGGGACGGGGCCTTCTCGGGGTGACCGGCTTCCGGGATGAGGCCTCTTCAGGGTGACCAGATCCCGAGGACCGAACGCGGACTCTTCGGGGTGACCGGCTCCGAGCGGGTACGGGGAGAGGGCTGCCTGACCGGCTTCCGGGGATAAGGCCGTCTCGGGGTGACCAGATCCTGGAGCCGGGGATGTGGCCTCCTCGGGTGACCAGCTCTGGGAGACCAGGAAGGGGACGAGATGAGGCCACCGCTCTGAGACCTCCCGGGAGCTCGCGCAGGCCCAGCGGCGCCGCTTGGGCCCGGTGCCCCCTTCCCTGGACTGGACCTCGCGGACTCTCCCAGGTCTGTCCTCCTCGGTCTCGGACTGGGGTTCAGGATCGGAGTCCCGGCCCTCAGTGTATCGACCGCTCAGTGCGGTGTACCGGCAGCTCAGCCGCGGCACCGCCTCTTCCGCCTCTTCCGCCGGCCCACGTAAGTCAGCTGGCATCGCCCCGCCCCTCCGCCGCCGCCCGCCCGCCCGCGCGAGGCCGCCTCAGCCTGGCCTGGGCCTGGAGCGGCGCACGGCGCAGGTCCCTCCCCGCCATGGCCCTGGGAGGCGGCAGCACATGGCGGCAGCAGCGGCCATGAGCGCGCCCGCGGCCCGGCCCGGCCCCCCCTAGAGCCCGCCGCCCCGGCCCCGGCCAGCGCCACGGCCCCGCCGCCCCCGGCCCCGCCGCCCCGCCGCCCCGCGCCCGCCGCCGCCGCCGCCGCCATGGGCGTGCAGGGCTTCCAGGACTACATCGAGAAGCACTGCCCGAGCGCCGTGGTGCCGGTGGAGCTGCAGAAGCTGGCCCGGGGCAGCCTGGTGGGCGGCGGGCGGCAGCGGCCTCCGCACACGCCGCTGCGCCTGCTGGTGGACGCCGACAACTGCCTGCATCGCCTCTACGGCGGCTTCTACACCGACTGGGTGAGCGGCGGCCAGTGGAACCACATGCTCGGCTACCTGGCCGCGCTAGCCAAGGCCTGCTTCGGCGGCAACATCGAGCTCTTCGTCTTCTTCAACGGCGCGCTCGAGAAGGCGCGGCTGCACGAGTGGGTCAAGCGGCAGGGCAACGAGCGCCAGACGGCGCAGCAGATCGTCAGCCATGTCCAGAACAAGGGCACCCCGCCGCCCAAGGTCTGGTTCCTGCCACCCGTCTGCATGGCGCACTGCATCCGCCTGGCGCTCATCCGCTTCCACGTCAAGGTGCGGCCCGCCGGGCGGGCAGGCTGGCCGGGGTCCGCGTGGGCCTGGGGGCCGGGGGCGGGGTTGGAGGCCGGGGCTGGGCTGGGGTCTGCGTGGGCGTGGGGCCGGAGTAGCTGGAATTCAGAGTCAGGGTGGGTCGGGATCTGGAGTCCGAGGTCGGGGTTGGACTGGAGTTTGGGGGACCAGAGAAGGAGCGGGCCAGAGTTCTGGGCCTGAGTCGGGGTCTGGGGTCCGGGCTTGGGCCGGGGTTGGGGTCTGGGGTCCGAGCGGGTCGGGGTCTGGGCTCGGGGCGGGCCGGGGTCTGAAGTTGGAGCTGGGCCGGGTTCGGGGTCTGGGTCCTGGGGACCGCAGGCGCCTCTCCCCTCCTGGTCTGAACTGCTGCAAAATGGACGCGCGGCCTGGAGCCCGGCCGGCGGCTGCGAGTGCCCGGGGTCTGGGGACTTCGGCTGCTCCAGGCCGTTTGAGAACCTTAGGACCAGCGGATAGCTGCAGGCTTGGAGGGTGCAGTGCCACCATCGCTGAGATCCGGAGTATTCCTCCACTCTTTGAAGCAGGTAGATTACTAACCTGAACTTTTATGAGACGCTGGTTTTCCTTTAGCAGGGCTTGAACAGCAACAGGTTTTTTTGGGGAGCAAGTGGGATAGATGGCGACAGGAAGGGGTCTCCAGCCACTGAGGGTGGATGGAAGGTCTGCCTACTGCTGTCACCCCGGCTCAGCTGGGGGCAGTGACCTGGGCAAGGCCTGTGGAGTTAGCCTCCTCTTGAGAACGCAGGGCTGGGTCCAGGTTCCCTGGAAGATGACAGTTTTTAGAGAAATTGTCGGATTTTCGTGTGTGTTAGATTTCAAAGAATCATAAAGTTTGACATGCTGAAATTTTGTCAGTTCTGTGACTTAAGAGTCTACGTGAAAAAGTCTTTGGTTCTGTGTATCTGATGTGAAGAGAGTAGTTCAGAGTCAGGGCAAAGAGAATGTGAATCAGAGTTTACAGGATTTATTTCTCTCTGCACAGTGAGGATTCCACCACTTTGGGCTGTGCACTCAGGTAATCAGAGCTTTGACTGTCCGGCATTCTGCTGGGCTTTTGGCAGAGGTCTCCTCCCTGAACCCAGGCCAAGGAGTGCTTGAGGACCTAGCAGCCACGGCAGAGATAACATGCAAATCAATGACCCTTGACTTGAGTTTTGATTGCTTCCTTTTTCATTGTTCTTTGTTTAAAAGTTTTAGGGGGGCTGTTTTGGTTTTCTGACTTTTGCCACTCTGCTTTCCAACGTGTTTGTCATTCCTTTATTTCTTCTTGAAACTGTGCTTGTTCCCAAAGTTTGTGAAATTCAAACTTCCTGATTGCTCTTGCCTGTGCTGAGATGGTGGTGGTTAAGCCTAAAGTGATAGCGGAAGTCCCACCCCGATCCTGTTGCAATTGGTGACAGGGTTTCTAAGTCTGCGGGTCGAGGCTGCTGGAAGAGCGGCGATTGGTCTGTGAGTATGGCAGAGACCTAGCCTGCGTCCCTGGGGAAGTTCGGCTGAGAGCCAGGGACTGCTGCTGGCATTTTCTGCCCTGGAGCCTGGGCTCTCTGAGAAGTAAGACAGTGCCGACTCCCAGGTGTGATCCACCTCCAGAAGATGCCCTGAGTGTTAACAGTTTTATCTTGTTCAGAGATGGAAACTGCTACTGGGAAGACAATGAGCTTTCTAGTCAAGTGGCTTTCAAAGGAACACTGAATTTTACTTAGGATTAGAGTCAGTGTTTGTACACAGTCGCTGTATCTTTTGAAAGAACTGCTAAATTCTTTTTTAATTGTAAAATTTCTTCATGTTTATCTTTGTGCCCCTGTAAATGTCTCACTTACCTGCTGGGTGCCCAGAATTTTGACTAATGTGTGAGTAAGTGAGTAAGAAACTAGATTTAAGATCATTTCTTCCACTTAGGTTTCTGCACTCAAGATATAATTGAGTCTATAATTATTTTGCTTTAGATAAGCTTTTAACTCCTTATATAGAATCACAATATAGTGTTAATTGTACAGTTTAATATAGTAATGACTCAGTTCCCTGGTGGACACTTAACTGGCAGCCTCACCTTTTTGGAAAATGCCTAAGAAATCTAACTACTAAAAATTTCTCAGCAGCCAAATGAGAGGTCAGGAAGCTTTGGTATAGTGACCCAAAAAGGAAACAAAGAAGCTTTCTGTTTCCTCATTGAAGAATCAACTTCTCTCCCTTGTAGACTGCCCTCTCCTTTTCAGATGTAATTCTGATAAGCTTCGTTATCTATTTCTAAACTTAGCTTGAGAAAAGGGTGCAGAGGAAAGTCTGCCAGGCAGGCGTACCATTAATAGACGGAAGTGACACTTCACAAGGGAGAAGATAGAAAAAGCTATAAAAAACACACATAATTCTGGGGCTTCCTTAGAAAAAAGAAAGCAACCCTATGTACTTCAGTAGCCCCTGAGGGTGGTATGGTTTACTCTCTGAGGATGATTTTGAGCCAGAAAAATTTATGTTCAGCATTCTCTAAGGGAGTGAAGGGAGTGTACTGTTTTTTAAAAAATGCCCATTAAATGGTTACGTGAATTAAAACCATGATGGCATATCACTACATACTTGTTAGAATGGCTAAAATAAATAATTCTGGCAATGCCAAGTGCTGGAGAGAATGCTGAGCAATTGGAATCGTCCCACGTGGCTGGTGGGAATGCAAGATGACACGCCACCCTGAAAAACAGCTCCCTTAGTTTCTTATAAAATGCATTTACCATGTGGTCCAGCAATTGTACTCCTGGGTATTTTCCTAATGAAACTATTATTCACACAAAAACTGAACTTGAATCCTCATAGCAGTTTTATTCATAATAGCCAAAACTGGAAACAACCAAAATATCCTTTAATAGGTGAATAGTTAAGCTATGGTACTGTGCAGTACTACTTAGCAATAAAAAGGGAGAAACTACTGATACACACAACTCGGATGCGTCTTTATAGCTTCATGTTGAGTGAAAGAAGCCAAGCTCAAAAGGTATGGTTCTATTCATATGACATTCTCTTGAAGATAAGGCTGTAGTGATGGGGACCCGAGGAGTGGTTGCCTGAGGGTGTGAATATAAAGGGACAGCAGGAGGGAGCTTTTTGGGGTGATGGAACTGTTCTGTAATCTGACGGTAGTGGTGGTAGCATGTTGTAAAATCATAGGACTATACATCAAAAGTAAATAAAAGTTAATTTTACTGTATGATATTTGTATTTTTTTTAAAGGTTAAATAAAAATTGGCAAAGGAATTGATGCAAACATCTCACTATATATAATGTTGGGCACATGAGGCATTTTTCTTATAAAAATCTACCATCGTATTGGTCGTCTCCAGGGTTCTGTAAACTGGCAGAAAGTCTTAATTTCCTGTCAGCTTTGCTTAGAGAAATCTTTTTTGGCTTAGAAGAGTATGTCTTTGCTAAAGTAATAATTGCATTTCTTTAACCATTAGAAGTTGGCCCACACATCAGCTAATTTTGTTCAGGTCATTAAACTGCCCGGCCTGAACTTGGCTTCTGTTAGTTACTAGGAGCATTTCCTCTTGTGTGCCTTGAGTCATCATAACCTTTGAAACTTGGTGAGGACTGATGTTGATTTAAAAATCTTGGTGGCATTAAATGCCTGGAGCTTTACTAAATGTTTCTGCCTGAAGACGTGTGGTGTTGGTGTACAGGTTTATAATGAAGTCCTTGAAATCTTATCCTGAATTGGTACTCTGGGGTATTTACTGAGATCTTACATAAAGCAGAGCTCATGTTTTAAGTCACTGGAAGAATGTGAGATTAGGCTGTGGCCTGAGATCTTGGGATGATGATCTCTTTCTTTGTATACTTTGTAGGGTGCCAGTCCCATGCTAGGTCATCTCTCACAGAGCTGTCTCATTTAGCCCTCAGTGTTTTGTTAATATGGGAAGAAACGGGATTGCTGATTGAGCAACGTCTGGGGACAAGTAACCAGTAACTTCAAGAGGGAAGTGGTGTGCTGAAGTCAAAGTTCAGTTTCATTGTGCAAGAATGCTGTGGGGTGTGCCTACCTGCAGTTCACTCTCAGGTCAGATCTGATAGCAAACGCCTCTGCTGCTTTTTCCAGGTGGCACAGTTTCTATCCAAGAGACACTGAAAACTAGCAATATACTGTTATACTTAAAGCTCTCTAATTGATCAGGGAATACTTACAATTCAGAATTGACCACATTATAACTCAAACCAGCCATACATTTAAAATACTTATTTTAAAATATTTATTTTCTTCAAGTGTACCAGTTTTGTGACTGCCTTATTTTACTTAGCATAATGTCTTCAAGGTTCGTCCATATTGTAATGTTGTGTCAGAATTTCCTTCCCTTATAAGGCTGAATAATACTGTATCCTGTGGATGGACCACATTTAGTTTATGGATTCTTGGGTTGCTTCCCCCTTTGGCTGTTGTGACTAATGAATAGTGCTGCTGTGAATATGGGTGTACAAAAATCTGTTGGGAGTCCCTGCTTTCAGTTCTTTGGGGTATGTACCCAGGAGTGGAATTGCTGGATCATTTGGCAATTCTATATTTAATTTCTCGAGGAATCACCATACTATTTTCCACAGCAGCTGCCTATGTATATTTTATATTATATATCATATGTTATCAAAATAGTTTTAGTTTTTAACATTAATGTGATCACTACATTATTCAGCAATTTGTTTTTTTCTAAGTATGTAAAAAATCTTTTCATGTCTATACTTACAGTTCTAATTCTTTTTAATGCCTGCATAGTGTATGATTTATCTATCTATCCCCTACAAATGGTATGCACACACAGACTTGATAGATTGAAGAGTGTGCACATTTTAAATGCCTTACAAGACTATAGAGCCAACATTGCCAGACCTTCAGATTTTTCAAGAAAGTCAGAAATCCAGATTTTTATTTGAAATTATACCATTTAAAAAACACCTTTAAGCCAAGGAAAATGGACTCCGGGCTAGATTCAGATCTTGAGCCACCAATTTGTGACTTCAGCACTGATACTTATCAACAATTATCACCCATTTTTTAGGTTTAAAGTTAGACTTACCAAAGCCCATTGCCTCTTCCCTTCAACATTGCATTGTTGAAGCTTTTTTGTTTATCAAAGCACTTCCATTTCCTGGAGTTACTGAAATACGACTTTCCATAAATGCCATAATTCTGTGGACTTTCTCTGTTATATACTCTTCTCATTATTACCCATATTACCTCTTTTGAGGTTAATACTATGCACATATTCTTTCAACATCTGACAGTTTCCAGTGCACGTTTTACTGTTCTCAAAGACTTGAGCAGCTGGTTTTATGTACTTAGAGATTACTTCTCCCATATCCCATTCAACACACAAACTGACTATTCTCCTCTCTAATCTGATCTCAGATTACTCACCTCTAGTGACTATTGTAATTTCACTTTAGCTACCCTAGGGTTTGTTCCCTATAATTAGCAGGAAGAATGATACCACCTTTAAGACTTCAAACTGCATGTCCCCCCTAGAGCCTGACTTCTACTGATATACCCTTCATTCTCCTTTCACTTTCCACAATTGTCTCTTCTCCCAGTCTGTTCTGATTTCACTTTTAGCCCTAACTGGTTTGAGCCTGATGGTCACCTATTTCAGAGTTACACTTACCACCCTAGAGTCATCTTTGGCATTTTTATCATTCCATCCTGCCAGTCCCTGCAATATGACACGTCAGTTCTAGCCCAGCAGTCTCTTACTTACACTTCTGTTTCTCATTTCTAGTATTCCCAACATGTGAACTCACCAAGTTTACCAAAAAGGTCTGGTGGGTTGTGAAACCAAATTATTGGGTGTTTATTAGCATTTAGAAAAATTCACGCAGAATAAAATAGAGTAAAAAGTAGAATGCAAGACATGTATTAAGGGTAAATACCATTATATTAAACTGTGTCTTACTGTGGATAGTAGTCACAATTGCCTCTGGATCTGACCAGGCCCCCATGCCTAGTGTCAACAGTGGAACTCATCTTGCACACAATGTCAGAGCAGCCTGCAGGGTCCTCAGGTGAGTCATTCTCCTGGCAACCACTGTCAACAAAACCATTAATCCAAACTCCTTATTCAGGCTTTTAGACCCTCCTGCAATCTGAATCCATTCTACCTTCCTTCAGTTTCACAATTCTTCTATTATAGTTTTAAAATGCTCCCAAGCAGACTGTTCACTGTTTGCCCAAGAAATGTCCATTTCCCAACTCTACTGATGTCTTCCTCTGTCTACCCCACTTTCGCTTGTCAGAATTTTGGTTCTACCTCAAAGCCCATCTCAACAGCTTTATTATAGCTACCTTCATATGTATCTCCCCCACTAACTCTAAGCTACTTGAGGCCAGGGACTAATTTTACTCCTCCTGTATTTCCTATGTTTAGTATAGTCATTCAACTTTTTAATCATAAATTTACTTTGTTCTATTTATATAGGCAAATTTAATTATTTTCTTTCAACACCTGGATCAATGGCCATTAAGTAAGATTTGTTTTCTTACTTTAAATTTCTTATTCTCTCTTCTCTGGTTTCCAGTGATGATTCATTCTCCCTTTAGCAAACATTGAGTGCCTGTTATTGGCCAGGTGTGGAGGAGTGAATATAGCAGAAAAGAATGGAATCCTTTAAGGAGTTTACTCTAGTGGAAGCAGGGGGCTCGTTTACATCATTTTCCCATGTCACGTTTGGAACTTTCTTTGATGCCATAGGACAATCTGTTTAGTCAGTGAAGAGCAGTAAGTGATTCTCAACAGGGGCTAGAGGGCTGGTGATTTTGGCAAGGTCTAGAGACATTTTTGATTGTCACAGATGAGGGCATACTGGCTGCAGGCATCTAGAGGCAGGGGCCAGGGTTGCTGCTAAACATTCTGCAATGCCCAGGACAGCCCCACAGTAAAGAATTATCCATTTCCAAATATCACCAGTGCCAAGGCTAGGAAATCCTTGTGTGAACAAGTCAAAGAATTCTAAGCTTTGGGCCTTAGTAAAGCCATATAAATGTTTGAAATAGAGATTTCTAAGTATACCAGGGAGAGAAGTAAAAAAAAAAAAAAAAAAAAGAATACAGCTTAGTTTTCTAAATAAGATACATACATACACACACCTTCTCTCTTATATATTTCTAGACCCACATTGCTCTTCATTTTGTTTTATACAATTAGAATTTATACAATGGAAAGAAATTAATTAAAACATACTACACATTCCAGCCTTAGTAAGAAATTGACCATAGGAATAAATAGCATGTAATATGAAGAGGAGTTCCTTTTTTTTTTTAATTGGGATATAGTGGACATACAGCATTATATTAGCTTCAGCTGTACAGCATAATGATTCAATATATGTATATATTGTGAAATGATCACCACATTAAGTCTAGTTAACATCCATCACCATACATAGTTATACTTTTTTTCTTATGAGAATTTTTAAGCTCTCTCTTAGCAACTTTCAAATATACAATACAGTGTTAACTATACTCTCCATGCTGTACATTACATCCACATGACTTATTTATTTTATACAGATGACCCTTGAACAACACGTGTTTGAGCAGTGTGGGTCCACTTATATGTGGATTTTTTTCAATAGTAAATATTACAATCTGTGGTTGGTTGAGTCCATGGATGCAGAACCGTGGATGGAGGACTAACTATAAAGTTATACACAGATTTTTGACTGCGTGGAGGGTTGGTTTGCCTAAACATCTCCCTCCCCATTGTTCAGGGGTCAACTGTAACTGGAAGTTTGTACATTTAGACTTCCTTCACCCATTTTCTCCACCCCCACCCTAAAGAAGCGATACTTTAGAATTTGAAAAATTAGATTTATTTTCCAATGGGTTTATAGACAAAGTTTTATAAATAGAACAGTTAGATGTAAATGAATCAGAGTTCAGATAGTAATATTCTAAAATTCTCCAAATGTCTCTATATAGCTAGAATTGTTTATTTTTTACTTATGTTTATGTTTTCTCTAGCAAGTAAGTCCTATGATGGATGACCACCTCTTAGAACATTATGTTATCCATCTCTTAGAACACTGGCATGTAGTAGGTGTTCAAAATATATTTGAGAAATGGACAAATAAATCAATTCCAGACTCACCAGTTAGTCACCTTGTGCAAGGCAGTGATGGCAGAAAGATGGTAGAAAGTTTGTGTGCAAACCCAGAGTCTAGTCAGTTCCACAGATAAGTAGTCTCAGCTTGGCCACCTGGCACAGAGGCTTTATCTTTGAGTAAGCCCTTTATGCTTGTTAATTTAGGAGCTGTGTTGAAGACATCAAAGGGGTGACTGCTTAGGGAAATGGGCTGCATTTAGCCATCTTTTTTTTCTCCCTTGTTATACGTGGCTCTATCAAACATTGTTTCTCGGCATTTTAGGGCCAGTATAGAGTTGAACTTGGCACACTGATTTATCTGCAAAGGTGATGGTAAATCTACAGTAATTAAGGATCTGTGATCTAGAAATGTGATTCTTTTTTACCCTGGTTACTTGGTATTTCCCGCTTGTCTCTAGAATAAATTTATTTCTTTGGAAAAACTGAAGCTACCCTGTTGGTATTTTGCCAATTAGTGTAGGAAAATATACTGGAAGGAGTATTACTGGAGGGTTGAGTTTTCATAGGTCTGGAGTGTATTGTTCATCTTCATGAGCCGGAGTGCCAGCCAGTCCAGACTGGGAGGGCCTCCCTGGACTGCTTGGATGAGCACAGGCACCATGGTTTTTCAACCTCCTGTACCTATGTGAGCCATTAAAGAGGTCAGTAAAGAGTTTGCACGTGTCACCATTTTGAAATAAGTTGCATCAATCTGAGATTCATTTTTCTAAATTCCAAAAGTTAAATTTTGATGTATTTTGGAACTGGAGTTTTAAGAAGAATACTATTGCTAGGAGTTAGCTGAATCATTAGGAGATTAATATAGTGGGCTGAATAGACACTGAATACAAATAACGTTGGTGTTTCAACACTCCTTTTTTTTTTTAAATTAATTTTTATTGGAGTATAGTTGCTTTACAATGTTGTGTTAGCCTCCACTGCACAACAAAATGAATCAGCCAAACACATACAGATATCCCCTCCCTTTTGGACTTCCCTCCCATTTAGGTTACCACTGTGCAGTAGGTGAGTTCCCTGTGCTATATAGCATGTTCCTATCAGTTGTCCATTTTATCCATAGTATCAATAATGTGTATGTGTCAGTCCCAGTCTCCCAGTTCCTCCCACCCCACCCCTTTCCCCCTTGGTTCAACATTCCTTTTATTATTTTATTTTAAAAATGTATGAAGTTTAACTTGCATTTCTTTTAGGACATTCACTCTCTTATTTAATTTTTTAACAGAGAAAGGAAACAGTTTTATTATTGAATAAGCATTGAAACAGATTGCAGTTGCATCACAGGCAACCTGCTAAAGAGATTGCAGAGAAGAAATCTCACCCTTTTATGTAGGCTGGCAAATA
The DNA here is from genome assembly GCF_028023285.1 of Balaenoptera ricei. NCBI lineage: Eukaryota > Metazoa > Chordata > Mammalia > Artiodactyla > Balaenopteridae > Balaenoptera > Balaenoptera ricei. The sequence continues at coordinate 25,496,803 of NC_082644.1, forward strand.
TAATACATTACATATATGCTAATGTCATTATCCAAAGGAAAAATAAAACTTCTTTTTTGACAAGGAGGAAGTTATATCTTGGAGCTAAGTGCCTAGGATTTCTGAGAAAACAGGGAGACGGGGTGCCACCCTCTTATTATTATTATAATTTTTATCTTTATTTTTGTAATTGTAAACTATATATAACAAAAGTTTTACCATTTTAACCATTTCTTATTTTTATTTTTGTATTAATTTATTTTATTTTTGGCTGCATTGGGTCTTCATTGCTGCACATGGGCTTTCTCTAGTTGCGGCTAGCGGGGGCTGCTCTTCGTTGCATTGCGCAGGCTTCTCACTGTGGTGGCTTCTCTTGTTGCAGAGCACGGGCTCTAGGTGCGCAGGCTTCAGTAGTTGTGGCGGGTGGGCATAGCAGTTGTGGCTTGCAGGCTCTAGAGCACAGGCTCAGTAGTTGTGCACGGACTTAGTTGCTCCGCAGCTAAGCATGTGGGATCTTCCCAGGCCAGGGCTCGAACCCGTGTCCCCTGCATTGGCAGGCGGATTCTTGACCACTGCGCCACCAGGGAAGCCCGCCCATTTTAACCATTTTTAAGTGGAATTAAGTTCAGTGGAATTAAGTACAATCTTCCCTCAGGTATATGTAGGGGACTGATTCCAGGAGCCCCCTCAGATACCAAAATCCAAGGATGCTCAAGTCCCTGATGTAAAATGGTGTAGTACAGTGAGTCCAGTCGGCCCTCCGTATCAGCGGATGCGAAACCGCATTCACACTGCTGTGCAGACATCACTACCATCAATCTCCAGAACTTTCTCATCTTCCCAAAGTGAAACTGTCCTCATTGAGCACTAACTCCCCATTCCTCTCTGCCAGCCTGTGGCAGCCACCATTTTACTTTCTTGTCTCTATGAATCTGACTACTTAAGGCACCTCATATGGATGGAATCACACAGAATTTATCTTTTTGTAACTGGTTTATTTCACTGAGCATAATGTCCTCGAGGTTCATCCGTGTTGTAGCATGTATCAGAATTTCCTTCCTTTTCGAGGCTGCATAATAATCTTTTGTGTGGATAGAACACATTTTGCTTATCTGTTCATCTGTCAGTGGACTCTTAGGTTGCTTCTACCTTTTGGCTATTGTGAATAATATTGCTATGAAAACGGGGGTGCAAATATCTGTCTGAATCCTTGCGTTCAGTTCTTTTGAGTATATGCCCAGAAATGGAATTGCAGGATCATATGGTGATTTTATATTTTGAGAACTGTTATACCATTTTCCACAGCAACGGCACCATTTTACATTCCTACCAGCAATATGTGAGGGTTCCAATTTTTCCACATCCTCGCCAACACTTGCTTATTTCTGTTTTTTTTTTTAGTAGCCATCTTAATTGGTGTGAAATGGTATCTCGTGGTTTTGATTTACATTTGCCTATGATTAATGAAGTTGAGAATCTTTTCATGTGCCACTCCCTTATTTTAAAAGAAATTGTTTTTCCTTGCTTTTAAGACTACTGCAACCAATTCTTATAGAATAACCAAGAGCTATATAAGGTAAGACGTTTATTCAGCCATGATTACAGATTTCCTGAGGAGAAGAGATTTACTTTTAGAGACATTGCTAATGTATGTCATGACACTAAAATTGCTTTTTTAAAGTAAACAACAACAATAAAAATCTTCTACCAAGTTAGCGTTGACTTTCATGTTCTCACTCTTCAGCTCGACTTGAGTAGGGAGTAAGTAGCCTGAGTAAGTTTTACCCACCTCACACATAGTGTCTAGAATTCTGCTGGATAAAGGTCAGAGCCTGATTTTTTTTTTTTTTTTTTAACAAAAGAATTTAGGTTGACTTATCCTCTTACGTTCAGGTTAACTTACATCTTTTAAGGCTGGTAGCTGGTTGAAGGACGTGTCACATTATTCCCTGAGCTTCTGTAAAATTATTCTAAAGAAAAACCACATATGATATTTTTATCTGTGTGTCAGAAAATCTCTTTATGACAACTCATAGTGTTTCAGATCCTGCATGTAAAGTATGAAGAAGCAGATCCTTTCTCACATAGCTTACTTAAAAATAAATAGTACCTGACATTTATCAAGTGCTTATTATTTATGAATGATTCTGAGCTGTTTACGTGTAGTAACTCATTTAATCATCACAGCTACCCTATGAGGTGGGAGAGTACTATTATTTTTGCAGATGAAGAAATGGAAGTACAGAAAGTATTAAAGTAGGCAGTGGAGTTCACTTGGTGCCAGAGACACAAAACCTCACTGTACAAGTGCTTCTTCACTGGAGATTAGGAGTAAGTAACGGTGTTACATTTTCATTCTTGTGGGACTTTCCGCATAGCTGCTTTCAGCATTAATAAATAATTACATTCACAAAGTAAGCTTGAGAATTTTTTAGTCATTATTCTTTGTAAAAAATACTGAATTTTGATGTATCTGCCTTTTTAATGATGAAACTTAAAACTATTGAGATAAAAAGATTTAACTAGGATTCTGTGGCAAATATATAGTTGTATAAAATTATCCCTAGCTAAATACAAAATACTTCATTGGGACCAAAAATGGGGCGTTTTGCCAGCTACTGAAGATCTTCAACACTGATTGCATACACCACGTTTCTTGGTGACGGATGGGTGGAGAGGTGAGGCGAGGTGTTTGGTGGTTCCCAGCCTGGTTGTGGCTACCAAAGCACGTATCAAGTGGGCTTCCCTCTTGGCGCAGTGGTTAAGAATCTGCCTGCCATTCAAGGGACACAGGTTCGAGCCCTGGCCCGGGAAGATCCCACATGCCGCGGAGCAACTAAGCCCGTGCACCACAACTACTGAGCCTGAGCTCTAGAGCCCGCAAGCCACAACAACTGAGCCCACGTGCCACAACTACTGAAGCCTGCACGCCTAGAGCCTGTGCTCCGCAAAAAGAGAAGCCACAGCAATGAGAAGCCCGTGCACCACAACAAAGAGTAGCCCCTGCTCACCTCAACTAGAGAAAGCCCGCGCACAGCAACGAAGACTCAACACAGCCAAAAATAAAAAAATAAAATAAATAAATTTATATATAAAAAAAAATAGTAAACGACGAATGCTCTGTGCACTGTACACAGGAGCTCTGTGGTTTCACTCCCTTGATCTGAAGTCGCATTTTGATGCAGTGGGGATGGCAGCCATGGCAAAAATCCGTCAAGGCCTGGTGCCTTTAAGGTGGTAGGCGGTCTGGTTACTAGCCTGGTGTTTTCTGTGAGGAGGCTATGCATAATTCCAAGTCTGGCTCACTCTCATAGGAGGCCTTCACCCTTTCTTTATCACCTGTGAGTAGGTAGGTCTCAGCTTAATTTTTTAGCTTGCTTTATACTCTTTGGGAGTTCAAATTGAAATAATCTTCCCAACATTATATTTCATAGTTTTTACTCATTTCTAAAATAAGAATTAAGAACTAGACATACCATTTTCATTAAGCATAATGTGCCCAGTCTGAGCCAGGAGCTGGAAGGCCAGGGAATTGGAGAAACAGAACACGGGGAATAGGGTGAGTAGAAGAGATGGCAAACAGGAGTGAAAGGCATTCAGACCGGAAGAAAGACACACTCAAAGGAGAAAGAACAGCGATACCCTGTTAGACCCTGATTCCTAGAAGCTTAACCTCTGGGATTTAATTTTTATTTTTAATTAAATAACTACCTCTCAGGTTCTGTTTTGATGCAATCCAGGTGTTTTCCTATCCCCACCCAAACCTTGCATCGAGTCTCCTTTGCACCGCATCCAATTCTCTGCCCCTGACTCTTTACCAGGCTCTTTGACATAAGTCTTGAGGAATTGTTCAGTGGGCCTCTTACAAGTATTCTTGGTTGTTGGACTTTATTCTTTCATTCATAGGTTTATGCCATCTGTGGTGGGCTTTCCTACTTCCCTTAGTTGGACTGCCTGGGGAGAGTTGTGTTTTCACATGATAGACTCTTGGAGACTTTGCCTGTCAGGCCTTTCAGTGCTTTGTTCACATGATGAAATAGCTTAAAACAGTCTCTCAGTTAGTGTCTTGTAGACCAGGGGTCCCCAGCCCCTGGGGTACGGACTGGTACCGGTCCATGGCCTGTTAGGAGCCAGGCCGCACAGCAGGAGGTGAGCAGCGGAGGAGTGAGCAGAAGCTTCATCTGTATTTACAGCTGCTCTCCATGGCTCGCATTACTGCCTGAGCTCTGCCTCCTGTGAGATCACCTGCGGCATTAGATTCTTATAGGAGTGCGAACCCTGCTGTGAACTGCACATGTGAGGGATGTAGGTTGTGCGCTGCTTATGAGAATCTAGTGCCTGATGATCTGAGGTGGAGCTGAGGCAGTGACGCTAGCACTGGGGAGTGGCTGCAAATACAGATTATCATTAGCAGAGAGGTTTGACTGCACAGAGACCATAAAAAATCAATTGCTTGCAGACTCATATCAAAACTCTATCAGTAAAGGAAGCTCAGGGCTCCCACTGATTCTGCATTATGGTGAGTTGTATAATTATTTCATTATATATTACAATGTAATAATAATAGAAATCAAGTGCACAATAAATGTAATGCACTTGAATCATTCCGAAACCATTCCTTCCCCCACCCCCACCGCCGCCTCCAGTCCGTGGAAAAATTGTCTTTCAGGAAACTGGTCCCTGGTGCCAAAAAGGTTGGGGACCGCTGTTGTAGACTATTGTGTTTTTTTTTTTTTTCTTTTTAAAATAAACTTCTTACTTGGGAATAATTTGGGGTTTATAGAAAAGTTGCAAAAATGGTACAGAGAGTTCCTGAATATCCTTCACTCAGCTTTCATGCGTCTTAGCATCCTATGAGCTAGTACAACTGTTACAACTGAGAAATTAGCATTGGTACAGTACCATTAACTGCATTATGTATTTCATTCAGATTTTTTCCATTTTCCACCTGTATCCTTTTTGGGTTCCCTGTTGCCTTTAGGCGTCTTGTCTACTTAGTGATCTCTGATCTGGGACAGCTTCTCAGCCTCTGCTTGTCTCTGTGGTGACTCGACACTTTTGGAGAACTGATCAAGCATTTTGTAGGTTGGCCTCCAATTTGGGCTGTCTGATATTTTCTTGTGATTTGAGGAGAACGCTGCAGAGGTGCAGTGCCCTCCTTCCGTATATCTACTGGGCGTCTGCTCAGTGTCATGCCTTTTAGTGGAGAATGGTATTTAGAAACCATATCGGGGTACAGATGTTCTTTCTCCGGGGATGTTGCTGCTTCTAGGTTCTCTGCTGACTCCTGGGAGATGTATGTGTGTGTTTATAGACTAATCCACGTGCACACACTTACCGCTAATGATTTCTGTGCCTGTCTGTCTGTGTTGTCATCTACTTGTGGGTTCTTACGGACATCTCCATGGCTAACCCAACACCACAGGGTCATGCTAGCCTCCTCCCTTTGCACATTTGTAAGCTCGTTCTCTGATAAGGAGACACTGAGGTCATCTACCATCCATTTACCCCAACCTTAACAGATGTGAAAGTGATTTCAGAGTTGTTCATTGGCACCCCTGTGACAGACAGTTTATAATACAATTCGATACATTTGTCAGTTTGCATTCTGACCTAGCATCCCTGACTGCTGGCTGATTTTTTTTTTTAAGTTGTGTATATTAAAGTTTATTCTTTGTATGATATGTACAATGATGTGAGCTTGTACAAATGCATAGAGTCATGTATCCATCACCCAGACTCTTTCATTTAGGTGTTTTGTGGGGTTTTTATTTCCCTAACCGAGTAACTGCTACACCACACTTCCACTGTTCACTTGTTGGAAAGGATTGCATCTCTGTTACCTTGTGGTTTTTAATGCCATGTAGCCTTCCTCAGATAAAGGCAAAATGGATTTTAACCAGTGGGGAAGAATACTAGAATTTCAGAAGTTGAAAGAACCTTAAAGATTCATTAATTTTACATTCCTAGCTAGGCAGGTTGGACATCAAGCCAGAACTCGTACCTGTACATTTTGGTTCTCCTCCCCATCCATATCACTCAGGGTACCTGAGATAGGAAAGGTGAGCACGACAAAGGGCACAGATTGCTCCACCTTGCTTTATTATTATTATTATTCTTTATTGAAGTATAGTTGATTGAACTAACACAATGTTAGTTTCTGGTGTACAGCAAAGTGATTCAGTTATACACCTTGCTTTAGATTTGAAGTCTGTGCTTACTTAAGGGCAGGATTCCTTTATCTTTTGTTTTAGGAGATTAATTCTAGCAGACAGCTATTTGTTTAATGTTAGGTGTGCTTTGGGGGAGGATTAAGATATTATTAACATTTGCAAATTAGTCTTGTAGTGAATTATTAATAGTTCATTCACTTTGCTTATTAATGCCAGGCTGAAACCAAGTGTTCTGAATGAACGAAGAATTGTGTTTGGGGAAGGGTCAGTGGAAGGAGGTGACTGTGGAAAGCGCTACATTCCACTCTCCAGAGATAGATGAAACTGCTCTATAAGGCTCTACTGGCTGTTGGTTTCTACTGTTTAGAGTTTATAGTAATCTTTATAGATAATTTAAAGACTGTTTGGGGCCCCTGAACTGGGACCCCCCAGAGTTTTTCATTTCATAAATAGTCTTTACTGTGTGCCAGGCACCAAGCTAGACCCTTGATATGTAGATGAGCGAATTGCGTGCCTTGTCTGGCAGGAGATGGATGTGAAAGGAGGAGTATTTGCCCCCAGTGCGGTGGCATAGAGGTGGCCATTGTGGGCGTGGCTTATATGAGGGCTGTTTCAACTTTTTATTAGATTTTTTTCTTTTAAAAAAGTTTTTTTTCTACCATAATTCAAAAAGAGTCATGTACCACAAAGTTCATTGAAGCAATATTTACAATAGCCAGGACATGGAAGCAACCTAAGTGTCCATCGACAGATGAATGGATAAAGAAGATGTGGCACATATATACAATGGAATATTACTCAGCCATAAAAAGAAACGAAATTGAGTTATTTGTAGTGAGGTGGATGGACCTAGAGACTGTCATACAGAGTGAAGTAAGTCAGAAAGAGAAAAGCAAATACCGTATGCTAACACATATATGGAATCTTAAAAAAAAAAAATGGTTCTGAAGAACCTAATGACAGGACAGGAATAAAGATGCAGACGTAGAGAATGGACTTGAGGACACGGGGAGGGGGAAGGGTAAGCTGGGACGAAGTGAGAGACTGGCATGGACATATATACACTACCAAATGTAAAATAGATAGCTAGTGGGAAGCAGCCGCATAGCACAGGGAGATCAGCTCGGTGCTTTGTGACCACCTAGAGGAGTGGGATAGGGAGGGTGGGAGGGAGACACAAGAGGGAGGAGATATGGGGATATATGTATATGTATAGCTGATTCACTTTGTTATAAAGCAGAAACTAACACCATTGTAAAGCAATTATACTCCAATAAAGATGTTAAAAAAATAATAAAATAAAGTTTTTTCTTTCTTTTTTTTTTTTTTAAGCATAATTGTGCCACCCTGCACAACTGTGTTAGTTTTTGCTTACTCCCTTTCAGTCTTTTCCCACAGGTGCAGTTTTATGTGGTTGTATGTAGCGGATATTGTATTCTGAAATGGTTTTGTTTAATATTTTGTCCTAAGCTTTTCTCAAGTTTCTCCACAACACTGTGTAGTTGCTGTGTTTACCCAGCTCCTTAATGTTAACTTATTTTTCCCATAGAAGGCTACCCTCACCCTTTTTATGCTCCCAACGTTTTTTATCAGATACGTTGGTTTCTTAGGCTCTATTTCCTGGCGTAAGATTGCTCCAGAGTCAAAGAGTATGAGTGCTTTACAGCTCTGGAAATATATTGCCTGTTGTTTTACAATGCCAGCAGCCTTCCTTGAAAACCTGCCAGATTAGATCTGTCCCTGCCTACTCTGACTCCATCACCTACTGCTTTCCCCTGGGTCTCTGGGATGAGGCTGCGGACACCACACTCAGCTCTGAGTCAGTACACCTGCTGTTCCCCTGCTTGAACACCCCACTGAGTAACCACACAGGGCTACCTCCTTCTTTCCCCTCCAAGGGTTGTTGTGAGGGTAATGAGGTAATATGTTGTGAGGCATGCAGAGAGTGGGTGCTCAGGGAGGATGAGTCTCTGAACCGCTCTTGTCCTGGAGCTGGGCAGAGCTAGGTTCTGAACTGCTGGCAGCCTCAGTGTCCTGGAAGAATAGGTTAATAAACTCTCTTGCAAAATATAGCTTGTACTGTACTCAACTCATACATTTAATTTTGCCCCATCTCCTCTACAGGATATCTGGCTCTATGAAGCAAGCAGCCATGCTGCCTTTTCTAGAACTCCTCCGAGGGGACTGGAGCGAGGGGGTGGTAACTCACAACCTCTCTTCATTTCAGGGCCTCTTAGGATGATTATGCAGACTTTAATATTAAAGATGTCTGGAAAACAGGAACTGCTGGTGATTTTTAAATGCCTTAAGACATTGCTGTAAATATAAAGTTCTGTGTAATAAAATGATTTGAGGTAGAGGGTATGGACTTGGAGATTATCATTTCTAGATGAAGCTGGGCTAATTAAAAAAAATTTTAACTGTCGTTTTCTATTTTAGTGAAAGTACTCTATTTTTAGATTGAGATAAAACAGCATCATCCTATTCTAAGACAGAACAGTAAGTTGTTATTGTTTTCTTTGTAACACAAAATATTTTTATCAAAATACTTATCAAGAGAATGCAAAAAATTATTTTTCCTTTAAATATGCATCTTTAAAAGGACTGCTTTGCCGCTGAATTTTCATTATAACTAACTTTCTAACAAAATTTGGTGAAAGTCAGTGAGAGATGAGAGTAACTCTACAATGATGTCCATCTAGTAGGTGACCATTGAACACTTGAACTTAATTTTTAATGTATTTTTAATTTTAATTCAATATAGCCACAAATCAGGCAGTGTAGTTCTAGAAATTTATGTTTAAGGGCACTTGTTTTTAACCTTTAGGGCTCTATGGAGAGTTAATTTTCCACAGCTCAATCACTCAATTAAGTTTAAAATTCTGTTTTCTAAAATACCTTTATCCATTGTAGGGGGAAAAAAAAACCTGCCAAATTTTAGTTGGATAAATGAGTGTGGGTAACAGCAGGAGAGGAATTGTCTTTGACTTTATATATATAATTTTAGGAAAATGTTTTTCAATGCCCTTTGGTATGTTTTTTGGAATAGAGAAATTCCGGGGGCTTTTTGCTTTCCTGTGGGCGTTGCTTCTCTGCCCTCTTTAGTATGTGACAGACACCTTAGATGGGGTTGACCTTTCACAATGGGAGAGCCAGTAGAAGTAAAGAAGCTTCAGCTTGTAGTTTTCATCACTAAAAAGGCAGTAAATTTAGACCTAGCCTTCACAGTTGTCCTGAACCTGGTGCCACACCACCAGGCATGGTCCTTTGCACAGAATAAACACGTGACAATTATTTGGTGGTAAACATGTTCATTCTTATTATTACCCATATGCTGAATACTTCAGGGTCTATAGTAACTAGTAGGTCGGTGATGGATAATACTTGGCTTTTTTTTTTTTTTTTAATCCTTCTGGTTATTTCACCTATTTGCTTTGATTTACTTTGAAGAAATTATTTTGTTTTCACTGAGTGGCTGGCTTCTCTCTGTCTCCTTCCTTTACACTTCTTTATTTTCCTCTTCTGTCTCTTTTTTCCCCGTCTGTCTCTTTTCCTTCAAAATACTGTCACAGGGGCCACCTGGCATTGTGTATTTTTAAGCAGGGTGATCTTTGAACTTGATAAGAAATTGAAAGTTAATTTGCAGTCTGGATGGGATCATAAGTTACTGACCAGGAGATTATTTCCCACTGAAATTTCTTATTTGAGCAACGTGCTGCCTACTTTATTATTGTCAGTTTTGACTGTTTGGCTCTCTTGCATATCTTCCATATCTGGAATTTACAGGTTCTGTACAGATATGTCTGTGTATTGAGCACATGCTGCAGTGGTGCCTGGCCTCTGACGAAGTGGTCTTCTCACTTGCACAGGTTGCGCAGAGCATCGAGGATCATCATCAAGAAGTGATCGGTTTCTGCAGAGAAAACGGCTTCCACGGCTTAGTTGCATACGACTCTGATTATGCCCTGTGCAACATCCCCTACTATTTCAGTGCCCATGCCCTAAAACTGAGCCGGAATGGGAAAAGTCTCACCACAAGCCAATATCTGATGCACGAGGTTGCCAAGCAGCTGGACCTGAACCCAAACCGCTTCCCTATCTTTGCTGCTCTGTTAGGTAGGTGGGCAGTGTGAAAATTCATTTTATAAAGGAGTTCTATACTCGAAACATACTGTTGTTGTTTTTTTTAAATTTCAATGCTAGAATGTTTTGGATAGTATCGCACTTTAATTTAAAAGAACCAGGGAATGGGCTGGGCTTCTCCTCAGTAACATTCTTTACTCATTATTTTTTGGTGTCACTGAAAATGTGCTTCATTTGTTCTTAAGTGTTTGTTTATGTATTGTTCCATCTAGGCCGATAAACTAATTTTGTGAAAAAAAATGCCCTTAAAGTTTGGGGAAAATAACATTTAAAAATCACAAATGTTAACACAGTCTCACTTATGAAAATTAAACATTTAAACCTTTGGCACAAATTATGTTTGTTATAGAAGAAAATATGCTGTGAAGTTACCACTGTCATGTTTTCCCCTCACTTTCAGGATTCTCACTACTTTAAAAGGGAAAAAAAAAAAAAAAAAATTACGTTACCCTGTTTCCAATGCCTGCGTCTTAAGTAAATGTATAAATGTCTTTAAAAACTCCCTTGGAGGAATTCCTTATGCTGAATACCTAGAAAGGATGAAATCTGGTTTCAACTAAGATTTTATATATTAATTTCTTTCTCTTAAAAATAACTTGGCAATAAGTAATATATTTATTTATCACTTTATGTCTGTAGTTTATAGTTATTTCTTTCTTTTCTGTCCACTTCCCTTTCTTGTGCTTGGAATGTACACGTTTCTAGCTACTTGAATATCCGGCTCTAGTTTGCTCAGAGTTTGTAAAAATTATGTCCACAGTATAAGTAAATGTGTTCTGAGCAAAGCCCTCCTGTGAGTAAAATCCATGAATTTCAGTGATGGGATTGAGGGCTGTTTGGGGACACACAGGCCCTTTTTGAAAGATATGTGGTCTCCAGAAAAGTGCGATCTTATTGTACTCTCTCAATTTCTATTCTGTAGTGCTTAGCAGTGCTGATCTGGTCATGTTTAAGAGGGGGATTATATTGTAGGTTATTTTTAGAAATTCCTAATTATCAGATTTTTTATAAACATTCCAAAATAGTTTTATACAACTAGAAATTATAGTGAGAGAGCCATAATTTTTCATATATTATTTGGTGATAACATTTCAAATTGTATAACTACAAATCAGTCAAAAAATTTCTGATTTTACAAGTTGTCTTTATTTGGATCTAATCTCAAGTACATGTCTTTAAGTTAGTACTTGGCTATTTTCTGTCCATTTTCTTGGTGAACTCTTGGGACTTGGGATTTGGAGGATTAAAACCTAATTTCTAAATATATGTAGTACTTTCATATTTTCAGACATTAAAATATAAAAGGATATTTCCTCAAATGTTAAAAAGTGATGGAGTGGATGGGCACATTATGAAAGTTTCATATTTACTTAAATGTTACCACAATTGACTTTAAATGAATGGGAAAATTGTATGCTTTTAGAATATGGATGCCTTAACTAATTTGGGAAGGATATTTGTTTATCTTATTTAAGGAAACATTGAATAAATTTCTTGGGAGATAATGCCAACTAATACTTTTCTAGCTAACTTATTTTGTGAAATAGTAAAAGAAATGAAAAACAGTAGTAACATTGTGAATAATTTAGTAATAAGTTAAGGCTTGGAATTTCTTCAGAAAATTTAGGCAAGTTATAGATAAACGCTTAATTGGGTGAGCATTTTTAGTTTAGATTTTGTGTAAAAGTTTCAACGTCCTCAAATGAGAAAGATTATTTTTCCTTTTTTTAATACAAAGTATAATTTCTCCTTTTTGTAATAGAAAGTATAGCTATATAAGATGTTTTGTTTTAGAAAGGTTGAGTGAAATACTCATTTAAGTATTTGACCCAAGTTTTAACAGACTATTCTTTTTTTTTTTTAACATCTTTATTGGAGTATAATTGCTTTACAATGTTGTGTTAGTTTCTGCTTTATAACAAAGTGAATCAGCTATACATATATCCCCATATCTCCTCCCTCTTGCGTCTCCTTCCCACCCTCCCTATTCCCACTCCTCTAAGTGGTCATGAAGCACTGAGCTGATCTCCTTGTGCTATGTGGCTGCTTCCCACTAGCTATCTGTTTTACATTTGGTAGTGTATATATGTCCAGGCCACTCTCTGTTTGTCCCAGCTTACCCTTCCCCCTCCCTGTGTCCTCAAGTCCATTCTCTACATCTGCGTCTTTATTCCTGTCCTGCCCCTAGGTTCTTCATAACCTTTTTTTTTTTAGATTCCATATATATGTGTTAGCATATGGTATTTAACAGACTATTCTTGATGTTGGAATTGGCTTAATATCTTTTCAGATAGAAGCTTCAAAAACAAATCTCAGATACTTAATACTTCACAGTAAAGTTCTATACATTCCATGAGCTGAGGAAAGCAGTACAAAACTCGGTAACTGGACAGTTAGGACTTACCTTTGCTCTTCTGGACATAATGACAGTTCGGTACATCTGTATCATATATTTGTGTGTTTAGAGTATTATGATTAGCAATGCTGCAAATGAACTCACCTTGTTTTGTTTTCTGTTAGCAGCTGATTAATGAATCTGCTTAGTGTGGAGGTGACTAAATCATAATATAAAAATTACAGAATTATTTAGGAAATTACTGCTTTTAAATTGTATCAAGACCACTAACAAACCAAAGATGTTAGTATATCAGGCATCCAAGCACTACACTGAAGGGAGAATGTTCCCCGCAAAATGTAGTTTCTCAGCTGAATACAGTTCTTATTTGTGACACAGCCCTGGTGATAGTGCGTAGAGCTGATTGGCACTTCTTGATGGCACTTGTTGTAGTCTGTGCTTTGTACATCTATTTGTGGGTGGTGCTGGAAGTTATGGGAGGAGGGTGTTGATCCGTGTCACAGGCAGCAAACGTTGTCACTTAACCTCCCTTAGATTTTATAACTATAGATTCTGCCTCTGCCGTTGAACCTACTTCACAGAATGCAGTTTGAACTATAGTCTCTCATAAACACATGAAAACTTGTTTCAAATTGACATTTGGCATCTGGCATTATCAGACTGACCTTAATACTGTGCTGGGGAATTACTTAGGTTTTTATGCAGTTTATTCAGTTTGAATGCTGTTGAGCCTCTACTGGAAATTCACGTTGTACTTGAGGCAGCTGCAAGAAGTCTGCCTGCTGTATGTTGCTTTGTATTAGAAGATGAGGAAATATTCTCAATTTCTGTGTGGAAGTTTTATGTGGCGTATCAAATGAGGTGGTCCTATGAAGTCATATTGCAAAGTCTGAAACTAACAAAGATAATCTACAAATTATAACATGCAATGATACTGAGTTTCCCCTGTGTCACTCATGATGATGGCTTTTATGGTATCCCTGTTTGTATTCCAGGAAATCACATTCTGCCTGATGAAGATCTGGCTTCCTTTCATTGGAGTTTACTTGGTCCAGAACATCCACTAGCCTCACTTAAGGTACAGATTCATTTCATTTCCAACATTTGTTGATTTTGCTATTACTTTCATAATATAAATAATGTTTCTTTATTGTAGAAGGAAATATACCACAAAATTAGCAATATTCTGCTTCCCCCTAACTTCAGAATCTGTGTTGCCTTAAAAAACAAACAACCTGTCTTATCTTGTTCCCAGCACCTATATTTTAGGGAAATATATAAATGTCCTTAAAAATTCCCTTAGAGGAATTCTTCATGCCGTATACCTAGATAGGTGGAAATTTTTTAGCTAAAGTTTTTATGTATTAATTTTCTTACCTACAAGTATTAATTTTTTTCAGTAGATAATACCATCTTCTGTTACTCAGATCAACATCTTAGCATAGTTTGATAAATTTCATAATTTTCTTACTAATTTTTCAATATTGTAAAAATCGATTTACAGTTTTAATGCTATTTGAATGATGGAGGAGACCCAAGTTCATTAGAGAAGTGGTCCATTTGTACTATTTTGTTAATATTTATTTTCTTATTTTTCTCCCCTTCCTGTTTGTGAAAGTAATGGACATCCAAGAAGACTCACTTAACTGATTTTCTAGAGTGGGAAGGTTTACGGTTTGATGTGAACATAGTAGTGAAATTGGTATGAGCCACTAGGGAACTTGGAGTTGTACTTGTGAGTGGCTTCCTGTGATTTTCCGTATTCCCTTTGCTGGGTAAAGTGGCTCTGGTGTTCTCTGCTATTTAGTGTTGTGATCATAACTGCCACTTGTTAGGTGGGGAGCTGGGAAGTCGGGACCTACACTGGCTGGCAGCCTGGGCCTCAGTTCCTCATAGTAATAGGGAGGTTGCATGGAATGGTTTCTGAATGCACTTTTTCCTGTTGTCAGAATTGCCCTCCAAATTGGAGTTTTTGTGTTTTAGCTTATAGTGAGCTTTTGTGATACTTGCAAGTTCAAGCGGCATTCCTTTCCTGCCTCTTTCATCTTGTTTCTTGCTGCCTAGAATCCCCTTTCTTTTCCATTTCTTATTGATGAGTCCTGATGTTTTCCTTTTTATCATAACAGTTCTTTGTATGGGGCTTTAAAACTTCTGTTCAAAAGTCAGTTTTTCTCCTCTTGTTAGAAATTACTTGTTTTCTTTTGCTTTTTTGTCCTTGAAGGGGAACAGCTTTCTATTTGCTATTGGCCAGAGTGTTCTTCATATGTATTTTCATTTACAGAGTGCTACAATTTGTAATCTTGATTCCAAGCTCCTGGTGATACCATTATTGAACTGCAGAATAGGAAAAGTATAGTCCGAAATCAGGTGGACTCAGAAGAAGTATTGTGCTCATTAGGTTCATTAAGCAGTATGCTTTTATAAGTTGAGACAAAATGAAGGCTTGTTTTTTAGAAGGTTTGTAGAGTTTTGAGTAGCCGGGGTGAGAGGCTCCCAGGATCCCAGACCATATACATATATCTAAATTGAACTTGCCTTGTTTCATGTGTCAGAGGTTAGAAGTGAGGAGCTGTTTGAAGAATTACTGGAAAACCAACTCAAACTATTGATAGGTTACAAACATCATTATCATGTATTTTTCCTAGTAGTTTGTTAAGAAAAATATTAAGTATGTAAAAAGTTGAAATAGAAAATGTCTATCAATATATCCACCATCTTGGTTAAACAGTTGTTAACAGTTTCTTCTAAAGTATATTTGTATCTGTGTGTTTGTTTTTTAACTCAACTATTTGGAAGTAAGTTGCAGATATCATAACACTTCACCTGTGAGAACTGTGGTTTACATCACCACCACCTAAAAATAAGGATAATCTCTTAATTATATTACTATTATCACATTAACTAAATTAGCAATAATTCCCTAATGTCATTTAATATTAAGTCCATGTTCACATTTTTCTATTGTTCTCTGAAAGTTGTTTATAGGATTGTTTGTTGGTTTTTTTTTAAAGCAAATCAGATTTTTTTTGCATTATCATCATGTGTATTTTAAATATTAGCTGGGTGTTTTTATGGCATAGTGAAGCAGTCCAAAATAATTTTTCAGTGAGTTAATAAGTTGTAGGATTTTTAAAGTCACATTCTGAAAAGCAAAGCATGTCCAGCTTTGAGTTCAAAAATTGCATAACTTTTATGTTTTGACCTTTTATACATAGTTTTCTGTGTATAGTATCATTTTAATCATTTTAACAAAGACTGTGGGATATTGAATGTGGTTTTTTTCTCATGAACATTACTACTGTATAGAATTATCTGTATCCCATCTGCTTTTTTAGTCTCTTCTTTTTCACAGTAATAAAACTAACTACATCTTTTGAAAATTTGGTTAGTTGTTGTTTATGAAACTTTCTTATGATTTTCATTTGTTCCTTTTTAACACAGTATGTTGTATACACAGCTTTTAAAGATATCTGATTTTGCACCCCCAAGTTCAAGCATTCCTTTTATCATCCTTTATTTTGCCGAAGTGTTTCACCAAAGTCACATCTACCAGTTTATTGTTCACAGAGGGTTGGTGTTATATGAACTTATTATCTAATAAATTCAAATCACCCCTTAACATGTAATACCATAATCTTACCCCTGTCAACATTTCAACCATTGTATTCATTTTAATGGTTTTTGTGTTCCTAAACTTCGTATTCAGTTTCATGTATTTCAAGTTTTTATCCCCATCCGTCATTCATGACCCCCCCAAGTACTTCCGGCCCCGGAGTCCCTTCACCATTTCCTTCATATTGGACAGGCTACTTTGCAAGTTTTATGCTCGCGTTTCCTCTCCCCAGACCTCCCACAAGTGTTGTTCTCCTGTATAGCTATTCAGGTTCTATTTTGGTCTCTCTATACTACCACCCCAATTGTGGCAAGCAGGCAGTGTGCCCCTCCCCTGGCACACTGCCTCCCCCCCCCCGCCACTCCCCCCAAGCCTAGCTCTGCCCATCAGCCCCGGGCCAGGCAGGTGCTGGTTTCTCTTGAACTCCTTCTCCCTCTGTGTGTCCAATTAAATTAAAATACGTCCTTGAAAGTTCCCTTGCTTGCTTCTGCCTCTTCTCAAAGCTCTAAGTCCTAGCTCTTGTACATTTCTCTTTCTGATTTAAATAGTCTTTAGTATTTATTGATATAACCCTACCTTCAGGTTCACTTATTTTTAGTCACTTTCCTTTTTTTTTTTAATTTTATTTATTTTTGGCTGCATTGGGTCTTCGTTGCTGTGCATGGGCTTTCTCTAGTTGCGGTGAGTGGGGGCTACTCTTCCGTTGTAGTGTGTGGGCTTCTCATTGCAGTGGCTTCTTTGGTTGTAGAGCACGGGCTCTAGGCACGTGAGCTTCAGTAGTTGTGGCGCACGGGCTCAGTAGTTGTGGTGCATGGGCTTAGTTGCTCTGCGGCATGTGGGATTTTCCCGGACCAGGCATCGAACCCGTGTGCCCTGCATTGGCAGGCGGATTCTTAACCACTGCGCCACCAGGGAAGTCCCAAGTCACCTTCCTTTGCCAGCATTATCTTTTCCCTGAGGCAGCTGTATACCAGGGCAGTCTGTCAGGTCAGATTAGGAATGTTTTGTTTTAAATTTACCTAGAGTTTTACCAGAAGGTATCTCTAACTTTATATTTTTTACGTGCCACCAAAAGTCACTGAGTAATCCTTTCTACCCATGCCTTTAGGGACAGGATGTGGCAGTTGACCCCGGGGAGGAGGGAGTCTGGTTCTGGGTGAGTAGCATGTTAGGGTCCCTAGGAACGTGGAGGTGGACAGAAGGGCCATCTGTGTCTCACCATGCAGTCCATGCAGCCCCAGCCTTCCCAAGGTCAGGGCACATGGCAAGGCTCGCAGGGGGCCCTCAGGATGAAGCCCGGACTCGAAGGATCTCCTCTCTCTTGGCTTCCCTGAAGGGGGAGCGGGTCGCAGCTGCACCTGCTGCGATCAGTGGCCAGCCAACCAGTGATCTTCATATCCACCGTACGTGGCCCCTGTCTGGGTTTCACACTGTGGATCCAGCTGCCAGAGAGAAGAGCAGCACGATTTCAGGCAGTTTGAGTTTTATGGTATATCTAACGTACTGTGCAACCTTACCAGAGTGAGATTGATGATCAGACTTTCTGGGATCCTTTTTGAAAGAAAGTTGAGTATAAATTGTGCATGAATAGAAAGATGATGGGCTTCAATTATTCTGAGTTCCACCTTTTAAGGCAGGGGTCCCCAGTCCCCGGGCCACAGACCGGTCTGTGGCCTGTTAGGAACCAGGCCGCACAGCAGGAGATGAGCGGCGGGCCAGCAAGTGAAGCTTCAACTGTATTTACAGCTGCTCCCCATCTCTCACATTACCGCCTCAGCTCCTCCTCATATCAGGTCAGCTGCGGCATTAGAGTCTCATAGGAGCGCGAACCCTACTGTGCACTGCGCGTGCTAGGGATCTAGGTTGTGTGCTCCTTATTTGCAGGAAGACAAGCTCAGGGCTCCCACTGATTCTGCATTATGGTGAGTTGTATAATTATTTCATTATATAAATGTAATAATAACAGAAATAAAGTGCACAATAACGGTAATGTGCTTGAATCATCCTGAAACCATCCCCCTCCCTGTCCGTGGAAAAAGTGTCTTCCAGGAAACCAGTCCCTGGTGCCGAAAAGGTTGGGGACTGCTGTTTTAAGGCATTGCAAGAGGTGGCAGTTTGGGCACTT
Source organism: Balaenoptera ricei (assembly GCF_028023285.1). Taxonomy (NCBI): domain Eukaryota; kingdom Metazoa; phylum Chordata; class Mammalia; order Artiodactyla; family Balaenopteridae; genus Balaenoptera; species Balaenoptera ricei. Next base: position 25,515,192 of record NC_082644.1, read on the forward strand.
AAGACCTTCCAAGGAAGGAATTCCTGCTTGCATGTTAGAGTTAATTGAAGTTATCTCAAGTAGTCATCCTATAGTTTCATAAGAGCTAAGAAGTACTTCCTAAAATCTAAAGACTTTTTGGGCTCTAGAGAAAATAACGTTAGGGGCCTGGAAGGTTGAAAAATTCAACCATTATGCATTGTGGAAGTGAGAGCTATTTATAATTGCACTCGTGGAAGAGAACCACTTTTAACAGATTGATATTTGGTACTCCAGAATTGTTTTAAAATGTACATCCTACTAATATTATTATTATAATGTCATCATCATCATGCATTCAGTGAGCTGCACATTCTTAACAGTCTGGAATTTCAGTGCACAGATTAACGGTACTGGGCTTTAAGCTTTTAGGTCGTGGAAACTTGCTTTTAGTAAGAAGTCTTATTCTTTGCTCATTTAAAATTTATATATGGAATCCTTAAATGGAAAATAAAAGACTGAACTCAAAAGATTTTGCTTGTTTATATCTTCCCATCAGAGCTTCCTTCCCTGTCCCCAGTTGGTTTTAAAGTGAAGATGGGGGACTTCCCTGGCAGTCCAGTGGTTGAGACTTCGCCTTCCAATGCAGGGGGTGCGGGTTCAGTCCCTGGTGGGGGAGCTAAGATCCCGCCTGCCTCAGGGCCAAAAAACCAAAACGTAAAACAGAAGCAGTATTGTAACAAATTCAATAAAGACTTTAAAAATGGTCCACATCAAAAATAAATAAATATTAAAATAAATAAAGTGAAGATGGAAAGCTTGGCATTCTGAGGAATCTGCTGAAATCACTGGGACTCAAGAATAGCTTTACTGTCTCTGTTTTACAGATTGTGGGTGGATCACAGGTCACTTTGCTGGGAAGGAGGGACAGAGTCATGGGAGGGGTTTGTGTTCCCTAGTTGTTACAGGATTGCTTTCAGTTTAGCTCCTTCCTCTTGAGGGACTGGGCCTGCCCTGGGCCTGCGGGCAGAATTCTTCCGAGTGAGCTGAAATGCATGACCTAGCCAGAGGAGGGGAGATTCGTGGTCCAAATGCAGTCTGAAAGATACAGTGTTTATAGCGCCCGACTTCTGATTCCTGGGGTGGTGAGTGATAGGGTCAATGAAACAAAAAGAAGCTTACTTAGGGTATTTTTGCTTTCTCTGTTTCTTCTCATGACCTGGAATCTTCTAGTTTTATGTTAAATAAGTGGCATATTCTCAGTTTTAAAAATGTGTGCAGACACTTTCAAGCTTATTTCCTCCCCCTGTGGGTCCACAATCTCCGCCTTGTTCATAAGTAGGCCTTCTCCATCACTCTGACTGGAAGAGATCACTTCTGCTGGAAATGTGGCTCTTTTGGCAGTTTCCCGACACTGTGTCTTGGGTGTGCACACATACACCCCTCACATTGCCAGTGGTCTCTCTGCTCTGAGCACTCCCAGGCGGTTCAACCGGAGATGTCACTTTTCTTGAGACTAGCCCAATCTGGGTCCAGAAGGACATGTGACAGAATTGGGGTTTGCTGGCAGTTTACTTCCAAATTGCCATTCTTGGTTAGAATGTTTTTTAAATTTTCTTTTTATAACAGTTTTATTGAGATATAATGACATATCATAAAATCTACTCCTTTAAAGTATACAATTCAGTGGTTTCTAGCTTTCACAGAGTTTGTGCAACCATCATCACTGTCTAATTTTAAAATATTTTCATCACCTCAAAAAGAAACCCAGTATCTTATCTGTTAACAGTCACTCCCCATTTCTCCCCCTCCTCTACCCTCTGGCAACCACTAATCTACTTTTTCCTCTATGAATTTGCCTCTTCTGGACATTTCACATAAGTGGAATTATATGACCTCTTGTGTCTGGCTTATTTCATTGAGCATAATGTTGTTTCAAGGTTCGTCCACACTGTAGCATGTATCAGCACTTCATTTTTTCTTTTTATGGCCAAAAAATAGTCTGTCGTGTGGGTATACCTACCATGTTTAATCCATTCATCAGTCAGTGGACATTCAGGTTGTTCAGCCACATTTTGGCTTTGTAATGCTGCTGTGAATATTCAAGTACAAGTGTTTGTGTAGACATGTTTTCATTTCTCTCAGGTGTATACCTAGGACTGGAATTGCTGGTCACATGGTAATTCTATGCCTAACATTTTGAGGAACTACCAGACTGTTTTCCACAGTAGCTATACTGTTTATACTCTTACCAGCTATGTGTGAGGTTTCTGACTTTTCCACAACCTCACCAACACTTGTTATTGTCTGTTGTTTTATTTTTAGCTGTTGCAGTGGGTGTGATGTGGTTTTGATTTGCATTTCTCTGATGACTAATGATGTTGAGCACCTTTTCCTGTGCTCACTGGCCATTTGTTTACCTTTTCTGGATAAATGTCTATTCATATCTTTTGTCCATTTTAAAATTTTTTATTAGTGAGTTGTAAGAGTTTTTTAAAAAATATATTCTGTATACAAGTCTCTTACCAGATACATGATTTGCAAACACTTTCTCCCATTCTGTGGGTTGTCGTTTTACTTTCATGATGGTGTCCTTTGATAGCTCTTCTGAGACTCAGGCAAGGTCAGAGTACTGGAGATTACCCACAGACAACTTGGCTGCATGTTGTTTCCAGTAAAATAGTGTATACTATACTGCAGCCTTCTAGGCCCAGAGTCATACACTGGGTCTTCTCCCAGAAGAGCTCCATTTCCTATCGTACACTTTAATATCCCTTCTCCCTTTTGTCTCCACCACTTCTATCTTTAGTATTCTCATAAGCTGACACTTGGCTCTTTTGCCCGCCCTGGGGCCTTCTGCCCATTTATTTGTTCACTGTTTCTTTCTTCCCTAGCTGGCCTGGACCTCTTGGTGGGTCATCTTGAACTGGTTGTACCAACATCACCCTTCTCTTGCTCCTTCTTCCATCTCACCTGCCCAGCAGACCCCTCCACCCTAGATAGGTACTATCTAGAGAAGATTTGAGAACCACACAGCTAATGGATGCCACTGCAAACTTACGGTCTAAGTTAAAGAAGGATCTAAATAAATGAAGAAATGTACGTGTTGATGGCTCAAAAGACTCTGTTGTTATATAGATTTACTGCATCCCAATCAAAATCCAAGCAAGCTTTTTTTTAAGTAGAAATTGAAAAACTGATTTTAAAATTCATGTGGAATTGCAAAGGACCTAGAATAGCATCAGAGATGTTGAAAAGGAAGAACAAAGTGAAAGGACTTAGTATTAGACTCACTTTAAAGCTATAATAATCAACTCAGTGTGGTACTGACATAAGGGTAGTCGAACAGATCAGTGGAGCAGAACAGAGTCCAGAAATAGACCTATATATATATTTAATTATTTTCACCAGAAGTCCCTAAGTAACTAAATGGGGAAGGGTTAGTTTTTACAATAGCTGGATATCCATATGCAAAAATTAAAAGAATATAAAAATTATTCTAGAAGAAAATATAAGAGAGGATTTTTATGACCTTGAGTTAGTCAAAGATTTCTTAGTTAAGAAAATGAAAAGCAAGCAACAACAGAGGGAGAGGAGCTATTTGCAGAATATTATCTCTGGTAAAGGACTTGTATCCAGAATATGTAAAGAACAACACAATAAGAAGATACACAGCCCAACAACAAAAAAAGATGGGTGAAGTTTTGAACAGACGTTTTACAGAATATTCAGTAAGCACACAAAGAGATGCTCCATGGAATTAGGGAATGCAAATTAAAGCCATCATGAGCTGCACTACCTGACCACTGGAATGGGCCAAATGAAGGAGACAGATGATGCCAAGTGTCAGTGCATGTCAGCACCCATAGCTCTGAGATGTGGCTGTTGGGAAGCAGAATCCAGAATGGTCACTTTGAAAACAGTCTGGTAGTTTCTTACAAAGTTAAACATATACCTACCATATAACCCAGCAATCCCGCTGCTAGACATTTACTCACGAGAAATAAAATCCTATGTTCACAAAAATAATTAACCCTGAGTGTCCTGGCAGCTTTATCCATTGTAGTCTCGAACACACCAAGCAGTAGTCAGCTGCTGAATGGATGAATAAATTGTGGAACAGTCATACAATGACATGCTGATAGCAGTGAAAGGAACCAACTACTTTCTTATAATATGTATGAATCCTAGAAGCATTATCTTAAGTGAAAAGTCAAACACCAAAGAAATATATGATTGCTTTTATGTAAAACCCTGGAAAAGGCAAAAGTATGGTGATAGAAAGCAGGTTAGTGGTTGCCTAGGGCTATGATGGGAAGGGGCACAGGGAACTATTTGAGGTGATAGAAACGTTATACTTCATAATTATGGCGGTGCCTACACTAATGTATGCGTTTATCAGAGCTCAGTGAATTATGTGCTTAAAATTGATGAATTTTACTTTAAGTAAAATATCTCAGTAAAACTGATTTTTAAAACTATGGTCTCCAACTTCAACCAAACTATCAGTGTCAGCAGTTAATCCTTTTATTCTCCTTAATATTTATCTTAAACATTCATCATTTCTTCAGACCTCTCTTCAGTTTCACACTTTCTCTTACAGAGAGGCCCTTTATCCGAGGATGGTGAGAGTCCTCAGCTTCTCGTTCCCCTGTTTTCATTCTTCTTCATCCAGGCCCATTTTACTTCCTGAGACTAGACTATACTGACATTCTTGAGCTGTTGTCACTGAACACATCCAGGGAGCCCTGCGTTACTTCGTCCAATCAACTCCTTGCTCCTGTGTAGACGCCCCCCTCTTTTGGTCGTTGGCCCTCAGTTTGTAAATGCGGTCTAGTCTCCCATATTCTCCTAACTCTCTTTTTCATCCTCAGCTCTCCCGAAGGCAGCCTTCCATAATGTCCTCAACAGCTTAATCCACCCTCACCGCCCCCTGCGCCCCTCCCCACCGATCTCTGGTGGACACAGTTGGGTCTTTGTCCAAGGCTGTGGATTTGACAAATGCTTTGTCAAATGATTTTCAGCCTCTCTGGAGCACTTGACACTGTCAGTCATCCTGCTCTCCTCACCCCTCTGGGGAAATTCCTGCCTTGATTCCCAGACCCCAGCTTTGTTCTGTATTCCTTATTTCCACATCCTTTCCTTGTCTCTCGTGTGAGCTGGCTTCCTCTAGTTGCATGTGCATTCCCTAGGATCCATCTCTGTACCTTGCTGTGAGCCTCACACTTTCTTTCTGGCACGTCTCATCTGCCCTTAAGGTTTCAACTACTATGTTGATGACTCTCCAGTGTACTTCTCCCAAGAGACCCCTTCCCTGAACTGCAGGGTGTATCCCACTGTCCACCAAGTCATCTCCACTTGGGCACTGCACCTGTGCACCAAATTTGATGTTTCTGACTTAGAAATGTCGTCACCTTCTCTAAATAGGTTTATCCTCCTGTATTTTGTTTCTCGCTAGTGATACCACTGTCCCTGCAGTCATCAGGTTAGAAATTGAGAATTATCTTTGATTCTTCTCCTCTCTGCATCTGACTCTACATCTGACCTTTCCCACCTTGCTCATCCTGTCCTTCTCGACCACCTGTGTTATCATTACTTAGGTTTACGCAGGAGCTGCTAAATGTTCCCTCCTTTGTTCCTCTGCCTTCATGCCCATCCTCCATGTGTCTGGAACTCAGGCCTGATTTCATACCTCTCCTGTTGAAAATCTTTCTGTAGCTCCTTTTGTTGACAACAGGGGTTTGGGTTTCACGGATCTGTTGGGGAAGACAAAAGTTGGGAGGGCTACTGTTGTGTTGCCAACTTTTAATTATTCTAAATAAGAATGTTAGAGGAAAAAGGAACTCGCCGTCTACCATCATTTCATAGAAAAGGACATTTAATGCTAAAAGAGGCATAATTTAGAGATGACTAGACCAGAGTGTGGTGGCCAGGTGTGCAGTCTGCAGGTCGGGCGGTGGCCCAGCTACTCACCTCGTTGGCTCATATGGGTGCCTGAATGAACTCCTGTCAAATGGGGAGTACATTTAGGAGTACACCTCACAGCATTGTTTTGCGGATTAAATGAAGTGATGCATACTGAGAGCAGTGTGTGGCATATAATCTAGAAGAACTCAATCACAGGACAGTACAGCCCCAGCTGTATGCAGACACTTCTGCAGGAGGGAGCCCAGGCCTGCCCTCCTTTCCCTGTGAGCCTACTGGTGACCCTTGCTCATAAAACGTGATGGAATTTTTCTTTGTTGACACTTAATACTTTAAATACTTTAAATTCAAATCCATTAAATCCTTCGGTATATCTGCATAACAGTTTCCACCTGCAGAGCTCACATTTAGCATTGTTTGTGATTAATTGCATTTTATCATCCTTTTCACAGCTATATTTAAGCAAATGTATACAAGATATTGATACACGTCATAACTTTTCAAGAATCTCAAGGCATAGCCATAACGGTTTTGGTGTTTAAATGTTTTCCTTACTCTTGACTCTTTTAGAAAATACTAGCCCTCAAGGTGTGTTCAGTGATTTAGTGGTTGGAGGACTTATTACAACAAACTGCCAGAGCCCCCTCACACAACTCTTTTCGTTGGTTTGGGGGCTCCAAGACGGCACTGGATTGGATCTCAGGGCCTGCACTTTGAGAACCACAGAGGATGCAGAAGCCTTTCTCCCTCCTCAGCTGGGCCATGATTCCTCCAGGGTGTCCTCTGAGGGCCCTGTTGGAGTCTGGTCAGCATTTTTTCTCCAATAAGAATGTGAGCTTCTTGAAGTCAAGACACTGGGGAGCTGCTCCATATTCTTATTTTCTAGAATAATACCTTACCCACAAGTGAATGTTGATCAAATCAGGTTTCTAGTTTTCTTCCTGAAAATTGCCAAGATTTGTAATCCTTTCACTTTGCTCTTTTCCAAATGGCAGTGAAGTGGATCAGGTTCTTCTGCTTCAGCAATGATATTATGTGAAACTTGTTTTTAGATTCACTTGCATTTAAAGAGCAGCCAAGATACGGCTTGGGAGCAGTAGCACCAACAGTCTCAGAGGAAGATGTGGGTGCTCACCCTGAGCTGGATTTGGAAGGCTGGATTAGGAGTGAAGCTGGGGGAGCGAGGGGTGGTGGGGCGTGAGGGAGGAGTCCGGGCCATGGGAAATTATAAAGGACGCAGTTTCAGGGTGGTGTTAATTAGCCTCTCAGAAGGATTTAGGGGCCCTCTAATTATAGGATCTGCTCACTTCAAGGATTTTATAGCCTTAGTGTTGTGGGGAGTGGGGGTAGTGAAGACGAGGATATCCACAGGAACCAAAATGACAGACTCTGTCATCTTCACTTGAGGTGGGATGGGACAGTATGCGGCTGCCCAGTCGTCTGTGGTGTCCCGGTGTCAGGGTGCACACGCTGGGAGAGGCTGCCTGCACTACCGCATTAGCTCCCAGCTGCTGGAGGAAAGCCCTTTTCATATTTTGGACGTTTATGTACCCAGTAAATTCTGTTCTAACCATGTTAATTGTCATTTGTTCTATATATAAACTCCTTCTACAGTGGCCGGCCTTTCCAGTACTGTATGCAACATAATGAGGTAACCCTAGGCTTTCTGACTGCCAGGGGGCATTCTTTGGGCAACTAGTCTCAAACTGTAGTTAGAGACAGAAAGTCGAGGCCCAGAGAGGGGGTTGTCCAAGGGCCTGGAGCCCACTGGCCATTGCAGACTCTCCTCAGGCAAAGCTGTCCCCTTCCCTGTGGAATGTGCTCACCAAGGGGGAAATGTCGACGGTAGGACAGCTCAGGGTTTCTGTCCTGACTCCTCATTCCTGGGGCTGCCACCAAGCTGGCCCTCCTCGCTGTCCTGGCTGTGGGACTATTAAACACCCCAAAAGGCGGGGAGTGGACAGAACTTCCATTGCTCCCAGACTGGCTGGAACACACTGTTCCAGGGACCTCTTCATCATGAAGCGTGTGTGTGTCAGTAGCTTTTCATTCTGCAGAGGGGGAATTGGGTTTCTAGGAATGTGCTTGTGGTCTGCAGCCTCAGACATTTTACTAGTTCCCTGGAGTTCATTGTGATGAACACTGACCAGAACAAGGAGATACATGCTTCCCTAGGAGACGGAGCAGCTAACATTTTCAAACATGGAAAACATTATTTCAAAAGAAAACCATTGCTTGGGACTTCCCTGGTGGTCCAGTGGTTAAGATTCTGCGCCTCCACTGCAGGGGGCGTGGGTTCGATCCCTGGTCGGGGAACTAAGATCCTGCATGCCGTGCGGCACAGCCCAAAAAAAAAAAAAACATTGCTTTTCTAAAGAGAAATTGAATATACTCATGTGCATCTGAAAATTTGCATGATGATACCCTAATAGTATAAATATCTATTTTTCCAGAAGTTCTTTCATTCTATTTGTTAATTTTTTTTGTTTTTTCTTTCCTTTTTTCCTTTTTTATTTATTTATGTTTGGTGTCTTAAAACAGCAAATAATATCTTACAGTTCTAGAGGTCACAACCAAAGTGGGTCTCACTGGGCTAAAATCAAGGTATCAGCAGGGCCAGGGGGAGTGTTTCTTCTGGAGGCTCCAGGGAGAGTGTTTCCTGCCTTTTCCAGCTTCTGTAGGGGCTGCATTCCGTGGCTCATGGCCCTTCCTCCATCATCAAAGCTGGCAATGGCCGATGGAGTCCTGCTCTACCTCATGTATGAAACCTGCTCCTCTGCCTTCCTTTCTACATTAGAGGGTCCTGTGATGACATTGGGCCCATCTGAATAATCCAGGGTAACAGGCTTGGCCTGAGGTTAGCAGACAGCCAACCTACCCCCTCCTGCCGTGTAACGTACCACATTCATAGGTGTGGTGGGCAGGAGTGCACAGCTCTGGAAACACAAAGCCTTTAGATGGTTTTGCCATCTTTTTTATCTTTATGATCTTTGTGACTAAATAGGAAATAAAATGTCATTTCATACTGTCATTCAATTTTTAAAAAATTTTTATAAACAGAGTTAGTACCTGATTCATCTTTGTTTCTAAGAACATGGGCATACCTTAATTTTGTTAAATTAAGGTATCTTTTTTCTTTTAGTTTTCATGAAAAAGTCCAAAACAAACCTTTTTTAAAAAAATTTGCTTACTTACCTTTTTCTGGTATCAACTATTCTTGGATAGAAAATATTCCTACACTTTATTCCATGTGTCTTTCACCAGACATGCCCCTCAGCAGTCAGGGATACCATTATCCTCCCCTTCAGAGCTTACCTTGGCTTTTTGCAGTGGTCTCAGGTGCTTGGGGCTGCATTCATCCAGCACAGCCTCCTGGTGCCTGGTGTTGAAAGAAAGGAAGCATCTGTGGCCCAGGGCTTCTCTGTGCTGTGCTCACATGAGCAGGTTGCAGACATCCCAGAAGTAATGGAGGGCTGTCAGACGCTCTTTTACCTAGCCAGGTTGAAGCAGCTGAGTTATATTCAACAACTGAAAGGGAGATCCAGGGCTTGACTCTCAGACCACCAGAGTCTTGGGGCCAAGAAATCACAAATTGATACTAATCAGGCCCTTAGAAGGGAAACATCACCTGGAGTTTCTGGGCCTGTGTTTAGAATTAGTGTATTGACATGTGTGCTTGTATTCTTAGGTCCGGGCCCACCAGCTGGTCTTGCCACCGTGTGATGTGGTGATCAAGGCTGTGGCTGACTACGTTCGCAACATCCAGGATACCTCGGACTTGGATGCCATAGCTAAAGATGTTTTCCAGCATTCTCAGGTAGAAGTACAAGCTCCTGGGTAGCGCTTTGTGCTCTGGTGTGTGCTGGGTTTGGAAGGGGTTTGAGAGGCACACACCAGCCGTGTCCAGGAGTGCTTGCCCAGCTGTCAGGCCTCTGCCAGCCAGGAGGGCTGGCACCTCGCCTAGCTCCTCCAGCCTCCCCTCCGGCCTGCACAGAGGAGGGATTGAGGTAGATGAATGGTAAGGTCTCTGCTGCTCCTAGATTTGCCGTCATAATTTAATGGGATTTCTACTAAGAAGACAGATGAATCAAATGGGTCAAATGGAATTGTGGATCTCTGATTTGTCCATCCCTTCAGGTGATGATCAGGGATTTCTTCTTCCTTTTTTGGAAAGTAAGGATGCGAGGGGGGTCAGGGTTAGTAGAAGAGGTGAAGTTTGTGTGACTTCCTGTTTGCTCTCTGAAGAACTAAAACTGCTCCCCCACTTGCTGGAGATGAAAAGTAAAACCTTTCTGGGTAGCACCAGAGACCTGGCCAAGGAAAAGTTGGAGGACTGCATCCCAGAACTCAGGTCTCCTGACTTCCATGTCAGACTCTGATAAGTACATTGCTCTAAGAGAGTTAATGTTCGATTTGTTTCTTTAATGATAATCTGTTGATTTTCCTTGAAGATTTTAATGTCATTCTAAACTCTCATCTAGCTTGAAAGGCCGCAGATTATTATACATGTGCTGAATTATAAAAATATATTAATACACATGACCAGTGGCATACTGATTTACAAAGGTTTTCCTGCGTTTATTTCAGTCTAGAACAGATGACAAAGTTATTCGATTTAAGAGAGCAATTGGATATTATTCAGCGACTAGTAAGCCTATGGCATTTCACCCACCACATTACTTAGGTAAGTAACTCAAAGCCTCTGTGATGGATGCTGACCATGCAATAACCAAAGAGATTTAAATATTCAACCAGTAATCTTGTTGGTTTATTCTTTTGAATTGAGATTTCTATAGTTATACAAATAAGTATAGCAGAACTTCCTGGGCAGACTCAGTGGTAATTCCTGAAAGTGTTGAAGAGCAAGAGAAAACTTATGAGACTGGAGGAGAAGAGCAGGCAGCCATGAGGACCAAGGCTAGCAGATGACGGTGACGCTGAAATCTCTGTCTGTGAGGTGTCCTCTTGCAGAGAGCACCAAGGACATAGAAGACCCTCTGGATCTATAAGTGCCTTCATAAATGCAGTGGATTTGTGTCTCCTCTTTTGTTGCCTTTTTTGACAAAAGATCAAATTTCACTCAGAGATTTGAAATTGGGGAATAAAAAACAGTTATAAACTGTTTGCCTGAAGGCTGCTTGATAGTGAATATCTCACGGGAGGTTGTAAAGCACTAACCCTAAATACCAGCCTCCTTCCTGAGTGAGATTGCCTTTCTTAGGCTCCAGAGCAGTAAAGCTATGAGAAATCATATTGCCAACCATTGTTTCAGTTGTGCTTATTTCATGTAATGAAAGAAGTCATGTTCCTGAGATTGTCTGTAGTGACATTCTAGTCCTCATATGACAGTTGTACTTTAAACATTCATTATAGTATACTTGGGACTAGAACATTTAAAGAGAAGGAAAATGTGGGGAGAGAAAGGATAGAGAAAGACACTTGACTTAACATTTGGCATTGATCTGAGCTGTTAACAGTTTGGAAGATGTTCTGAAGAGGAAGGTGAGTTTTAAATTAGGTTTAAGTTTGAATTTCTTAAAAATATTTACTGTTCTATACTGTTCTATAAGTTCTAAAGTGCTTTCATGTTCTTATTAAATCATCAAAGGACATTATGAGGTAAGTATTTTATAAATGAAGTCAATACTCTTAGAATTCTCTTTCACTTTCACTCAGTGGTTTATGGAGAACAGTGGTGTAATTGGTAAAGAATTTGGGGTATTTAGAGTGATGTTTTCAAGCAGGTTAATGTAGGTGATAACTACCTACAAATCCTTCTATAAAGCATTTCCCGATGCTTCTGACTGTTGCAGTAATCTGAATTGTACAGCAAGGGACTTAACAAAGCACAGTCACAGAATTACAACAGGGCAGGAAGTTTGGGGCAGTGTAGAGTTCAGTGTATGGCCTGGAATATTGGGATGAAATTGAGAGAGGTTGAGGCAAGATTGGGAAGGAAGGTTTATTTCAAGTTAGATACACATAATTTGGAGCCAGCAGAAACAGATTAATGTAAAAATCACTTTTATTGTTTTTTTTTCTGATAAGTATAAAGAAGTAAAAGTATCTGGAGATAGTGCTCATTGATTTCGTCTATATGTGCTGTTAGGGACCCACTAAATGGAGAGTGATGACTGAAACGGAAATCAAGAGCGTAGAAGAGGCAACACTGAGTTGGGGAAATACTTTCTTGGCATCCCAAGTGAGAACCTAAGACATATTTTCCACAAAAATATTCTTATAAGTAATAGGTAGGTCATAAGTGGTCTTTTCCAACCATAGTTCATTATGTTATTCTACAGGAAAACACATTCAGAATTTTGAAGAACCAATATTGGAAAATAACTTTCTTGTTCATTAGACCCTGTCTGTATTAATCATTTTAGAAACTGGAATATGTGTAGAGCTTTGAAGAAATCTTACAGAAAAATGGGGAGAGTTGACTCTACCCAGAGGTTTCTAAATCTGGCTGGCATTTAGGTTCTACCGCAGAACAGTTTTCAGAAGCCTAATTGGCCTCAGGGTTCTGTATTTTCAAAAGGAAAACCTTCCTGGCCAGACCCCATGTGAACTGGTGTTGGGGGGGTGACTGCTGTGTCTTCCGTGCTTTCCTTCTGAGTTCGTGGTTCTCTGCAGCATTGAGAAAAAACCTCAGGTCTCCGTACTGTTATTGGATGGTGTGGAATTTACAAAGGAAGTGCACATGCTCCCTGTCCCATTGCTGGGAGGCCTGGTCTGCATAGTGTGTGGTCTTTTTCAGGGTGGAAAAAGAATTTTTTCCAGCCCATGCTGTTTTTGTACTATGAACTCCCAGGAATTATCTACATTATATAACATATTATAGATTATGGATATATTAATATATAATACCTATCTGTATATATGTATATTTCTGAATTACCTACTAGATAGATTTTTAAAATGTTACAGGTGAGATTAATATTATTTTTCAAGCATTTACTCTACCAGAAACACTGTGTTGGGAATTGGGGATCTAGATATGATTATAACTTTTTCCTTTCCATCGTAGCACTTAATGTCCACCATCTCCAGAGAATCTGCAGTCTAAATGTAAGATATGTCAGAATTGAGTTGTCAGCAATATTTGGCTCCCTGGTTGAACAAGTAGTTCTTAAACCTTAGCTGTGCTCCAAAATCATTGGCAGAATTTAAAAATAGCAAATAACAGAGATGTTAGAGGCCCGCCTCAGGTCTGTGAACGTGGACTCTGTAGGCGTGAACTAATCCTAGTGTATTTGTGAGACGCTGCGCAAATAAAACAGAGGCCTTGTTAGTCTGAAGAAGCATGCACTGTGTCCTCTTGGCCTTCCTCAGTGAAAAATAGATGAGCTCTCACTGCACACCTACTAGAATAGCTTACGATCCGGAACACTGTCACCACCAAATGCTGGTGAGGATGTGAAACACAGAAATTCTCATTTCTTGCTGGTGGGAATACAAAATGTTACAGCCACTCTGAAGACAGTTTGGCAGTTTCTTACAAAACCAAACATACTCTTACCACAAGATCCAGTAATCCTGCTCCTTGGTATTTACCCAAAGGAGTTGAATACTTATGTTCACACAGAAACCTGCACGTGGATGTTTATAGTAGCTTTAGTCCTAATTGCCAAAACATGGAAGTAACCAAGATATCCTTCACCAGGTGAATGAATAAATAAACTGCTACATCCAGACAATGGAATATTATACAGTGCTGAAAAGAAATTGGCTATTAAGCCATGAAAACCCATGGAGAAACCTTTAATGTACATTACTAAGTGAAAGAAGCCAATCTGAAAATGCTACATACTGTATGATTCCAACTGTATGACATGCTGGAAAAGGCAAAACTATGGAGACAGTAAGATGATCAAGGGTTCCAGGGTTTGAGGGTGAGAGAGGAATAAATAGGCAAAGCGTGGGATTTTTAGAGCAGTGAAAATATTCCTTATGATACTATAATGCTGGATTTATGTCCTTGTAAGTTTGTCCAAACCTATAGAATACACAACACCAAGAGGGAATCCTACTGTAAACTATAGACTTTAGTTAATAGTAATGCGTCAATATTGGATCATCAGTTGTAGCAAATGTAGCACACTAATGCAAGGTGTATACTTTCTGCTTATGTTTTCTGTAAAGCAGAACTGCTCAAAAAATAGTCTATTTATTTTTTGAAAAATGTAAATGAGCCTTTGATGTATTCACTTCCTGCCAGGCACTATGCTGAGTGTTGGACAGGGTGGTAGACAAGATAGGTGTCATCCTTGCGCTTGTAGATGATTGAGACGAGGAATCATACAGGAATGTGAAAGGGAAGGTCAAGGAGGACCAACCCGGTTAAAACAATACTTGATTAAACCAGTGTTTAGTTCTGCTCAATTAAATTAATGTTTAAGTGAGGTTTGAGTGTAGAGTAGGAATTTAGCAAGATGACGATAGAGCGGAAGTATATGCAGAGGAGACAATGTGTAAAGGTCCTGAGGTGAGAGGACAGGATGTAGAAGAAACAGAAGAATGTGGTTGGAGCACAGGAAAGCAAGGGAAGGAATGGTCAGGTGATGCTTGTCGGGCCATGCATGGCCTTAGATTTTAGACTTACACTTTGGACCATGAAAGCTCATTGAAGATTTTTTTCATTGTAAAAACTTAAATTATTTTGAAACTATCATACACACAGTATACTTGTACAGTAAATAAAACAAACATCAGTGGAATATTACTAGTATCAGAGCCCTATCCCTGTCTCTTCCTGGTCACGTTCCCTTGTACTCCAGCACCCTGAATTTTGTATTAATGGTCCCCTTGCTTTTCTTTATTGTGTGTGTACCCTGAGTACTAATTGGAGCAGCGGAAGTAGGTCGGATGCCCTGGGGAGGTTTTCTGTGGAGCGCACTCTGTATGGAGGTCTTGAGATGGTGTACCTCAGATCAGGGAAAGGAGGTGGAGCTGGGGGCACAGGGAGAGCAGTGCAGCAGCCAGAATAGGAGTCGTGGCAAGAACAGTTGTCAGCAGAGGTGAGGAGGAGGCTTCTGTGGCACTCGCAGCTCCCAGACCCCGTGCAGATGCGGGCGCCTGCGTGATCCTCAACGAGATGCAAGGGGTCCTAGGAAAAATAGTTTTTTAGCTTTGCAGCTTCTTCTGTGCTGTAAAATATGGAAGAGGGTGGGATAGGTGGCCAGCACCAGTCCTCCAAATCCACCTCCAATTGCTTCCATAAAGGGTGGGGCTTGAAATGGGAGGGAAGTTTGAGCATGCTTAAACTTTTAGGTTGATGATGAAAGCTGAGACGGGACTATGAAGGGAGATGGAAGGTTGGAGGTAATAGTGACCCCTGGTCCCTCGGAGCACAGAGGAGTAAGGGTCTGGTGGGGACCAAGGGAGCCCTCAGGGCAGCAGGCCACCATGAACAAATAATAGAGAATTGTGCAAAGAGAACCATATTGAAATAGGAGCTGTCACCGCTAAAGCAAAGAACAAATTCTACATAGTGACCACAAAGAAAGGACCTCTGGCTATAGAAACTTCCTAGGTGCTGGCAGAGAGGCCCCATGGGTGTTTTATCTGGACGGGCTTGCCCAGGTCAGGGGCCTGCATCAGCCTGTGTCCTGACAGGCCCCCAAGGCTGGCCACGTTCTACCTGACTGGATCAGAGGATCCTGATTCACAAAATGCCAGATGGCAAGCTTCAGTGCCAACTGCTGGTGACCCATCTACAAGAGAACATAAATGCCTACTGTCTTAACAGGAACAATTAGACTCCGTAGTTGGTGCTCCTGGACCACAGCTCTTGGGACCAGGGCTCAGAAAGGTGCATCTTCAAGTGTAAGGGAGAAGCAAGGACCAGTCAGTGGGCCCTCATTCTGAGCCATGGCCTTACTGGAAGGCATCACTTCCTGGTGTCTTGAGAAGGTGGGTCCCTGAGGCTACACAGTCTGCACAGTGCTCACCAAACTGTTCTGTTGATTGTTGCTGGGCTTCTAGGTTGTGTTGACAGTCTTTTTGAAAATACATCTCTACCTCCCCAACAACACACACTCCCAGCATGAGAGGTGATGGTCAGGAAGTGTCCCCCCTGAACATGAAGACACAGTCTGTGAAGAAGGATGTGGCATCTGCTGGGCTTCCTCAGCTGATGAGAAGAGGCTGTTAGGTCTCCAGGACCCAAGGTCACTCATTCGGGTCCACTGTGGGACACAGAGGTCATGCAGAGTCCATAACGTGACCTGCCCAGAATAGAGGGCGATGGCATGTGCACATGTGCCCGGGGAGCAGAAGTGAGAGAGATCAGAACGCTGCCCGCGCTGCTCCTGTGGCTCGAACTGTTGAGCTCCTCAGCGTCACTGCTACCCTATGCCAGGTGACATGGCCCTCAGGACCTCGTCCACCTGCCATCGTCCATGCGCCCAGGCTCACTATGCAGGGGTGACACAGGCCTGCTGCAAGTGCTGGCTGTAGCCAGGCCGCAGGACCCATAGTGGGACTGACGTACATACTATAAGGCAACTTGCCCTGTTCCCACCGGACAGTGTGCCTTTGGAGCTTCCCTGTAACTTCACAAAGGTTTGCCTTAGTTTTGTTTTGTTTTTTTTTGCCTTAGTATTTTTAAAGCTTGTCTAATGTTCCACAGTGGGGATGTGCTGTAATCTACTTAACCATGTTCTGTGGTCATCACTAGAATATTTTCAGTTTTTCTACTGTTATAATGATCAGTTTAAAAATTTTTTGTCACCAAGTATATGATATTATACTGTTGCTCTACTCTACTAATAAGTTTTTGAAATTTGGCAAGTTATATTCATTCTTAAAGTTTTGATTACTAAACCCACTCTTTCCAAGGTTTTTGCTTAAATTTTCTTATTATGGAAAGCTTTAAATATAACTGAAAAATACAAAGGATAGTATCATGAGCATTAGGGTACCCACTAAACAGGTTTAACAAATGTCTTTAAAGAAATACATTAGGCTGTTCTGAAAGGTCATGTCTGTCCCCCTCTAATGGTTTTTATAGTTCCTTACCTCGTATGGAATAATAAATCATAGTGTTTTGATTTTTAATTAAATGCTGTATTGTACCTGTCATTCTGTACTTGCTGTTTTTGAGATGTGTGCATGTTCATCTTTTTCAATTTTTATCTTTTTAAAGCTAATGCAAATGGCATTGATGTCAAGCCCCGAGGGGTCTGACAGAACAGATGCTGCCAAAGAGAAGCTAAGATGCTATCACGTTAAATAGGAAGTCCACTTATTCTTTCTCCTTGATTCCTATGTAGATCAGTGGACTCTCTCAGTCTGTTCCTGTGACCTTTCATTCGGTTTTTAGTCAGTTTATTTCAGTTGATGTGGTATGCAGTGCTATAGGCTGTCTGGTCTTACGGGTTTTTGAAAGGTCATTTTTTTTAAAAACCTGAAAGTTAGTCATTTTAGAAGAACTGAAAATACATCTCCTTTCGGTTGCTGTCTGGTTTAAAAGACTGCAAGGTGTGTCTTCCTGAGATGGGCACAGCTTGTCATCAGGTCTGTTGGTGGCTTCTCAGTATTCAGTGACAGAAGGGGACTGCTAGTTCAGTTTATCAGTGACTTCCAAATAAAGGCCTTTAGACTTTTCTTTTAGGTTGTGCTTTTTAGAATTCACAGATGGACAGAAACTGCTTTGTCTTGATTTATCATAGACTTATAAAACCATGTAGGTGGCTGAATGAGATTTAAGAGTTCTTTTCTTTTGCTGTTTTACGCCTACGATTCAAACCTGATTAAGTGAACTCAGGAATTTAATAGATTTGGATAAAATTTGGGATAAGTTTCTCACTATTCAGACTCTTGCTCTTCAAGACTCAGGTATCACGTGGATTTGAATAATGCTGTATCCTTTGAGGTCCACACACGTGCTATCCAAACTCAAGGACAGAAGAGATTTGGATAACCAGGGATGCTGTGTAAGCACCAGGATACCTCCTGACCATGGTATATTCCTACACCAACAGTCAAGCAGTCAAAGCAGCCCTTGTCATTGTTGAACAGCTCTAGTTCTCAGAAAAGTCTTATTTATTGATATATTAACCTGAAATGTGCTTCCCTAGGTTAAGTTTTTTCATTGCTCATAATTCTTTCAGGTGCCTACTTGCTTTATTCATGATCTTACTTTAATTTGCCCTATACTTAGCCTTCCATTGTGAGGGCTTCTCTCCTGGACAGTGGCCTCTGACTCTTCCTGTGGGGCCTTGCCAGCACTGTGGCTCCAGGTAGGCATCAGCTGCCCCAGCTCTGAGCTCTTGGGAGTTGGTACTCTGTAGAAACTGACAAGGTTCAGTCCTCTAAGAGCTGGGATGATTTCTGTCTCCTCCTTCCCAAAAGCCCCAGTGCCTCCTTGGCTATGCCCGGCCTACCAGGCTTCATAGGCCACACCAGTGTCCTGTTGGTTCCCGCTGTCCCCCACCCCAGCTTGCCTTCGGAAGCTATTTGTTTGGGAGAGGATGAAAACAAATTACGTAAAATTCCCCTTCATCTAACTTTGTACCTTAAGTTCTGTAGAATGTTGGTATTGAGTAAATATGTCAACATGGTTAACATAGTTTGAAAATTTTGCATTGTTTTTTTGCAAGCATTGAAAACTAGTGTTGGTGGTAGGGAATATATTGGTTTATTTATTCTTTAAATTTTCAAAGCTATGTTTTTTGTGTAACACTTGAAAATCATGCATCAGCCCCCATCTAAATTATGGAATTAAAAAAATATTACTTTGTTACTATTGTTTGTTTAATGTAACATCTTCACAGTAACATGCCCAGTAATAGATGAATATTCGTTAGGTTGGGGTAGGGGTGACTAGTTCTCAGTAGAGTTTTTGGTTAACGCCATTCCTTCTTTTAATCTTATTTTAATTTAGAGAAAAGCTGGTTAGCTTCATACAGGCACAGTGAGTAATTCAAGGGAGTGGATACTGCACAGAGTGTCTTATCTATGAGAGTTCCCAGCTAACTAAGCACAGCTGTAAGGGCTGCAACGCATGCTTTCTTTCTCTTATTCTCAAAGTCTTTAATATTTAAATATTTTTAAATTATGAAAATATTTTTCAAATACTAATTAAATACTTTTTTCCCTTTCGTCTGTCTTCATTCTGCATACTTTTCTAACAAAGGCCTACCTCTCTTAGTAAGTATTTGTGAAAGGAAGAGAATGAGAAACTGGTGGTGTTCATCTCCACTCTGTGAACTGGTGTCAGTTCTGAGAAAGATGTCCTTGTCACACAGAAGACAGACAATGACTCTGCTTAAGCTGCACTAGGGCATTGAGAACAAGAACTGATTTATAAGAAGGCATGCAGTATGCAGAGGCAGGCCCTCGCTTATTAGGCATTTCTGCAGCCATCAGAGAAATGTAGACAAATTAATTCACTTCATAGACTAGGTTATGACAGAATAGTAACTAGTCCTGTGGGTTCTCAAAGGTTTATTTGAGGTCAGTGATTGAAATACGATTTTAGAAAATGTTCTTTCCTTGGAAATCTTTGCTTTTAAGTTATAGTTTTGTGTGTGTTTTTGTTTTGAGGGATTTCTTTCTTTTTGTTTTTATTTTTGTTTGTTTTTTTCTTTTGAGGAAAGTTTGTGCTTTCAGGAATTTTATAGCATATAATGGCCAAAAATAGAGTGAAACATAAATGTTCATCTTCACTTGAATGCTGCTGCATAATTGAAGAGTCCAGTCTCTCATTCTTATTACTCTGAAGTTAAGTATGGCAGGTCAGCTACAAGGGATTGTATACTAGACTTTTTACAGTGACTTAAGTTACAGCATTAGAGCTTGAGTGGATTTCATAATACTCTTTCACCCAAAATCTGGCTAAAATTCAGAATCACCTGAGAAGGGACTTTAACAGTTACGGCATCACCTATCTCACACTCGGAAGTTCGTAACTCATGGACTTACTGTTTGATCAAGAGTGTCTCCTTGTGTGTGCAAGTGCAGCTGAATGTGCATGTGTGTCTGTGTGGTGAACATTTGTGTGTATGTGAGCGTGTGGACAAGTGTGTAGATGGGACACCAGCCCCACATGCACATGTGCCAGCGTCACCATTCCCAGCTACTTGTCCCGCAGCCATCTCTGTTCAGTGGAAAGTGGAAGCTGGGCCAAGCTTTCTGTTCATGCGAGTTGAGATCAGAGGGCTATGGCATTTCCAACCTGAGCACCAGGCGCTTGGAGATGGGATCTTCCAACAGATCATGGCTTCTGAGGCTCATGAGTCTTGTGGGGTAGTAAGAAGTGAGCAACGGCCCAAACCTCAGTGCTCCCAGTGTCCTTGCGGCCCAGGACTGGATTGGCTCAGGGAGCCTCAGGTTAGGCATCAGTGGGAGTTTCCTTTCAGAAAATGAGAGGGAGGGTTTGGGGCACTTTATTATTTTTTTTAGTTAAATTAAATGTGTGTTTATTTTTCTTGACAAGTTGGTAGTGGTTTACGGGTTGTGTGTTTCTCACCTGATGTCCCTCAGGTTTTGAGGTTAGAAAAGCACTCTTCCTGATAAATGACATTCACGTTGAGGTAGCTCTAGGCTTGGTTTTGTTCTGTTTTTAAAAGAAACCTAAGGAAGAGACGGTGTGGCCGTGGGGGCACCAGTAGGGTCTGTTGTATGTTCTCACTGGGTGTGTTTTCTCTGTCTCCTGCAGTCTGAGTCCTGACGACACCCCCGGGTCTTGTAGTAGCCCTGGGCTGGCCCTCGCAGCCTGTCCTCTCAGGCACGCCACACCTAACTGTTCAGCAAGTGAACAAAGCCCTGAAGAGTCTCCTCATTTTTATCACATTAGTAAATCATGATATTTTGAAGTGTCTTTGACATGAAGGCCACACTCATCCCCCATCACCGCATGCTGGGGGCATTGCCCTACTGGCCTTGCTTGTGCTGACCCCCACCTCTCCTCAGGCCCGCAAGGAGACTGAGTGTTGTGGATATGGAGGTTTCTGAACCTTGGGCCGAGTTGATTGCTTTATGTCATGTCTTTAAGCTGACATGAGACCCACTCCTGCCTGACGTTGTGTTTGGGGCCGCTTCTCTACGTGGCTTCCATTCTGTGCTTCACTGTTAGAAGTTAGCACAAGGATAATGAAGAACAAATGCCAGCATACATCAGAACAGGTTTTATAAAGTCATTTTCTAAGGGAGCACAGAATCCCAAGTTTTACTGACCCTGCAGTGCATGTATAATGCATGTGTAACCTGATCATGGTTTCCTTAACGATGAAAACAAACCAAAAGTATAGGCAGTGACTACCACACTTCACTTTTTACGTTTAAAAGTGTGCTAGTAGCTACAAACCTAATTTTAGTTTAAATAGAAAAATTCCATTGTTTCACGTATGGAAGGGGAAGTGCTGTGTCCTTCTTTTGTTCCTTTAGTGCTTAGAGTACTACAGGGCTTCCAGCTTTGTCAGCAGTGAGCGGAGAGAGAATAAGAACACCTGCTAAGTTAAAGACAGAGACAAGCCAGGCATTCAGGGACATGAACAAAAGCAAAAACACCATCAGACATTAATTGAAAACTCTTGGAAGTTAGAATTCTAGCCCCAGTGTATAAAATTGGTCATCATAAGATTAAGTATTTTTAATGTTAAACATGAATTTCTGAAGGTTTCTGGGAAGTGGGGCCAGTGGTGTGCTGGCACCTGAGGAGGTGCCAGACAGATGGAGATGTGTGCTGGCCACTGCTGTGTCGTGGGGAATGTTCTTCTGCTCACAGTTGTTTTATTGTTTTCTTTCCATATTGATGAAACAGCCAGACCAAATCCGTTTGGAATGCCTGGGATAGTGCCACCGTATGTCCCCCCCCAGATGCTCAACATTCCACAGACCTCTCTGCAAGCAAAGCCTGTGGTAAGGCCTTTCCTTTCCTTCCTCAGCTGGTCTGCCCAGCCTTGGTGCGGGACAGCTGCCTTGAAAGCTGCATATGCGTCAAATCTTGATGAATGCTAAAATAATTTCTTCAACTCATGATATGTGAAGCACCTGCTTCACAGTGTTTGTTGAATTAAAACTTAGCCAAGGCCGGGTTATGCTAATGTGTTCGGGGCCATGCAGGCAGTGTGTATGCATGTGTGATCCGTACCCTCTGTTTCAGGCCCCCCAGGTGCCCAGCCCTGGTGCTCCGGGCCAGGGTCCACACCCATACAGCCTCGCTGAGCCGGCTCTCACCTTGGAAACCAGCGGAAAGAATCTGACTGAGCAGAACTACAGTAACATTCCTCATGAAGGAAAGCATACCCCACTGTATGAACGGTCCTCCCCGATCAACCCAGCTCCAAGCGGCAGTCCCAATCACGTGGACTCAGCATACTTTCCTGGTTCTTCTACGTCATCATCTTCAGACAATGATGAAGGCAGTGGAGGAGCTGCAAAGTGAGTGGTGTATGGAGTAGTTGGTGCTTCCGGGAAGTGTAGCAGCTTCTTAAGTACTTGTAGTCCCCAGGGAAGCCGCCTTCTGGCTGGCCAGCCCACGGCACCGATGGTTGTGCTCAAGTATGCTGTTTGTTATAGGTAGGTGACAGTTACTCTGTGCTTGGACCAAGACTCCTCAGACCGAAAGAAAAGGTTAGATGTTTCCTTGAGGCTTCCAAGGTTGAAAATCTGTACTATGCCAGCCCAAAGCCTTGGCGTCCCCCACCCCCTACCCCGCTCTTTTTGGGTGGAATTTTAGGAAAATTAGTTTGTGTGACCACCAAACGTGGTTAAGTTATCTGGTCAAGTTCTGCCTGACCCTTACTCTCTTTTGGGCTGTGATTCCCCTAGTCCCACCCCCAGAAAGCATTTTAAGTTAGACTCCTGTGGCTTTCAGTCTCTTGGCTCCTGGATTGAAGGGGAATCAGAATTTCCTTTCCTTCTGAATTCAGCAACTTGAACCCCAACTCAGCAGCTCATAGGACTGTTCTTGAAATAACACTGTTCACCCAACCAAAACCATGGAAAGCTGCCAGACCCAGGTTGGAATTCTCCCTGTGGAAGGAGTATTTTAAACAATGTGTGTCCCTGAATAAATGCATTTTCAAATACTTAAATTTGTTAGAATCTGATCGAGAAAGTCTTAAAATTCACAGTCCTCCTCCTCCCCTTACATAATCTTATGTTTCTAAGAAACCTGATTCAAAAAAAGAAAGAAGAAAGGAAGAGTCTTTCTTTTCTTTACATCTGCATCTCCTTTTCCTCGGTTTGAACTCTGATTCACAGTAGGTGCCCAGGGCTAGTTATTGCTCTGTCAGTTTCTGCTGTAAGAAATTCTGAGACACAGTTTCCAGTCTTCCTGCAAATTCTATGGGTGTGTCACCTGAAGCCAGAGATTCTTCCTCTTTTGTCCTCTTTTTCTCCATCTGTAAAATGGGCACCAAGTCTGCTGACCTTGGGCGGCAGTTACTGAGGAGTTTGCTGCCAGCCGGGGATGTGTGCTGTTGTGAAACAGAGAAGCATAAAATGCATAAATATTTAGTTGTTGTATGTGCAATCCTAAAATTCTAAAATGAAGGAAAAAGTTGTAATTTAGCGTTCAAACTTTTAAATTAACCTTCTAGAAAGATAATATATTTAAGACCTACTGAATGAGAATTGCTGCGTTGGGGCTTAGAAATCTGCAAGTGTAAATGAGACCATGTGACTCTTCAGCAGAGAGAAGTATGAGAACAGCTGATAGATGTCTCAGGAGCCCTTTCACTCACTAAGGAACTCTGAGTTTTCTTTTAATAATTGACTCATGTCAGCAAGACCAAGATATCTGTAGGCAGGTTCATTTTGGTAAGAAACATTCTTTCTAGACTCTGAAACACAGGTAGAAATAAGACACAAAGCCACTGTTTGTGGCTTGGAGTCCTGTGCAGGTGATGAGCGTTGTGAGCCAGGAGAGGCCCTGGTCTGGGGAGGTCCAGTGGTGATCCTGTTCCTTCGGGTAGGGATGCGGAGATAATGTGAGTTGCCTGCTTAATTTGGCAAGCTGCCCTGTTAGGATATGAGTTGAACTTGAGTGGATAAGATTGCATGAGAGCCCCTCCCTTTTCTTGTGCATACTCAACTCTGCCCTGTTCCCAAAGGTTCTGATCCGTGTTGCCTTCCCTGGAGCTTTTCCTCAGTCTTAGTCATTTCTCCTACCTCTGAGCTCTGTAGCACTTAACTCTCTATACCCCCAACTCGGGGCATTTTTACTGTTTTTTTCTGGAGGCGCCTCTGGAAGGTGAACTCCATATGTGGGGATGGCATGGGCATCTCACCCTCTCGTGGTGTGAAATGTGGTAAAAAAGGCAGAGCACATCCACAATCTGGAATTGAAAGATTGCTAAGCCTGGATCAAGTTATGTGGCTTAGCAATGTTTTCATTTCCTTGAATCTGTTTTTCCATTTATTATAACAAATAAGAGATAGGTGTGTTAAAACTGAGAGGGAGGAGGGAAGGAAAAGGGGACAGGGAGCTTGTACCAGAGGCTTCAGGATCATAAGCCAGCCAGAGTAGGATCTGATTATGGGCATCCCTTACTTGTGGCAGGATGCTAAGAAGGGTAGTGTTCACGACTTCAGGGTGAGGATTCCGGTTGAAGTTATGTGTGTACACTTTTGAGGCCGTGCATAGGACAGAGAATTGCCCTCCTAGTTCAGAAACTAAGTAGGGGCAGTAAGTCAGGATTTGGTTTACCTTTGGTTTGGACTGAAATTGGGACTCCTGGATCTGCACTGTGCTCTCAGGATGGTCTTAAGGGAAAGAAATCATCCATTCATTTAGCCAAGCAACACCTGAGCCCTTGCCATCTACCGGTGAGCATAGTGGCAGGCAGCACAGACATGGCGTGCTGAGGGAGGCCTGCAAAGAAGTGAGTAGACAAACGAACAGATAACCCAAGTGGTGAGTGTGCGAGGCAGACACCAGACAAGTTGGTCTGGAGGAGGGATTGCTTCCTGAGAGGCAGGATTCGAGCTGTGACGGAGCGGGGGCAGAGCTGGACGAGTGCGGGGTGGAGGAAGGGGAAGCCAGCGTGGCTGCGGTGTCGAGTGAGGTGGAGGCTGGGTGGCGTACATTCTGAATTCTGCTCTGAGAGTGATGGGAAGCATCCACAGTGTTTGCTTGGAATGGTCCTGGGGCTAGAAAGATCCCAGCGTTTCTTTGGAAATGAATTTGCTCCAATCTGGGTGCTCTTTGTCCTGGGGATGGGCAGGTGTCTGGGTGGCCAGGCCCTTTGGCTGGGGAAATTACTGCACAGTTGAACTGAAGTGCCTCTGGTCATACCACCTTCTGCAGATTGACTGTAGAAACATTTTTAATTGCCCTACCCTAAGACACCGACTTGTACAATAGAGAGGAGGGAGGCCTGCACCGGCCCTGGCTGGGTGTGCCCTCTCCTGTTCAGTTCCCTCAGGCATTTGCACTCCTTCCACCATATTCCCCGCAGTACCGGGAAATAATCCTGAATATGGGAGATCACAAAATAAATGACCTCATTTCCCCAGTGGAAAAGCAGTAGCATTTTTTTTTAAAGGTGGTGCTGACGGGTAATGGGGCCTGTTACAGAATAAGCCTCCCCAAAATACGCCCCCAAATAAGCCCCTCCCCCCAAAAAACCACCCAGCTTCCTACAAGTTAAAAAGATAACTGCTTTATATGGCAAAGAATATACACATGCAGTTCACAGAGGAAACACAGATGGTCAATAACACGAAAGAATGTTGTTCACTCTCATTAAAAAAAAAATCAAAGGCATGCAACTTAAAACATAACAAGGTACCTTTCTTTAACCTATAAAATTGGCAAACACTGGTTTTTAAAGATAAAGTTCAGTGGGGGACATCGGTGGAGTTGGTGGGACACGAGGTTTAGGCTCTCCTGGCAGGTCCTCGGTCTCTGTGGTCACCACGACCCACAGGTGTCTGAGGGCTGTGGATCTTCCTCCTGGGAGGGTTTGCACCATCTGTGTGCAAAGATGGGTGTGGGGGAGCATTTAAGAGCAAAAGATGTGTGTATGCCCCAAATGCAGACAATAGAGACATTCCTTATAGGGAACACCGTGGAGCCACTCCAAAGAATGTCCTGATGTGAAAGGAAGTACGTGCTAAGGTGTCCTATGGAGGAGTTGCCAGGTGTGAAAGTGCCTCTTGGCTGGTCTTCAGGTTCAGATGGTGGCACCTTTGCTGTATGTGTGTATGTATGCGTTCGGCAGGCCCTGTCCTTTATCTCCCTCCCTTTTTTTTAATACCTTACCCGGCATTTTAGTCTCTTCAGCTGGGAGTGTTCAGGTGTCTTTCCCATCACACTGCTGGAATGGACTTCCTGGGCTGTTGTTCTCTTGAAGTCAGCACGTGTCCCTGCAGGGTTTGCAGGTCTGTGCCAGACAAGGAGTCTTAGGCTACGAGAGGCCCCCTGCACACAGCTATGGTGAGTCGGGTGTCCGGGCCAGGGCTGAAGCTGTCCCGAGTCTCCTTGGTGGCTTCGCTTCTGTAGAAACGCAGCCTGCTGCTCTTGCTGTGGTTCTTTGTGTGTCAAAGGACATAGGCCGGTGCCTGGGCAGCTATTCCAGGACAATTATTTTGAAGTAAAATAAGAAAGGAGTGTGTTGCCTTCTAACAAAATAACTTTTTTTTCCTATTCCTTTCCTTAGAGTATCATCAACATATACTTCTTTCTCTATTATTGGTTAAAATGTAAAAAACAAAACCAAACCAAACCTCAGGCTGTATTCTTGTCTTTCTTTCCTGGTCTTTGTCAAATCTTTGTAATTCTATTTTGGTTGAATTAAGAATTACAGTTGAATTCTTGTGGAGGTGTTTATATTATTTTCATAGATTTATTGGCTTTTAGAATTTGAGTGTGATCTGAGGTTGCTAATTTTCAGTTTTCAGTTATTTTGTATCTTCTTTCTAATTACCATTTCAATACACAGTTATAGAATTCAAACATTAGAAAATACAATATAGGAACTCCCCCGTGATCCCACCTCTAGAGAGACAACTGTTTTCAAAAGATTGGTGAATATTCAAACACCTTATTTTTTACTGCATATACTAACATAGGGTTTTTACAATAATCAGATCTTATCTTAGGGACAGCAACTTACCTTTTTTCCTTTTTATACTGACTACACTTCTGTAAGTATGTATTCTTATTTGTATGTATATGTGTAAATATGTATGTGTACACTGAATATTGCTTCAGTGTTTTTGCATGTCATTACTGACATTTTTAAATGGATATTTAAAAGTCCTATTAGGAGAGAAGACTAACTTAATTTTTCTCCACTTTGTGACTTCATTTGTATAGATTTGTTCTCTTTCCCTGTACATTTACGTACACATCGATTTCGAGGTATCGTGTCATGGCGGCATCAGTTGTATAAGCTTTGCATGCCCCCATGTGGTCCCTGTGGGACCAGATCTGGGCTATAGAAGGTCGCTGTCAGTGCCTGAGAGACTGTTAACCAGTGCAGAGACCCAGTGCTGTCAGGACCCAATACCCCAAGCTCCCATGGCTTGTCTTGCTAGATACCAGTTGCCACTTGGGGTTATGTGACCTAGAGCTCCCTGGGCCCAATGTGCCCAATGTGAATGGGAGGGCTCTGGGTTGTTTGTGATTTAAATCAGTTGATGAGTAACCACAGTAAGTGACAGCTATCACTATTATTTAAAAACTAACTATGGTCCAGTAAAATACCAAAACATATGACTTCATTCTTAATGTAAAATACCTAAAGAATTTCATTTAGCGCCCTTGATCTGGTGTCCTAGGAAACATGCTTCTTCTAATGCATCTTTTTTCCTTTAAGTGGTATTGGTGTTCTACTCTGAGTCCTGTCAGGCTTCCTCTCCAAAGAAACTGTGTGATTTGCAAAGACAATTACATGTTACCCTGCCCTAGGGTACCCAGTCCCAGACAGGCTAAATACAGCTGCACATTTTCCTTTCAGATTGTTACGCTGTTGTGCCAGACAAATGGCTACTTTACATTTATATTTTGATTTTTTAATATAAGGTAACATTTCTAATATCTTCTCAGAAAAACTATTTTGAATTTTTATGTTCGGTAAAAATTAATAATTATCTATGCCATCATAGGGAGAGGGTCTGTATTTGTTCTAGCCACCAACTGACCCATGTAGGCATTTTATGTCGAGCTCATCTGACTCAGGTGTCTCTGAACCTTCACTTGGGTGGGAAAAGCATGAGAAGTCCTGACAAACACGAAAGAGTAGCATTCGGAACAAGAGGCCCATCTGACTGCTGCATAGGAACAAGACCAGTACTTCTCTGTTACCAGCTTTTTATGAAAGAATCTGAATGTGTGACGCTAGCTTAATTTGGGGCACAGGGAGACTGTACCTAGGGTGTTTGTATGTGATAATCTTGTGGCTTCCCTTGTCAGGGAGCTCAAATCTTCACCCTCTGTCGTAGGAGCACCTGACTGCCAGGTCCCTTCCTCAGAATTCTTGGGGGTCTGTTGAATGAGAACAGGCTGTGGATCAAGTCTCCTTTCCATTCCCGAGTTAGGGAGCATATGGAAATGAAAATGTATGCATGCTTGTTGAAGCTTTACATGATTTAACCATATCTGTGACCTTACACACATATACTAGATAGTGCTACTGAAGATTTGATCTTTCATGTTTTGCTTCTTCCCTTTAGTTTTTATTTTTTTTTATTTTTTTTTATTTATGGCCGTGTTGGGTCTTCGTTTCTGTGCGAGGGCTTTCTCTTGTTGTGGCAAGTGGGGGCCACTCTTCATCGCGGTGCACGGGCCTCTCACTATCGCGGACTTTCTTGTTTTGGATTAACAGGCTCCAGACGCGCAGGCTCAGTAATTGTGGCTCACGGGCCCAGCTGCTCCGCGGCATGTGGGATCCTCCCAGACCAGGGCTCGAACCCGTGTCCCCTGCATTGGCAGGCAGATTCTCAACCACTGCGCCACCAGGGAAGCCCTTCCCTTTAGTTTTATTTGACTTTTCTTTCTTTCCTATTGACAAGTAAGTCAGCTTGTGGCAAATGCTATCTTCCTTTTCTGTTCCATAACAACAAACCACACCCATGGCAGGGGGGCATGTGACCGGTCAGACACTTTTACACTTGGTGTAAATGGACACCAGTCTATTTCCATCCTAGCATCACCAACCTGCTGACTACAAAAATGTGTAGGAGAGAATTCAGTAGTTAGGAGAGTTGGCTACTTTCAACCAGCTTTACTGCAGAAAAAGCCCCAGGTGTCCTGGAATGCAGTGAGGCCTCGCATCGCCTCCTGAGAGTCCGCAGAACCTAGTGGTGTGGTGCTGGCCTTTCTCCTTGCCACCAATCTGGTACGAGGGTAGTTCTTTTCTGTTGATTGCCTGCTGCGTCATAAGCGCATCTTATGGCTTTTTGGTAATAGCATGTGGTAATGTCTGGAATGGTGGGTCTGGGTTTGAATCCAGTCACTTTTGCTGTGGCTGTGAGTGGATTCCTTCTCTCTCAACCTGAATTTTACCAGCAGAGAGTTTTGCCTTGGGGTGAGCAGGAAAATTCAACTTGAGAACACATGCAGAATTCCCTGTGGCCTGCATGGGTCTCAGCAGGTCTCCCCAGGGCACAGCTGATGAAACTTCACATTGACATTAGCAGTTCCAAATGTGATTATGAGGTGGGAGCAGTTGTATAGAATGGAACCTAACTGAATATACAAATAATTCTGAAATCTCTAATCTATCTTGTTCTTCAAAGCAAGGCATTTGTTATATTCAAATATTTTGTTTTCTTAAGTTGTAAAGTGATATAGTTATCCTATTGAGATATTCTGGACTTTAAAAAAATTGGCCATTGTCAAGATTATTTTCAGGCAGAATTTTAGATTTTATAGTACAGTATTAAAAGGTCTTATGAAGGACTTCCCAGGTGGTGCAGTGGTTAAGAATCCACCTGCCAATGCAGGGGATACGGGTTCGAGCCCTGGTCCAGGAAGATCCCACATGCCGTGGAGCAACTAAGCCCGTGCGCCACAACTACTGAGCCTGCGCTCTAGAGCCCGCGAGCCACAGCTACTGAAGCCCACATGCCCTAGAGCCCGCACACCATAGCTACTGAGCCTGCATGCTGCAACTACTGAAGCCCGCGTGCCTAGAGCCCGTGCTCCGCAACAAGAGAGGCCTGCACACCACAACGAAGAGTAACCCCCACTCGCCACAACTAGAGAAAGACCTCGCGCAGCAGTGAAGACCCAACACAGCCAAAAAAATAAATTTAAATAAATAAATAAATAAATAAATAAAAATAAAAGGTCTTATGAGCATTTAGATTATTACATTATTTTTAGTTTGATAATCTATATAAAACAAAACTAAGATTTATAAATAAAAATTCTATGTGATCTTAAGTGGGACAAGCTTTCCACTTGAGTAGTGTTGGTATGGTCTCCCCACCACACTGTACCCATATAAAACCCAGGTTTTATACCTTCTTTGCCATATACCTGTAGGCTACAGTTATGTGATTTATTCATTCAACTGTTGGACACCTGTTTAGTAGTGACTATAAGGTCTTATTATCTTCATAGAGTTTATAATTGAATGATGAAAACAGACAGTAATTAGAAATAGTGCTGAATATGATGCATGCCATGAAGGAAACACAGAAATGAGAATAGCAAGGATGGGGTGGTCAGGGAAGGCTGCACCCAGTTGCAGCCAAGTCGTACAAGATGAGGCATCACATGTATACAAAAACGTCAATCTGTTGTAAAGAGGGAAGGGTGGCAGTCCAGTAGGGCATGGAAGATAATTGCAGTCCATACACCTTACCAAGAACTTGTATCCAGAACGTATAATTTCTTCCTATAAGTCCATAAGAACATTCTGTACATTCTCCACCTATTGTAGAATGTTTGAACAGGCACAACACAAAAGAAGATGTCACACATGGAGAGATGCTTATCTTCATCATTATCAGAGAAGTGCAAATTAGACTATGCTGAGATTCACTGCATTCCCTCCCAAAAGGCTAACACAAGAACAACAAAATACTAAGTGCATCAAGGGCAGGGATCTCCTGCAGGGCTGGATTACAGATCCAACTGTGGCGTGCCCCCACAATGGAATGCATGCAGCACTGAGACCGAACCAGCACTGTGTACAATAGTATTGTTGAGCCAAGACACCTGGACACAAAAAGTGTACAATCGCATGATTCTTTTTATATCGCGTTCAAAACCAGATAGAAGAAGTCTTTGCTGTTAGAAGTCAGAATAACCGTTGCCCTTGAGGCAGTGTCTGGAGCAGGTCAAGAAGGGGATCCTGGGATGTCAGCCCTGAGTCTTGATTTGGTTGCTTACATGATGTGTTCAGTTTGTGGACATTCATTAAGCTGTTCACGTGTGCATTTTATTGATATGTTATACTTAAATGTTTAAAATTGTAGGTAACAAATGTTATGTTTCTTTATAAAACATGTAAATATCCAAATAATTTGTTCTAAAATTTCACAGAATAAAAGTCACCAACCTTTTAAGCAGCTCTATACCACATTCTAATGGAATACTCACTTTGGATGTATGTATGACAAGATTGTCCACTGTCTGTTTCCCTATTTCACAGGTCCTGGTACAGTTATCACGTAACATGTCCTGACCAGTAGACACTCAGCAAATAATTGATTCACGAATCAATTTGTCCAGCTTCTTATCTGCTCACTCACGTAGTAGCTGCTTTTCTCTCGGATTTTAAACAGGATGGATCACTATGCTTTTGGAATACCTAGATTTATTTTTATGCCTTCTCATCACTTGGGTTTCCTCTGCTTTTGCAAAGTTGTAGCCTGAGGTTGCACACATGAGTAGCAAACTTGGACAGAACAGTGGTTTCTCTGAGTCCTCACTGAAGATAGGGAGCCCGGATGCTGGATAACTGGGCATCTGGGCGACCTTGTTTCATGCGGCGGTATTGGGGTATCCTATCCCGTGACTGGGATCAAGGAGCTAGAATTAGACTCCAAAATATCACAACATGGGACACGATTCTTGGTTTAAGATGGGACAGGCTTCTCATCTCTCCTCTTTTTTGCAACTGCTTTTTTTTTTTTTTTTTTTTTTTTTTAAGTAGAACTAAAATGAAGTCGCTTGGAAGATAGAATTACCAAGTCTTAAAATCTCTGTTTGTCAGGCGAGTCAGAAAGGCAAACCAAGTAAAAGCTTTCTACGTTGGCTTGGCTTGCCTTGTGGCCAGCACTGGTTTTAGAAGGTAATTTTGGCGTGGAGCCCTGCAGGGGAAGGGACAAGTGAAGGGTGGATGCCTGTAGTGGCCCAGGCCATCCCTACAGCTCACCAGCATTACATCCCTGCTCAAGCCCCTCTAGATTCTCTCCTCCTCCAGGATAGTGCTTGTCACAAAATTTGCCCAGGTACCGAAGTAAATTTTCTTTTACAATGTGGCCCATAATACACAAATGCACAAAGAGTTTTTGAAATAATAACATTCATACCACATTCACTGGATCTGCTCTGTTCCATTTCTTTTTTTTTTTTTTTTTTTTGGCTACACTGCACAACATGTGGGACCTTAGTTCCCTGACCAGGGATCAAACCCGTGCCCCCTGCAGTGGAAGCGCGGAGTCTTAACCACTGGACCGCCAGGGAAGTCCCCATTTCATTTTTTTAAAAATGCGTGTTAAATCCACTACATTGTTTTCTCAGGCTACTAATGGATCACAACCCACAGTTTTCTAACAGCACTGATTGAAATACCTCATTCTGGCATTTAAGATACTCTGTAATCTTCCCCATCTCTTTTTCCCACTTTTACTTTGCCAAATAAAGTTATTCCCCACATAAGATTCAGTTAACTCCCTGTTCTCTGAGCTTACCAAATCCATTCCCTCTCCTTGGGCCTGGAAGGCGCCCTCCCACCTCTGACTTGTTCGTGTGAGTTATCCCGAGCCTTAGCTCCCATGCCCCTTTCCATGAATAGGAATGCCCCCCTGAATTGTCACTTGACATGTAATACCTTACATTTATTTATAAATTGAGTTAACATGTGACCCAGATAACATTCAATCTTCTACTGCCTGATAATTATCAATTAAATATGATTTTTTTGATCTTACTTCTCCAAGATGACTGAGCTCCCAAAGGCGAGGTCTGCATTTGTCTCCTCTGTATCCTGAGGCACTAGCGCATCCTAGACCATCTTTAAGCCGAGCAGTGAGGCATAAGTTAGGTGCTTGATTTCTCTTCTACAGTGGGTGGTTACCACCTACCTGTTTGAAGTAGGTGGAAAGTGTTCCCGTGATAGGATTCTCTCTGGAGATAGGTTGTTGGGGGAGGTGAGATCAGGAAAGCATAAGGTATCACTGAGTCTGTAGGCTTAGTGCAGGCCCTTATTATTATGAGCATGTGTGGGAAGTGGTCGACACTAATCAGTATTCTTGTTCATTTTATGTTCAGCCATATCAGTGGGAACAAAATTGGCTGGGAGAAGACAGGAAGCCATTCAGAACCTCAAGCACGGGGAGACTCAGGAGACCAAACAAAGGTAGTAAGTCTATGCCTTTTATTCTTTCAAATTCTCCTTCTCTCAGCATGTAGTGCCAGGGATTGGTTTAAAGTAAAATGCTCTCTCTCTTTTTTTAAGCATGTTATTTATGAGTAATACATTGGCAGGGGTGAGAGAGGAAGGAGGAACCCCAGGGCTGTGCTGCCGCCAGCCTGCTTTCTTTCACAAGGCAGGGTGGTGACCTAGTAGAGATCCTCTTCTCTCTGCTCTCTGCATAGCCTTCCAGAGCCCTCATTTCTTGTAGGGTTTTTGTGGTGATTAAGTGAGAAAACCACCTGGGATGTATACATTAAAAATGAAAAAGATAAACTAAATTTTCCTTTTTTTTTCTATTTCTACCTGTTAATATTCATCTCTAGAAATATCTGTTTAACTTACAAAGCCACATCTGTCCCCACATATGAGGCTGGAAGAGGGCTTGTTTTATATAAGGTGATGGAATATTAGAAATCTGTTTAAAACTCTGAAATATTCTCACTGTTGAATGATTATCCTGCAAATAGGTAACAGAAATGCTTTCTGGATGCCTACTATTTGCAAAGTACCTCCCAAAGCATTTTCAGTTGTTCATGTCTACATTCTATGGAATGGAAAGTGTACAAAACACTCGTGAGTTATCCATGAGTTATTCATCTTAAGACTAATTTTGGCACTTTACGTTTTAATGGATAAAATTAAGCACTTGTTGCATACCACTGTAAAGAATACATTTCGTTTCAAAACAGAAAAATGTATATTTTTTAAGGTGCCACAAAATCAGTGAGCAATTATTATTACTAGGATTTAGTGTGAGAAAAAACAGTTTACTGCAAAAATAATAATTGCTCTTGGTAAACAATTAGGACTTTGCTAAAATTTGTAAAGAGAAAACTAAGACTCTCCCTTTGCCTTTCCTCCCCTTGGTCCTGCTGCCTTGCAGCAATCCAGCACTGAGGTAATCATTTGGTGTCCACACTCTTTCCTATTCATGTACATACATTCTGTATTTTGGTGATTGATTGTTACAGAATGGGTATTTTTCACCTGACAGTTTACCATGCACATATTTCTATGTTAGTATATATAGATCTGACTCATCATTTTTAATGGTATTAGCTTGTTCTTTGGTTTTAATTTTTGGTAGATAGTTCTCTACCTATACTTAATTTGGGGCTTTTAATGACCTAAGAGAATGCCTGAGGTTTGTTTTTTGTTTCTTCTTTAAACAACAACTGGTGGTGGTGGTGAAGAGCAGGCCTGACTCGAGCCTAGTTTTGAGTCCCAGGTCCATGAGTTACTGGTCTTGTTACCACGGACGAAAGACATACCCTCTCAGAGCATTAGTTTTTTTATCTGTAGAGAGGATGATGCCTATTTAGTTTAGGAAGGGTCTCCAAGGAAAGCAGAAACACAGGAGTTGACCACATGGGGAGAGCCAGGTGGGACCAGGGTTAGCAACCACAGAAGGCCACTCACCCCACGGGGATCCCAAGGGAGGAGCCATGGGTGGGGGTCACCCAGCAGAAGCTGCAGCAGTCCTCCAGGCTCCCACCCCCAACACAGGCATAGTGGGTGTCCGTTTACCACTTCCACTGTCCAAGGAGGAGTGGGTCATTGTTCCCTTGTCCTCATTGGCGAAGTTGTTAATCACGTCTCTCTGGGTAGGACTCTGTGTTGCAAGTGGACAGACAGGTTAAAGGAGTGGAAATGTGACGTGAAACCATTTTCCCCTCTCACCCATTGCTCTGTAGGCAGAAGGTTCGTCCACTGCCTCTTCGGGCAGCCAGCTTGCTGAGGGAAAGGGGAGCCAGATTGGCACTGTTCAGCCAATTCCGTGCCTCCTGTCCATGCCCACCAGGAACCACATGGACATCACCACCCCGCCCCTGCCCCCCGTCGCGCCTGAGGTGCTGAGAGTGGCCGAGCACCGGCACAAGAAGGGGCTGATGTACCCCTACATCTTCCACGTCCTGACAAAGGTATGCACAGGGGCTGTGGGTGTGGCCGTCATCTCACAGTGGTCACTCCTGTGGAGTGTGTCCTTGTTCCTTTTGGAACTGCTTTTTATCTTACAAGCTACTTGAAACAAAGTTCATTTTCCCTTTTCTAAACTTTGAGAAAAAAGATAGAAGTTTATACTTATAATAAAAGAAGAACTTGGGAAAAGTCTTATTTTCCTCTTCAATTTAATACAAAATATTTTTGAAACTTCTAATTAATGGCACGTCATGTCATTTTCTAATTTGTAATTTTATTCTTTTTATTTCTGATTTCAAAATTTCCTACATCATATTTATGCTATAGTGTCAAGTTAACTTGTGATGTCACATTCAATATCTGATTTATCATCTGTCCTAGAAATACCCAACTTCTGAGTGGCTGATAGCAGTTCATGTAATTCGACTTGTTCCTCTACCTCACTGAGCACTTATAGCAAAAAATGGAATACAGGACCTCGTCGATTTATTATTATCTTACTAAATGTATGCTTAAATAGATATACAGTGTGGTATTAATTGTTTCTGAATCTTAGTGTCTTGAATAGATCTATGTGTACTTAAATTTCCTCAATGATTTGTAGTCTTTATGTTTATAATCACAGACCTACAGTTTAACAAGTTAACTTGGTGACCAGATTTCTCATGCAGAATTGGTTCATTACTGTATGTATATTTAACACGTTTTCATCAGTATCTATACCACCATATATGACCAAACTTTTTTCTTCCTATTTTCTGTAGTCCATCTATGGTTTGTAGAATGGAGTCAGTAAATACAAAAGTCACTCCCATTCCACAGCACTCCTGAGCTGGACTTTAACTGTCAATTGACTAATTTGAACTGCGTACTTTTATATTTTATAAATTAAAGGACATGAAGAATATTATATTTTATAAAATAAAGAAAAATATTATATTTTATAAAATAAAGGAAAAGAAGACCAGTACTACTTATTCAGGTCCTTTAACGTATTTTTAAATTGTAATTGCCTCCAAGTCTCATCTGTTATTGACATGGGTATGCATGTGTGGTATCACTTCTCAGATTATGGTTATAAAGTAAACATTTTATTTTTCAGGTCCAACATAAATTATAAGGGTAAGTGAAAGTTACTGTTGCGGGAAAAGGATTTTGCTAAGCTTAAAGGGACCTGAGTTTGGGGAAGATTGTGCTCTTTCTCTTTGTGGTTGTTTGGAATATGAGGTCCCTGGACTCCCTGCTGTTTGTGCCTTGCCATGCTGGTGGATCTGACTTGGGGACTGTCGGTTAAATCAGTCTGAGTGATGCAAACTGCCTGTCCTCCTCTTCGGTACTCACTGATTTCAAGGGCAAATATTGATAAAATCACTGTGGTTGAGAAAAGTGAACTCGACTATCTTCTGATTTTAAGGTGCCACCTAAAATTTTTCAATATATTTGGGAAAAGTTTAGACTAAAATGTGTGCTGTTTCCTGGGAGCTGAGTAGCTCTGGTATTAAATTGTCCAGGCTGAGACATTTGCAGTGAAGTGAAGCTTCATAGTAAGAATGTAGAGAATTATCAAAGCCTCATAATATTGAGAGAGTAATAACTGACTAGATGAGTGTTAACCACATGTAGGTACTAGATTAATGAGTATGAAGGTTCTGATAAGGGAAAAGACCAATTTTGAAATTAAATTTATGTGAAAGAAAGAGTAAATGCAATGACATAATTAAAAGTATGTACCAATAGAGTTAATATACATTGGAGGTCATAAATATATTTTTATGTTATGAATATACATAAATAAAATTCCTTGTGAATCTCTTGAGATGTACCTTGATAGCATAAAATATTCAAGACAGGACCAGGGTCTCAGGTGCAGGTGGTCGTAGCAGTCATTTGTCTCCTGGAGCCACAACAGAGCCCCTGCTGTGTTGGCAGAGGTGGATGGGGGTGATGAACAGAATGGGGCTTCCTTCGTTTTCTGCCCCTAGTGACCATCATGCCCTCTCATTCAGTGTGACGCGTCTGTTGAGTACTTGGTGCACTGGGGCAGAGGCCTGATACATGCCGAACACTTTAAAAATGAATAACGCTTAAAAGAGTTCTCTTAGGTAGATCATTTTTGTGTATGGTAATTTTTTATGGAAGAGCTTGGTAAAGGAAATTTGTGACTGTTTTATTTTCAGGATGCTCATTTCTTGGATTTTATATAGGTCATTGAAAATTATGAATTTCATTACATATGGCTATCTTGACTCAAATAAAATTTGCCACTTCTCAGCGTTTTCTATTCTATTTGTTGTCTGATGTTATCTATCTAGACTGTTTCAAAGACTTTGGGATCATCTACATGGTTTTCTTTAGTTCTTGGTTCCAGATTAAAAATAAAACAATATAGATTTTATTTTGACTCTTTGAGCATATGTTTTGGTGACAACCTGCTAAATGAACTCTTCCTACACATCTTGATGTAGGCAACTTATTAAGCAATTGATTTGGAATAGAATTGCAATTTCGTTAACTGGAGATAATACAGTATATTTCTGTGAGTTTATTGTAAATTCAACATGAAAAACGTGCAATATTATTCTGCTTTCTTCCATGCAAAGGGTGAAATCAAAATTGCTGTTTCTATTGAAGATGAAGCCAGCAAAGACCTGCCTCCCGCCGCCCTGCTCTATAGGCCAGTTCGTCAGTATGTTTACGGAGTCCTGTTTAGCTTGGCAGAAAGCAGAAAGAAAACTGAGAGACTTGCTTTTAGAAAGAACAGACTTCCACCAGAATGTATGTACTGTAAAATCCATTGTTTGTTTTCCTCGGTACCTCGTAATCTCTTGTGCATTTTTAAAGCATTAGAAGGATCGTAACTGAGTTCGCCCTGAGAGTCCCCACATAAAGGAGGTGGGCTTCATTGGGGCTCTTAGGAAAGGAGGACAAGCCACAGGCTGTTTTCCTCAGTAGCATCCCAGCAATGGTGTTCATTCAGTAAAATGATGAAACAGCAGGTGTATGCTTTAAACTGAACTGTGATCTGGAAACAGTCCTGATGATTGCTGTCCTGCTGTGGTTAGCATGTCCCAGGCAGAGCAACAGCAGTGTCTGCTCTGCTGTCCACGAGATATGGTCCGCTCTTTCGAGAAGTCAGTGTTCCTGGGGAGGTCCCACCAGCTGTCCACAGGGCCGCTTCTGTGCAGTTGGTGTATTGCTGCACACATCCCTGAAGCTGAGAGGGGACTTGTAATGATTTCCCTCAGAGACCTCTGGCTGATCAACTCTGGGGGTGGAGGGAGAAGTGGAAAGACAGAAAATGTTGTTTGAAATTTTGGCAAAAGTTGAGGTCAGAGTATTCCCTCTTCTAGTGAGCCAGTGTAATTTTGGGGGGAAAATCATGCCTTTCTGTTCTAGGTAACTTTATCTACTAATGTAGGGAATGTAAAAGTCACTGTATATTTAGTAGGAAATATAGAAAAGTTTCACAAAACATGCAGTCTAAAATAAGAATATTATGAAGTGTGGAAATTGTAGATTACTAGATCATCCTCTAAACTAAGGCTATTTACTGACAAATCACCTTCTTGTATGGCAGCTCAGTGCAGGCCTGGTAACATGGGTGAAGCTGACCAGTTCAGGGACAAGTGTGGGAGTGGGTCTTACCTTTGGAACTCAAAACTAGAGAGATTCTCCAATGCTAAAAACTCAGTACTATAGATTCCTAAGGTTTCTATTTCTAATTACTATGAGACAATTGTGATTCTGTAAGCCTTTCAAATGAAGCCATCTGTCACTACCCTTACTTGAAGATAGTCGTACTGAGTGGCGTGTGACTGTAGCTGGAGAGGGTGATGCCGGCTCTGCAGGGCCACCTCTAGCTGATGCTCCTACTGCCTTGATCAGGGCTGTAGGCACCATGTGAATACCGAGTGTTGTCAATGGACACTCTTTTCAAAGGCCCAGTACGTTCCAGATGTACAAATCCTCATTCTTTTCTCACGCTGTGTGATTTATTTGCTCAGAAAAGAAGGACCTTTCTAACTTTGCATGGGATTGGTCAGTTTTCTGTGCTGGCCCACCCAGGCCACCCTGGCTCCGCAGCTGTGACGTCCACTTCAGTTCACCTCCGTCTTCGTCCCTATAGCCCCCTGGGTCTCTGTTGGGCGTAGAATGCTGAGTGCTGCAGGGTCCCATGCAGCCCCACTTCCTGCCATGTCCTCAGCTCCGCAGCACCACATTGGCTTTCATGGTGAAAGGCTGTTTCTTTCATTTGCTTGTATGTTCCAGAAACATAGTTATCTTTATGCAGAGACTCCTCGGGAGCTTTCGGTGGTCACAACCTGGAGACCCTCAGGTAGATCCCAGGTCGGGCTCCCCTTTGCAGTATTCACAGCTTCATACAGCAGCCTGAATATGGCTGGTGTGCTCTGTTCATGCACTCAGCAGTGGGCAGTGTGCATCCCTCATGTCTGGTTCAGGGAGTTCTGTGTCACAGGTGAGCTGCAGGTGCCAGGCGCTCTCAGGAAGTAAGAGTCTTGGTCTGTTCTGCCCTGCTGCCAGTCTGAGGGTTTAAAACACTGTGGAACACAGAGCTGGCAGCACACAGCATGCTCCACTCCCTCATCATTTAATTTGTACCTGGGTGGTACAGGTGTCTTACTGGCCTGGGAAAGGCTGGCCTGTTAGCAGACAATAGGGGAAGCAGAACCCAGGGGAGAGTATTAACTAAATGGACCAGCATCCTCTGAACATAAGCAAGAGAGAGGCACATTGTGGTGAAGGGCTGAGTGTGCAAACCACACCATAGGGCCTGATGCTGCTCTCGCAGAGAAATGACAGGGTCAGTTTGCCTGTGGCAGGCTAGTTCTGGCCGGGGCTGGAGGGCATGGGGAATGGCACGATCAAAGAGAAGAAGAGAAGAAGGGTGATATAGTCTGGGTGACTCAGATGAGCTCTGTGAGGCTCTGGATGGAGGTGCCTTGACTTCATTTGGATGGGGGGAGGCACAGGGGAATACAAAGGAAAGGAGGAGAAAGATGTACTAGTGTGAGGTGGACGGGCGAAGGGTGAGGTGAGTGGGAGAAGGCCGTAGCTTCAAAGAGAATTTGGCAGGCATGTCTTTTTCCTTTCCTCCTGCCTCCACTCCCCTCCCCACTCCTCTGACTTCTTTTTAAGGATGGGACAGACACAGTTGTTTGTCACTGCTATGTTACTTTTGGCTAATGGGAAACACTGACTCTTATGATGCCACTGATTTAGGTTTCCAAGCCTGAAACATCTACTAAGTGACTATACATTTTACTATTCTTACCGAGAAAATGCTGTAGCTTCTTGATGGTCTGGATGAGATGGGAAAGCAACAATGTCTGATCATGCCAAAAAGAGCATTTTCTCAGGAGTTCTTGGTTGACAAGATTTGAAAATATGTTGAAATCTTGTTTTACCTACACTTATTCTTAGACCATATGTAGATGAAACGAAATCAATGGCACTTTGCAGGAGATTCATAAACCACGTGAAAGTGCACCGTAAGGTCCTTGGGACAAGCTTGTTTTCCACATGCCTGCTGGCTTTGCTTTCCACTTTGGTAGTCTGGTAACCAAAACCAAGCTATGTGGGTTCCAGGTAAACCCACCTACTCAAGTAGGTGATGCAGCTGCTTCTGAATGTGAGGGTTTCGGTCTAACGTGGCTTCAGAATGCTGTGCGTACAGATGCATGTCCCTGGTGTGGTCACTGTGACAACCAAGAGTTTTCCCAAGAGGGCTTTGTTGTCAGAACTAGTCAAAGGGCATATTGAAGTCTATAGGGTTGTTAAAAAATACTTAACTCTCATTAGATATAAGACATGTATCCATTTGGACATTAGTCTCTTGCTTAAGGCATATGATAAAATGTTCATCATCTACAGTGAATTTTCGTGTGACTTACCAAAGTTTCATTTTTAAAGTCATTATATGGTTAAAGTAGGATAGCTATAGTTGGATCCTTAAAAAATTCCAGCCTTTGAAAATCATATTGAATTACATGCTGGCAGTTTATTTTTCTGTTCTTTTCTGTCCATTTCTAGGTTCTATCATTTTGCTTTTAGGAAATTAATAAGAATACTTGTTTTATTGTGGCAGCACGCTACTGAAGTCACTATTGTGGAACTCGAAATCCTACCAGTCCAATCAGAAGACTGTTGACCCAAGACAAACAGACTCACCCAGATGTGTTGGATGGTGATGGTGGCAGTTGCTTTGGGGAGAGATGGGAACAGGGACCTAGCTGTCTCTGTAGCTGCTGGAATAAAGGCTGGGCCTGGAGACAGGCGCCTGGGTCTGAGCCAGCCCTGGCCTCGAGGCCTTTGTGTGTGAAATCCAGATGGCGTGGCTGCTTCTCAGATGCACTTCCGCCCTGGAGTCGGCTCTGGCCTTGAGTGCCCTATTGACTCTTCTCCCTGGGGGCGCTCCTCAGCCACCTGGGCACTGGGGTTCCCCCAGGTACTCCCCAATGGTGAAGGGGCCAGAAGAAAGGGATCAGGTTCTAGAAAGACTATAGGATAAGGAGTCGCCTCATCTATAGCTGAACTGCTAAAATTCCAGGAAGTGATTTGTGAATTTAAAAATTATTATCCACTTAATAAAACTGGCTTCCGTTTTCTGCAAGTCTCTTCAGTTCCTCAAAATTAAGTAAAAAAAAAAAGCAGGCTTGGGAATTCCCTGGCGGTCCAGTGGTTAGGATTCCACTGCAGGGGGCACGGGTTCAGTCCCTAGTCAGGGAACTAAGACCCCGCAAGCCGTGCAGTGCAGCCAAAAAAAAAAAAAAAACAAAGCAGGCTTGTAGAAAATAGATGGACGACATAAATTATAGACACGTGAGATGTAGTTATGGAAATAGAAAGCAAGTTTATATTATACTATGTTTATATTTACTATACTTATGCTGTATTTGTATTTCCCCATATTTATTCTCTACTTTTTAAACTATCAAGAAAAGCCAAAAGGAACATTGATTTCTTTTTCCTGGTCCACTTTGCTTTAGAAATTTTGTTAGTGCCAAATAATTGGGACTGCTAATTGAAAATAAATAAGTTAAATTTGTTCATTGTGAATTACATTATAAAGCAGAATACTATAACATGACCAATATTAATTAGCATGCTGTTTCAATATGTGTGAAAATTGGTTACCATTATCATTTTTTTCTTATGATTTTATGAAGGCTGTTTATATATTAATCTGAATTTATTTATTCTTCAAAGCTTTCCAGAAGTAGCATTAGCTAACTGCCTTTTCCTCACAGAACTTTGAGCAGCTGAGCTCGAGAGACAGCTGTTGGGGAAGGCACTGTTGTGTGACAGGCAGTGTTTGATGGTACTCTTTTGGATTAATGTTTATGTCATAGTTCCTTGAGCTTCGGAGTTTCTAATATAGTAGGAATGACATAAATGGGAAGAATGAAGACTAAGAATAGTGTTTACCACATGTCTATAACACCACGTAACACCATGTTCTATGTGCCCCGTGGCCTACTGAGCATGTATATATGTTTGTGGACAGTAGGATACCCCCAGCCTCAGATATGAAAGGTTTAAGGAAAAAATTCATAGTCTTTTACTTTTGAGAGTCGTGGAGGGTGCTCACAGATGCGTCAGCATGAGGAAATGGGGGACTAGCTAGTTGGAACCCCACAGCCTGTACACAGCGCTGCTTGGTAGTTAACCAGCAGTTTTCCCATTGGAAGGATTGACCAGCTGTCATTGCATCCATTTTTCTGTTTCTGCCGTGATACGAAGGAACTAGAGTTTTGTTTTTATTTATTTGTGTGGTTTTGTTTTTTTTCTATAACTCCAGAGGAGAGCTCAGGGTATAAAACAATGGCTCCTCCCCCAGATACACACACTTGCACAGACACAGACCAAAGGGTCCAGTTGGCCATAGTATTGGAAGTTGTCTCCATCTTTTTCCTTACCTGTAACCATATTATGTGTGTGCTACAACTCTCACTCCTAAGCCCTTACAGCAGGCGCTGCTAGTTGCTCATGGTGCTCTGGCACTGAGCTTAGAGACATACTTCATCATATGGCACTATAGGCAGCCGCCACCAGTCAGTTGGAACAGGCTTACAAAATGAAACGTTCATTATTCCTGGTCTGGGATGGATCCCAAATTCAGCATTGTAACAGATTTCTAAGGTAGCTGGTTGTTGTATGTGTAAATGTGAAAATAGTAGATGATTAACGTCTGATGGAAAACATTGGGTTTTTACGGACAGCTTAAGTTTTAATAGTGTTTTATGTCTGGAAATTGTATTTGAAGAGGTACTTCCAGTAAAGAAGCTGCATTATAAATTTAGCTTCCAGTAATACAGAAGACTTGTGCCCTGGAGTTGTTTTTGCCAGTGTAAAAATTCAGTTTAGTTTCAGGTAAGGAAGACAATCTAATATTCAGTTTTTTTGAAGCTGTCCACTTGAAATCATGAGTTTTCCTGTCAGTAGAAAAGACGAGATAAATATTTATTGATGGTGGCACACAGAAAATTTATTCATGGACAGTAGCTGGATTAGCTAACCTCTAGGATTCTCTTATTCTTGTTTTAACAAGGCAGCATGAACATGTCTTTCCAAAATGGTGCCTTCACAGAGAGGGTTTTATACCCCAGTGCTCTTGTCTGCATGCACTTGGAGTGCTCTCATAATCCAGCCGCCCCGTACCATCTGGATAATCTCTGTATAACCAGTGGGTTTTGCAAAAATGATAAGAGCCCAGATTACTTGCTGTTAGCTGGCTACTTTGCATCTGCTTATTCCTGTGAGCTGAATCAGAGACCGAGCCTTCCCTCCTGGGCAGCAGCGACTTGGGGAGAAGCCTGGAGCCAGAGGGAGAGAAGGTACCGTGTGTGTACCAGCCACCCCAACGGGCAAGCGTGTAACACAGAGGCTGCCATGTGTCAACCCGAAAATGGGATGTCCCTTGGAATTCATTAATCTATAAAACACTAACCTTTAATTAATCTAATGTAATGAGCCTATACAACATAAGTTGATCTCACACAGTTGAAAGCACATAACAGGTGCAAGATGCCTTTGTGTTTCCTCATCTGGATTGTGCTACAGAGTGAGTTGTTGGCCTCTTTTTTTAGTGCCTAGTTCCAGGGCTGGGCCAGGGTGAGGCAAGTGAGGGACCCAGGCCTCAGAATTTAAGGAGACCCTTGTTCTCACACTGGCGCGTGGGAGTTGGCACCTGAGCCCTGGGTGCCTTTCCTGCCTCACCCAGTGCATAGTAGGTGCTCAATAAATATCTGTTAGGTGATTGGCCAAAGGTTCCACAGCTATTAAGTGGTGGTATACGCAAAAGATCTCCAAGTTTTCAGTTTAAAAACAGATAAATGTTAAAAAAAATAAAGCAAATTGGAAGCATCTTTGCTTTTGGAACAAAGCTTTTTGTTACTGCACATTTATTTTCTCTGATAAAGACATGTATTTCCTAAATTAGATATGAGCAATTCTTGTCATGAATAGTGCAGATAAGGAAGCTACTATATCTGATACCTCCTTTACAGCTGCAGCCTCCCCTGCCCTGTCCTGTGCTCCTGGTGGGTATGGACTGCATGTCCCT
Source organism: Balaenoptera ricei (assembly GCF_028023285.1). Classification (NCBI taxonomy): domain Eukaryota; kingdom Metazoa; phylum Chordata; class Mammalia; order Artiodactyla; family Balaenopteridae; genus Balaenoptera; species Balaenoptera ricei. The sequence goes on from NC_082644.1 coordinate 25,560,129, forward strand.
GCTAGTATTGGGGCAGTCCTTTCTCTAGGACACGGGAGTTCATGAGCATCAGCTGGCGGTCCTCAGGCACGAGTGTGCTCTCATCTGTAGCCTCTACAGGCTGAACAGGATCTGAGCACACAGCATCATGCCAGGTAAATTCAGGCATACTTAGGTCCCTCAGAGCCCCAACTAGTGTGGACACAGCTGTCTAGGGCAGCTTCAGGGAACACTCAAGTGAACAGACCCACTTGTGAAGGGACTGCTGGTACCTCTGACCTCCACTTATCTTCGATGTAGGACATGGAACATAAAGTATGTATAGGTCTAAGCATTCTGAACTTGAGAATGAAAATCCTCCACCAAAAATTTATTTCTAGAATGAAAACAATGTAATAAAATGATTGCTAAAAATTATTAAAGAGAGACAAGAGCAGAGCTGACAAAGGGGAAAGAAATAAATGGATGAAGATGAAGACAGCTTTAATAAGAAAGCCTCTCTTGAGAAAACTCAAGGGAGACTCCTGGCACTATAATCTGAGTTTTTTAAGATGCAGTAAACTTATGCTCTGTGTGCATGCGTGTGTGGTGGGTGTGTGCGTGTTTGTATTTTGGGGGAAGAAAGTGAGAGACCTTAGATTAACTAGGTTATTAACCCAGATTAACAACCAAAGATAAAATCTAATTAGTTCCATTAAATAAATCTTTGCCATCAAAATGAAGATGTTACATAGAAAAAATAGATTTATGCATTTTTGCTTGGGGGGCGTGAAAATGAACTTTGTGAACTGACCTAATAGAAACAGCATTACTGGTTGTCTTGTAACCTCCTTTCACCTGTTTTCTTGGGGCTGACAATGTGCCAGCCTCTCAGACTGTAGTTGGGACAAAGGTGGGTGGGGTGTACTGCACCTAGGAGGGCGCTGCGGTGGTAACGGCCACCCTCTGCGTACGGGTGGGCGACGTGTGGAGCTGTGCGTGCCGGAGGTCGGCAGGAATGGGGGTGAGTGCTAGATTGTGAGTCCGAGGACAGGGTCTGCCGGACGCTGGGGACCTTATGAGTTTGTGTCTGGCACCTAAAATATAGATAAATTCAAAGACACGTGTATTTATATATACATGTATATCTCTGTTTTGACTTGATGGATTTTAAAACAAACATTTTAAGTTTAAATTTTTTTTTTAACATTTAAACACTAAGATATCCAAATGTAAATTAAAGGGATTTCCCAATGACAAAACAGTTACTTTTTTGTAAGAAAATTTTCAGAAACTGTCCTGACTTGCACCCCTGCTCAAGCAGCCTGCTCCTGGGAGTTGGGGTCCCTGCAGAATGGCCGCGTGGCACTCCTCTGCAGCACACTGTCACCTGACTTGACTGGGGTTGACTGTGCAAAAGCTTGCTTTCCCTGTTGCTAACAGCTGTGTATATCCAGGTATCTGACTCCTGAAGTTCTTCGTGACATTGGAAGAGATGATTGTCTTGCCTGATTCTGTTCAGACTTGGGGTGGAGCTAGAGATGAGCCAGTTAATCATTTAATTTTGTCAGGATTTGGGTTCTTCACAGTCTCGGTTTGCCTCAGGTGTTCCTTTAGGGAAAATGAGCCCAGGAAGGGGGTATGGTTATTTGGATATAATTGATGTATCCAAGATCACGTTAGAATCATAGCACCATCCTGGTTTCTGTATCAGCTGTCAGCCGTGTGAGGGGAGGGTGGGTTATGCTAGCAGCTCTCTGGGCCAGGGGCTCCATGGGGCCCTGCTTCAGTTCTGATGTTTATTGCCCAAAGTGAGCTGTTTGTTACAAAATTCACACCCAAATCTGATGAAATTGTTTACATCAATGCACTTCGGTGAGAAGTTTTAACATATTTCTCTGCAGTATGCTTTATCTCCATTGTTTTCCTTCCCCCGTCACAGTCTCTCCCTTAAGTTATCTGGAAATTATGTGGGAAAATGTGCATGTTTGTGTGTTTTAAGAATTAATTGATGCTAATAGTGGTAAAGCTATGGTGGATAAAAGGTCATTTTTTTGTATGAAATCAACTTAGTACTTCTTGATTTTTTTTTTGAAGTGAAATGGGGAATTTTACAGTTTGTCTTCAGTCCTGCTGAAGAGAAATACTGTGTAATGACTTCACTTGGGATTTCAAAACATGGACTGTCGCTTCCGCTTGCCACCTCACTGGGCCTTGGTGATCTCACTACATGGTAGTTTGTCCCTGCCAATCTTTAAAATAGACTTTAACAGTTATATTTGTTAAAGTAGGAGGTCCTTAAGTAAAGTGGCTACCAAATGCAAATGATTTCTCCGATCTAATTAGTATGACATGTAGAAAAAGGTTCAATTAGGTTCAGTAGTTCAATTTAGCTATCTAAATCGGATTTTCCATGGATTTCTTTGATAATCACATACTTTCTGTAAGTTGTACCCATTGTTATTACTAAAACTATTAATGGATTTATAATATTAAAACAAATTTTATCTAACATCCTTGATTTATACATATTAGTTATATGGGGAAATCTAGCTTGATTTGATTGAGAAGAAATTTAGTGGTGGCCTGACTGAAAATCTGAATGAGTCACCGAAGTTCATAGAGTAAAGAACAAAATGAGGATTAGAGGTGAGGATTGATGACCGATGGCTTACTAATGAGAGAATCCATTGTTATACCAGAATGATATCTTCATACTGTAATTATTAGAGCTGTTTGTTTTTGTTAGGCTTAAAGTAGCTGAGATAGGGCATAAATGGTTCTCTGATTTTCCTTCCTGTAGTTTCACCAGTGATCATTAAAGAGTGGGCAGCTTACAAAGGGAAATCTCCGCAAACCCCAGAATTGGTGGAAGCTCTTGCCTTCAGGGAGTGGACCTGCCCCAATCTGAAGAGACTCTGGCTGGGGAAGGCAGTGGAGGACAAGAACCGCAGAATGAGGGCCTTCCTGGCCTGCATGAGGTCAGACACACCAGCCATGCTCAACCCAGCCAGCGTGCCCACTCATCTCACGGTGCTGTGCTGCGTCCTACGGTAGGTGCTGCTGGCCGCTGCCTCAGCCGCTGTGTGTTCTCTAGCAGGTGCTTGTACAAATGCCTCTCAAAGACGCTTTCTGTATGAAGTAGGTGGGGGTTATTCCAGATGAATCATGTTGTCGGTTGAAGTTTGTCCTCATCTCATATTTTCATATATTATAGAAATATAGGCCATGTAAATGCAATGTGGATCTGAATTGATGCTATATAGTATGTTTATAAAATAGGTATATTTGATGAACCTGTATTTTATGCAAATATCATAATGAGTTTAAACATAGTTTATCCTTTAAATGTTAAAGCTTTTGAAGGCTATTGGGGAACTATATTATGTATTATTTGTAATTATTCTTTAGGGAAAATGTGTGTCTTCTTCCTCCTTCATTTATTTAACCATATGTAGATCAGTATGGACTCGTGGTTATCTCTCTTCCTAGGGTTATAACCTGATATAACCTTGTTATTTCGTTGTTCAGTTTGTTCCAGCTCAGACCTTGGGAGTTCGTTCAGTGGCTCCTATGTCCCTTGTCCCCCCAGGATGTCCTTGCTTTCTGGCACCACAAGATGCCCAGGCTGTTCTGTATCTGCCCTGGAACCTGCCATCTCTAAGGGGCTGGCTCCTGCCTTGGAGAGAGGGGTTTAAAAACCTAGATGTGGGCACTCTGTGCTTCCAGACCCTCTCAGCCAATGGGCCACAAATGCCTATGTGGACACTGTTGGCGTTTTGGAGTTAATTTGAATTGGCATGCATACTTGAATCAGGTGAATTAGTTTTTTGAGGGTTTTTTTTTTGGAACCAATTTCAAACTTAGGAAAAAGTTGCAAGTATAATACAAAGAGCTTTTTTTTTTTAAATACTTGATTTAAAAAAAAAAAAACTTGTGATTTTATAACAAACAAGGACACTGTCCTATGTAACCACAATACAACCATCAGGATCCATCAACATTAATACTTTATTTCTATCTTAACTTCAGGGTTTGTTGCAGCGCCTCCCTTTGTAGTTGGAGGTGAAGTCCCATTGGTCTTCAGCAGATGCTGGTAGAGGGCAGAGCTGTTCCTCTGCTCCTCCTGTCTCATCCATGCTGTGCATCTGTGCTTTGACCGCTTGGCAAAGGGGGTGTCTGCCTGGCCTCTCCAGCAAGGCCATTCTGTCCCCCTTGTAACTAATACGATTTCATGGGAGGCACTTTGTGTAAACATGCCATTCCTCCTCAGACTTCAGTGTATTTATATCAACATGGGCTCCTGGCTTCATCAATGACTTGTGGTCCACTACTGCCATCATGTAATTTGGTGCTCTACTGTCACCTGTTGGGCCAGTTGTGGGCCTTGTCAGTCTGGCCTCCATGTGAGCACTTCTGTGCAGAGATTCTGACCTTACCGTGGATGCCCCCTTTTCCCAGCAGCCCTGGTTTCTAGTGATGGGGTCAGTATTGGACACCAGGCTCTTGACAGCAACTTTGCTGCTCCCAGACCTTCCCCAGTGTGCATACAGGCACACAAACAACTGCATGTTTGTAGACTTCCGCTTTTTGATATCTTCAGCCTGCCCATCCTAGCTCTCCCTTCCCATGTGTATGGTCTCTGGCCCTGACAGACAGTGAGAGCCTGGGGCCCAGCTGCCATACAGGTCGTCACCTGCCCCAGCCCTGTGTGTCCCATCCCCCTGGGCTGGCCCCTTCTCCATGGTCCCCTGACCCCCACTGGGTCTCACCTGCTTCCTGAGGACGGGGGCAGAGCTTTAGTCAGGTGTTTATTTCCTGAAGTTTCTTACATTCATAACCGACTTTAAGGCCAATAACTTATTTAGAAGCCTTTCCTTAATTAAATTGAGGTTGACTAAAATTAGCATACTGTATCCGTTTCTTATCTTTATCTCCATTGAGGATTAGCTAGTGGGAAAGACTAGTTTTTTTGTTTTGGTTTTAGAATCCTCTTCTGGTTTCCTCTGATGGAGAGTTCATTTTATATTAGCCAAAACGTTAAGATTAAGACTTTGGGTGCTCTAAGATCAAATTAGCAGTAATGATTTTGGTTACTTTGTTTGTGTGTCTTCCAAGTTTAAAATGATGTGTGGCCTTTAATGTAGTGGGTGGACAGCTAACTGTCTACCATGTACCTGACCTGAAGGTCCCACTGGGCACTGAGTGAGGCCGATGTGTGCTGTGCCTAAGGCTTGGTTGGCTGCCTCTTGGCCAGAAGCAGCTGTACATTAGTGCAGGACAAGCCACTGCTGTGTTGATGTGAGCACAGTGCTCACATTATTTCATGCTCCTTGGGATGGCGGTGCCTTCACGTCTTGTTTCTCCATGCACTGGGCCTCCTGGGACACTGGGTTGCCTGGTGGGTGCAGACTGGACAGTGTGACCAGGCCCCACTCTTTTTTTTTTCATATACCTTTTGGTTTGGGGTTTGTTTTTAACTTTTTATTTTATATTGGAGTATAGCCAATTAACAGTGTTGTGATAGTTTCAGGTGCACAGCAAAGCAACTCAACCATACACATACATGTGTCCATTCTCCCCCATACGCCCCTCCCATCCAGGCTGCCACAACATTGAGCAGAGTTCCCTGTGCTATACAGTAGGTCCTTGTTGGTTATCCTTTTTAAATGTAGCAGTGTGTACATGTCAATCGCAAACTCCCTAACAATCCCTTCCCTCCACCCTTCCCCCACTGGTAACCATAAGTTCATTCTCTAAGTCTGTGAGTCCACTTCTGTATTGTAAATACATTCATTTGTGTAATTTCTTTTTAGATTCCTCATATAAGCAATATCATACGATATTTCTCTTTCTCTGTCTGACTTACTTCAGTCCACATGACAGTCTCTTGGTCCATCCATGTTGCTGCAAATGGCATTATTTCATTCTTTTTTATGGCTGAGTAATATTCCATTGTATATATCTTCTTTATCCATTCCTCTGTTGATGGACATTTAGGTTGCTTCCATGTCTTGGTTACTGTAAACAGTGCTGCAGTGAACATTGGGGTGCATGTATCCTTTCGGACCATGTTTTTCTCCAGATATATTACTGGGCCCCACTCTTTGTCTTTGTCCTTGTGGCCCTTCCTTGGTCATTACCCCAGAAACAGCTCTGCTTCTTTTAGGCACTGTTCAGATGGCCTTTGGAAAGTCTTTCCAGGTTTCAGGATTGTCCTGGTCCCTGTTTTTATTTTTTTGTGTTGTTTATAAAAAACGTACTCATTTTAGAACTTGAAAAGGTTAGTAAATGCAACTAGTAATCTCTCATTTCACCAAACCTCCTCCTGTGCTTATCTCTGTGGTGTCGAGAAGCTACAGTGAGTGCAGCACAGGTTCCCTCGTACTTGCTACTCTGGTGGAAGCCAGAAGACGTGCTTGGTTGTGCAGACTGTTGTGTGCATTGTGGGCTTGGAGCCATGGAGTTTCCCACTGGGAAAGACTCACAGTTTCAGATCCTGAGGAGGAGGGGCTTATTGAGGCGAGGTGGTTGGGGAGAGATGAGAGAGAATGGCTTATGGGACCAGTCTCGGGGATTTGGGGCCAGGACACCAGTAAATGGGTTGGTCCACTTCTGCTAAGAGAATTTGTTCTACCTTCATGAGTGTTTTGGGCCACAGGGACAAGCAGGTAAAGAAGGATTCCCTGCATGGCTTCTGTTTGATTGATGGGTATGACCTGCTGAGAACGTGGGGTGAAGAGTGGGAAGGGCATGGAGCAGGGGGTTGCGGGGGGCGGTGCAAATGAGTAAGAGGGTTGGTGTATGTCTCCAAGGGCCTGCCAAGGACAGGCTGTGGCCTGGGGCCAGTGGCCCAGTGGTCTTTCTCTGGCGAAATTGCAGCTGTGTGACAAAGGTCTGCTGAGGATGGGGGAGGGGGCAACAAAGGGCAGAGCCTGTGTCCCAGATATGGTAAGGCCCTGTGGAGGCCACACAGCATGACCCTTGGCCTTGATGGCTGGGGCGGGGCAAATGTCAGCAGTCACAAGGTTGGGCTGTCATCCCAGAGGCTCTCCCCTTCCTTTAATCCTTTTTTTTTTTTAACATAATTTCAAACTTGAAGAAATTATAAGATTAGTACAAAAAGTTGGTGGCTATTCTTCACCCAGATTCCCCACATATTAACCTTTTACTGCAGTGGCTTTCTCCTCTTCTCTCCATGTGTCTGTGTGTTTGTCCTTAATCCCTTGAATGGAAGTTGTGAGTATGATACCCCTTTACCCCTAAACTCTTTATGTTTCCTAAAAAAACAAGGACATTATCAAAATCAGAAAAATAATACTAATACATCTGATCTACAGATCTTACTCAGATTTCTCCTGTTATCCGAATAACATCCTTTGTTAGCAACAGAATCTTGCCTTGTGCTTGCGCTCAGGTGCCTCGTCTCCTCCAATCTCAGGAAGCTTCTCGTGTTTCTTTGGGTTGATGCAGAGATGTTTCTGAAGAATAAACACTGGTTTGTTTGCAGACCAGGGATCTGCAGATCATACGTCTTTTAGACAGCATGTGAACTGATGCGTGTGGCTGCTCCAGGAAACTGTGTTTAAAAACAGGCAGCCAGCCCCTGGGTGCAGTTTGTCAACCTCTGGGTAGACTATTTCTCCGTCTAGATTTGCCTGTGTTCCTTCGCAATGAGATTCCGCTTCTGCCTTTGGGGCAGGCATACCCCAGCCGGGAGGTGGTGGTTTTCTCTATGCTTTCACTAATGATATCAGCACCCATACAACAGCAATCAGGAGAATGGGGGAAGAAATGGCAGTCACATCTCTAGAAATCCTTGTAGTGAAGATGAGGAGGGGCCAGCATCTGAGCAGAGGTTCAGTGTGAGGGTGAAGCAAGTGTCCAGAACAGAACAGAAAGCAGCCTTTCCTAGGGTACAGCTGAGACCAGACAGACGAGGTCCTTATCCAAGAGAGCTTCTGAGAAGACAGACTGAGTTACGTTCTGGAGGAACTTAATAAATAAAATAAGGGAGATAGAGGGCTTGAGCCCCCAAACAAGTGCAGGCTTTTCCAACACCCCAAGTAGCATACCAGGGTCCAGCTCCCCATCTGTGCCAATAGGAGGCAGACCACGTTGGTCCCCCAAGTGACGTGGAGACCTGCTTCTGTTCCAGCTTCCATGCTTCTAAAGGGTAGTGAGAGGAGAGGTGACTAAGGGGGAACTGCAGATACCCTCAGACTTCCAGGGTAGGAAACTTAAGGCCCGACCCAGGAAGAAGACATGGAAAAGAATGTCTAGAGAAAACTGAGAAACACAAAGTGATTGAAAACACTGTCAGTGCACAGATAGGAAGAGCGTGAACACGTGAGATAACCAAGGGTCAGTTTTTGCTGCTCTCACCTTTGCCCCTGACTGCAGTGCCATCGGTGCCATCCATGTTCTATGGTATTTAAGCTGTCTATCTATGTACATGCATATCTTTATGAACACACTTCATACTCTTTCTACATCCAGAAAGTCTTTCTGAGGACTTACATTGAAAAAGAGATAAAGGATGACTTTGTTAAAATGTAAATAGAAAGCCAAATGGAGGAAATGGTAGGTATTCTAACCCAAAAGATTTTTCATTGTTGCAGCTGAACTGACTGCTGAGAGTCTTTGCTGCCAGAAAAACCAGGAAAGATCTTAAGAAAACCAGCCTGTCCCCAAAACAATCTTTTTCTGATTCATAATTTTTAAAGAAACATCTAGCCTAGGGCTAGGGGATGAGGAGGGGAGTTAGTGTTTCATAGATCTGCAGGATGAAAAGAGTTGTAATGATGGATGATGGGAGGATATCTGTGCAACACCATGAATGTACCTCATGCCCTTGCACTATCCACTTAAAAATGGTTAAAGTGGTAAATTTTATGTTATGTGTATTTTACCACAATTTTTTAAAAATAAGAAATAAAAGGGTTGTATAACATGGATACTTAGGCAAAGAACATTGTATATTGAGCAAAATCTTTCCACAGTAATTTTTTTCAGAGAAAAGTAGGGAGACTTTCTTCAGATTTGCTGTTTCTTGCAACAAGCCCTGGTAAAAACTCAGTAAGACTTTTATTTAAGATTTTTGGCACTCAAACAATTGCAAAGGGTGTTATTTTTGTCATTGTAAATGTTGACAGTTTAATGAAGTAAAACTTTTATATCACTCGAATCTAAATACCATACATCCACTGTTTGTTTACCTTGAAACTGCATGCCCTTCCTGCTTCTACTACATAATTTTACCATGAAGTATATAAGCTCTGTGCCTCCACTTCCCCATCTCTACAATGGGATAGTAATGGTTCCTGCCTCAGAGTTGCTGTGACCATCTGAGGAATCAGTGTGTGTAAATGCTCAGACTAGTGCCTGGCACCAGCAGGCACTTTCATTTTCTATTGGGATTTTTATTGAAAATACTTCTCTTAATCAACTGGATGAAACTTCCTCCTTCACCTTTTAAGTTTATGTTCCTGTGGATGGATGTTAATTATTACAGAAATGAGAGCGGGCTCTGTACCAACTCTGATGCTGATTTTTGTTGACTTAAATTTTAAGCACTGAGAAAACTTTCTCAGCAGACAGTACTGGAAAGAGCTTTGTTAGGCATGTCACAGTTCTCCAGACTCCTTTTAAGCTATTTGCCAGAGATCACATAGGGATCTATGTATCTCCAGAAGTTATTTTTGGTGATCATCTGGCAACTTGGCTAGGTCATCCTTCAAGTTTGCTGAATGCAGAGACTTAGGAACCACTGGACATGCAATGAGACTTATGACGAAGTTCTTGGTGGTTAACCCTTTACTCTCTCACACCCAAATACTATTTGGGATTGTGCCTTTGCTTAATGTCCTGGAGGTTGTCACTGGGGCAGTGCCGTGCAGCAAGGTGAGTAAAGGGGAAATGATTGGCAGAGAAAAGGGACTGTGGACACCTGGCAGTTCTCAGGCAGATAGTACAAATGGAAGTTGAAGTTGTAGAAATTGATTTCCCTTTAGCTGCTCACACCAGGGTGGCCCCAGTAAGTCTGTGTGTCCCCAGGGATTGCAGGTACCAGTTCTGAAGGCTGAAGCTTTAGTTCTTGTCCCTGCTGTCCCTTCCTATTCCACTGCAGAGCATTCACCTGCCACTGCCAGAGCCCCTTCTGTGCAGACAGTTCGCACAACACTTACTCTTCATCAGGAGATAAATCTTGCTTATTTGGACCTAGGGCCTGCCTCCCAGGTATCCTGTCTTGAATTAAAATAGATAAATCATACAAATTTGCGCTTAACATATATTTTCAGGGTTTCAGGGTAAAACTTGTGCTTAACTTTTACCTCACAAAAGTAAAGTTGTATCAAAAAAATCACTTACCAGCTGGTTTGCAGTGTGTTTAAATTTAGTGTTATTTTTAATTACTCCGAACATTCTTATCAGCCCAGATGATGGATTAGGTTTTCACTTGTAATTGGCATCATCCAGTGAAAATAGAAAAGCTGGGTAAGAAATCCATATAGGCCTCCTTAGCTTGTGTCATCCTGAGTCTCCTTAGAACCTGAACACCAGGTTATGCATGTGACTGGTGACTGCTCCATCCTGACACCAGGCCTTCTCTGTCCACCCGCTGTAGGTATATGGTGCAATGGCCTGGAGCACGGATACTGCGTCGCCAGGAGCTGGATGCCTTCCTGGCACAGGCGTTGTCCCCCAAACTCTATGAGCCTGATCAGCTGCAGGAGCTCAAGGTAATTGACAAGCCTCATTCCTTGTTTTGGGAAGTCTTGTTTTGGAGTTCTGTGAGACACAGCTAACCTCACCGAGGAGTCACTCAGTGCACTAAACTAGTCATAAAAATGACGTGAACTTAGAGCCTTCAGGGCAAAAGGAATTTCCTTCCCGGTTATGGAAACAGTCAAGTCTACTTTTGTTCGATAAAGATTTTCCCTTGTTTACCAATGGGTGTTTATTCTCGTTTTCCACATCAGGAAATAAACTTGCCTTTTATTTCAGGTGGGGATCCCAAACCCTGGGAGGGCTTGGTCCTAAGAATTTACTAACATCTGGCCAGGATTCTTTTTCTTGTTTCGTTCTGTTGTTCCTAAATACAACATTCGTTTTCTCTAAAAAATAGTCTTTGCCCTCCTAGTACTGTAAATCCCTTTTAAAAAAACCACTTGAAGAACAATGTTATGTCATCATCCCTGTGCCCTTTTAGTCAGCATTTAACATCGTATTCCTTTTAATTTTCCCTTCTAGTATTCCTTTTTTTCTTTAATTGTTTTGACAGTATTAATTTTCTCCATGTTGTCACCTGATTTTTTGGTGTGCTTATCTTTTCAGTGCACTTTTATTAGTCACTGTGTCCACATGGCTGTACTCGCTTTCTAATTTCTACACTAAATTTTAGAAAATTCAAGACTTTTCAGAGTTAGCTCAATTAGTGGATCTGCCTTTTCTTTTTAATGTACAGGGTTTTGTATTTTTTCTTTGCCATTGGTTTGGGTTTTTTTTTGTTGTTGTTTGTGTTTTTTGTTTGTTTTTTACAAAATTTGATTTGTAATCAAGTAATCTCTTTTGACAAAATCGCCTTCACTTTTAGATCCTTTTGCCATTCTTTATGAAGGCGTTCTTTCCCTGCAGAAGAGTTTTAGGCTCATTTGATGGGTTTTCAGTATTCTATTGTTGGGGCTCAATAAACCTCTGGTTTCCCCTAAATTACTGAGTTAAATTCAGTAATCCGGTGTTGACCCTGAACTGTGTGGAGCCCATGTCATTTGTGGTCGCCTTAGGCTTCTGATGACTTTGAAACAAGCTAAACTAAAGACAGCCAAACTTAGGAGAATCTACCTCAAATTGTATTCTTTGTAGTTTAAGCTTTTCTGTTTGTTAGGCAGAAATTATTTTTTTAAATGGTTTTGAATTTAAGTTTTCATTCTAGAATATTTGGCCGGGTGTCCCCCCAAGAGGCTGGTACTAAGTGCAGGCTCTCCCTCCCTGTGTCCTAGCGTGTGGTGCCGTCACCAGCATCTTCATCAGCAGACTGTGCTCAGGGGTGTTGTAAATACTTTTACTAGAGTGTGGTGCCATCCCTCTACCTCTACTTCCTGTTTCTCTTATTTAGATTATTACATCAGTATTGACATCCCAGTTCTGAAAATCAGACCGCCAGGTATCAGGTATGCCCACCAAGCCTTATTCACCATCAACTTGCTTTTACTCAAAGTTCATCTTCTCCCATATCCTTTTCATTTTTGGATCAACACATAGGATATAACTTTTGAAAGACAGTCGCACTCTAAGCTTTCATTTTGGTTCTTTTGAGGTCTTAGTGCTTTCATAATTTTCTCCTGATTCTTCATCTAAAGCCAGGCGTTTCTAGAGCTGTGTTTAGAAAGACCCATTTTATGTGCAGTTACTTCAGGCCCACCACTATCCCTTTGGGTCTTGCTGGTCTGGAGGTCTGTGTTCCTTTCACCAAGGACAGCCTGCATCGTTAGTGCTTCATTCACGAGCACCATAAATTCTGAAAGAGCTGGAAGGGAAAATAACAGCATTCATTGGGGGGAAAGATAGTTGGGGGTTTTTTAAGATCAGAGATCCTCTCAGCTATCAGATTGAGAACTGATAGGAATAATCATTATTTAAATGAACAAAAATCCCTATACAGAGACTGAGGGTCCCAAAATTCAGTGATAGAAAAGTAAATTTCAAAATTGCTTTCTCACTTAACCATTAAAGTTGTTTTGATATTTCAAAAACAATGACGATGCTTTTCTATAAAATACCATTTTCCTGTTGAGGATATAGTCAACTCTTGATTTTTGTTGTTGTTTTAGGGGCCATTATCCAGTTTGTGGATTGCCCAGATCCTGTTTTTCTTCTCCCATTTTTGTCCATTATATGCTTTGAGAATAAATAGGAGAAGAGAAAGAGAAGACCTAATTTTGAACAGTTTGGCCTCTTGATGGCTATTCTGTTAGGAGGTTTGGTGGGAAAAGGTGTTGAAACCGTTGGTTTAAATGAATTTGCAAGAGTTTCGTCTTGTCCAGTCTCTGTCCTCCCGCCATGACCCTGAACAGTTGAGTGTTCTGCGTGGCTCCTTGAGGATCCATGACAATGATTGACAGCCCTCACTTTTTCCCTGGTTTATTTTTGTGGCGCTTCTCCTAGGTTACCAGCACAAACATAATGACTAAGGTAAAATCAGCACTGACGCTGTGTTTGGAGGAGGGCGGGTGAAGGATGAGGAGAAGGACCTTTGCACAGTTTTAATATTTATCCAGTTTCTTTCTCCCTTGCTTTTGACATCCCTATAATTGCCTTAAATTCTTTTAACAGTTTCACATGCCAAGTGCAGAATTAAAAGATGGAAAATGAAGAGCTTTAAAGACAGTAGTAGGGACGTGCAGCATGTCTGTGATACCTGTAAGAATTGTTGTGCGTATAGGTAAATATGACAAATCAAAGTAAGAGTCTGTTGCCCAGTAATTAGAAGTTGGACCAAGTAACCTCAGTGGAATTTGGTTCTTGAACTAATTGGCCAGAGATACATTCTATATTTGTATTTCCTGTAAGATCATAAAATTTTGTCACTATTTTTCTAGTTGAGGAACTTTGAATAATGGTGAATATTTTATCTTATGTGGTATAAGAGAATGAGGTTGGAATGCGAATATTGCAACCATTTCTATGATCAAGGGTTCAGATTCTGGTGCCACCAGATCAGTTTTGTGACCTTGAGCTCTCTGTGACTCAGTTTCTCCATCTATGAAATGGAGTACTAACAGCAGTATCATACATAAGATTGTTGAGATGTTAATGAAATAGTATATGGAAAAATACTTAGAGTGGTGTCTGATACATATTTGTTAAGTGCCCCGTAAATATTAGATAGTATTATGTGTGTAATTAACATTTAGGGAATGAAATATAAAACACCACGTAAAGTAATTAAAAGTTTTTTTGAATGAAGTGAAATCCACACAGCAATTGAGATTTTATTCACATTATTTAGGCAGTTTTTATTTTAAGAATTTTTCTCTATTGAATTAATGGTAGTTGTTATTTCTAAAACAAATTGACTTGAAAATCATTTTTTAAACCCATAAAAACACAGTTCTTCAACTAATGATGAGGCCATTTAAAATGAATATATATGTGTGTGGATAATGTAGATTTATCCATTCCTCCCATCCGCTCACTGGGAGGTTACTTGTTCTAACTAGGGTGCTTCTGTGTTCCACGCACTGGCTCCCATTTCTTAGCCTCAGCACTCAGATGGCCATCTGCCCAAAATGGTTTTGAGCTATATTAGTTAAATAAGGGCTAAGGGTGGCTATGACCAACACCACCAGTGACTAAGAAATGACAGCAGTATCGGATTTCACCAGAAGGACCCTGCTGGCACTTTGTTATAAAGCAGACGTCTTTAGAGCAGCATCGGCACCATCGTTCCCTTCCCCTCAGCCTTGACCTGGTCCTCCCTCCTCTGGCCTGGAAGGCTGTGGGCTGACAGTGAGAGAGCGGCTAGAGGCCTGGTTGCCATCGTCCCTGCAGAGGGGCCGGGGGATGGGTTTCTGCACAGGCAGCCTCCACGCTTGGACTGGCATCGCTGCTGTGCCACTTTCCCACAGCGTCAGTGTTTAGGGAGGAGAAACTCCCTCTTTCTGCCTCAGGACTCAGAAGAAGGGAGTTTCCACTTCCTTTCTGCAGTGCAGAGAAAGGCAAGGCCAGTGGGGATCTAAGTAAGTTAGGTGACTTTTTTTTTTTTTTTCCCATTTTGACCCTCTTTCTCTCCCCTTTCTGCTCATAAATGTAAAAAGGCATCAAATTCTATCATCCTGACCCCACCTGCCCTCAACTGAACATGTTTATTAGTTCCATTTTCTGACACTACATTAGAGAAGCAGGAGCCAGCAGAGGTGGGCTGGGAGGGGTGGACAGACTTCTCCAGGTTCAGGAAGTTCTTTACTGCATTGACTTCAAATTTAAAAAAAAAAAGGGGGGGGGAGGGGGTTGGAAAACACAGTGTTAGCTGATAATGGGGAATGTTGACACTGACAGCACAAAACATCAGATAATCATAAATTCATTAGTATTTGGCACTGGAGTCATCTTTTTTATCTTTAATGAAAAGCCAGTTTACCTGCCACAATTAGGCATTGCTTAGTTTGGTACCCATAAAGACTGCATTCTCAAGATACCATCACCTTAGAAAATAGCGTGGAAGGTGGGAAGACAGAAACCAGGACAGTTAAAACTCAGTCCTGGATAATCCACAAACAAGGTCCTTCACAGATAATCAAGAGTTGACTGTATTTGTCAGTGTTTCTTATCCTACACATTAGATGCTAGAAGAAAGGGCTGTGTGTACAAAGGAAGGCTCACAACACTAATGACTGAGTGAGAAGAACCCACAGATACAAGTCTTTAGATTCTGGTAGTCTGCATGGTTCAAATACAATGTTTTTGCTGTTGTGTTCTTTCATTTATAAGCTATCCATTTCTCCTGAAACATTTTGACAGTCTCATTAATAAGTTGCTATCTAAAACATTAACATATAAAATAATGTAAACATAAAGTACAAACTTTAGAATGAAATTATACCAAGTAATTTTTTAAGATAACTGCTCGAAAAATGCAGAATCTTAGTAGAATATTCCTTTTTACAACATTTCTATTAATATATTACCAGTGTTTAGAATCTTCAGTGTAAAATTTTATTTCGTAAATGAATTGTGGGCTTCTTAACTGCTAAGGAGACTATTAATAATTTGTTACTTTGTCATGTGTCCACCTTAAATACAGCATTACTTTATACTTGTGTAACTCTTTACAAATTCCAAATTGAAATATTTCAGTATGTTTATAAAACAGTCTCTTAAATTTAAATTTGTTAAATAACATAAGTCTTTCTGTTCAGACAAGTCAGTGTTAAGTCACTGTAAGGTAGTGATAGGGCTGCTTATGGGGCATTTGGTTGAGGGGTGTGCTCATTACGTGTGGAGAGTTGTAGTCAGACATTGCAAGAATTGGATACTGTAGTACTCTTACTCCATAGAAATCACTCTTTTCCATTTAAAGATTGAGAACCTCGACCCCCGCGGCATTCAGCTGTCAGCTCTCTTCATGAGTGGCGTGGACATGGCCCTGTTTGCGAACGACGCGTGTGGCCAGCCAGTGCCCTGGGAACACTGCTGTCCTTGGATGTATTTTGATGGGAAGCTCTTCCAGTCCAAACTCCTCAAAGCAAGCCGGGAAAAGACCCCACTCATCGACCTCTGTGATGGTCAGGTCAGTTGCAAGAAAGCAGGCTGGTTGGGGCAGGGAGGAGCGGGTGGCCACCTCCAACCAGAATGAAATAACGCTCACTGGCTAATCTGTTGTCTTTCCTGCCGAATTTGTAATGAGCCTGTGTGACAGGAATTTGATTTAGATTGGGCCCAGCCCAGTGTGTAACTAAATGCCAGTTCAGTGCCCAGCTCAGGATATGCACTTGGTTCTCATTATTCACGGTAATTATATTCTATATATTCGCCTTGAACACTGAATTAGCAAATACTGAACCTTTGCTCTTAGGGGAAATATACGGTTAGGTTCCTGCAAGCCTCCCGTCACATCATCTTTGTCAAACAGTCGATACATAACCTTGTTTTACGTGTGTTTCTGTTTAAATACTTCTTAATGCATATATACTACTAATTCACTCACATTGAACTTATGGCCGACAGCACTATAACTCAGCCTCACCAAAGCTCATTTAACTAACACGTGCATTTTCTCTGTAAGGCACATCACAGCCTAGCACTTGGGAGCACTAGTCAGTACTCAGCACTGCTCTTGGGGCCGTTTCAAACAACAAAATCATTCACAAAAACACGAAAAATGTGGCACTAAGGAGACAGTGAACAGGACACATGTTTACAGTATAACAGCTGAAACACGAAGGCAGTGCTGTCTTCTTCAAGCTCAGGTGGCAACTCAAACTTTATCCCACTTAGCAAATGTCTTCAAATGACTATGAAAATGCCAGGAGTATTGATTTTGAGGTTACAAGTAAATTTTAGCAAGTGGGTAAGTGTGCAGATGTGGAACTCATGAATAATGAGGATTGACTGTACTTTTTAAAAATCCTGATTTAAAAATAAAGTGAAGTAGGTTATGAGGTTATCTTGTCCCTTTATATAAAAGAAACTCACATGTGCTGCAAGCTTTTTAACCTTAGACTACAAAACATGCATTCTCCCACGTGCTGCTTTAGTCAAGCTCAGTCTAAAGACAGATTTACAGAGTAAGCAGATTTTCAATTTCTCTGATTAAAGATTGGTTGCTGGTGTACATATTTATGTATTTATTAACAAAAGACGCTCAAGTTGAATGTTTCTGATGTTTATTCACAGTGGAATTTGACATAACACAAGTTGTATTGTCCACATTTGTGCAGGTTACTGAACAGTCATCTCACAGACAGCCCCACAGACAGATCAGTTGGGCTGTTGTCCTGTCCAGTCTCGAAGAGCTCCAGGCTTCCCTTAAAAAGCATCTATCACTCTGTGCCTCAGTTCCTTCTCTGTAAAATACAGTAAATACCTGACCGAAAATTAAATGGATAGGAAAGTAAATTTTAAAGATGTGAACTAGGCATCATCTACCTCCTGGTCCACAAGTGGAAGGAAGGCTGTGAGCATGATCTGTCTGGACTTAGTCATTGATTTTGAGAACCAAATTCATTTTCAGTTAATAAACTTTATAGTAAATGGTTCTCACCTGAAGATATGCTGAGAAAGTAGAAATTTAAATTCTTGTTTTATAAGATTAAGATTACGAGATGAAGAGGTATCTGTTAATTTTTTTTTTTTTTTTTTTTTTTTGCATTTTTGCTTTTGGGGTCATGTTTGCATTCTGTAAACAAGTGTCACTGAGCAGATTGTGACTGTGTTATTTATGGGTAAATAAGTAGGCATGGCACAGTGGTCAGCATGTCTCATTTCTTTCCTGTTCTTTCCAATTCAATTGAAACCTTGTGAATGAAGTTTTCACATGCCAGTCCTTGACTTCCAGGCCGAGCAAGCTGCCAAGGTAGAAAAGATGCGGCAGAGCATCCTGGAAGGGCTGAACTTCTCCCGGCAGAGCCACCCGCTCCCCTTCCCACCGCCAGCGGCGCTGCCTTTCTACCCCACCTCCGTGTACCCACGGCACTTCGGGCCCGTCCCACCAGCACAGGGCCGAGGGCGGGGCTTTGCAGGTGAGTGTGTCCACCGCTGTATGTAGGGACTTGCTAGAGTGGGGAGACAGACGCACGTACAGCGTGCAGGCCTTCTTAGTGGGCAATATCTTGCTGTGTTGAGACCTTGTAAATAATTGACAGGCTTAGTTATGAAGTTTGCAGCAACATCTCTTCACATTAGAAAGGAGCAAACTTGATCCCGGAAGAGATTATGTATGGGAAAGGGAGCGGGAACTACAAAAGCTATTGCAGAGATAAGATTTTAAAATTGGTCAGTGCAGCTGAAAACTCTGCCCACGTTTGTGATTTAAGATTTTCTCATGTGTGGGGTCAGCGGAGCTCTCCTCCACTAAGGCCACCTCCCAAGCCTGTGGCAGAGCCCACAACAATAGTGTTCGGTCTCCAGAGGCTCCTGCAAGAGCAGGCAAGGCGACATTTCAGTGTTGTTGGTGACAAGAGGGGTCAGGAGTCTCCTCCCTGGCAGCTGATGGTGTAAGAACAACAGCTGAAGGACATGGGGGTTGCTCTACCTGAAAGCCCACTGGTGGCTCTCCCTGAACCCAGTTCCTCATGGCTTCTCCCATCTCTCTCCACCCGGGTCCCACAGGAGTCTGTGGCTTTGGAGGCCCCTATGGGGAAACTGTAGCGACAGGCGCTTACCGTGCCTTCCGCGTGGCGACGGCAGCAGGACACTGCGGAGCGTTCTCAGGCAGTGACAGCAGCAGGACTAGCAAGTCACAGGGCGGTAATTATGCCACACCTCCTCCTAGAGCTTCTGTTTGCCAGCAGCTTCCCGCTTCTTCTGGCTCTTCTTCCTCCTCGTCTGTCCTGACTCCAGCACCATATCCTTCCTGATAGGTCCCCACTCTGGCATTCACTGCTGCTCTTCTCCCAGCCTCTGCCTGCCCCCAGGTCTCTGCAGCAGCTTTGCTGTGGCCCATCTCTGCCTTCCAGAGGGGCCAGTGTGTGTCCACACACAGCCCTTCTTCTGTGCACCTGGCCTCCTAACCACTGTCTCCTGTGATAGAACAGGCTGCCCATTAATACCCAGTGACGTGTTTTTCCTGTCGTATTCCCTAACAGCCCCCTCTGGGGAGAGAGGATGATGCCTGTATAGAAGATTCTAAGGGCATTGTACAGTTCTTGGCATAGAAAACTTTATCACAGTTTGTTTCATAGAAACATTTTTAAAGAAAGATCTAATATCAGATATATAAATAGTCTATTTTAAATTCCCATTGCTTCTCTTCTTATTTGTATTAGGCTTGTGAGGGAGAGAAAAAGTCTTAGCATTTAGTCTTGAAATACTATCTTGTGATTTTGCTGTACTTTGAAGCCCATGACTTGTGACTTTGTCATAAATCCCACATTTTGGGACTGCGGATCTAAACATGGCTATCAAGTCTACGTTACAGGATCACTCAAATACAATTTTGAAGAACTTTTAGGATAGGCAAGCCTTTCTTGACCGGGAATATTTTTCCAGCTCAGTTACTTGCGTACTTACAGAAGCTACCTAGAGACATCTTTTGTAGCAGTAAGACTCTTACAGATGAATGCTGCCCTCTCTCTGTAGCTGTAGGAGCCACTTCTCCTCTCCTACTGCATGCCCCTCTCCTGCCTCCCCTTAGTTCTCCCGGCTGTCCAGGGTGCTTTTCCTCCTGTTACTGCGCATTATGCAGTGCACAGTAACGTGTGTTCTCTGCTTCACAATCGGCTTCAGCTTCTTGCAACCCTTACCTGGAAACTTATGCTGGCCTGCAGTTGTGATAAAATACTGTGGTGGCAGGGAGGGCAGGAGGGGGGAGTTCTGACTATGAACATTGTTTGGTCAGAAGTGGTTTTTTAGTCTGAAATGACAAGAGGAACCTGCTTCTTAACTTCCACCAAATTGTGTCTGGAATTCGGATCTGTGCTGTCCAGTATAGTAGCCACTGGCCACATGTGGCTCTCGAGCACTTGAACTGTGGCTCATCCAAACTGAGCTGTGTCCTAAGCACACATCTAATTTTACAGACTTAATACAGAAAAAAGAATGTAAAATGTCTCATTAGTAGTTGTTTTTTATATTGATTACATGTTGAAATTAATGTTAATTTGGGTATATTGGGTTAAATAAAATATACTTTTTTTTTTTTTTTTTTGGCTGCACCATGTGGCATGCGGCATCTCAGTTCCCCGACCAGGGATCGAACCCATGCCCCCTGCATTGGGAGCGCAGAGTCTTAACCACTGGACTGCCAGGGAACTCCCTAAAATATACATTACTAATATTTATTTCATGTGTTTCTTTGTACTTTCTTAATGTGGCTACTAGAAAATGTAAGGCTTGTTGTAGATTTTGTTGAACAGCGCTACTTGGCTGTTAATCATCATGGCTAATACCAAGATGATGGAGAATTTATTATAATCCATTCATGTGCCAGAAAAGAAGATGCTTGAGGTTCTGTTTTGTTTTGTTTTTATCAGAAATTTTGGTACCAACTAATTGTTTGAGGATTTTCTTAGGTAAGTCAGAAAACCTTAGAATATGCAGGCTACCAGTAATTAATAGAAGTTAGTGAATACAATGAATATTTGTAACCCTGTCTAAGGAAATTATTGTTTAATAATGCAATAAGAAGTAACAGGCTAGCTTTACTGATTAATTTCTGTAATGTTTAGTTAAGGTAGTAAACTTATAAGTAATTACCCAAAGAGAAAGACATTCTGAGTTTGCAGATTTCCATCTTGGTAATATAGAAGGTGTGCCATATGCACCCAATACTTTATTGGATCTATTTCTACCTAACAGTCGTGCTCATTTTGCAGTTGTAACCTATTTCAGTTGTCATGGGTTCTTTAAATAGCCAACACAGTTGTCTTACTTTCAGGTGTATTTTTAACAACAGCTTAAAAATAAAACCATTAAAATCAAACTCGTGCACATAGATAGTTCACATAATAAACAAGTCTTCACAAAGCAAGAGAAAGGGGCTTCATATGAAATGGAAACCACATTTGAAAAGAAATTGCTTGCTTATTTCTCTTTGCTAGTCCTGTGATTGTAAAGATTTTTTTTCATCTACTTTTGTGCAGGAATCCAACCTATACCTTCTCAGGGAGGGAAGCTAGAAATAGCCGGCACCGTGGTTGGCCACTGGGCTGGGAGCAGACGGGGCCGTGGAGGCCGTGGGCCTTTCCCCCTACAGGTAGTTTCTGTTGGAGGACCAGCAAGAGGGTAAGTTGTGAACAATGAAAATGTATTTGTATAAACTTAAAAAAACAGCCTCTTACTTGTTACTTTAATCATGAGTTTACTAGGAACATTTTTACATCATTAAATACATTCTTCTTTCACATCATTCTTAGTGGTTGTATAGGAATCCATTATATATAGCATTATGTAATTATTTAAACCATTATTAAATAATTATCCAAAAATTACTCAATTAACCATTTTTTAATGTTTTTAAAAAATCATTTTTGAAGTGCATTATTTTTAAAATTGAATACCCTGGATATATACCAAAAAAATAAGATTGATTACTTGGACTAAATCTTTGGCGTGACCATGATTTAATAAAGTTTGTGCTTCCTATAGCATAGACTAGACACCTTTAAATCCATCTGATATTATTTTAAATGTTTAAATGTTATCTGTAACAGATTCAAGTCTGCTTGTTTTCGTCCTCTTTTATGTGTCTAGGCGTCCAAGAGGAGTTATTTCCACTCCAGTGATCAGAACATTTGGAAGAGGTGGAAGGTACTATGGCAGAGGCTATAAAAACCAGGGTGCGATTCAGGTAATAACACAACATAGTGCTAGTACCAGTTCACTCCTGAGTGCCTGATCGTCCCAGGCCAGTGTTTCAGTGCCTGTGTCCAGACAGGAGGGGCGTCAGAATGTTTCTGTAGCTATTGAGCTTCTAACACAATAGCGGCACATGGTGCTTACCAGATCATTTTAGCATCACTTGTGGTAAAGAGAGCATGATCTCGTGTTCACATGCTGTACATAGGAATTTAGCTGAGAATAATCCAGGAGCTATTAATGCTGTTTATATTATAAAACATTACGTAGGTAAATCACATTTAGGATTTAAAAGAAAATTGTGACTTTAAATCCTGGAACAGTGCATCTTTTTCTCCTCCTGGACCATCGTGACTAGCTGTTCCCTGAAAGGATCAGCTTATGAGAAAATAAAGTCACGTCTGTCTTCATGAAAGAGCTAGAACTTTCTTCAGCTTTGGATATTCCATTTTAGGACCTGGATTCTGATGAACTTCCCCTTGAGAACAATCTTTTAAAAACACCAATCAGCCCTAACAATGTGTATTATGTTGTCTCACTTACTGAATTATGGTGTTTAGTCAAAGTACAGTTTTTTCCCATAGTGTCCTTGTAAACATTAAGAGGAGTACACTCTTGTGACTCATTTATTAATAACCCATATTTGGAAACTTACTTGGCCAAGAGAAAATAAAACTTCTGCCTTTGCCTGGTGATCTTAGCGTCTTGGTAGCTTCTGTTTTGATGAAATACATCAAGCAAGTCAAGTGCAGAGGCAGTCTCTTTCCTGAAAGCAGGCCCAGGCAGCCCCTCTTTGCAGCACAGCATCCAGCAAGGGGGAGGTACTCAGCTCATTCTGGCTCTCCTGTAGCCCCACCCTGACCTTCCTCAGCCTTCACCAAAATGCCCTTTTGAGCTAGAGGCACTCTCGGCCTCTCGACAGGTTTACAAGAGGGAGGAGAACTTCATTCTTACTGGTTCTCCAGAGCTCGTCCTATAAAAATGCCTCTGGTTGTACGTTATGGTCATACATGGTGGATACAGGGGCCTTTCCTAAGCTGGTAGTGGGGAATATGTGTCCCTATGTTGCTTAAGCACTTTTATTTTGATTTTAATATAAAACCTAGATACCAAAAACCACACACACACACAAATGTAGCTTAATGAGTTATAAGTCAAATAGCCATGTGGCCATCACCTGTGTGATGAATAGCATTTTCCCAGCCATACCAAGAGCCCCTCACGGGCCCAATCCCAACACCAACCTCCTGCCTCCCTCTGCACAAAATAACTACAACCCTGGAGTTTTACACTCAGTTATTTCTCCCTTGTCTCTTTCTGGTTTTATCACTCACATGTGCGTTCCTAGACACTGATGTTGAATTGTGTTCATTTTCTTATAGTTTGCTATGTCTTCTAAGTCTCTCTGAATCAGCAGGCTTCCCTCCCTCCGTTTCTTTTCCTTCACTTATCTATTGAAGGACAACCCAGGTAATTTCACCTGCAGACTTCCGGCTTTTGCCGAGTGCACACTCATACTCATGGTGCTGTTCCCCATGTGGCTCTGACCTTTCTTGCCCGCTGGTAGCTGGATCTGGATGCTGCATCGGACTTCAGTTTGTCCCTGTGGCAAGACTGTAGTGTGTGCTTTCATGTCTGCTTATCTATTTTTATGTTAGGACCTGTTAATCCATTCATATACTGCAGATTGCAAAATGAAGATATTCTCATTCAGTCATTTCTTTTTCTTTATTTATTGGGGTATTTTTATAAAAAGATGCTTCCCATTGCTTTCTGTTTGGTGCCTGAGTATTACAGCCCTTACAGGAACTAGGTCAACACATGGTTTTTTGTAGCTCACCTCACCCATCCTTGGCCACTGAGCCCTTTGCCGTGACCTCTAGTCTTCAGTAGCTTCCTGTGTGGTGTATCACCCAGCCCAGCAGATCAGTGACAGTCGTTTCTCTTAGTTTCTCAGTTTCTTTAGTGAGAAATGGCATTTCAAGTAGGAGCACCAATGGACCCTGGCTGCCATAGGGTCAGTCATGGTTCCTAGTGTTCTGTGTACATAGACACACAGAGTCCTGTTTCTTTATATATGTAAACACACACACAACCGATATGCCTTTTTATTTTATTTTTTAAAGGTATGATTCTCATGAATTCACACTGATGTTTCCAGTTCAAACTGAGGACTATAGGCTCTTATTTAGTCTCATTTCTGTTACATCTCTATGTTCTTTCTTCTACACCAAATCACCATT
The DNA here is from genome assembly GCF_028023285.1 of Balaenoptera ricei. Lineage (NCBI taxonomy): Eukaryota > Metazoa > Chordata > Mammalia > Artiodactyla > Balaenopteridae > Balaenoptera > Balaenoptera ricei. The sequence goes on from NC_082644.1 coordinate 25,584,347, forward strand.
TCTAGGCTTTTCCTATGAACAGAGCTAGAGGGAAAAGGTGTACACATCCACACTCACGTATACTATGCACACACAAACATATATACATGTAATCTGCTTTTTTCCTCCCTAATTAAACTGACTCTTCTTATTCAAATTTAGGATTTCAGGAATTTGACTTAACCTTTACTGTTTATATCAGTATGTCTTTTCTTCCCTTCTGAGAATCTTGGTTCCTAAGAACCCGGAGGGTGATTAAATTAGAACATCCCATAACTCATTATTTACTTCATCCCACATTGCATACACAGTCTGCTAGGAATAGCTAATTCTTCCATCAACAGCACAATCACTGGGAACAATTAAAAGAAAATGTTGGTATATGCTTCTCCCATTTTCCCCCGTCATCCTCACAGTTTTGAAAAATAGCTTTGCCACTATGGTCTACATTGGCCAAAGTATACTCCTTTCAGCCACATTTGTCCAGGGTTCGTAGATAATTGTGTCCCGTGCCCCACCAGCCTTGAGTCTGCTGGTCCATTTTGTCCCTCTAAGGCTCTTTCTTTAGTGGGTTCCTAGGGAAGACTTAGGAAAACAGTGTTTAATTTGAAAACGGTTTATTTTCCTAGCAATTAGAAATACTGGTTCACATCTTCTCAAGTGACTTACACATTATATGATTTTCCTCTGTTATAAAGCTTTGCTGTTAAAGGCTAATAATAATTGAATTGTCTTTCCCTTTGAAGGGAAAAGACATTTGCTGTTTTGGCCTAAATGCCTAAATTGTTTTCGTTTTTCCATCGAAGTTTAGTGACATGCCCTGCTGCTGGTTGTTCTTGGTCAGTGCACTCGGTATGCAATGCTTTCTTTCCAAATGCAATTTCAAATTTGTTTTATGTCAGAAAATTTTCTTGAATTCCTAGTTTTTCATTTCAGTTCTTTTGCTTTGCTTTGTTTTCATCTCTGGTGCTCCTGTTGTACTAGTCCTTCTGGGTCTGTCTTCAGTGTTTGGCATACTCTTGATTCCTTTTCGTCTCTTCCTTTCTTTTTTGAGATGTAACTCATATACTATACAATTCACCTGTTTAAAGTGTATAATTCAGTCTCTTCCTAAGGTCATATGCAATCACCGTTAATTCCAGAACATTCGTCACCCCAAAAGAAACCCCTTATTCATGAGCAGTCAATACACCCCACCCCCATGGTCTCTGGTGGCTCTGCTTTCTGTCTGGAGTTGCTCTCTGTACATTTCATGTAAATGCACATGTTGTGCCCCATACCAGGACTTCATTCCGTATTATTGCTGAGTGATGCTCCATTATATAGATGCACTACATTTTGTTTACTTGTTCATCAGTTGATGGACATTTAGATTGTTTCCACTTTTTGACTATTATGAATAATGCTGCTATGAACATATATGTACAAGTTTGGTTTTTTCCCCCCGGTTTTATTGAGATGTAATTGACACATAATATTATATTAGTTTCATGTGTACAGCATAATGATTCGATATTTGTATTTATTGCAAAATGATCACCACAGTAAGTCTAGTTAACATCCATCACCACACATAATTACAAATTTCTTCTTCTCGTGATGAGAAATCTTTTAAGTGATGAGTATATCTTGTGATGAGTGTATCTTTTAAGATATATACTCTTTTAGCAACTTTCAAATATATGAGTACTGTTAACTATCTCTTTTAGCAACTTTCAAATATATGAGTACTGTTAACTATAAGAGTGTTGTTAACTACTGTTAACAACTTTCAAATATATAAGAGTACTGTTAACTGTTAACTACACATTTTCAATTCTCTTCAGTATGCACGTAGGAGTGAATTTCTGGGTCATATGGTAACTCTGTGTTTAAGCATTTGAGGAACTGCAAAACTGTTTTCAAAATGGCTGCACCATTTTCCATTCCTATCAGCAATGTATGAGGATTCCAATTCTCTACATGCATGTCAGCATTTGCTACTATCTGTTGTTGAGTTTGGCCATCCTAGTGGGTATGAAATGGTATCTCATTGTGGTTTTGATCTGCATTTCCCTTTCTTCATCTCTCTGATTTAAAAAATTTTGTTCTTTCACCTTCAGGTACTATGATGTTTATTTGGTGTTGTTTCTTCTAGTTTAGTGTTCATTTCTCGAATTATTTTTTCTTTATTTTTAAATTCTTCCCAAAGTTTTTCACCTCACTTTATGGCTTTTCCTGGTTTAGTCTGTGCTCCTCTTCCTCAACCTGTCCTGTCACAGCCTGTTTTAAAATCAAAGGAAGCAGTCTTGGTCTTTTATTGACATGCCTTTCTGATGTATTTCATTGTCCTTAGGGGTGTTGTTCCATCTTTTATTGCCATAATGTGTGGATTCCTTGGTACTTCCTGTTGCTTGTTTTTAAGTGAAAGTAGTATTCTTGCACCTTGAGAAGGACAGATGATGAAGGGCAGCTTGTTTCCTAAGAGTCTCTGGCCTTCCTTTCTCTGTTGCTGCCATCCTGATGGGGCCAGTTCTGATACGATGTGTCAGTGGGACAGAGGAGGCGGTGCTGCCCCGTGCTTGTGGTGCGTATAGTGGTGGGGGACTCCTTGCAGTGGCCTACGCTTATGGGAAGAATTAGCTGTAGAGAGGGGGAGTGTCTGTTTCCAAACAGGTACAGACTGGCTTTCTTTCTTAGTCTTCCTGCATCCTTCATAACTATAGGGAGGTTCCCTAATAAGCAGGCGCCTCAACACATTTCATGTAGCAGGCACCCATGGGGAAACTGCTTAATCACCACTGGCAATACTCTGCCACAAGTGTGTGTTTAGTCTGGCAAGTGGACTTTTCCTCGAGAGAGTGAGGGTTTTGAGATTTGAAAGCATGTAATTGAAGTCTTCAGTATTATTTTTCTCCGCTTCTTGGCCCTCCTATATTTTTATATTATGCTTCTCAAGGTTCCAAGAGAATGACAGTAGTATTGACTTCTAGAAAAGTTTACATGAGTGTTTCTGAACTATAGGATTGAAAACTAAAATGAGAACAGTCCTTCTGGGTCTGTTGAACAGTCCTTCTGGGTCTGGGTCTGTGTAAAATTGAGCCCAAATGGGGAACATGGTAGCCCGTGGTGTACAAGAGGGTGTCTCTAAAGTAAGGGTGATAGGTACCTCCAGTTCCACTCTGTATATAGACTACAGAGTGGATAGAGTATATAATAGAATGTTTAGAGTATAGAAAATTTAGATGACAGAATGGATAGCGTATAAAATAGAATGTATAGAGTGGATAGATTATAGAGTGTATATGGACTGTAAAGTATAGAGAGTACAGTTGACCCTCGGACAATGCCGACTCTCTGCGCAGTTGAAAATCCACATATAACTTTACAGTCAGCCCTCCTCCATATCCACAGTTCCACATCCGCAGATTCAACCAACTGTGGATCATGTAGTACTGTAGTCTGTGTTTATTGAAAAAAACCCGCATAATGGCGGACTTGCGCAGTTCAAATCCATGTTGTTCAAGGGTCAACTGTATAGAGAATGTATAGAGTATATAATAGAATATGTAGAGAATAGCTTGCATAGAGTATATAATAGAATGTAGAGAGTATATAGAGTATACAATAGAATATGTAGAGTTTAGAGAATATAGATTATGGAGGATATAGAGTATATAATGGAATGTATAGAGAGTATACACAGTATAAAATGCATAGGGTGGAGAGTACATAACAATGAGAGACACAGCCATGCACTCGCTGTGTTCTGTTCTTAAATCTGCAGTGAGTGTCATCAGGCCTCAGCTGGTGTCTCCTCTCTCCCGCTGTTTATCAAAAAGTGCCTTATCGCTTGCTGTGCTTCATTTTAAATAGGGCAAGCCTCCTTATGCTGCTTCAGCAGAAGAAGTGGCCAAAGAACTGAAGTCGAGATCCGGGGAATCTAAATCCTCCGCTGTGTCTTCAGACGGGTCCCTGGCTGAAAACGGAGCGGTGGCTGAGGAGAAGCCGGCTCCCCAGATGAATGGGAACGCGGGCGACACCAGGGCCCCCAGCCACTCGGAAAGTGCCTTGAACAATGACTCTAAGACGTGCAATACAAATCCTCACTTAAATGCACTAAGTACAGACAGTGCTTGCCGTAGAGCTGATGCTCTGGAGGCAGCTGTCTTAAAGAAAGAAGAGTAAACTTATTTTTTATAGAGGGTGAAGGATGCTGGAAGGGTAAGGATTTAGGAATATCTGGAGAGAAAGAGAGCCTACAGTTATGTACATTTTTTCCTTTCCGTAAGAGAAAAATGAGGACTTTGGAAATTCGGATCCCTCTTTGATATCAGAGATTTAAACAACACATTTTTAGTTTTAACCAGTTGTAGTCAAAATGCTACAATAAAACAAAAAGAGAGAAAGAAAATGAAGAGCATTTGACTCCCACACTTAAAATGAAGTACACACAAAGTTTAAACTGGTTAATGACAAAAGCCTATAGCTGTGTTTCTTGAACTATAAAGAAAACAAATTTTGGCAGTCTTTAAGTATATATAGCTTAAAATATCATTTTTAGCATTTGGCACCATATGTATGCCATTATCTTTGATTTTGCATTACTGTTCACAAGAAAGCTTTGTCTAAGGCTTTGATTTTATGATTATGAAAGAAATTAGGCACAACCACAGTTTTTCTTTCTTACTTAAATTTCATCACTGTTGATGTGGTTCTTTTGTGTTAAAAAAAAAAGTGCAACTATCAAAACTGAAAAAACTATAGAGTAATATTGCCGTTCTGCTGATTTTAAATATACAGTACATCATACATACTTTACAAGCAAGTTAAATGGAGATAAAGTTGAAATCATAGAAGATGCAAATGACCTTTCAAAATCAACACACTGTGTTCTGAAACTTTTCGTGACTTAATACCATGCATCTGTGATCAATGAACTATGTGGTTTTGAATCGGACGTAGACCATTAGTGCTACTACTTGAGCTAAACTTCTGCATGGTTCATAATTTTTAAAGTGTGTAGTTAATATTATGCATGTTATTGTCCTTTCTTCCATTCTTACCAGTATGTGCCCATTTGCAAAACAAAAATGCTAATAATCAGTAATAGTCCTATAAAAGATGTTAACTCTGTTTAGTCATTGACTGATCTTGCTCTAACCTTAAAATTTTGTGATTATTGACCTCTGTTGCATTTATTCTAAAACCCCCCAAATTATCTAGCTGTTTCGAATATCAACATTACCCTGGTGTATTCACTGCTGTATGCATTATTGTTCTTTGTTGCTGTTTTATGCCTTCATATTAGCAAAATATGAAATTCTGTGAAAAACAAAAAAAAAATCCCTTTGATCTTTAAAAAAAAAAAAAAAACAACCCCCCCTTCTGTAGCAGGAAACAAATTGCTTGTTCTTGAGAACTTTCCCATCAAGAATTTAGTAGAAGCAGGTATACTTATATCATTTTGATGTTTTTGTTAATGTTTCCAAACAATGTACTTTGAAATCAGAATCACTTCTTATTCGTTTTCATATAATTCTCCTGATGCTCTTCATCACACATTAGTGATCAGAAATGAGATGTAATTCCCCAATCCCTGCCCGCAAGACCTGAGTAGGATCTTACTGTAAGTTGAAGGGAGTTTTGCCCTAACTCATGGATTGTGCAAGAATGAACTGCTGTTGGGTTTGACTGATTGTAGATGGGTTGTGGTGTGGTGTATCTGAAGGCTATTGAATGCAACTTACAATGCTTAATAAAAATCTTTATTCTTTTAGTATAAAGATGGTACGGCTTTTAAATTCCTTGTAAAAACATACATTTTACTGAGGTTTAATTCAAATTGAAACAGCTACTGAAGAGCTTAGTCAAATAACCAAAATTTAGAAATATTTTGCCCATTGCAGGTAATTCCAGGTTTCTAGCTCTAAAGAAACATATGTGGTCAAAATGCAAGTTATGCTGATATCTGAATTTCATAGTTACAAAAAAACATTCTCTGATAGAGCAGGCTTAGAAATAGAAATTTAATTTTAAAAAAAAAGCCCAAGGAAGAAATACATTTGATCTTGATTAAACCGCTTTTTTTTTTTTTTACCAGATCCATACTATATTCAGATTTGTTTCGTTATTACTTAATGTCTTTTTTTGTTCTAGTATCTACCACATTATATTTAGTTGTTATGTCTCCTTAGGCTCTTCGTTCTGACATTTTCTCAGACTTTCCTTGTTTTTGGTGACCTTGTGACAGCCTTGAGGAGTAGTCAGATATTTTGTTGAATGTCTTGTAACTGTGATTTGTCTGATTTTTTTTTTTTTTTTATGAGTGGACTGGGGTTAGGCTACATAAAATTAACATGCCTTATCACCATTGATAGCGACCTTGATCATCTGGCTGAGTTAGTGTTGGTCAGGTCTCTTCACTGTAAGGTTGCCAGCCCCTACTCCTTTCCATACTGTGCTCTTTGATAGAGCCACCATGTGGCTCACGAGTGACTCACGAGTGGGGAGTCATGCTTTAGTTATCTAGTAAATTATTTGGAATTCTTGTGCGTGGCAAATTTGTCTCTTCTCTGCCATTTCCCCATATGTTTTTACATCATTGAGTTCTGAGTGCTTAGCACCGGACAGGGGTGAACGGTAGGCATTTAATACATTTTGGTCCTTGTTTTGTGAACATCCATTGTAAATCTCTCACGTTCTAATAACACCTTCAATGATGATGCTAAAACAGGACGTGCTTTTTTAGAAGCCCTGTTCTAGGTGTTTTAGCTCAATTAATGCTCACAGCAATGCTATCAGGATGACACTGTTATCACCACCGAAGGTTTTTAACTTATTGGAGGCCACACTGCTAGTGAGCGGTGGAGACAGGGTCTGAGTCCGTGCCCTTTGGAGCCCACGCTCAGAGCCTTTGAGGCGCCCTTTAGTCCATCATGCCCCTACACATGGCCCGCCCAGCTCCTCCGGAACCGCTTCTCCGGGAGGTGCGGGGAGGTGGGGCTGTGTCCCCGCCTCCGCGGGGTGGGCAGGAGGGGAGTGGCCACACGGGAGAGACGGGGGCGGAGGGGGCGGTGTCAGAAGACGTGTTATCAAAGACGCTGGGACTGCGGGCGCGCGCTCTCGGCCGGGGTCGGAGAGGGAGGGCCGTCTCAAGGCCCCGCCCGCCCGGCCTCCTAGTCAGAGGAAGACGCGCCCGGGATGCGCGCTTCCGGCCTTGCGTGGAGAGGGGTGGGGCCATGCGTAGGGCGGGGCAGGGCGGGGCCTTGTGTAGGGGAGGCCCGTTCCTCCCTGCGCTGACGGTGCGCGCGCACCTCTTTCCTCCTACCCTTGAGGCCCGCGTTCCGCTGCGTCCCAGCGCTGCTACCCAGGCCAGGCGCGAGGCGACCGCGGGAGGTCGGCGGGGGCCGGTTCGGTGTCCACACTGCCAACTCCTGGGGCCGAGTTCCGCGCGCAGACAGCTGACCGGATCCTCGGGGACCGCGAGAGCTGGGCCGGGCTCCCTACACGGTCACCAAGATGCTGACATCGAAGATTTCAAAGCTAAAAAGAAGGAGCTAGAAGAAATTGTTCAGCCAATTATTAGCAAACTATGGAAATGCAGGCCCTCCCCAAACTGGTGATGAAGAACCAGCAGACAACGATGAGTTGTAGACACTGCTCCGCTAGTGCTGTAATATTGTAAATAACTGGACTCAGGAACTTTCCTTAGGAGAAAATTGAGAGAACTAAAGTCTCGAATGTGATTGGAATCTTCATCTTGGAGTGGAGTTGAAAATGTTATAGCCCAAGTAGCTGTTTACTGCTTTTCATTAGCAGTTGCTCACATGTTTTGGGGTGGGGGGCGAGGAGGAATTGGCTATCATCAAAAGTAGGTGAAAAATCTGGGTTAGGATGTGTGTTCACCTTGAAAATGTCCTATTTAACAATTGGGTCATGTGCATCTGGTGTAGGAACTTTTTTTCTACCATAAGTGACACCAATAAATGTTTGTTGTTTACACTGGTCTTACAAAAAAAAAAAGAAAACCCTCCAGTTCTGGGGCTGGGCACCGGCACTGCATGTCCCTATAGCCTGGGAGCCACCTATGCCTCTGTGGGACCCACCACGGTCCCCGGTGCCCGGGACTGACGAGGCACTGTCCTGAGTCAGTTTGTTCCAAGCAAGCCCTGAGTGTTCTCCTGGTTCTGACAGGTGTGCAGACTCCAAATGCTGTTAACCCTCTATTCCTACAGGCTGTGGCTCTGGGATTTGGAGGAAATAAAGGAAGCACCCACACCTCTCCTCCCTGACACTTGTCTGGTCAATCGTGTTGGCCCCACCGTTCCTCAGGGACGTAGGTTCGAGCTCCTCTGCATTCGTATCATGCTCTGGTCCACAGTACCAAGGGCCACGATGGCCCCCCAGTCCTTGCTTGCCCTCATTTTGCGAGGCAGTGGGGAGCAGGGGGGGCTTCCGCTTTACAGAAACCTCAATTCCAGTGAGGACTCACCAGCACGTTTAATCCAGTGTCAATTGCAAACGCCTGTCAAGTTTCCTCCGTTGGAATGTCTTTTCAGGGAGGGTTGTATTCTCAGTGCCACCGGCCCCTACCCCCAGATGCCAGCAGTGCCTCCCCATCATGACAACTGCATGATGCTGCCCTTCCCCTTCCCCACCGCCCCCTCCTCTCTGGAGCAGGTCCTCCCCGCTGAAGAATAACCCTGTGTTTTGGAGAGGGGATAGGGACGGAGGCACAGGCCTGGGCAGGAAGCAAAGGGAGGCCGAGGACACCACGCTTGCTTGGGGACAGGCTGGCCATCTCTCCCACGTCACTAGGATCACGGGGGATGGCCTGAGTGGCATCCAGAAATAGGCGAGGGGCCAGCAGCTGTGCGTGGCACTCTGGGGCTCGGGACTGAATTCTGACCCCAGCGTTGCTCCTAGGACAATTCACATACTCTCCTGGGCTGATGGTTTCTTTTCCCTTTCTTCCTTTTTGAAAAATAGCTTCTACTGATTTTTTTTTTCTGGTTTCAAAAGTAATATGTTTATTGTAACTTTAAGAAATACAAGTAAACAAAAAAAAAGAAAAATCACTATACTGTTAATATTGTTAATATTCGTAATCACCATATTGTTAATATTTGGCCTCTATCTTTCATTTTTCTATGTAATATATAATTTTTTTTGCAGAAAATAAACCATTACACGTTTTGTAACATTTTCTCCCCACCTACAAAATATTTTATGGCTCTTTCTCTCTACCATTTCATATTCTGCCATAGCCCCACGATTCCACGGGTAGCTGCACCATGAAGTACCTGCTTGCTCAGTGTGGCTGGACATGGCTTTACTTTGGCATCCCCCAGTATTGATGGAGCATCTGTGTTGGGTACTGCCCTAGGCCCTGAGGCTCAGAGGGCAGCAAGGGCCCTCCCTTCATGGGCATTTACAACTGGGGGCTGGGGGAAGTATACATGTGTACAAATAAGACTATTTCAGACAAGAAGATGAGGAAAATAAAACGGGGTGATGGTTCCGAGGCAGGGAGGGCCTCTGGGATGGGGGATGAGAAGGATGGTGGTCTGTGGAGAATGAGGTCAGGCTTAGGCCTGGGGTAGGAAGCAGCAGATGGAGAGAATTCATGAGTGAGAGGGAAAGCCAGTGATGCAGGGTGAGGGTTCTGGGCATGCTGGTGGCCCTTCAGAGGTTGTGACCAGTCTCCAGGTGGTCACAGCCTGGGAGGCATGCACACCCTACAGGTGGTTAGCATTTCACCAGAAGGACTGCCTAAGGGTGGAATGTGAGGGTAGGTTGTCTTGGTCCTTGGTGCTGACCAGACGCTGACTCTTTGCTAGAAGGACGCAGAAAATGGTTTTCTGGTTTTCATCTGCATTGCTTCGATTGCCAGCGAGGGTGATATATCCCTTCTTAGGTTTACTGTGCCCTCGGTTTACTATTTTCTAATTGACAGAGAACATCTAATGCCCTGGCTCTTTCCTGATTCCAAAATCCCAAGACAAGGCAAGAATGTCAAGAAATAATTCAGCAGTTGTACCCTCATCCATATGATTGCCTGCAAGGACAAAGAGTTTCGGACGCCTCCCTCCTCGTCCCCCCTCTTGGCCTCAGAGGGAGCCTGTTGCCGCACTGGGTGCCAGTTCTTTCCTGATGTAGGTGTCCTCAGGAGTAGCTCTCTCTTCCAGGGAGCTTATTCTACCCTCAGATTTCCTGAGAATTACTAATTTATTACCCCCTTTTACTCCTTAATCCCCACTTAGTCGAATGAACCTTGCAGAGACCACTTTGCCTGGAGCCCTGTCTTTGCCCTGCCCATGTGGGCCTAGGCTGTTGAATGCTTGTCCTCTGCTCCTTGCTCTATTAGCTTCCCTGGCACAGACTGGGCCACAGATGACCCGAGGACCTGTCGACAGGGCCAGAGTAGCTCTGCACTAGATGCTTCACCCTGTGCTATGGGCTGGACTGGGTCCCCTCCACTTTCATATTTTGGAGCCCTGACCCCAGTCCTTCAGAATGGGACCTTATTTGGAAATAGGGTTATTGCAGATGTAATTAGTTAGGTTAGGATGAGGTCCTGCTGGAGTGGGGTGGGCCCTAACCCAACAAATCTGGTGTCTCTATAAAAAGGGGAAATTTCGACACAGAAACAGATACACACAAAGGAACAAAATGGCCATGTGAAGACTGGACTGATGCTACCACAAGCCAAGAAGCTACCAGAAGCTAAAGAGAAGCTTGGAGCAGACCCTTCTTGGGGCCTTCAGAGGGGGCATGGCCTTGCTGGCACCTTTATCTTAGACTTCTGGCCTCTGGAACCCTGAGACGACACACTTCTGTGGTCCTAAGTCACCCAGTGTGGTACCTTGACATGGCAGCCGCAGGAAGCTGATACGCTCTGCATGCTGCCGTCCTGTTAAGTGCAGACTGTACTCTGCCCAGGGGTCTCTGAAACCATGGCAGGGGGCGGGCACCACCACCCCAGACCCTTAGCTGGGTGTGACTTAGCTCTGGCTGCATGTGTTTCTTTTTTCTTGACACCCAGAATAGTGACTGGAAATGGCCCAGGCAGACCTGAATGTGAGAGGTTCTACCTGGAATGAACCTGCCTGGTAGCAAGAACTATGGCCCTGCCTCTCAGACAGATGGAGGCTGATTTTAGGCTGAGGGTCTCGTCCTCACTTGGTATCAACCCAGCGACCATGTTGGATCCTATACAAGTGCTCCCAAACCCATGCATCTGGGAAGAAAGATATTAGGTCTTCCCTGCTTAGAGAGATTCCTGGATCTCCATCAGTCCTTCTGTCCACCTGTTGGTCATCTGGGTCTACTGGGGCTGGCGTTGTGCTTGTTGCTGAGGACTCAGCCATGAGCAGAATAGAGACCTCTCTGTGCTGTGTCACTTCACCTGAGTGGACAGTCATGTGGAAATGCAACGAGAAAAAATAAACCCATGTGAAAATGCAACAGCAATGATAATATGCTCTATGAAGGAAAATGCAGAGGAAAGGAAGAACATACTATGGTGGAGGAAGGTGTCAGGGAATCCTCTGATGAATGACCTGGAAGCCAGGTGGGAATTACCCAGGCAGAGTTTGAGCTGCATCAGGGTGGGTACCCTGGTTGGCCTTAGCCTGCTGCATCTGGCAGGCACTGGCACCCATAGCAGACCTAGCCAGACCTCATCGCGCCACACCCCCTCGTGGCATTTGTGCATGTCCATCCCTGCAGACCTGAGTGACCCAGTGTGGGCTATAGGAGGGCCACCCTGGTCCCAGTTTGACCAGGATAGCCTTGTTTGCCCCTGTTCTGGTATTTTATTAATAGCACCCTTTTGGATAATAAATTATATGGTCATCCAGCTGAGTGAGTTTGGTCTACAAACTCACTGTTTCCAAACATCACAGGGCCATCCTAGAGATGGACAACAAGAAGGGCACACTTTCGTACCCATCAGAAAAATCCAGAAGGCTTTCAAAATTCCTGTGGCTTACTGTTCATTTCAATTGGTTCTGGTTCTGATCACCATGGTCCCAGTAGCGCAAGAAGCTCTTAGAATTTTCTTTGCATTCATCAGATGGATTCATCTGATACAAACGCACGCATCCAACCTTGAATTAGTATGTCCTTTCTGACATCTCCCCCCAAGACAGTTATTAGTTTTCTGTCTCCTGCTCTGGCATATGAGCTCCTTGGAGGTAGGAACGGTGTATGCCTTGTTCACTGCTATAACATCTGCAGTAGTTGTGTGCCAACACATTGGATAACTAGATTAACTGAACAAATTCTTAGAAACACACAACCTACCAAAACTGAATCATGAAGATATAGAACATCTCAATAGATCTATAACTATTTAGGAGATTGAATCAATAATCAAAAACCAAGAAAAGCCCAGGACCAGATAGCTGCGCTGAATTCTACAACACATTTAAAGAAAAATTAACACCAATCCTTCTTAAACTCTTCCCAAAAACTGAAGAGGAGGGAATACTTCCTAATCCTTTCTTTGAAGCCAGCATTACCCTGACAAAAGCCAGACAAAGATTCTACAAGAACAGAAAACTACAAAACAATATCCCTTGTAAACATTGATGCAAAATCCTCAACAAAATACTAAGAAACCAAATTCAACAGTGTATTAAAAGGATCATACACCCTAACCAAATGGGATTTATTCCTGGGATGCAAGGATGGTTCAACATCCTTAAAATCAAGAAAAAGTCCCCCAAAAACAATGTAATACAGACCACATTAACAGAATAAAGGGGAAAAAATAATCATCTCAATTGATGCAGAAAAAGCATTTGACAAAATTCAACACCCTTTCATGATAAACAAACAAACAAACAAAAAACTCTACAAACTAGGATAGAAAGAAACTTCTTCAGTGTAGTAAAGGCCATATATGAAAAGCCCAAACCAAACATCATACTCAATGGTGAAAGACTAAAAAAAGCTTTTCCCTTAAGATCAGGAACAAGAGAAAGATGCCCATTTCACCACTTCTATTCAGCGTGCTATTGGATGCTCTAGCCAGAGTAATTGGGCAAGAAAAATAAATTTAAAAAGCATTCAAATTAGAAAGGAAGAAGTAAAATTATTTCTGTTCATAGGTAACATGATCTTATGTCATGTAAAATCATCAAGATTTGGGAACTCTAAAGATTCTACAAATAACTGTTAGAACTAAAAAACAAATTCAGCAAATGTGCAAGATACTGAATCAACACACAAAAATCAGTTTTGTTTCCATACACTAAGAGTGAACAATCCAAAAAGGAAATTAGGAACATAATTCCACATACAATAGCATCAAACAAACAAAATACCTAGGAATAAACTTAGCCAAGGAGACAAAATATTTGTACACTGAAAACTTATATAAAACATTGCTGAAAGCAATTAAAGAAGATACAAATAAATAGGAAGACATCCCATGTTAATGATCAGAAGACTTACTGTTGTTAAGATATCAATATTACCCAAAGCAATCTACAGGTTCAACACAATCCTTGTCAAAATTCCAATAGCTCTTTGTGAAGAAATGGAGAGGCCAATCCTCAAATTAATATGGAATTGTAAGGGGCCCAGAAGAGCAAAAACTTGAAAAAGAAGAGCCAAGTTGGAGGTCTCACACTTCATAATTTCAAAACTTACCACAAAGCTACAGTAATCAAAATAGTGTGGTACTGGCATAAAGATACACAAACAAACCAATGAAATACAATAGAGACCCCAGAAATAAACCCTTGGCCCATATGGTCAAATGATTTCTGACAAGGGTGCAATGACCATTCAGTGGGGAAAGGAGTGTCCTTTCAACAAATGGTGCTGGGAAAACTAGATAACCATCTACAAAAGAATTAAGTTGGACCCTTACTTCACACCCTATACAAAAATTAATTGAAAATGGATCAAAGTCTTAAATTTAAGAACTAAAACTACAAAACTCTTAGATGAAAACATACAGTGGAAAGCTTCATGACACTGGATTTAGCAATGGTTTCTTAGATATGACATCAAATACACAGGCAACAAAAGGAAAAAACAGATGAATTGGGCTTCATCAAAATTAAAAAATTGGGGGCTTCCAGGGGCTTCCCTGGTGGCACAGTGGTTGAGAATCTGCCTGCCAATGCAGGGGACACGGGTTCAAGCCCTAGTCTGGGATGATCCCACATGCCACGGAGCAACTGGGCCCGTGAGCCACAATTACTGAGCCTGCGCTCCGCAACGGGAGAGGCCACGATAGTGAGAGGCCCGCGCACCGCGATGAAGAGTGGCCCCCGCTCGCCACAACTGGAGAAAGCCCTCGCACAGAAACGAAGACCCAACACAGCCAAAAATAAATAAATAAATAAATAAATAAATAAATAAATAAATAAATTTATTAAAAAAAAAATTAAAAAATTGTGTGCATCAAAGGACATGATCAATCAACAGAGTGAAAAGAGAACCCATGGAATGGGAGAAGATACTTGCAAATCATATATCTGAGAGGGGATTAATATCCAGAGTACATAAAAAACTTCTACAACTCAACTAAAAGCAACCAACTCAAAAAATGAGGAAAAGATGCGAATAGACATTTCTCCAAAGAAGGTATATAAATAGCCAATAAGCACATAAAAAGATGCTCAACATCACTAATCATTAGGGAAATGCAAATCAAGACCACAATGATCATGGAGTTTCAGTAGAACCAAACTGCTGCCGTTAAAAACTATTATATTGAACTATACATTGAGAAATCAATCAAAATAAAAATATTTACCTCAAAAACCCCCCCCCCCCCCACACACACAAAAAGCCACAATGAGATACCACTTCCCACACATTAGGATGGCTATACAAAAAATAAAAACAAACAAACAAAAAAACAAATCCAAAACCAGAAAATCATGTGTTGATGAAGATGTGGAGAAATGAGGACCCTCGTGCACTGTTGTTGGAAATGTAAAATGCTGTAGCTACTGTGGAAAACAGTATGGTGGTTCCTCAAAAAGTTAAAAATAGAATTACCATATGATTCAGCAATTTCACTTCTGGATATACACACAAAAGAAGTGAAAGCAGGGACTTGAACAGATATTTGTATACCCATACTCATGGCCAAATAGTGGGGACAACCCAAGTGTCCATCAACAGTAAGCAGATAAACCAAATGTGGCATAGCCATACAATGAAGTATCATTCGTTCTTAAAAAGGAAGGAAATTCTGACACATACTGCACCATGGATGAACCTTGACGACATTCTGCTAAGTGAAATAAGCAACACAAAAGGACAAATACTGTATGATGACACTTATATGAGGTCCCTAGAGTAGTCAAATTCATGCAGACAGAAAGTAGAATGGTGGTTACCAGGAGCTGGAGGTAAAGGGTAATAGGGAGTTAGGGTCAGAATTTCAGTTTGGAAAGAGGAAAATAGTTGTAGAGATGGATGATGGTGATGGCTGCACAATATTGTAAATGTACTTAATGCTACAGAGCTGTACACCGAATAACGGTTAAAATGGTAATTTTTATGCTGTGTATGTTACAATTAAAAAAAAAACAAAACAAAAGCCCTGTACCTGCAATTCAGTACACTTTGTTGAGTAGTAGGTGAGTGAATAAACACATACTGGAAGATGCTGCTTTTCCACTGGGTAATAAGGTGAATAAAACACGTCTTGTCCTCGGATGCTCACGGCAGGTATGCAGCACTGCAGTCGTGCTTCACCAGAGTGCCAGGGTGGAGGGGCAGCACATGGCCTTGTAGTTTGGAAGCCCACCCCCCTCACCCCTACAGCATGCCAGGCTTCTTGGGGTGGGTGGTGAGGTCTTGATGCTTGCACAGACACATGGGTGCTGTGCCCTGGGGAATGGGGGCAAACTTGGGAGACGGATGCTGAGGTCAGGGGCAGACCACATGGAGGGGCCACTGAGCTTAGTGTGGCAGAGTGCTAAGGCCACCCCTATTCCTTTCTGGGTCCTTGCAAGTAATTTCCCTTTGCTTTCCTTCCTCGACTCACCCCTTCCAGGCCTCTGCTTCCAGGTCACCTCAGGAGTTCTCCGCCTCTGCCCGGCCCCCACCCTGTGCCAGTTTCCCCAGGCACTGTGGTACCCAGCCCACTATATGTGTCGCTGTCTCCCTTTACTGCCACATGAGCTCCACAACACTTGGGGCTGCTGAGTGCTCCATGGCTACAACACTGCGCAGCACACAGCAGATGTTCAATATATGTTGAAGTAAATGAATGAGAGAGAGGGAGGACATAGAGATAAGGCAGGTTTTCTGATGGGGCATAAGAGGGAACTCATTGGGAGGAGCCAAAGAGAGGAAGAGTCTGGGACCCATATTGAGTCTTATTTTAGTTTGTAGCTGGAAGGCAGCCTTGGAAGAGCTTTGAGTAACAGGAAAGTATTTCAGTGGACATTTCCAGATGCAAGTGGACACAGCTGTAGACAGGGGAGTCCTGGAGGGCAAGGAGTGGAGGTGGGTGGCGCAGGGTAGCCAGAGCCATCCCAGAGGTCAGCAGTGAAGGACTAGGGGTCAAGGATGGGCTCCCATGCCTAGTGTATGTGCTCAGGGTGCCCTGGGAGGTGACAGAGGGGCGGCAGTGCAGGCTCAGGCCCTGGAGAAGTCTGGGTTCCTGGCTTGCTCCTTCCTCTCACTAGCCAGCTGACCTCCTCCATGAGGCATTCAACTGCTTTGGGCCTCAGTTTTCACTTCTGAAAAATGGCACCAGTACTTTACCTCTCTCTGATACCTGTTTACATACCTATCTCTAAAGTGGCAGCAGTAACACCTAAGGTGTCAATGTGAGTGCTGAGTATGTAATAATCACTACCCAGGGGGTATGCTGAGTGCTTTATAAGCAGCTGGGTGAGTGCTGGTCCACGTCTGAAGAACTAAGCACAGTGCACTCCACCTGGTAAGCATTTGACAAATGCTGGGTACCTACTATCATTATTTGTAAAATAGGAAATGGAAGTGTCAGAGATGAGGACTGCCCACAGTCAAGTTGGTCTCCAGAAGTTTCTGGCTTCGATGGATGATAAGTGGGGGGTTGTGGACACTGCTAGTTTAAGTGCTTCTGTACTGCCATGGGGGAAGGTAACTCAGCAGTGCCCAGGCCAGGCTCTTCTGGGCCTCCTTGCAGACTTTGATCTGCAGGCTGAGTACTGTTTATCTGCACCAATTCACATTAGGGTGTTAATTGTGGACAATGCTTAACAGTCACTCCCTTTCCAGAGCCATCCAGGTTGTCACCAGGAGGAAGGACTCTGGAGGTGAGCGTGACAGCTAGAATTCAGGTTGGAAGGCCTTGTGCTCCAGATCCTGGGCAGCTCACCAATGTGTGAGAGGGTGAGGGAGGGAGATAATCCCTTTCTCCCCACTTCCCCCTTCTCCATCTTCTTTTTCCCACTCTCACATTGTCCCTCCCAGCTAAGGCCCTGCCCTGGTCATTGCTGAGGCTGCGGTTGAGGGGTCACCTGTAGAGGGAAGGCGGCTGACAATGTGAAGGCAGATTTTTACTCAGCAGGAGGGAGAGCTGCCTACAAGTGGAGCAAGTTGCCCTTAGCAGCTGTAGGCCTCAGCTGAGTACCTGTCAGGGATGCTTCTGTGAGGTGAGCTGAGCCAGGTTTCCTGCCCCAAGCCTGGAACTCTGTGCTTGTGGTGGCCAGCATCTCCTAGCACCATGCATATTTTGCTTAGGGAGGGTGGGGAAGACCGACAGAGTGAGGGAGCACAGACAGGTTCCTTACTCTGAATTAGGAGCCAGCTCTGTTCTAGCATCCTGAAATGATCACGGATGCCCAAAGGATGCAGCAGCTGGGTAGGGGGCAGGGGAGAGCCTGCTACAGAATGCCTTGGGAAAAGATCCCTCAGAGCCAGGCCCCCTCCCCCTCTCACACTCAACAATTACCCTGACCACCACAGGTGAGGAGGGAGGACCACTTTAGGGCAAAGGATGCTGGGCCCAGAGCAACACTGCAGCACCTCTCGGTTCCCCCCTCCTCCTATATCCTTGTTGCCACCAGCAGAACTCAGCAATTTGGGACACAGACAGGAGGCCTGGGACCTGCTGTCCTCCCTGCACCCTAGGTCTCACAGGCCTGGGGGCTCCCTCCAGGGCTCCTGGGCAGCTCAAATTCCAGGTAACTCCTTTCTCTTTACAGAGCTGACCCGTGCCAGCATGCTCCCGGGTCCCCTGAATTCTGTCCTCTGAGGACTGAGCATCAAGATCGTGTGAGGGAGGGTGGGCTGTCCCCAGCCAGGAGTAAGGGGGAAAGGGAAGTTGTATTCCAGCCAGAAACTCAGTCGGTAAGGTAGGAGGGAGGAGGGAACAGGAGGAACCCCCCACCCCTGGCTGCCCCCTGCTCCGCTGCTTATCAGATGAAACTTAGAGCCAAGTAGTTGCTCCTCGGCCTTCTTAACCAGGAAGGACGTCGTCCTCCTCCTCGGGGGTCTCACCTCACACCCAGAGGGTCTCCCAGACCTGCCTTCCCCCTGTACCCTCAGTCCACCTTCTCCCCGGGGAATCCCCCTACCCACCTTCTTCCAGATGACAGTCTACTAGCCCACCTTCTCCCCTGGAGGGGTGTCCCAGTCCACCTTCTCTCCCTGCAGGTCCCCCGACCCACCTTCTCCTGGCAGGTCCCCCGGTCTCTCTTCTCCCTCAGCAGTGTTCCCCCGGCCCACCTTCTCCCCCGGCGGGGTACCCCGGCCCGCCTTCCCCGCGGTCCCCGGCCCGCCTTCCCGCGGCGGGAGCGGCGGCCCAGGCTGGCGGGCGGAGGCGGCGCCACCCGGGGCGCTGACGTAGAGGCCGCTCGGCGGCCGGGGGTCCCTTCGGTGGGGCCGCGGCTCTCCGCCCGCCGCCCCCGCGCGTCCATTCCCTTTTGTGTCCCGCGCGCGGCCCGTCCCCCGCGCACACTCGCGCCCTGCGCCCCGCGGGCCAGCGGGCGGCTCCCGGCGCGGCCCTGCACCGCGCGCCCCGCTTTGTGTGGACGCGCCGGCCGGGTGCGCGCGGGCTGTAGTGCGCCCCCGGCCCCGGCCCCGGCCCCGTCCCCGGCCCCGGCCCCCGCCCGGCCCGGCCCGCCCGGCCCGACCCGGGAGCGCAGCGCGGGCCGAGGGGCGGGCGGGCGGCGCGGCGAACATGGCGACGGTGCCCGTGTACTGCGTCTGCCGGCTCCCCTACGACGTTACCCGCTTCATGATCGAGTGCGACGCCTGCAAGGACTGGTTCCACGGCAGGTGAGCGCGCAGCCGCCCGGCCCCGGCCCCGGCCCCCGGCCCCCGGCCCCGGCCCGGCCCGGTGAGCGTCCCGCAGGCCCCCGCCCGCCGCCTCCCGCCGGCCGCGCGCCCTTTTGTGCCCGGGGCGGGGGCCGGGGCTGGGCGGGCGCCCCTCGCCGCCGCCGCTCACAAAGCGGGCCCGCGGGGGGCCGCGGGTGGGGGCCGGGCCGGGAAGTTGGGGCGCCCGGCCGGCCGGGCCGCCTGACAGCGGGGCCGCGGAGGCCGGGCTCCCGAGGCCCAGGCCCCGCGTCCGCCGCCTCCCCCGCGAAGTTGCAGGAACTTTCCCCGCGCGGGCCCCAGAGAGGCGCGAGTGGCGGGTTCGGACGCCGGCGGGGCTGGGACGGACGTGGGGCCCGGCCAGGTGGCGGCCGAAGCTCCCACCCTCCGCCGCGGCCCGGAGCTCCGGCACCTCGTCCGGGTGGACGGGACCCCTGCCCGGCCCCAGCAGGGCTCCTGGACCCGGCCGGCCTGCATGTCCCCGGGCGGGAGTGCGGGTGACAGAATGGTGTCTCTGTGTGGGTGGGGGTGTCGTGACTTTGCCGCCTCCTCCCTGGCCATCACATTTCCCCATTCCCCTCCTCTCTGTTTTCAGACACAGGCCCACCCTGGTTTTCACTTGACCTTATGCTCTCAGAGGAAGATGGGGTGGGGGGAGATAAAGCTTGGCCTTTGCCTGTGACCATGACCTGGCCCTGTGCCGAGTTTTCAAAAGCCCGAGGCCCCTTCCCACCCAGAAGTAAGTGGAGGAGGAGGAAGAGGAGGTGATACTGGTGCCCAAACTGCTCCAACAGGTTCTCATGTGTTTGGGCCTCAGCGGGACCGCCAGAGGCTGGCCAGGGTAGTGTGCTCTCCTATGCTCCAGTCTTAAACCCAGCAGGAACAGGGCTGGGGGCAGGAGATGGGTGTGTGGTGGTAGGTGGTCCCTCAACCCCCAGAGAGGAGAGCCTCCCCCTGGCTTTAACTGTGGATGGGCCAGTGGCCCTTAAACATGGACTATGGTGTCCAGTCCTGCCAGTTTACATGTGGGGAGCCAGGCAGCCAGATGTGGCAGGGCTCACTCAGGTTGATCAGCACCAGGCCTGATTCCCAGCTCAGTGCCTGTGACAGTGACCCCAGTGAGGATGGGTGGGACTCCATGGGACAGGGACTCCCACTGAAATCTCCTGGGCTTCCTGGGCTGCCTTCCTGTGGATGTCCAGGGCTGCAGAGACCCCACAGAGCAGAGGAGCCTGGAGTGTGAGCGCTGGGCTCTGCCCAGAACACTGCTACTATGCACACCCACCAGTTGGCATCCTCTCAGAGTTCATGGCTGGATCAAGGGTGAGAGCTGCCACGTGATCCTTCATGGCTCCTCAGTTCCAGAGATACTGAGAAGCGGGCCCTGAGTGCCCTGAAAGTGGTAGGGCCTCTCCCTCCTCCCCCACCCCCACCGGGGGCCTGCAGAACTCCCTAGGTGCCCAGGCTGGGGGAGTGTGAGGGCCTGGGAGGACCCTTGTCTGGCTGCCCAGGGGCCCTCTCCTCTGGGTGGGGAAGGCAAGACCAGTTCTGAGCTAGACTTTGAGAAGGGAGGTAGGGGGTGGGAGGAGTGGAGGAGGTAGAGAGAGACCCAAGAATGCGGGGCAGGCAGGGGAAAGGGGCTGAGGGCTGGCCTGAGGGGCTGGTGGCATTTGCTCGATTGGCTTAGGCAGAGGCAGGGAGAAAGATGTGTCCTGACAGCTTAAAGGGGATGTTTTTGGGAGGTCTTATTTCTTTATTTCTTATTTTTCATGTGAGGTCTTGGATTTGATCTGATATACGCACAGATCATTTTGATCAGCACAGATCCATTTCCACCTATGTGGGGTCGCCCTAGGGTCTGAAAGGGGCTGTGCTTTCCCCCTGCCATGGGGCACATCTTCTCTACATCTAATCAAGGGTCCCTTACGGAAGTGAGTGAGCCCTGAGGCCAGAACACCTCCTGTAGTCCTTAGTCCCCTGGGTGGCTCAGGGGAGGTGCTGTGATGGGGGAACACAGGGTCAGGGGTTGGGACCTTTGTGGGCAAGGCTGCATGTGGCCCTCGCAGCCCTGGGCAAACCCCCCACCTCTCTTGGCGTGGCCCTTCTCCACTGTGACAGGAAGGTGTGTGAAATGATCCACATGTTTCCAAATCTCCTGATATTCCTGGATGGATGGCCCTCCGTTCTTTCCAGATCCGTGTATCATCTGTACTGTTGTTTACTTCATATTCAACAGCTCAACTCACTTTTTAAAAGTTTGAATACTTTGTAACTTTTTATTTTGAGAGATGTTTAGACCTAAAGAAGAGTTACAAAAAAGGTACAGTTTCCTTCTGTCCCACACCCTGCCTCCTCTGAAGTTAACATCTTATCAAATTATGCTGGAAGCATGGAAACTGAGGCAGAAACACTAGCGCAGTACTGCTAACCAAACTCCAGGCCTCGGGCAGATTTATTTAGGTCTAGGACCCCATTTCACTCTTGTGTCTCCTTACTCTCCTGAATCTTTCTTTTCCAAGGAAACTTCATATCATTCCCTGAAATAGAACATTAGTATAACTTGCCATAGACAGTACTTGTAAAAATAAACATAACTGTGAAAGTAACAGCCTCCCTCTTGTTCCACCTGTGACCCCTCACATCCCTACAATGCACCCCATTTTGGATGTATTGGAAGGGGGTCTCTGAGGTTACTTTCACTGGCAGTGGCCAACTCTTTGCTGGTAGGACTCTAGCAGCATCTCCGGCTGAGATCGTGGTCGGGGCAGTCCCCTTCTAGGGGAAGAACCTGCTCCCAGAATGTGTCCACCTTGGCAGGAAGCCTTGAGCACCCTGACCACCCCTCCTGGCATTCTTTGGGGAGGTCTTTCCGCTGGACTGTGCTGGTACTCATTCAGCCAGGAAGTCAGGAGCGCGTGTTCCACCCCATCTTGACCATGGCTAGTCACTCCTGGGGCTGGGATACCTTGTCAGCCTAGTCTGCCTTCACTGGCACCTACTGTAGTGTCGCCTGGGAATTGGCTTTGACTAGGAAGGGATGGATTTTGCGGCTGGTTGTCTTCAGAGCTGTCTTATCTGTGTGTTTGATAGGGAAGCATGGCACTACTCAGGCATTGGGAAACTTCCTCCCCAATTAGGGTGCCACAAAGCCACTTAGGGCCAAGAACTGGGGGGCTTCTCATGACTGTTGTCTTCTGTCAGACCCCATGTGTCCTTCCACCCCTGCCTTCAGCAAGGCATCTGACCATGGACCAGTCACTCTAGGGAGTGACCTGGGCCTCTCACCTTGTCACCATCTTGATGTGAAGAGTCTCTGTCTCTGAGAAATAGGAATGATTCTGTTAAAGTATCAGATATCCTGAAGCTTCCTGGCCCTCTTTAAGTTCCTGTTGTATTAAACTTGAAGGGTTTTTGGAAGCATAATCAGTAAAGTTGATTTTAAAGAGTTTGAAAGCTGAAGGTGCTGTACAAGTCCTTCAGTGGGAGAAGTTTCATTTATCCCTCAGTAAGTACTATGGGGTGCATGTTCTGTGTGGGGTGCAGTGCTGGCCCTGTGGGTTCCTGGGGTAACAAGGCAGCTCCCTTGCCTCTTACAGGGTTTCTTCTATGGGAGTCAGACTTGTGGATCAGGAGTTCCGTGCCAGCCTGGGGAGCTGCTTCAGAGCCCCGAGGAAGCACTGTGCAGGGCAAGGAAGCTGCATCAGGGACGGCCTGCAGGTGTGGCTAGGAGGCAGTAGCCACCCTGGGGGCTCTGAGCAGAGCAGCAGTGGGAGGGGACTGAGGATTTGACAGGGTCCCTCTGGCTGCTGTGGGCACAGTTGGGGAAGAGGGTGGGGAGGGACAGGAGCCTTTGTCCAGGTGAGAGGTGACAGGCAGGACCTGGGGGTGGGGACTGGGGTGTGGAGAAGGGGTCGAATTCTGCAAGTACTCAGAAAGGTGGGCTGACAAGACTTGCCTGGTGTAGATCCCCTCTGATTCCTGTGTGTTTGTCCCTCCATCTGGGGTCCGCCTGCCCTCCTCTCCAGGGCCCTATCTCTGTGCCCATCATCCCCAGGACTGGTTGACCTTTGTGGGCTCTCGCTGTGTCTTTCACCCCATCCAGCCTTAAGCTTCCTGGGGCAAAGCCTCTTCCTGAGTCCTTGGCCCTCATGGCTGCTCAGTATCACAGAGTGAGACTGTTGGCTGGCTCTGTTGGCCAGCAAAGTGTGCGCACTTGGAGGGAAAGGAGGGCCTGCCAGGGGGACAGGCCTCAACGTCGCAATCTAGGTGATCAGAGCTGACAATTAAGTCTTCCAACCTGAGATCCCTTAATACTGGGGGAAGTGCCATTCACATGGCAATGGAGTTGTGGCGTGTTTGACGTGGTTAGGAATAACGATTCATCATTTTTAAATGAGGAATTCTCACTGTGTGAGTTTAAGAAGTTCCAGAGTTTAAGAAGTTCCAAAGGAGGTTGGGGGAATGTTCTGCCAACTTACAGAGGGCAGAGCAGATGTCCCCTGTCCATTGATCCTTTCCAAATGAGATGAATCTCAAAGGAAGAGACTTGGAGCTCATGGTAATTACCAGAATGTTTGCTTTTATTGAAAATATTGGCTCAGAAACATGCTTGGTGTGAGCCTCTGCACTGCAGCCCACATTTGTTTGGGGCTACTTTGGCTCAGGTGCGGCTGCAGTTGGCCTGAGATCGGGCAAAGATTTGGGGTACTTCATGTGGACCCTGCCACTGCTGGGTACCCAATCCTCTGGGGCCATCCCCTCGCCTCTGTGCTCGTGGCACCTGGCCGTGTGGCAGGGCCTTTTTCAAAAAGAATGAGCAGATTTGCTGTTGGGAGGGAGTATTGGCCAGAAAATAATGTTCCACGACAAAGTGTGCTAGAAGAATCTAACTCCTAAGATTCCGGTGTGGGTAAAGCAAAGCCGTCAATTGACTTCTAAATGACTGATGTGACTAATAGTGCTGCAGGGCTCGCACTCAGGCTGGCCTTTATGGCGTCAGGATTAGTTCACAGTTATCCTCTTTATTGGTTCTCACAGCTACTTGGGTGGTGGGCCAGGTGGGCCACCTTGTCCTCCCACTTCAAGCAGATGTGGGGGGGTCTCGTCTCCTCACCTGCAGCAGGTGTACGTACCTCTGCCAGGTGCAGGGACAGAAGTGGCGTTTGGCATATTCTGGCTCAGGGTGCTGAAAACCCCAATACTGTCCACGGTTTTGAAATGCTATGTGGATGGAAACATCTTCTCAGCAGGAAGGCCACATCCGGTGCCAAGTAGGGAAGCTGGGCCCTCTGCAGCACCCTCTGTGTCTCAGGTGTGCCCAGTCACCCGCTGGCCTCCCATTTAGAGTTGTACCTCCATCCCTGCACCTCTCCTCTGTCTCACTCCATTTCCATCCCCCTACTTCTGCCTGTCTTGGTTCTCAACTTTTTGGCTTGGTGGGAAGTGAGCCTAACCGTGCTCTTTGGAATGGGGCTTGGCCCTCTGCTTCAGGGTGCAGGGTCTCTTCACTTCCACCCAAAGTGCTGGGTCATCCGTGGAAAAACATCTGTGTAAAACATAGTTAGAATTCCAGCCAGTGACTGGCTTTGACCTCAGAGCATAAGAACGGAAGGTCCTGTGGTGTTTGTCCAGGCAAATGGTGAAACCCGCCTTTCATCCTTTTTTTAAAATTTAGGGTGAAATTCACATACCATGAACCTAACCATTTTAAAGTGCACAGTTAATAGCATTTAGTGCATTCAGAATGACTTGCAGCGATTATCTCTATCTAGTTCCTAAACATTTTCATCACCTCAAAAGAAAACCCATTAAACAACTTCCCCGTCCCTCCTCCTCTCAGCCCTGGACAACCACCCATCTGTTTTCTGTCCCTATGGATTTATCTATTCTGGACATTTCATATAAATGGAATCATACTATATGTAACATTTTGTGTCTGTCTTCTTTCACTTAGCATAATGTTTTTTAGGATCAACCATGTTGTGGCATGTATCAGAACTTCACTGATTTTTTTATGGCTGAATAATACTCCATTGTAAGGATATACCACAGTTTGTATATACATTCCTCTGTTTATGGATACTTGGGCTTTTTCCACCTATGGCTATTGTCAGTAGTGCTGCTGAGAACATTTGTGTACAAATACTTGTTTGAAGACCTGTTTTCAATTGTTTAGGGAATTGCTGGGTCATATAATTATTCTATGTTTAACTTTTTGAGTAACCAACAAACTTTTCCACAGCAGCTGCGCCGTTTTACATTCTTACTACCAATGCAGGAGCAATCCGATTTCTCCTCATCCTTATCAACACTTGTTGTTTTCTATTTTTAAAATTATGGGCGTCCTAGTGGGTGAGAGTTGGTATCTCATTATGATTTTGTTTTGCATCTCTGTAATGGCTGATGATGTTGAGTATGTTTTCATGAACTTGTTGTCCATTTGTGTATCTTCTTTGGAGAAACGTCTGTTGAAACAGTTTGCCCATTTTAAAATTGGGTTCTTTTTTTTTATTTTTGAATTTTAAGAGTTCTTTATATATTCTGGACACTAGACCCTTATCAGATACAAAATTGGCACATATTTTTCCATTTTGTGGGTTGTCTTTTCACTTCTGTGGTAATGCCCATTGATGCACAAACATTTTTAATTTTGATGAAGTCCAATTTGTCTTTTTCTACTGTTGCTTATGCTTTTGGTGTTATATCTAAGAATCCATTGCCAAATCTGAGGTCATGAAGATTTACCCCTTTGATTTCTTCTAAGAGTTTTATAGTTTTAGCTCTTGTATTTAGTTTTTGACTCATTTTCAGTTAATTTTTATATAAGATTTGAAGTAGGGATCCAACTTCATTTGTTTGCATGTGGGTATCCAGTTGTTCCAGAACCATTTGTTGAAAAGACTATTCTTTCCCTATGGAAAGTCTTGGTAGCCTTGTTGAAAACCATTTGACCATATACATGAGGATTTAATTCTGGACACCATTCCATTCCGTTGGCCTGTATGTCTGTTCTTAAGCCAGTACCACACTGTTTTGATTACTGTAGCTTTGTAGTCAGTTTTGAAATCAGGAAGTGTGAGACTTCCAACCTTGTTCTTTTAAAAAAATTATGTTGACTTTTTGGGGCTCCTTGCAATTCCATATGAATTTAAGGATTGGCTTCTCCATTTCTGCAAAAAGGGCTGTTGGAATTTCGACAGGGATTGCATTGAATCTGTAGATTGCTTTGGGTAGTATTGACATCTTAGTATTACATCTTCTGATGCATGAGCATGGGATGTCTTTCCATTTATTTAGATTTAGGTAGCCCTTGATTTCTTTCAGCAATGTTTTATAGTTTTCAATGTACAAGTTTTAAATTTCTTGATTTAGTTTATTCCTAGGTACTTCATTCTCTTGGATGCAATTGTAAGTGGGATTGTTTTTGTAATTTCCTTTTTGTATTGTTCACTGCCAGTGCTTTTACCCTTTTTATTAAAAAAATCACCTTTTAACATGTGGCAGCTGAATTTCCAGAACCAGACATGTGTGGGGTGCAGGTGTTCATGCATGTGCTGGGGTGTGTACACACTCAGCTGGGTGCCTGTGGATGTCCTGTGTCCAGAGTGTGTCTGCATGCCCTGGGAGGGGTGCTGCTTTCCTTTTTAATCTTAAGTGTTTGTTGAGCCTTGCCTGTGTCACATCCTGGGCTAGGCATTTTTCATACACATGTGTTGGGGGGCTCCTTCTTGTATTGTGTGGGGGTCGCCCTGCAGGTCTCTATCTCCTTTACCCTGACTGTTGAGGAAGCTGCCACTGAGTAGATCAGGGCCCACTGCTGGGCATGTGCTGCACATGGCCTTGCTGAACTTGCCACTGCCCCTGAGGGCTTGGTGGTGGTGGGCTGTTCTGATTGGGAGGCAAGCGAACTGTGGCTGGAGAGATCAGCTCGCTGAGGTCGACACTACAACATGATAGGCTGGGACAGCAGCAGTGTGTCTGTCCTGGAGCTCCCCCGACCAGCGCCCCTTCATTGATGTTAATGATGGGGGACAGTGCCCAGGACCCCAGAAGGCAGGAGGTCCCAGTGAATGCAAATCTGTAGGATGGGTCAGCACTGCTCCTTGGGTTGAGCAGGACATGAGGGCAGTGAACAAGCCCCTGGGGTGGCAGCCCAAGCTGCTGACTAAACCGTGAGCCTTATGCTGGGGTGGGTCACGTGCCTAGGAAGCTATGGGCACAGTCTCTGGCCTGGGTCCTTCAAGTGGGGTGCCGTTTTCTGCTTCACACAGAAGTGCAGAGTGGAACTCATTTCTTCTTGTGCCCTACACACCGTGGGCTGGGCACAGGTCCCATGGTGCCGGTTAAGTGTGAATGGCTGGATGGGCCTTGGAGAGTGCCCTGGGGCCAGGTCTGAGCTCACAGATACCTACCCTTGGGACAGCCAGACTTGGGCTGGCAATCCCAGACTGATGTATAACCAGCCCAGCTACACGAACTCTGATACTTGAAAATCTTCTTGTAACTTTGTGACTTTGCCTCTCATTTTATCCATCCCCTTAGAACTACCCCCCGAGTCAGAGTCTGAATGTGAATCTCAGGGAAGTTGGGCTAAGTGGGAAGGGCAGTGAGAAGGTGCTTCCTGGGGACATGAGCGTGTCCCAGTGAGGCACAGGACCCTTCCCTGCCCAGACCCCATCTCACCACCCTCCTGGGCTGACTTGCCATCAGCTGGAGAGATGACACAGATTTAGGGGTTCAGCCCCCATTTCCTGCAGAAGAGACTGAGGCCTGGTGCAGCATGACTTTTGGCACCCTGGAATAATCAAGAAACTGCAGCCTGATCCAGTGTGCCTCCCAGATGAACAACGCCCAGGGAGGTGTGCAGCGAGCTCCCCAGGAGAGCTCCCCAAACCCTGTGGGGAGGGGGATCCCTCAGCACTGCATGAGGCAACACAGCGGATGTGCATCAGAGCTCGGGGTGGGTTCTCACTAAACATCCTTCTGCTGACATTTGCAAAACTCCAGGATTAGTTGCCATTGGTGCCTGTGGAGTTTCTTTCCTGGAAAGTCTAACATAACTATGGCTAATCTCCCAGCTGTTTTGGAGCTATAGCTCGTAAAAAAAGGGGCACCTGGGACGGTGAGGGGTGTTTCTCGCCTCTTGTTTGCTCCCAGCAACAGATACTTTCTGTCAACACCTCGTTCTTTCAGCAGCTCCCCAAGGGCACTAGACTTGGGTCTGCTTAGGAGAGACCCTGGCTCGGAGAGGGCCAGCAGCCGGCCTGGGTCACCGGCTGATAAGTGGCACATGCGGCTTTGCCACTCTGACTTCACCTTGGCAAGTTTGAAGTCTGCCAGGCACTGCTCTTTCCCCATGCTTCACCCATGCTGTTGGAAGGTGGAAGTCTTAGCTGCCGTTCGGCCTCGTGGTTCTCATGGTACCGTGTTGTCATGGTGACCTTTCGATCCCAGTCTGGGTGCTTGTGTAGCCGGCCCCCATCTGATCCTGGTACTGCCCCTGGGCCTCTCCAGCATCCCCCTCAGGAACCTGGACCCCAGTCTGCCAGGGCGCCTGCCACCTGCCCACTGTACGAGCACCAAGCATTTGCATTTCAGTCCCTGGCTCCAGATGTGGAGGTGGACAGGTAAACCTGGGGGTGGCTCACTAAGTGAGGGTGGGGCATCTTTGTGAGCCTAGGGGCCGGGTCATATCGGCGCCCCCTTCACTGAGCCACAGCTAGGTGTGGAACTAGGGCTCTGAGGACCTTTTACCTGGGTTCAGCCCCAAAACACAGGTACCAATGCTTTTCCACTGTGTCCTCAGCCCAGTTCTGCCCAGTGTGTGCTGTGTGGCCCTCTGCTGGCCTTGAGATGTCCCCTCCCAAGTCCCACAGCCACTCCCCACCCCCGACTCTCTAAAATCCCTGTGGGGCCTGAAGGTAATGCTGGGCAGAAGTGAGGAAGAGACCCTGGAGCAGGGAGCCATGAAGCCACTTTCCCAGGCCCCCCATGCCGTGTCCCAGTCCTGCCCATCCCATGCCCTTCTCCAGCTCCACAGGGCACGTGGTTCCCTTCCTTTCGTCCACAGATGATGTGACCCTCTGGAATAGAAGGTGGGTGTTGGTGGGACCAGAGCGCACCACTTGGCTCTGCTCATCCTTGCACTCAGCGGCTGAGCTCCGGAGGTGCCGCCCCGCGTGATCCTTCTGCAGAGCAGCCGTCCCGGCCTCAGGGCTGTGAAAAAACCAAGTGCTGGACTGAAGCTTGGAGAAGGAGGCAGGCAGATTTGCATTCAATTTGAGAAAAAACTTTTTAATAATTGAAACTGGCCCCAGACTGGACACATCTGGGGAAATAGTGTGTACGTTAGAGTAGCGTTTCTCAGCCTGCGCTCCGTGGACATTGGGGCCAGAAAATTCTTTGCTGCACAGGATGTGGAGCAGCATCCCTGGCCTCTGCCTACTAATCCAGTAGCACCCGCCCCCCCAGCTGTGACAGCAAAAGTGCCTCCAGGCATAGCCGATGTCCCTTGAGGGACACAGTTGCCGCCAGTTGAGGGCAAGAGGCGACTGAACTTCTGCAGAAACATATTCACCTTTATTGGGCAGAAAATGGAGCTTCTGACCCCTTTTCTTATGTTTATTGTGATAAGGAATAACTGCATTTATTCACTTAAAAATAGTTAATTGAAAAAATTTGCAAACAGAACACTAAGACATGGGTTTTTAAAAAAGGGTATGAAAGAATATGTAGTGAAAAGCTGTCTTCTCACCAGAACCAACTCGATTGCAGCCCCTTAGGAAAAACTGCTGAGAGATTTCTGTCTATACAACGTCTGTGTCAGGCAACCACCCCCTCTCTCTTTTCTCAGGCACATAGGCACACAGACACACATTGCGGGCATGGCTCTGCCTGGGACATAGTTCTCAGACAGGGCTCTGTTGTGTGGGCTGCGCTCAGGGATGCGTTTTCCCCGTCTCCTCTGGCCTGGTTGGTGTTAAGCTTGTTTCTCATCTGGAGCAACTGCAGTTTTGTACAGGGAGCGTCCTGGTACATACGACTACGTGTGCATATGTGCAAATTTATCTGTTGGATAA
This sequence comes from Balaenoptera ricei, assembly GCF_028023285.1. Lineage (NCBI taxonomy): Eukaryota > Metazoa > Chordata > Mammalia > Artiodactyla > Balaenopteridae > Balaenoptera > Balaenoptera ricei. The sequence goes on from NC_082644.1 coordinate 25,614,670, forward strand.
ATTCCAAGACAATAAAGGTGCTGAGTTGAAGGGAAGCATTTCAGGTTTTAAAATCGCCAGATAGGTTGTACAGATTTCTCTACACACTGGCAGCACATTTTCTGAACTTTTTGATCTTTTGTCAGTTCAGTCTGGAAGGTGAAAAATTGTATCTCACTATGGTTTTATAGTGCAGTTTTTATATTATATATTATTATATTATCATTTCAGTTTGTAGTTGTCTAATTATTAAGCTCACTCACTTTTAAATCCTTTTCTCCCTACAACTGTAGGATTTTGTAAGTGGCCCAGATGCTTTCTAACAAAGACAAAAAGAGCAGGCTGAATCTGAGAAGTGAAATGATGGGTCAGGGCAGCGGGGGGCACTCCCATCCTCTCCCTCCTCCCGCTCCAGCAGTGCTCTGAGCCCCTGCAAACCTCCAGGGCTGGCAGAGGGTGAAAGCTCACTTGTTTGCTAAATATCCCCTCTCCCTTCCTTTTGAGTCTTATTGTGAAGTCAGCCTCATTCGCTTTTATTTTCTTCATAAACTTTTATTTTAGACTTGTTTTAGGTTTATAGAAAAGTCGCAGCCATGGTAGGGTTTGTGCATGCCCCGGCTCAGTGTCTCTGATTGTTAGCATTTCACATCACTTCCATACCCTGGTCACAGCGCAGGAGTCCATGTTGTTTCATTGCCATGCACTTCCTACTCCTAGTCCTCCCCACAGAGCCACGTTTACTGGAGGCCTTGCACACCCAGCTGCTCCAGTTGTGGTGGCTTCGTGGACCCCTTTGTCCTCTGATCCTGACCCTGAAGATCCTTCAGGGTTTGTGTACCTTTGAGGAGCCATGTCTCCAGCTCATGAGGCCTCCCCCCAGGCACCTTCACACATCCCTGAACCTAGGACTCAAGCCCCAATGAGGGCACCCTGACAGCTCGCGGGGCTACCTGTGACCCTGTGAGGGAGCTGAGTGTCACTCAGCAGCCCTGCGGTGGTCCCTGCAACACAGACATGGGGCGCTCTCCACGTGGTCCTGATCACAAGGGCTGCCATTTAGGATCATGGTGCTGTTCCCCTTTCACAGTTTCTTCTAGATCTCAGACTTGTATTGTTTCATTAGATTTCAAACTACTCTTTGGAAAAGAAAGATGTAATTAGAGTGGTTTTTTGCACCGCCTCTCTGAAAAGCTGACTAAGAGAGCAGTTCCCCCCCTCCCCCACTCTTATGCTCTGCCTTAGGGGCCAACATTACCACCATCCACTTGAATGGCTCCTGCCCTCCGGACACACCACTGGAATAGGATGTGCGAGTTGGGCCTCCCAGGGAGGACTTGGTCCAAGCCCCTCTTTCACAAACGAGAAACAGAGGCTGCCCAGCAGTCTGTGTCCTTTCTCAGCCTGGTGCTCTTTCCAGACCTTGGGGTGTTCCCCAAAGATGGGCTGCAACCCTCTTGGTTGGTTCTGCCCTTGGGGAAGCCCCCCTGCCCCCAGTCCTGAGCAGCACACGTTTGAGTGCGGGAAGCCCTGTGCCTCCTGTGATTCGGTGAGTGATGACTGTCGGCCCCCACTCCAGAACACCTCGCTGTGTGGCCGGGCTGCCTGTCTGCAGTGGGAGGCTGTGCCCAGCTGGCCTTGAGGTTCTGGGGTCAGGAGGAGGTGGCCTGAGGCCTGTCCAGGTAGAGGCCTGCCCCACTCCGGGGTCATCCTGCTGGGGCCTCCCTTCCCTGCCTGCCCATTTGCCTTTTCTGCAGGACCTCTGTGTCACCCGGGCGGCCTGGCCAGCTCTCCAAGGTCCCTTGTTGGAACCACGGATCAGGATCCAGCCCATCTTCAGCCACCCTCAGAGCTGGCCACTGGAGACCTGAGGGGTGGCAGAGCTGGGCCTGGTTGTCTCCTTGCCACTTCCCTCCCAACACTCCGGGATTCCAGGATTCAGATTCATTTTAAACTCTTGGGGGAATCCCTGTGCAGACGGTCCCTGTGATGAGGCCGCTGGTCTGGATGATGGCACATGGTCACAGAGCCTTGTTGTACCAGCGTGTCCTCCTCTGGGAGCGCGCAGTCATCTCCCAGCACCGGCCTGTTCACCGTGATCTGCATACACTGTCAGTTAGTGAAGGAAAAGGCTCTTGGCGAGGTCACCCAGCAACAGTTGGCAGCCTGCCATTCTTACCCGTCGCTTGGCAAGAGAATCCTTCAAGGCCTTCCCGGAAGTGTCCTGTCTGTCGGAGGGAACTATGGACAAGGCCTAATGCTGTGCTTGCGGGTATCTGTCAGTGTGAGTGTTCCTGGGATGGACGGAGGGCTCTGGTGCCCTCTGCACAGTGAGGTCCAAGGTATGTGTGTGCCTCATCTTGTCCTCAGGACCCGCTCCATGAGCCAGGCGAGGTCCCTGATTTAGGGATGGCAACATTGATGCTCAGTGTTCCCAACACACCACTAGGTTGGAGGTGATCAAGCACAGCCAGTGTCCTTTCACCACGCTCACTGCCCATGACCACTGGTCATGCTGGCTGCTGTTGAAGTGTGCCTTGAGGCCCAGCTTGTACCAACCTAGCCTCATGGCCCCGGTCCCCTCTGGGATAGGGTCCATCAAAAGGCACTCACCTCAGGGGGCCGCAGCACATGTCTGCTCCAGGCCCTACACCTTGCATTTGTACCTTCTGGGAGTCTGGGGCAAGGGCCCGCTGGAGCCCATCCAGGTTTCAATATCCTGATCTTTGCTTTTCTTGTCCTTTATGGTTAAAAAAGAAAAAAAAGATAAAGAACAGATATTAGAATGTTCCAGCAGGATAGGACCTTGGAGCATACCAGTCACTCCTCCCTCAAGATATAGCAGCAATGGGGACCACAGCCTTCCCTTCATTCTGGGCTGCCCCCTGTAGGGTCACAGCACAGAGTTTGTTCCCAGGCCCCACCCCTAAACACCCTCCAAGTTGATGCCCTCAGGGGTGTGGTAGGGGTTGAGGACAGGGGCCTTACCTCTCTTGGTCTAGAGTGGTATTTCTGTTAACATGACCTTGGATTGCATTTGCTCTCAGGTGAAATTTGTCTTCCCAGCCACCTTGTGAGTCTCTGAGGGTTTTATCCAGATGGAAGGCTGTAATTCCCAGAGCTTCCTGACAGAGGTATTTGCTCTATAGCTGCATACAGTTGGTTTCCCTAGAAACTGCTGGAATAAATACTCCAAAACCTGCTTCTGATTTTTAAAGAGACCATGTCATTTATCTGGAATATCTATTAAAAATCCACTGGAACAGGTTTAAAAACATATAAAGAGATATTTTGAATATTCATTTAATATATCAAGGATTCTAGACTCTTAGATGATAGAATTGAGGGGAGGATTAAGTAAATTATAAAGTACTCACAATAGGAAATTATTCAGTCATCAACAGTGACGTTTACGACAAGATTTCAATGATACGGGAAAATGTTTATGCTATCATGTTAAATGGAAAAAACCCCCAAGATTCTACGTTGTCTATATAGGATGTTAGTTGGTGTGAATCAGTTAAAACAGAAGACATGCTGGAAGCAAATGTTAGAGGGTTGAGAGTGGTTTTTCCTGTTGCTTTCATACTTATCTCCACTTTCCAACTTGTTTTCCAGGAGCATAATATCACTTTTATAATCAGAAATAAAATAAGCATGAAAATAAGATTTCAGAGTGCAGAGGTCATCCTCCCCTGCCTCTCATTTCACAGATTTTGTGGACTACAGGTTTTATAGACACTTGGGCTCAAGTGTCTCCCACTGCACAGCTGCCTGGAGACAAGGGTGAGGGATGCTTTCTTTAGGACCCTTGACTCTAAAGGCCCTTCTGGCAACCCCTCTTCAGATGTGACCCCCCCACCCCAATAATGAACGCTAGCCTAGCCTGCAGCCTGTCTGCTGAGGAGGGGCTCCGTCAGCCACCCAACAGCCCCATCTGCCCCAAGCATCTTTCTGCAAGTGGAGCTTTAAGTCCCATAGGACCCTGTCCAGTCAGAGGCCCCCTTTGGGATCATCCCAGGGATGAGGCCTCAGGCTAATGGGTTGAGGATGGGCCCCCCCATCCCCCCCCCCCCCCACCTAACCAGGAGCAGTGACTGAGGCCCCATGACCACTTCCCAGAGCAGCAGGACCATCCTGTCACCAGCTACTCTCACGCCGGAGTGTCCCACCCTAGGTGGGGACCAAAGCATATGGCCAGCTTTGGAGGACAGAGCCTGTAAGCCAAGCTCCTTCTGGTCTGTCCTCACATTTCTCTCCTGCAGACTGACAGCTAAGCCTCTAGTTACTTCATTACTTCATTCCACGTGAGGGAAGACAAGTGAGGCCTCAGTGCCACAAAATGTGTGGTTTGCAAGGCTGGTGGGGGTGTGACACAAGAGGGGGCCCTTGGGGAGGTCCCAGCAGACACCAGCCTTACCAGACATGCTGAAGGCACAGGCCAGCATAGGTTAGTTCCAGTCTGAGAAGCTAAACACTGCTCTATAAACGGGGAGTCCTCCTTCACAGAGCTTTAAAACATTACTTACAGACATCAAATGATTACTCAAATACACTTGGATACTTACAGATACTAAATTATTATTTACAGATGCTCCACCTAAAAATAAAGAGTAGAGTAACCTAAGGCCAAAAATATGGGGAGCCACTTCCAATCGGATCTACTTTAGCAATGACAGCAAAGAATTCTGAAAATACAATGTAAGCCATGAGAGATTTAGGATTTGGTGTTACAGAAAATATTTCCTGATCACATTCATTGTGTGACCATTCATTTTCAAAATGCTCATTCTGGTGGCGCTGGGTCGGAGGACGGAGAGAACTATTCAGAGAACTGTGATTTCTTCTTGAGTCAGACCTGCCGTGTGGCTGACAGGGTCTTGGTGCTCCGGCTGGGTGTCAGGCCTGAGCCTCTGAGGTGGGAGAGCCGAGGTCAGGACATTGGTCCACCAGAGACCTCCCGGCCCCACGTAATATCAAACAGCGAAAGCTCTCCCAGGGATCTCAATCTCAACGCTAAGACACAGCTCCACTCAGTGACCAGCAAGCTACAGTGCTGAACACCCCATGCCAAATACCTAGCAAGACAGGAACACAACCACACCCATTAGCAGAGAGGCTGACTAAAATAATAATGAGTTCACTAACACCCCAAAACACACCACCAGACGCGGTCCTGCCCACCAGAAAGACAAGATCCAGCCTCAACCACCAGAACACAGGCACCGGTCCCCTCCACCAGGAAGCCTACACAACCCACTGAACCAACCTTACCCACTGGGGGCAGACACCAAAAACAATGGGAACTATAAACCTGCAGCCTGTGAAAAGGAGACCCCAAACACAGTAAGTTAAGCAAAATGAGAAGACAGAGAAATACACAGCAGATGAAGGAGCAAGGTAAAAACCCACCAGACTAAACAAATGAAGAGGAAATAGGCAGTCTACCTGAAAAAGAATTCAGAGTAATGATAGTAAAGATGATCCAAAATATTGGAAATAGAATGGAGAATATACAAGAAACATTTAACAAGGATCTAGAAGAACTAAAGAGCAAACCAACAGTGATGACCAACACAAGAAATGAAATTAAAAATTCTCTAGAAGGAATCAGTAGCAGAATAACTGAGGCAGAAGAACGGACAAATGACCTGGAAGATAAAATAGTGGAAATAACTACTGCAGAACAGAATAAAGAAAAAAGAATGAAAAGAATTGAGGACAGCTTCAGAGACCTCTGGGACAACATTAAACACACCAACATTCGAATTATGGGGGTACCAGAAGAAGAAGAGAAAAAGATCAGGTCTGAGAATATATTTGAAGAGATTATAGTTGAAAACTTCCCTAATATGGGAAAGGAAATAGTCATTCAAGTCCAGGAAGCTCAAAGAGTCCCATACAGGATAAATCCAAGGAGAAACACGCCTAGACACATATTAATCAAACAATCAAAAATTAAATACAAAGAAAAAATATTAAAAGCAGCAAGGGAAAAGCAACAAATAACATACAAGCGAATCCCTGTAAAGTTAACAGCTGATCTTTCAGCAGAAACTCTGCAAACCAGAAGGGAGTGGCAGGACATATTTAAAGTGATGAAAGGGAAAAACCTACAACCAAGATTACTCTGCCCAGCAAGGATCTCATTCAGATTTGACGGAGAAATTAAAACCTTTAGAGACAAGCAAAAGCTAAGAGAATTCAGCACCACCAAATCAGCTTTACAACAAATACTAAAGGAACTTCTCTAGGCAGGAAACACAAGAGAAGGAAAAGACCTACAATAACAAACCCCCCAAAATTAAGAAAATGGTAATAGGAACATACATATCGATAATTACCTTAAATGTAAATGGATTAAATGCTCCAACCAAAAGACATAGACTGACGGAATGGGTACAAAAACAAGACCCGTATATATGCTGTCTACAAGAGACCCACTTCAGACCTAGGGACACATACAAACTGAAAGTGAGGGAATGGAAAAAGATATTCCATGCAAATGGAAATCAAAAGAAAGCTGGAGTAGGAATTCTCATATCAGAAAAAATAGACTTTAAAATAAAGACTATTACAAGAGACAAAGAAGGACACTACATAATGATCAAGGGATCAATCCAAGAAGAAGATATAGCCATTGTAAATATTTATGCACCCAAGATAGGAGCGCCTCAATACATAAGGCAAATGCTAACAGCCATAAAAGGGCTAATCGACAGTAACACAATCATAGTAGGGGATTTTAACACCCCCCTTTCACCAATGGACAGATCATCCAAAATGAAAATAAATAAGGAAACATAAGCTTTAAATGATACATTAAACAAGATGAACTTAATTGATATTTATAGGGCATTCCATCCAAAAACAAAATAATACACTTTCTTCTCAAGTGCTCATGGAACATTCTCCAGGATAAATCATATCTTGGGTCACAAATCAAGGCTTGGTAAACTTAAGGAAATTGAAATCGTATCAAGTATCTTTTCCGACCACAGTGCTATGAGATTAGATATCAATTACAGGAAAAAAACTGTAAAAAATACAAACACATGGAGTCTAAACAATATGCTACTAAATAAACAAGAGATCACTGAAGAAATCAAAGAGGAAATCAAAAACTACCTTGAAACAAGTGACAATGAATACACAATGACCCAAAACCTATGGGATGCAACAAAAGCAGTTCTAAGAGGGAAGTTTATAGCTATACAATCCTACCTCAAGAAACAGGAAACATCTCAAATAAACAACCTAACCTTACACCTAAAGCAATTAGAGAAAGAAGAACAAAAAACCCCCAAAGTTAGCAGAAGGAAAGAAATCATAAAGATCAGATCAGAAATAAATGAAAAAGAAATGAAGGAAACAATAGCAAAGATCAATAAAACTAAAAGCTTGTTCTTTGAGAAGCTAAACAAAATTGATAAACCATTAGCCATACTCTTCAGGAAAAAAAGGGAGAAGACTCAAATCAACAGAATTAGAAATGAAAAAGGAGAAATAACAACTGACACTGCAGAAATACAAACGATCATGAGAGATTACTACAAGCAACTCTATGCCAATAAAATGGACAACCTGGAAGAAATGGACAAATTCTTAGAAAAGCACAACCTTCCAAGACTGAACCAGGAAGAAATAGAAAATATAAACAGACCAATCACAAGCACTGAAATTGAAACTGTGATTAAAACTCTTCCAACAAGCAAAAGCCCAGGACCAGATGGCTTCACAGGCGAATTCTATCAAACACTTAGAGAAGAGCTAACACCTATCCTTCTCAGACTCTTTCAAAATATAGCAGAGGGAGGAACACTCCCCAACTCATTCTACGAGGACACCATCACCCTGATACCAAAACCAGACAAAGATGTCACAAAAAAAGAAAACTACAGGCCAACATCACTGATGAACATAGAAGCGAAAGTCCTCAACAAAATACTAGCAAACAGAATCCAGCAGCACATTAAAAGGATCATATACCATGATCAAGTGGGGTTTATCCCAGGAATGCAAGGATTCTTCAATATGCGCAAATCAATCAATGTGATACACCATATTAACAAATTGAAGGGTAAAAACCATATGATAATCTCACTAGATGCAGAAAAAGCTTTTGACAAAATTCAACACCCATTTATGATAAAAACTCTCCAGAAAGTAGGCATAGAGGGAACCTACCTCAACATAATAGAGGCCATATATAACAAACCCACAGCAAACATCATTCTCAATGGTGAAAAACTGAAAGCATTTCCTCTAAGATGAGGAACAAGACAAGGATGTCCACTCTCGCCACTTTTATACAACATAGTTTTGGAAATTTTAGCCACAGCAATCAGAGACGAAAAAGAAATAAAAGGAATCCAAACTGGAAAAGATGGAGTAAAACTGTCACTGTTTGCAGATGACATGATACTATACATAGAGAATCCCAAAGATGCTACGAGAAAACTACTAGAGCTAATCAATGAATTTGGTAAAGTTGCAGGATACAAAATTAATGCACAGAAATCTCTTGCATTCCTATACACTAATGATGAAAAATCTGAAAGAGAAATTAAGGAAACACTCCCATTTACCACTGCAACAAAAAGAATAAAATACCTAGGAATAAACCTACCTAAGGAGACAAAAGACCTGTATGCAGAAAACTATAAGACACTGATGAAAGAAATTAAAGATGATACAACAAATGGAGAGATATACCATGGTCTTGGATTGGAAGAATCAACATTGTGAAAATGACTGTACTACCCAAAGCAATCTACAGATTCAATGCAATCCCTATCAAACTACCACTGGCATTTTTCCCAGAACTAGAACAAAAAAATTTCACAATTTGTATGGAAACACAAAAGACCCTGAATAGCCAAAGCAATCTTGAGAAAGAAAAACGGAGCTGGAAGAATCAGGCTCCTGGACTCTAGACTATGTTACAAAGCTACAGTAATCAAGACAGTATGGTACTGGTACAAAAACAGAAATATAGATCAGTGGAACAGGATAGAAAGCCCAGAGATAAACCCACACACATATGGTCACCTTATCTTTGATAAAGGAGGCAAGAATATACAATGGAGAAAAGGCAGCCTGTTCAGTAAGTGGTGCTGGGAAAATTGGACAGCTACATGTAAAAGAATGAAATTAGAACACTCCCTCATGCCATACACAAAAATATAGTCAAAATGGATTATAGACCTAAATGTGAGGCCAGACACTATAAAACTCTTAGAGGAAAACATAGGCAGAACACTCTATGACATAAATCACAGCAAGATCCTTTTGACCCACCTCTGAGAGAAATGGAAATAAAAACAAAAATAAACAAATGGGACCTAATGAAACTTAAAAGCTTTTGCACAGCAAAGGAAACCATAAACAAGATGAAAAGACAACCCTCAGAATGGGAGAAAATGTTTGCACACGAAGCAAGTGACAAAGGGTTAATCTCCAAAATATATAAGCAGCTCATGCAACTCAATTTCAAAAAAACAACCCAATCCAAAAATGGGCAGAAGACCTAAACAGACATTTCTCCAAAGAAGATATACAGATTGCCAACAAACACATGAAAGGATGCTCAACATCACTAATCATTAGGGAAATGCAAATCAGAACTACAATGAGGTATCACCTCACACTGGTCAGAATGGCCATCATCAAAAAATCTACAAACAATAAGTGTTGGAGAGGGTGTGGAGAAAAGGAGACCCTCTTGTACTGTTGGTGGGAATGTAAATTGATACAGCCACTGTGGAGAACAGTATAGAGGTTCCTTAAAAAGCTAAAAGTAGAACTATCGTATGACCCAGCAATCCCACTACTGGGCATATACCCTGAGAAAACCATAATTCAAAAAGAGTCATGTACCACAATGTTCACTGCCGCTGTATTTACAATAGCCAGGACATGGAAGCAACCTAAGTGTCCATCGACAGATGAACGGATAAAGAAGATGTGGCTCATATATACAGTGGAATATTACTCAGCCATAAAAAGAAATGAAATTGAATTATTTGTAGTGAGGTGTATGGACCCAGAGACTGTCATACAGAATGAAGTAAGTCAGAAAGAGAAAAACAAGTACCATATGCTAACACATATATATGGAAACTAAAAAAGAAAAAAAAAAGGTTCTCAAGAACCTAATGGCAGGACAGTAATAAAGACGCAGACGTAGAGAATGGACTTGAGGACATGGTGGGGGAGGGTAAGCTGGGACGAAGTGAGAGAGTGGCATGGACATATATACACTACTAAATGTAAAATAGATAGCTAGTGGGAAGCAGCCGCATAGCACAGGGAGATCAGCTCGGTGCTTTGTGTCCACCTAGAGGGGTGGGATAGGAGGGTGGGAGGGAGACGCAAGAGGGAGGAGATATGGGGGTATATGTATACATATAGCTGATTCACTTTGTTATACAGCAGCAACTAACACAACATTGTAAAGCAATTATAGTCTAGTAAAGATGTTAAAAAAAAAATAAATAAAAATAAATAAATAAAAATAAATAAATATAAAACTTTTATAAAAGTAAAAAAAAAAAAAAAAGCCTATTCTGAAATGCCGTGAGAACACGTGTATCTGTATGCTGGTGCACACATCCTTTCTGAGTGTGCCAGGTGCACTTTGCAATGCACGAGGATGGGCATTCCTACAGATGCACCCTCTGGGCACATGTCCTTTACAAACGTGTGTGTCCACATGGCTGGTTTGCACCAAATATGTGCATATTCAAAGATGCCCTATTCTTTTTTTCTTACACATTTTACAAAATTCAGTTTTATTCTTTCCAGCTTTATTGAGTTGTAATTGACAAAATTGTAATATATTTAAAGTGCACAATGTGATGATTTAATATATGTATACATTGTGGAAAGATTCCTGCAGTTGAGTCAATTAGCATATCCATCATCTCACATAGTTTTTTTTTCTTTTGGTTAGAACAGTAAAGTTATACTCTCTTGGCAAATTTCAATTATATAATACAGTGTTATGAACTCTAGTCACTGTGTTATACATTAGATCCTCAGTCCTTATTAATCTTACAGCTGAGAGTTTGTGCCCTTTTACCAGCCTCTCCCCACCCCCCCTTCCCCAAAGATGCCTTGTTCTTGGAGGGATGGTAGACCTGGAATTCCTAAGATGATTCCATCAAACAGAAAGTCAATATCCCTAAGTTGACCCACTTCCTTTACTTCACCGAGCTTCGTATTACTGTTAGTTTTACTCCTGTACTATGTCAGATTTGGTAACTGGTTTCTGTTCGAATTGTTGTGTCCACGGCAGCCAGCAGGAGTGGACATTTTCCCAGTTCCTCATTTACCAACCATCCATCCTCTTGGGTGAGCTGCTCCCAGCTGTTCCTGAGTTTTCTTTTGAGCCGGGCTCCCTCCTCTCCTGTTTTCTGGTTGCGGGGTCTGTGCTGAGACATCTACAGGGTGCTTGAAGCAGAAGAGGCAGAACCAGGTTGAATGGGTGGCTGTCCTGGGCGGGTAACTTTGAACAACTGTGGGCGAGGAGAATCCAAGGAGGTTTGCTTGTTTCTGTCAGGACCCTGTGCCCAGAGCGGGAGGGAGGGAAGCTGCAGGTAGTGCTGGGGCAGCAACCCAAAAGGGTCTGGAGGTGCCCCCTGAGAACCAGGGCCGAGACTATTCTATAGAGACTGGTAGCCTTGTTGGGCCGTGCCTTCTTCACCTAGCTCAACCCAGTTCTGCACCTGGCAGGTTCTGGGCCTCTGGGAATGATGAGCAGTGTGGGCTCACAGGCTGCCAGGTGTGTCCGAGACCGCTATAGGAGGAGACAGGTGATGTCAAGTACTTTCCCAGCCCTAAAATCCCACACTTCTTGAATCTGATTGTTTTCTGTGGTGGGTTGGGTCTATCCTGGTGGGAGTGAGGGCTCCTGGCGGTCCCAGCCGGCCCCCACAGCTTTGAGGAGATGGCAGGCAGGGCAAATGGGTGGGGTTGTTCTCGCTTCCTGGGGCTTCCCTCCCAGGATGATGCTGATACAGACAACTGAAGGTGTGTCCCTGGGCAGAGTTAGGGAAATCATGCCTGAGAGTCTCAGAATTTCTGCCACGTCTTAAAAAAATAAAAAGTGCCTGGCTATGAGGTTCTGGAAGACGTGCAACAGGAGTGACAGGCGTTCTGGGACTTTCGTCCTGGTTCCTCTTTGTTCCCGGACCCCCGCCTGCCGGCTGTGGGAAAAGCAGAGACAGAGCCCTGGAGGGAGGAGCTGTGAAGTGGGGGGAGGAGAGCAGAGGCTGCCAAACCTCAGTTTCCCTACCTGCGGAGCTGGAAGCAGCTGTTTGCTGGGTGCATGGGGCTGGTGGACATGCAGTGCCCACGGAGGGGTGTGGCTTTAACAGCCCTGCCTATGTTGGGATGCAGGAGATGGTTGAGTGTTCTGAGATCTGCTGGGGAAGGGCCCCTGTTGTCTCTAGGAGGAACCTGGCACATGCTCTCAGGGGGGCTGGGACCTATCCTGTAGGCGACATTTCAGTCCCCCGGCTGCTGAAGCCCTTTCATTCATCCCCTCCTGCATTTGTGGGTTCTTTCAGCCTCCCTTTCTATACAGTGTGGGAAATATCCATACAGCCACGAGTAGGGGGTTTTAAAGGAGTCCTCTCTTCTTGGCTCTCTGCTTCTCTGATTTTCCAACCCCTTCCCTCCCCAGGAGAGCACCTCGGCCTGGCATCCTCCTCCTCTAGGCACCCAGAAGGGGGGTGTGCTAATGTGTGCAGGGGTCCTCAGGAGCACCGTCTCCCAGTTTCAGCCCTTCCTGTAGCTCAGCTGATAGGCCTCTGCACTTCGTCTCTCCAGAGGGCTGGCTGGTCTGCCCCTGAAGCCTTCGGCTGCTCAGCCTTGGTGGGAGGCCTGCTGCGTGTCTGATGACCACCAACCCGGGGTGGGGGGGTGCAAAAGTCCAGATGCCCCTAAGAGAAGACAGGAAAGCCTGACCCATTCAGGCACACAGCCCGCCGTGAACCCTGATTATTCTGACAGGTGAGAATCAGGCTGACGGATTGATAATGGAGGCACCAACTCCCTAGGAATGTGGCTGCGCTTTGTGGGAGCCTTGCCGACTTCCTCATTTGCAGAACTTTGAGACTTGGCTCCTATCCCACCAGAAAGGCCATGGAGAGGGACACTGGGATGGGCAAGGGATGGGCAGCCATCAGGGTCCCTATGGGCTGGATCAAACTTCCACAGGTGATGATGACGAGCAGGGAAAGCCACCAATCTCAATCAGAAGTGCCATGCCCATGCTGGTCCTGGCCCTTACAGCTGTCGCCTCTGGAGGCGGGCATGGCCCCGCATCCTGCTACCTCCTGGGAGGCCCCACTCACCTTTCATGCTGTGTGAAGGCCCAACAGGCTGGCCCTGAGGCTTGGGGCGGGGTCCCCTTTGCTGGGAAGATGGACAGAAGAGGAGCTTCCATAGGCCTTCCGGGCCAGGCTGGCTCCACAGCTGGAAGTCTTGGCTGCCATGTGCTCAGGTCTCATCATTGTTTCATGTCCCCAAGAATGGCATCCTTAATGCTGGCCCATGTGGGCCTGGGTCTCTCTGTCCCAGGACTGGCTGTGGTTGGTCCAGGGAAGAGCCTAGTAGGGTGTCCTATTGGCCCTGAGCCCCAGAAAGTACAGTTGTCCTCCAGAGGATCCTGCCACAGGCATGTGCGGTGAGTGTGTTTTGGTGGACCAGCTACCTCTGACCCCACGAGAGGGTCCAGCACAGAGGTCCCCATGCAGGGAACTTATGATCACCTCCAGGAGGGCATTTCCCTAAGAAGCTGCATCCCGTGCCATCCTATTGGCCTCGCTCTGTCCCCACACTGCTGGGGGTCCAACATGAGCCCCCACCTTTCCACATGTTTGCTTCTTGCCTGCACCCTCAGAAACTGTTTTTATTGTGCATGTTCTTCATAAGTGATTTCATTTGTACCAGTTGTTCTTCAGCCCCTTCTTCCCTTCAATGCAGGCCTCAGTGAGCCAACCCAGTTGGACACCCTCGGTTGTTCCAGAGCCCCCAGGGTCTGCTGACCGTGCCCCTCATGGAGGTGGAGCAGCTCAGGCACCTGTCCCTATGGACCCTGCAGAGGCTCCCGACGGCAGTTTCGGGGTGGCTTGTGGGGCTGGGGCTATTCTCAGGGTTAGTTTTTATGTCCAGCACATTCACTTCCCTCTGGCAGTGACAGGCAGAGATCAGGCGGCACTGGCATGGCCTGAAAGCATACGTGTACTCCCGGAGCAGGCTCACACTGCACACAGTCATGCTGCTGCCCTTGCATGACCTCCGGGTCAGCCTTTCTGTTCTGCAAGTCCAAGAAGTGAATTTTTAGAGGGATCAAGGAGGGGGTTTCAGACAAATTCCAAGTGAGTTATGGTCAAGGTCGTGCAAGGAGATGGGGTTGGAAAACCAAGTAAAGGAGCGTGCCGCATTCATCGTTTGAATGCCAGTGTTTCAAAACGAGATCCCGTGCCAGTAAACAGCTCATGGGGGAGCTAGTCTACCACCTGGAGTGTTTGATGATCACCCCTGCATTTCACCTTTCCTGGTCTGCACTAAAGCATGAAATGTCTCAGCTGGGACAGACGGGGTCCAACTCTCATTTCGCACATTGTGGGATTCAGAGTCAGAAGGAACTTAGAAATGCAGGTAGGGGTGCCAGATAAAAAATAGTTTGAATTTCTTTTTATTGGAAATGCATATTTGACTGGGTGTCCTGTATTTTTATTTGCTAACTCTGGCTACCCTAGGTGTAGCCCAGCCCTGTATCTTTGTCAGTGAAGATGTTGCAGCCAGGAAAGGTAGGACTTCCACTGTCCCAGCACTTTTCAGGGAGGGAATCTGGCTTTTGGGATGCCTTGTGCCCCCCAGCTTGGTCTAGCCTGCTTTACCAGTGAGAGGAGAACCCTGCAGTGGGGTGTGTGTTTGCGTGTGTGTTTGTGTGGTGTGTGTAGGTGCGTGTGGTACATGTGGGGTGTGTCGTGTACATGTGTAGAGTGTGTGTGTATGTGTGTAGTGTGTGGCCTGTGGGGTATGTGTGTATGTGTTGTGCGTGTGTGTGGTGTGTTTGTGAGCATGTGTTTGCATGTATATGTGTATGGTTTGTGTGTGTGTGTTATGTGTGGTGTGTGTGTGGGTTATATGTGTATGTATGTTTGTGTGGCAGCCACAGGGAGGTGGAGTAGGATATGGCTGCCTGTGTTCAGCACCCTGAGAATTTGGGGGGAGGCCCTCGTAAACCCTCAAGGCCATGGATGCCACACATTCTTTCTCTTGAAGGGAAAGCAGATGCACTAGGAGGAGAGTCTAGGAATTTTCCAGAGCATCACCTGTGTGAATCTGTCCTCACTGTGGGAGGCTGGGCCACTGCTCCACTGATGTGAGGCTGCCTGGCCTTCCTACAGCGTGGGATGGCTTTGCAACCTCAGATCTGTGCGGCCACCTTCAGCACATGGCCTGAGTGAGCACCTCACCTGTCACAGTTTCTCACCTGTAAAGTGAAAGTGACAGGGCCACTTTGCATGTTGTCGTGCAGATTGAGTCCCAGGCCAACAGCCACTCTTTGATCACATCCTGGCGCCTGTCAAACTCAGTAGGCCAGTGTGGCTGGGGTCTCAGCCCCACAGCGTGGAGGCACTTGGCTGGAGCCCCATTGGCTCAGCACGGGCAGTTCTAAGTAGCGTCACGTCATAAAAGAGTTAAGTTTTGCTCAAGCCTGAGAGAGGGAAAGACTATCACGACACCACAGTCAGGCTGAGTTTATAGCCAGGCTCTGACTGGTGGAAAACACAGAAAGGGGTTCTAATCTTTTTTTCGATGTGTTTATTTGGTAAAGAATAGAGGATAAATTGGGCAACTATGGACTTTAAAAATCGGTGTTTTGGATTAGTTGGCATTTCAGGAGCAGTAATTGTGTGCTAGCAGGAGGACTGGCACCCCGACCCCGTGCACTGTTGCCAGGAGGGTCTCTGTGGACCTAGGAGGACCCAGGAGGTAGATCAGTGCCCAGTGAGAGCCCCAGTGCCTAATGGGCACACCAGAAAGTCTCTCAGGAGGGTGGGAGCAAAGCCCAAACGTCGTTTCTGGGGGATGAGGGGACTGTTTTTTCCAGGACACTCCAGGTGGCGAAGCAGCTGCTGCCCCCACTCCCCCACGCCTCCCCGCCCCAAACCTGATGGCAGTGATGGGAAGAGATTCTTGGAGAAGGGGAAGCAGGGCCCTGACTAATGCAAGTGGCAGCAAGGTGGACGTTACGCTTCTCCAACTACTTACAGTCCATCCTGCCTTGGCTCTGCTTCCTAGAGCTGAGCTAGGCCTTTCTTCAATTCCATACAGCCCTCAGCCTCCATCTCTTGGCCTCTCTTCCATTCTCTCCTCACCTCCTGAAGCTGTTTTCTCTTGTGTTGGGCCCTCTCATTCTCTTTCATGGCCCTTTACTTTGCTTTCACATTTTCCCATATCTTTTTCTTTCTTGGTGTTTCATTCCTGGTGACTCCAGTTCACCAATTCTCTGAATTCCATGGACACATTAAACAAATGTGTCTAATTTGTTGCTTAAACTGTTCATGGAGTTTTAAATTTTAATATTTTTCATTTCTAGAAGTTCTAGTTTTTCAGATTTGTCTGATCATTTTATTTTTCCAGCATGTGTGAGTGTGCGTTTAATGCTTTTGATTCTTTTTTTTTCCTACTATCATTTAAAATTGTTTTATATCTTCCATTAGATGACTCTATTATTGTATAATGTACTTGGGGGTTTAGTCCTACTTTCCCTCAGGGTAGGTCATCTCCTTGTGTTTGGAAATCTGTCCTCCTGAGGCCACAGGGAGCTGCTGTCCTCACCCAGGTCTATGGGGCACAGCCGGCACCTGCCCCACAGTGTAGTTTCTAGGGGGTGTTGGAGCATCTGAGATGGCCCCCTAAAGTGTGCCCCCTCTTCTCTGCTCCATGGGCTCTGGAAACCCCACCGCTGTGCAGAGGCTTTCAGCCAGCTTCTGTCTGATATTCTGTGGGCCTGGGCTGGTCTTGCGTTGATTTGCCTCTCTGACAAGGCCTTTCAGGGACTGGTGCCATGACTGAGCAGTGCAGCACTGTGAGAAGAGTTATTGATCAGTAAAAACACCTACAGTGTCATGAAGAGACGTGAGGTCCAGCAGCAGGCCCACCCATAGTCTACCACGGACTGCGGCCCTGCTTCTGTTCCCCTGGCCTTCAGGCCATGTGTGCCATTTCCACATGGCTGGAGACACATCCTGATGTTGTAAATGTTTTCCTGTGTTTTTCCACGGCCTCAGATTTCTCAGGGTGTGGCTCACTGTTAGTCCCTTGGTTAGTGGCACCCCTGCGCCAGGCCTCCCTCTGTGGAACACCCGGAACATCAAAAACATCCTCTTACGTTCTTTGGAATCACATCTTTGGGGCAGAGTCCCAGCAGTGAATTTATTTGGTCAAAGGGCCTGAGGCTGGTTTTATGGCTCATTGGTTGCGATATTGCCCCTTAGGGCACACAGGGGTGGCTCTAGTGCTGTGACAGACTGGTGAGGCCATGGGGAGATGGAACCTTCTCATTCTTCCAGAGCCTGGGGCTGGGGGCCCTGCCTAGGAGTCTTTCCAGCAGGGAGGGGTGATGGACCCCCTCCCTAAGAGGGAGGACCCCTGAGTCCTCCCTCAGGGGCACAGATGGGGGCATCAGTGGGGGCACTGATGTGGGAAGGAAGCTGAGAAATGGAGATGGACTCCCAGGTCTGTGGCTTCCCTTCCCAGGGACCCAAGGCTGCAGAGGCAGCTGGCCCAGATGATGGCGCTGGTGCTGGGAACCTCATATTGGTGCCCTGGGCCACAGTGCATGGGCAGGACAAGGCCCAATCTAGATACTGGGTCCCCTCCCCTAGGGCCCTGTCACCACTTGGCGGGAGCGGCCAGGTCGGGAAAGGGATGGTTGGCTCCTGGCTGGGCCTGGTGTTTCCAGCACAGAGCACAGGGCGTTCGCAGGCCTTGGATACAGTCTGTCCTTTGGTTGACTTTGAGGGGCCGTGGACCGCCCCCACAAAGTACTGCTGGTGCTGGACTCCCACTTTCCACACAGCTGGGGTCACAGCCCCTTCCCCTTCCCCAGGCTAGCCCTCACCTCAGGGCCTTTACAGCTGTTTTCTGTCTGCAGCCTCTCTTCGCTCAAGCCCGGCTATACCTGCTGCCTGAACATTCTCTCCACTAGGGTCGACCACATGGAAACCTGGACACCCCCATTGTCTGCAGATTCAAATGGCAACCCTCAGCCTGGGTCGGGACATGCTGGGTGCACCCTGAGTCCCTGCCAGCCTGTCTTGAGCCAGGACCACACAGGCTCCTCAGTGTACACTTCACCTTTGCCCAGCGGCACCCCTTACTGCAAACCTGCTTGTGGAAGGAAGCCTTATTCTCCCTTCAGGATGGCTTGTTCCAGATGCTGCCGGAACTCCTATCTGATGGCATCCCCATGGGGTTGTGTGTGGCCTGGCATAGTGCACTTACCTTCAGTGCTCACCTTGTTATTGCCTCATTAGTCACCACCTGGAGGCTACCCAGTGGCTGCCTCTGGATCCCCAACCCACAGCCAGTTCTGGTCCAGATGGGCTCAGGGTCTGGGGTGGGCCAGTCTGCACCCACTGGACACTGCTAGCGTGTCTGTGATCGTCTCAGAAGCCTGCTGGCCAAGGGGGCATTTCTGCTGTTTGAGGGGACACCCTGGCCTTGACCTGTGAGCATATGAGGGAGCACCGAGAGTGTGGAGGAGGAGACCCTGAGATGAGGAGGCCCCTGCAAGATGGGAGAAGACAGATGGTGCTCCAGACATCAGACTAAGAGGCAGATAGTGGGTGGTGGGTGGAGGCCTGCACTCACTAGGTGGGGGCTGAGGGTCAGGCACAGTGGAGGCCTCAG
Source organism: Balaenoptera ricei (assembly GCF_028023285.1). Taxonomy (NCBI): domain Eukaryota; kingdom Metazoa; phylum Chordata; class Mammalia; order Artiodactyla; family Balaenopteridae; genus Balaenoptera; species Balaenoptera ricei. Next base: position 25,633,585 of record NC_082644.1, read on the forward strand.
CCTGGATCCCTGAGCTCTGCTCCTGGTATCAGGGAATCAGGGAGAAGAGTGGGCTTAGTCGGGGTGAACAGGAGGCCTAGGCCTTGCTTTTAAATTTAGAGAGATGATTTACATTAGCATAGGATTCCAAAATTAAATAGCAGCGTGTTTCACCATCTCATTACCCAGTAAGTCAGCATTTCTTATATCCTAGTCCTTGTCCATTTGCTTGCTCATTTTTAAGTTATTTTAAGTAATATCTGAGGTAGATATTATTTCTATAGGTTTTTATTAGTATTTCCTTCATAAGATTTTCACATAAGGTTTTGGCAGTTTTTCTCCAGCATTCTCACCAGATGGCTCCCCTTGTCTCTCTAGGATCTTTCAGTTAGGAAGCATGTGGACACACGTGGAACTTTTCCTTTCTGATTGAAAAAAGACGTTTTTAAAGAGTAGTTTTAGATTTACAGAAAGATTGAGTGCAAAGTGCAGAGTCCCCATGTACCCCTTCATACCTGCCCCCAGCCTTCCCTATTATTAACATCTTGCATTAGTGTGACATATTTGTTATAATTCATGAGCCAATATTGATGCATCATTACTAACTAAAGTCCATAGTTTACATTAGGGTTCACTCTTGGTGTTGTACACTCTATGTTTTTGGACACACGTATAATGACACGTACCTGCCATTATATCAATAGTATAATACAGAGTATTTTCACTGCCTTAAAAATCCTCTGTGATCCCTCCGCCTATCCCCCCCTGGCAACCACTGATCTTTTTACTGTCTCCATAGTTTTGGGTTTTCCAGAATGTCATATAGTTGGAATCATACGTATGTAGTCTTTTCAGACTGGCTTCTTTCTCTTAGTGATATGCATTTAAGTTTCCTCTATGTCTTTCATGGCTTGATAGCTCATTTCTTTTTAGTGCTGAATAACATTCATCATCTGGATATGCAACAGCTTATTTATCTATTCAACTACTACAGGCATCTTCGTTGCTTCTGAGTTTTGGCAATTATGAATAAAGCTGCTATAAACATCCATGTGCAGGTATTTGTGTGGACATAAGTTTTCAGTTCATTTGAGTAAAAACCAAGGAATGCCATTTCTGGATCGAATGGTAAGAGTACACCTAGCTTTGTAAGAAACTGACAAACTGTCTTCCAAAGCGGCTACACCATTTGCATTCCCACCAACAATGAATGAGAGTTCCTGTTGTTCCACATTTTCACCAGCATTTGATGTTGTCAGTGTCCCAGATTTTGGTCATTCTAATAGGTGTGTAGTTGTATCTCATTGTTTTGTTTTAATTTTATTTATTTTTGGCTGCGTTGGGTCTTCGCTGCTGCACGGGTTTTCTCTAGTTGCAGCGAGTGGGGGCTACTCTTCATTGCAGTGCATGGGCTTCTCATTGCGGTGGCTTCTCTTGTTGCAGAGCACAGGCTCTAGGCGCGTGGGCTTCAGTAGTTGCAGCACGCGGGCTCAGTAGTTGCGGTTCACGGGCTCTAGAGAGCAGGTTCAGTAGTTGTGGTGCACAGGTTCAGTTGCTCTGTGGCATGTGGGATCTTCCCGGACCAGGGATCAAACCCGTGTCCCCCGCACTGGCAGGCGGACTCATAACCACTGCGCCACCAGGAAAGTCCCAATACCATGCTATCTTGATTACTGTAGCTTTATAGTAAGTCTTGAAGTTGGATAGTGTCAGTCCTCCAACTACTTTCTTCTCCTTCAATGTTGGCTATTTTGTCTCTTTACTTTCCATTTAAACTTTAGAATCAGTTTGTCAACATCCACAAAATAACTTGCTTTCCTTTTGATTGGGATCACATTAGATCTATAGATCAAGTTGTGAAGAACTGACATCTTGACAGTATTGATTCTTCCTATCCATGAATATGGAGTATTTCTCCACTTATTTAGTTCTTTGATTACATTCATCAAAGTTTTATAGTTTTCCTCACATAGATCTTGTACATATTTTGCTAGATTTATACCTCAGTATTTCATTTTTGGGGGTGCTAATGTAAATTGTATTGCATTTTTAATTTCAATTTATAATTATTCATTGTGGTATGTAAGAAAGCAATTTACCTTTGTATATTAACGTTGGTATCCCACAACCTTGCTCTAATCACTTACAGTTCCAGAAGGTTTTTGTTGATTGCTTAGGACTTTTTATGTACACAATCATGTCATCTTCAAACAAAGACAGTTTTATTTCTTCCTTCCCAATCTGTATATTTTTAATTTACTTTTCTTGTCTTGTTTTATTAGCTAGGACTTCCAGTACCATGCTGAATAAGAGTGGTGGTATTGAATATCCTTGCCTAGTTCCTGATCTTAGGGGAAAAACATCTAGTTTTTCATATTACATATGATGTTAGCTGTAGTTTTGTGTGTGTGTGTGTGTTTGTTTGTTTGTTTTTTGTTTTTTTAGGACTTTGTTACCAAGTAGAGGAAATTACCCTCTATTCCTAGGTTGTTGTGAATTTTTACACGAAGGAGTGTTGGACTTTGTCAAATACTTTTTCCCCATCTATGATTATATAATTTTTCTTCTTTAGCCTGTTTATGTGGTGGACTATGTTAATTGATTTTCTTTTTAAAAATTTATTTATTTATTTATTTTTGGCTGTGTTGGGTTCTCGTTGGTGCACACGGGCTTTCTCTAGTTGTGGCGAGCGGGGGCTACTCTTCGTTGTGGTGCACAGGCTTCTCATTGCGGTGGCTTTTCTTGTTGTGGAGCACAGGCTCTAGCCGCGGGGGATTCAGTAGTTGCAGCACGTGGGCTCAGTAGTTCCGGTGTGTGGGCCCAGTAGTTGTGGCTCGCAGGCTCTAGAGCGCAGGCTCAGTAGTTGTGGTGCGCCAGCTTAGTTGCTCCGTGGCATGTGGGATCTTCCTGGACCAGGGATCGAACCCATGTCCCCTGCATTGGCAGGCAGATTCTTAACCACTGCTCCACCAGGGAAGTCCTAACTGATTTTCAACTACCGAATCAACCTTGCTTAGGTGAAATAAATCCCTCTTGGTCTTTTTACATACTCTTGAATTTGATTTGCTGATGTTTTGTAGAAGATTTTTGCATCTGTGTTCATGAAAGATATTGGTCCATAGTTTTCCTTTCTTGTCTTTGTCTGTATGGTTTTCCTTTCTTTGTCCTTGTCTGGTTTTAGTATTAAGATAATGCTGGCCTCATAGAAAGAGATAGGAAGTATTTCCTCTGCTTCTAATTTCTGGAAGAGATTGTAGAGAATTGGTATAATATTGTCCTTAAATGTTTGGTAGAATTAATCAGAGAACCCATCTGGGCCTGGTGCTTTCTGTTTTGGAAGGTTTTTAAATATTGATTCAATTTCTTTAATAGATACAGTCATAAGCAGATTATTTCTCCTTGTGTGAGTTTTGGTAGATTGAACCTTTCAAAGAATTGGTTTATTTAATCTAGGTTATCAAATTTGTGGGCTTAGAGTTGTTCATAATATTCCTTCATTAACCATTCAATGTCCATGGGATCTGTAGTGATGGCCCCTCTTTCATTTCTGACATTAGTAATTTGTGTCTTCTCTCTCTCTTTTTCTTTGTTAACTTGGCTAGAGGCTGATTAATTGATTGATCTTTCCGAAGAACCATATTTTGCTTTCCTTGATTTTTTTCTATTTGCTGTTTTCATTTTCATTAATTTCTGCTCTAATTTTTTTATTATTTATTTCCTTCTGCTTACTTTGTATTTAGTTTTCTTTTCTTTTTCTAGTTTCCTTAGGTAGAAGCAGAGATAACTGATTTTAGATCTTCTTTTGTAATGTTTGCATTCAATGCTGTAAATTTCCCTTTAAGCACTACTTTCACTGCATCCCATAAATTTTCTTAAGTTGTGTTTCATTTTCATTTAGTTAGAAATATTTTTAAATTTCTCCTTAGACTTTGTCTATGTGTTATTTAGAAGTGAGTTATTTAATCTCCTAGTATTTGGGGGGTTTTCTAGATATCTTTTTATTATTGGTTTCTAGTGTAATTCCATTGTGGTATGTGAGCATCCTTTGTATGACTTCTAGTCTTTTAAATTTGTTAGTGTGTGTTTTATTGCCCAGAATGTGATCTCTCTTGGTGAATGTCCTGTGTGAGCTTGAGAGGAATGTTTATTCTGCTTTTGTTGGATGATGTATTCTATAAATGTCAATTAGATCAAGTTGGTTGGTGGTGTTGTTCAGTTCAACTATATCCTTACTGAGTTTTTGGTCTGTTGGATATGTCAATTATTGATAGAGGATGTGGAAATCTCTAATATAATAATGAATTTGTCTATTGCTCCTTGAAGCCTATCAGTTTTTGTCTCTGGTATTTTGATGTGCTGTTATTAGGCACAGACACGTTCAGGATTGTTATGTCTTCTTGGAAAATGAACCCATTTATCATTACATAATGCCCCTCTTTATCCTGATGATTTTTCTTACTCTGAAGTTTACATTGTCTGAAATTACTTTAGCTACTCTGGCTTTCTTTTGACTAGTATAAGCAATGATATATCTTTCTTCATCCCTTTACTTTTTCCCCTCCATCTAAATTTTTAAATTTTTATTATTTTCTAACAGACTTTTATTTTTTAGAGCAGTTTTAGATTAAAATTGAGCAGAAAGCACAGAGTTCCCATACCCTTCCTGCCCCTACATTATCCCTTTACTTTTTAAAATTAATTAATTAATTAATTAATTAATTAATTTTTGTCTGCGTTGGGTCTTCGTTGCTGCGCACAGGCTTTCTCTAGTTGCAGTGAGTGGGGGCTACTCTTCGTTGTGGTGCGCAGGCTTCTCATTGTGGTGGCTTCTCTTGTTGCAGAGCACGGGCTGTAGGCGTTCAGGCTTCAGTAGTTGTGTCACGCGGGCTCAGTAGTTGTGGCTCATGGGCTCTGGAACGCAGGGTCAGTAATTGTGGTGCATGGGTTTAGTTGCTCCGCGGCATGTGGGATTTTCCCAGACCAGGGATCAAACCCGTGTCCCCTGCATTGGCAGGTGGATTCTTAACCACTGCACCACCAGGGAAGTCCTGTCCCTTTACTTTTAATCTATCTCTTTATATTTAAAATGAGTTTCTGATAGAAAACATGTGGTTTTGTTTTTTCCCCCCGACTCTTATAATCTCTGTCTTTTAATTTGTGTATTTAGACCATTGATTTTTAAAGTGATTATTGAAAATGTTGGATTAATATCTTTATATTTGTTTTTGTTTTCTATTTGTTGCCCTTGTTGTTTGTTTAGGTTTTTGTCTTCCACTCTTTTTCTCCCTTCTCTGGTTTTAATTGAGCATTTTACATGATTTTTTTTTTCTCCTCTCTTAGTATATATACTACTTTTTAAACCTTTTTTTTAGTGGTTGCTCTTGAGTTTGCAATATATATATTTATGGCTAAGCCAAGTCCACTTTCAAACAATATACCACTTATGGATAGTGCAAGTTCCTTATAACAGAGTATCCCCTATTCCTCCCTCCCATCTCCTATGACATGGCCATCATTCATTTCACTTATCCATAAGCTATAATCAAGTTCATTGTTGCTATTATTATTTTGAACAAATTATCATCTGTTAGATCAATTGAGAATAAGAAAATAAAAGATTTCATGTTCCCTTAATTTATGCCTTTTCTAATGCTCTTCTTTTCTTTATGTAGATCCAAATTTCTGACTTATGTTCTTTTCCTTCTCTCTGAAGATATTCTTTTAACATTTCTTGCAAGGTGGGTCTACTGGTGACAGGTTCCCTCAATTTTTGCTTGTCTGATAAAGTCTTCATTTCTCCTTCACCTTTGAAGGATAATTTTGCAGGATACAAAATTCTAGATTGGTGTTTTTTCTTTCAACATTTTAAATGTTTTACTCTGCTTTCTTCATATTTGAATGATTTCTAAAGAAAAGACCATATAATTCTTATCCTTGCTCTTCTATGAATAAAATGGTTTACCCCTATGGCTTTTGTTTCAAGATTTTCTCTCTTTCTTTTTTCTGTTACAGTGTTTTTGATTTCTAGCACTTCCTTTTGTTCCTTTCTTAGGATTTCCATCTCTGTGCTTACATTGCCCATCTGTTCTCACATGTTGTCCACTTTTTCCATTAAAACCCTTAACATAGTAATCATAGTTATTTTATTTCCTTATCTGATAATTCCAACATCTCTGCCATATCTGAGAAAGCATATCTCATGCTTTCTCTGTTTCTTCAGACTGTGTTTTGTTTTTTTGTGCAAAAAAGCTATTTTAAAGACAAGAAAACTGTCCCCCATCCAGAGGTGCTCACTTGTAACTGCTGTACACCACAGCCTCCCTCCCATCTCTTTTCCGTGTGGATGTTGGGGTGACTCAGTGTGCTGTTTCCTGTATTGCAGCATAAACGTGTCCCTGTCAGTACAAACCTTTGGGTGCATAACGATCTGTTAGGTGGAAACTGACTTAACAGCTCCCCTGTTGTTGGATACTTTAGTTTGTGAGTTTTTTAGTCTCTCCTGACCTTGGGAGGCTGAAAAGCAGGTTTCCTTGCTGTAGTCTATGGACAAGGAGACTGAGAGAGGCGCCCAGAGGGGCAGCACCCAGGCCAGCCTCCTCCCTCCTGCTCACCCTGATGCTGCTGCAGGCCTGGGTCGGACCAGGACTCCTGGCATTTCAGCGTCCTGGCCCCCCAGCATCCTGTGACCACATACCAGCTATGCTGTTAGTTCTGCAGGTCAGTGTCCCAGAGCAGCTCCAGGCCTAGCGTCTCCTAGGACAGATGAAGTCCCCTTGCTGCTGGACTGCCTTTCGGTCAGGATGTGTGCAGACCCTGTATTGGTGGGGGAGGAGGGGTTGCTACCCCAGACATCATCACTGAGGTCTGGCCAAGGAGGGGGAGCACTGGAAGGCCTCAGAGGCCAGTGGGACCTCTCACTACCCTGGCACTGGGCAGTGGAGGAGGGCCTCAGGTGGGCTCAGCTGCCTAGAGCAAGGGAGTATATTCTGACCTGGTGATGGGGGCAGAGGCAGAGGTTGCAAACTGCCTGCTGGGCCACAGGTGTGTGCTGGGCCCATGATGTTGGTCAACACAGGGTTTTCAAAAACAGTTCCATTAGCTGCAACATATTAAAGTCAAGAAATTTCACATAAAGATGTGCATTCCCACGTTTTCTTGAAAAATCGGGAGATCTGACAGAGCTCAGTGCACATCCACAAGGTGCCCCCATGGGCCTGCTTGGCATTGGGCTGTGGTGTTCCCGTCTCTGCTGCTCACTGAGCTGAGTGGGGGCTGCACCTCTGCCCCCTCACACCTGCACCTCTGCCCCCTCACACCTGCCCGCTCCTACCTGTGGGCATGCAGCATCCCCTGTGCACAGTCAGGGCCCATTTGGTGGGTTGTTCTAGATGACCTTCAGGTCCCTGCCATGTAGAAATGTGATGGGTCTCTGAGGGCCAGCTGTGTGGAGACCCGTGAGTGCTAGGGCTTCTGTCCTTTCCTTAGAGCTGTGTCAGGGAAGGCTGTCCCTGTGCATTGGGCTGCCTGCTTCCTGCCATGGCCCAGAACAACATTAAATGTGATTTGTTGAAGGAATTAAAGCAGGGTGGGTACGCCCACTGTCCATGCTTGGCCTTAGTGTCCTCGTCTCACAAATGAGAGTGCTGGGCAGGATGGATTTTTGCTGAGAGTCCCTTCATTTTTGATGCTGCAAGAGCCTTCGATTCTTACCTGCTTGAACCTGCTCTCAGAAAGTTCTGAGCACTTACCATAAGCACACGCCAGCACTTGCTTATGACCTACATTCTATGCAGATTTATTTTCGAGAGTCAGAAGAGTATATCTTTAAAAGTCTATTTTTGTCCTTTAAAAAATTCAAATAGCTCTAATATGAATCAAATCAGTTTATTGGGATTACAGTTGTTCTTTATAATGTTTAAAGGGAGATAGCAATATGCACACACAGGAAAAAATTCAACAGTCAAGAATTTGTCTTCAGTGGCAACTCTGTCTCCTCCCTGCTGACCACCAGTCTTCTCCAAAGGTGGCCACTTGGGTTAGGTTTCTGAGTCTTTGCAGAACATTCTGATTACAGAGGAGCATGTGTATGCATTTCTTTCAATGCCCCACAAAAAATGGGTGTGTGCCCTGGCCCCTTCTGCAACTTGTGCTCTTTGCTGCACAATACATCCTGGAGATTGTTCCAGATAGAAAGTGTAGAGTTTGTACTTCTTGGCATTCCAGACATTTACCTAAGTCTCCCCTGGATGGGCACCTGGTTGCTGCTGCAGTAAACGCCCTGTACACCCCTGCGCCAGTGTACCTGTGCATTCCTGGAAGAGGGCCACAGACAAGGGTACACGTGTTCTCAGTATCAGCAGCTCCCATCCTAGAGGCTGTGCCAGTGTGTGTTTCTGCTGAGGACATAGAATGCTTGTCTGTCTGCAGCATTGACACACCAGGTACTCTCCAGTCTCCTAGGGCTGTGCCAGCCGATAGGTGGAAAACCTTGCACTTTTAGTTTGCATGTCTTACTGAAAGTGCTGTTGCACCTCTTTTCCATATGTTGAAAAACCACTATGTCCTTTTCTGTAAATTGTTTACTAAAAGCCATGATTTGAATCACTGGTCAGGCAGTTTCACTATGTTTTTCTTCCTACAAAAAGTCTTTCTACTGTTTACTCCATTCTTGACATGTGGTCCAGACCTAAACTGAGGTCTCGCAGAGGCACATAAGACTACACGGAAAGCAGTCATTGATTTGGGTACTTGGTATTTTTCACTCCTGGTGCTGCTGTTCATTGTTTGGAATTGTTTGGGTTTTGTGTCCCTGAGGCCAGCAGCAGGGCACCCTGGCAGGGCTATGGGGAGATGTCCCCCTCAGCTGTGTCTCTGTGGGGTGTGGGAAAGGCCAGGTTTCCCTCCCTGACATGGCCTTGGTTAATTAGTGCCATGAGCCTCTGTGTCCTGCTTACTTCTCTCCAACAAACACTTACCTACACTAAACCTGCAGATGTGGTTTGTACTTTTAAATGCTTTAGGAGTAAGATTTTAAGGAGGCAACCCTTAGGAGGGTTGTTTCAGCTAAGTCCACATGAGTGTCGTGGGCCCTTGAGTGCTGACCTCCCTCTGGTTCCCTCCTGTTCTTGTTTGCTTATGGGTGGCGGGGCGGGGGGGCGGCGTCTGCTCAGTTGTGATCTCTACTGGAGTCTCCGTGCCGACTGGAAATCAAGGACTTCCCTGCTTCCTCTGGGACGGAGCTGCCCATGGGTTTCTAGGTCGTGGAGCTTCAGTGCTCTTGGGACTTTGGAGATGCGCCGGCAGAGCGGTTTGCTTAGGGCTGAATAACAGGACTCGTGGAGGATTAGTGACTTATGTCCCAGGTGCAGGGGGCTGTGCTCCATCTGTGGTTTCCGCCAGTCACTCCTGGGGTTTTCCATCAACAAATATAGTCCAGAAATGAGGTTGAGCAGTGAATTCCTAGGCAAAGCTGGCACCTGGGTGCAGACTGTGGCCGAGGGCCAAGGTTGCTAACCAGGAGCGAGCCTGGGACTCATGCTATGCATGTGGGCTGCTTTTCTGGAAGGGGTTGTGTGTCCGCCTAAGAAGGAAGTTATAGCCCCGATGGCTCATGGAAACCCCAGGTGAGAGCTGAGAGGAGCATAGGTCCGGCCCCACCTGGCTTCCTAAAATAGGCCCTGCTACAGCAGCTCCCAGGCCCCAGCTTGTCTTTAGAAATGGGCCTGATCCAGTAAGTTAGGTGGGGCTTGGGGTCCAGATCTTCAAAACCTTCCCAAAGGCTCTACCATCTTGTCTGGACATATTGCCAAGACAATATAATTGCCAGGACATATTAGTAAGTGGAAACCCCAGGGCAATAACTGGATCAGCCCTGGACACTGAGGCCACAGGTCAGACGTTGTGGGGGCAACAGAGTGACCCCTCACAAAGTCGCTTCTTCATCACCTGATAGTGGACTTGCCCTGGCCTAGAGACTCCAGTCTGCATGCCCATGGGGGCACAGCCTGACCCGAGTCTGTGACCTGCACCAGCACCACCCATGGGGCACTCGTGTCAGGTGTGGTTGTGCAGGAACACCAGATAGTCCAGAACTCAGTGTCTGTAGGAGATCACTGGCTTGGAGCTTGCAAAAGGCAATAGTGCCAAAGACAAATAGCATCCCTCACCCCCATTTAAGGAGCCCAGAGGCTGGGCAGCTGGTGCCATGTGTGATTCTGAGTCAAATATACAAACAGCTGTGAGGAATGTTGTCGAGACAACCGGGAAAACGTGACTATGTAGACATGTGCATTAGGACACATCTTATGGTGTTAACTTTGATGTTGTGGTTATGGTGGCGACAGCTTGGTTCTTAGGAGACTGCAGGCTGATGAATTAGGGGGCCGGTCCTCACGTCTATAACATATTTTCAAGTGTTTCAGAAAAAAACTACAGAGATATAAAGCAAATGAGGGGAATTGTTAACCGCTGGAGAACCTGAGTGAAGGGAACGCGGGCATCCATTGTAATTTTTCTATAGGGTTTAAAATTTCAAAACGGGAAGTGGGTCGGGAGAGCCCTCTCAGGTGATGGTGACATTGAGCAGGCAGAGAACTGTCACCTACCTGCTCTGCCTGAGTCCCTCACCCGTGCCAGGGGAGGGCCTGGGTCCTGTCCATCTCATAGTGGCACCTGTTTGTAGACTCCCCAGGGCTGTACTCTGCCCCACTTGGGACCCTTCCCAGGGCCCTGTGCTTGCTCCCCCCTGCCCTGCTCTTCTCTATCCTGTCAATCCTCTCACTGCCCCTCCCACTGCCTTCGGTGCCTTTACTAGATGAAGGAGACTAGGGATGTGAGTCACCTGCTCCAAGGTGGCTGGCAAGAGAGGTGTGTGGACATTGGAGACCTTGACCTCCACCTGCACCCGCTGGAGTGAGCGACATCAGTTTATAGGGTCATGACCCACCTTGTTTAAACCTTTGAACTAGGAGAGAGGAGAAACCCCATGTGTCCTGCAAGGTACATCTATGAATGTTTGCTTCCATTGTAAGTATGGACGCAAGTGTTTCTTTTAGAGATTGTGATAAATTGTGATAAATTGGGAAGTTAAGTGGAGGCTCTTTGGGCTCTGCTTTCCTCCCCTGCGGTGGTGCTTCCTCCAGATTCCTCTGAATGGTGCTCTCCGGGTTGGCCTGGAAGATGATGGAGACTCCTCTCCAGCATGTCTGCCTGTGGCTTCCATCCCCCCATGGCTTTCATCCCCTCCGTGGCTTTGTCCCCCCGATGGCTGCTGTTCCCCCATGGCTTCCAACCCCCCATATCTTCCATCCCCCGGAGGCTTCTGTTTCCCCTGGGTGCCCCATCCTGCTGAGGGAAGTGTGGAGAAGCACAAACAAAGGTATTACGGCCAGGAAGGAAAAACTTTGGGCAAGACGGGGTGGGGCTCAGCTGGTCAGAGGCCACTGGTCCCTTATTCTCTCCTTGGAGATAGGGAGGGGCTGGGCTGGAGTCCATTCACCTCAGAGTCCTGGAGGAGTGGATGTGACACATCTGGGAAGAAAAATAGATGTTGACATTCTTTCCATGTGGATTCTGTGTTTCCCTCTGGAGTTTTGCTCTTTCTCAGCCACTTGCTGACAGATGAGAGCATGTGTCATGATCCATCAGACCAGCAGGAGAAAATGTTGATGATGATGATAATGTTGCTGGTGATGGTGATGGTAGTGATGGTATTGGTGAGGGTGGTGATGATAATAGTGATGATGGTGATGATTGCAGTGATGATGATGGTGATGGTGATGGTGATGGTAGTGATGGTATTGGTGATGGTGGTGATGATAATAGTGATGATGGTGATGATTGCAGTGATGATGATGGTGATGGTGATGGTGACTACAACAAGCAGTAAACTGTCTTTGCAGGCTCCTGCAGGCGTGGCGCTGGGCATTGTACATACAATCCTTTTTGAGCTTACCTGCCCCACTGGCAGGGGCTGGGAGGACAATTGTCCTTCACATTCTGGAACCTGTTTTCATTTCTTCTGAGTATTCAGTCCCTCCCCATAGTCCTGGTTATCTGTGGCTGTGTAATAGTCACCCCAAAACATAGTGGCTTCTGACAACAACTGTGTGGATTTTTCCCACAAGTCTGCATCTGAGCTCAGCAGGCAGACCTACCCCCACCAAATCTCTGTCATTGCTCTGTGGCTGGGTCCCCACGAGGTCCAGGTGGAAGCCACATGGTCTGTGTGACTCTTGGGGGTCCTGATATACTGAGTCCCCAGGCTGACTGCCCTCCAGGGTTGGTAGTGAGACCCTCCTCTGTGGCGCAGTGTCACCTACCGCCCCCCAGGCCATGGCAGGCACCTTGTCATCCCATGCACACAGGCACCCCCCTCCCTGGGGGCCAGGCTTTTCCAGCTGGGCCAGGTCTGGCTGTTTTCTCTTTCCCCTTTCCTGCTCTTCTTTATGAACTTGTCCTATGAGGGCTCAGGTGCCTCAGGGGTCCGGTCTTTATTGCACCCCCCACCTCCTCCTGTGGCAAAGTGTTTGCTACCTACTCCTGCAAAGCAGGCCCTTGGCTGACTGGAAGCTGTGAAGGCTCCTGAGCCTGGCGTACGAGCTGTGGGGTGCAAACAGACTTGGCTGCCCCCACCTGCTCTTGCCACCTTTTCACATGGTCCTGGCAAATGCGGACCTCTCTGGGCCTCAGCTTCCCCCTTGCACACCATGCCTGAGGCTCTTAGGGTGAAACCACAAAACCCATGGACAGCTGCTGCCTGGGGGCGTCCCGAGGTGGGACCCAGACACACTGCCTTGAGCCCATGTGTGGCTCTGAGGGTGTCAGTTCCCTCCTCCCACTGTGATTTCTCCCCTGTCGTGTGCAGAAGGTTGTGTGGCTCCTGGACTAGTGGCTGGGCATTCAGTGATTTAGTAGTTGTTCACACGATTAGGGCCTAAAGGACCACCTTAAGTATGACATGTGGCTGATGACCATCTTGAAGCCGAGTGGTGACCGAGTTGTGGTCCCCATGGCTGCATCGTGTGGAAATGTGCCAGTGAACAGTTTCTGGGTATCCTTCGGAGACCGCAGGCTGGGATGGGGGAGGATGAGGGAGGAAGGGGATGGCCGTGAAGTGGGGCTGGCTTGACATAGGATGAAGTCATCATGAGGGGAATCACTGAGCACCCCCATGCCTTCCAGGGCTCCTGGGCCAGCCCAGGCTTCCATGCAGGTGTCTGCCTGCCCTGCCTCTCCCTGTTGTCTCCAACGTGGCCTCTCCCCTCCATCAGGCTCCCTGGGGGAGACCCAGGGGCCCTGAGATGGGTGTCCCAGCCTCGCTGCAGGGTGGACAGCTCAGGAGCCCTTCTCAATGGGGCACCAGGACCTAAGAAATGCAGGAGGAGGTGAGCTGGGAAGGGGCACCGTTCTGACTTTCCAAATAAAGCAGGAATTTTGCTGCTTGTTATAAAAAGAATACACACTCATTTTCAGTGATTTAGGAAAGTACAGAGAAGTGTAAAGAGAAAACAAGCATGCCACTGCCTGGCACCAGTGTGGAACCCTTCTGTGTGCCAGGGCTGTAGTTTTAGTGTCTGCAGATCTTAAACATGTAAACTTAAAAATAAAACCTGAGTTTTGGTGACTGCATAATATTCTGCTGTGTGAGCGTAGCATGACCTGGGTATCTGACCTCCTGGCTGGAAAAGTTTACTACTCCTAATTTTTCGCTGTTTTAAATAATCTTGCGGTGGACCATCTTGCATGTGAATCTTGTATGCATTTCTACTTTCTGCCTTGTAATAGGTTTGTAGTTGTGGAATTACTGGCCTGAAGGATAAAATCCTTCTTAAAGCTCTTGGCACACACGACCATATTTGGGGAGACTCCTCCCCATGTTAATTCCTCCATGGGCAGGATGAGTGCCTGGTCCCTGTGGCCCCACCTGCATCATGACCATTATTGACACATCAACTGTGCCACCTCTGAGCCCCTCGGTGCTTCACACTGCAGGGGCTGGCATGTGAGGCGAGGTTTACCCGTCCCCCTCCCCTCTGGAACTGAAAGGGGCCACTTCCTTCTTTGAGGCTCCTCCCCTAACTTAAAAAAAAGTCAAAACAGTGTTACAGAACTTGTGGTTTATGTTAAATCAACATTCTTGACAACACAATAGAAAAAAACCACAATGCAATCTAATTGTGGATTCATGAGAAAATTCCAGTCTTGATTCTCACAGGCTGAGCAGAGGAGTGTGGTGGGGTGCCCAGGCTGGGCCAGGAGCCTGTGCCCTGGGGAGCTCCTCAGGCAGGGCCATCACCATGAGGTCATACCCTGCATGCTTGGGGCTGGGATTCTAGAAAGTCCTGCTGGAAGTCGCCCTACTGGAGGGCAGAGCAGGGATTACTGTGGGACGACCTCAGAACAGCCGCTTCCTCTCTCGGTCCCCCTGGCCCTTGGTGTCACAAGGGTCTCACAACCAGAGCATCTCCAAGGGGCAGATTCAGATTTTGCACAAAGAGCAGGGAACCCAGGCTTCCTTGGGAGCAGGACTTCCCAAGGGCAGCTGGCCACTTTGGCAATTCTGACATGATTTTGCCGCCTTTGCAAGTGTCTGAAATCTGCAGCCTCCCACCCCTCAGTTCCCTTTTTCTTGGTCATTTTCTTTGGTGTCTTATCCCCCACTCACCTCTGCCTTTGAAAATTCTGTTGTCTTTCTACTTACTTGGCTCTGGGTACCAAATTACCTTTAACATTTGTTTGGGGTTGACTTTCTGGCACGCTGGGGTGGCTGGTGGCTCAGATCAAACCAGTTCCTGGCCCCACTGTGTCGTGAGCCCCTGAAAATGCAGCTGCATCTCTCCTTGTTTCTCACCACCTGCCCCCTCAGTGGCAAGGTGAGTGCGGTGGACTGAATGAGCACATAGACAGGAACACATGGGCCCACACACACACTTGCACACACACACACACACACACACACACACACACACACACACATTCACACACCCCATAATTTTGTTTTGGGTTTTCCACCAAAAGAAATTATACCATACACATTCTCCTATTACCTGCGAATTTTCAATTTACAATTACTGTGGATATCTTTCCATGTCAGGATGTAAAAATCTACCTCATTCTTTTTATTTTTAAAGTAGTTCAGCAGTATCCTGCCCGCACAGAGCATTCTGCATTACCGTCTGCCTGTGCCGGGCAGGTGATTTCCAGGTTTCCTTTATGCTCTGAGGCCTGGGTCCAACCTCGGTCTGTGTCCCAGCCTCTCCCTCAGCTGTCACATGGGCAGAGCCATCCCTGGGCCCCTGGAAGGTCTACAGGTTGGTGGAGACGTCACTCATTCATTTGAGTCTTCTCCTAGGAACCTGGAGTCCTGGGTGCCAGCGACCTGGGTTCTCTCCAAGGGAGGGAAAGCGGGGTCAGCAGGGTCCGTGTTGATGTCTTAGGTGGCCCTGGCAGCCTGTGCTTCTGCCTGCTGCCCACCCCCTGGGTGGGCCACGGCTTTCCACCCTGGGCACTGAGGCTGGGCAGGCTGGATTTGGCCCCTGAAGCTTCTGTCCTTTAGGAAGCCATGTGGCCTATGGGGTGCTTGGGGGACTGCTGCTCTCACCAGAGTTAAAAATGACAAACGCCACAATTATCTGGCTGACTGTGTCTTTTCTCCAAGGTGTCAGGGCTGTTGCAGTTGGAGCTCTGTTTTAGAACTGATGTCCTGGGTGATTCTGTCCCCATCTAGCCTCGAGGTCTGTGTAGGGCTCCCCTGCCTTGGCCCCACAACACCTCTCCCAGCTGCTGGTCTTTTCCCCTGTGCCCTGAGTTACCTCCCCCACTCTCTCTCCCTGCCTCTGCCCCTCTTCCTCTCACCCTCATGCCCTCCCCCAGACACCACAGTGTGCTCACCTGGCCAGCGCAGCCCGAGGCCTGGCTGACCCTCCCAGGCTGCAGGTGGGGCTACCTTGTGCAGTTGTGATGATCTTGGGGACACGGATGCAGCTGGGCCCGGACACGTCCAGGGCCCAGCTTGCAGGTGATGCCCCTCATCCTCCTTTTTCCCGTGGACCATTTGCAGGTAACTTCGAACCCCTGCTTGGGCCTGGAGTGTATGGCAGGCTGTAGTGCCTGCTTCCCAGGAGAGTGACGCCCACCTTCCATCAGGAAGCTCACTGTATCCTCATAGAGCTTTCGTCTGTTGCAGTCCCACAAGGGGCAGGGGGCAGGGGACAGGCGAGGCTCTTGGGTGCGTTGCTGTAGACACAGGAGGACTAGCAGGCTGGGTGTGCTGAGCCCCCCACGTCCATCAGGGCAGTCCTTGGGTGCCCAGCTCTTGTTGTGAGCCAGCAGTGGTCTCCATGGGGTGGGTGGCCCAAGCACTGGCTGCCCCTCCTAGGTGAGGGGCAGCTCTAAGGTGTTCCCAGCAGAACAGAACCCACCTTCCCTGCTTCTCACTTTCTCTTTCAGTCCCGGGGCCTTCCTGCACAACATAGCAAACAGCCAGACCCATCCTGGCCCAGGTGAGACCTGAGGCCACCAGGTGGTGGCGTTCTAAAGACCCCCAGGGGTGGAGTTGGGGTGTCAGCATGCACAATGCACATGGTCGTGACCCCTGGGTCTCAGCTTCCACACCTGTCACAGGGGCCCCTGCCGTGGGCTTTCCAGAGCATGATGAGGCTTCAGGGATGTGTGGGACCAGCAGGTAGTGTTTGGGGGAGCCAGTCCCAGTAACTAGGCCTGAGGAATGCCAAGTGGGGGGTTTGTATTTTAAGGCACATTGGTTTCCTTCCTTTTGATTGACCTGGAGCCTCCATCAGAGAAGCCCCTTGGACCTTCCAAGGTGCACCTGACTCCTGACCTCCTGAAAGGGCCCTAAGTCTGTGTCATCTGACCTCAGACCTCCTGCCCACCTGCAGGGTCAGTGCCGGCACATAGAGGCCTTGCAGCAGAACCTGCTGCAGCCTCCTTGTTTGTCCCTGGGGCCCCTGGGACCTGGGCAGGCAGGGGTTCATACCGGGCCATGGGACAGAGGCAGACCCATCAGGGGAGGTCGGCCATCCTCAGTGTTTGTGAGCTCCAGGAGCTGCCAGTGAGAAGATGGCCTGGAGCCACTGCCCAGTGTGGACGTGTAGTATGCACTGTTGACCTAAAATAATAACACAGCCAGCTATTTTACCAGAAAAATGGGTTTATTCAGGCACAGCAAAGAATTGCAATTTGGGACATGCAATCTCTGGCAAGCCACAGGCAAGTCCAGGGAACAAAGGGGAGTAACATTCTTTTATAGAGGAGAAGGGAGAGTTGGGGGGAGCTGTTGTAAAACAAGAGTCCATTGGAGGAAACTGGGAGTTCGAAATATAGTGGCTTTCATTGGCTAAGTGTGACAGCCTTTGGTTGGCTGGGCTGTTGCCAGGCAAGGAGAAATTCTTCCTCCTTCTGGGTAGTAGTAAAGTAGTAACATTCTTCCTGTTGGAGATACAAAGGTATAGTCTCTTCCTCTGGGTCTATAATTGACATTGAGTGATAGGGTGTAAGAGCTCTCCATTATGGCCTCCTGACTCCATTTTAAATGAGGGTCTGTTTATTAATTTTCACAGGACTCCAGGTGTGGATGTGGGGTGTAACTTCTGGGTCCAGTCTCTGGACCTGGCCAATCCTGAGCAGTTGCAGGGCTCTGCCTTTGTCTCAGTCCATGACTCCTGGTGGGTATGGGTGATGGGGGCTCACTGTGTGCCCGGTTCTACAGTTGCTGGGTTTCAGCCATCTTCACCCTGGTGTGATCGCTGGTGTCATGAGCCCACTTTATGGATGAGCAAACTGAGGACAGCCAGCTCAGGGCCTGCCATGCAGAGAAGACCCAAGGCACAGGACCCTTCTGTAGCCTGGCTCTGGAAGGCAGGGGCTTGGGGAAGACTGGTAGGGAAGGAGCAGAGGGTCAGGCCTGGTGGGCTAGCCCTGGGTAGGGGGTGGGGGTTCAGGTGAGCCAGCTCTTCCTCCTCCTGGGTGGAGAGAAGCTGTCCTCTGCTGCCCCGGCCTCCAGGGAGCGCCCCATGCCGGGGGGCTGAGGAGATCTGGCTGTGTTTACTGTCCTCACTGTGCCTTTGCCAATGTGGCATGTTACCAGTTTAATGTGTTCGGTTTTGGTTAATTTGTCAGTTGAAAATGATATGTATTGTGATTTTAGCTTGCCTTTCATGGGTGGTT
This sequence comes from Balaenoptera ricei, assembly GCF_028023285.1. Classification (NCBI taxonomy): domain Eukaryota; kingdom Metazoa; phylum Chordata; class Mammalia; order Artiodactyla; family Balaenopteridae; genus Balaenoptera; species Balaenoptera ricei. The sequence goes on from NC_082644.1 coordinate 25,651,750, forward strand.
AATGAGGTTTGGGCATCCTTCTCACACAGCTGTAGCATGTGCCTGTTCTGTTCCTGGCTCTGCCCTGTTCTGTTGGGAGATGCCAGTATATAGTTCATGGAGGAAGAGTAGAAAAGCTTTGCTGTATTTGCTGTACATACTTTTCATAGCACTTTGAAGTTTGTTTTCATGATTTGGAGCACTGTTTCAATCCATCAGTGTCCTCTCCGGTTTCCTTTCCATTTTCTTTTTTGTTTGTTTGTTTAGAAAGTCACTTTGCGTCATGAGAGCAAATGTGCCCTCATGTTCTGATTTTGATGGCTTTGTCTTTTACATCTGACTCTTTAGACTTCTTTCACTTTATTACCGTTTATGTTCTGAAGTGAAGACCGAACTTTATATTTTCAAAAAACACTTGCCAAGGTCTTTCTGGGCTTCAGGCTCTGTTCCCAGGGCTGTCGGACTGCGGCAGCTGTGGCAGGCAGTGTCCTGCCCAGGGACCCTGGGGCGTTGGTGGCCTGTAGAGGGTCTTGTCTGCTGAGTGCTCATCCTGGGCCAATGGCTGAGGGTAGGGGGAGAACTGTCCCTCTGAACGGTGAGGAGACCTTTGGGTGTGGGCAGACAGCTAACCTCTTATGACTCAGTTTCCTCATTGTACAATAGGGCTAATGATAATTATCCTGATTACTGCAAGGTTGTTGCAAATAAATGAATGTAGAGTTCTTGATGCTGCCAGATGCAGAGTCAGCACTCAGCCAGCCTTAGTGATGATGGATGGTGTCACTCTCACAGGGCCACCAGGTTCTTTTCTTTTTCTTTTTTATTGAGATAAAATTCACATAAAATTAACCATTTTAAAGTGAACAATTTGGTGGCATTTAATACATTCACAGTATTGTGCAACCATCACCTCTATCTAGTTCCAGAACATTTTCATACCAAAAGGAAACTCTGTGTGCACTAAACAGTCACTCCCCATTCCTCTCTGCCCCCACCCTCTGGTGCTGCCAGTCGGCCTCTGTCTCTCTGCATTTACCTATTCTGGGCATGATCATGTAAATGGAATCACAATATGTGGCCTTCTATGTCTGGTTTCCTTCACTCAGCACAATGCTTTTGAGGCTCATCCTTGTTGTAGTGCGCATCAGCACTTCATTCCTTTTTAAGGCTGAATACTACTCCATTGTATGGCAGCACTGCAATTTGTTGAGCCATTCGTCAGTTGACAGACATTTGGGTTGCTTCCATCTTTTGGCTATTGTGACTAATGCTGCTGTTAACATTTGTATACAAGGATTTGTTTGAGAAACTGTTCTTAGTTCTTTTGGGTCTATACCTTGGAGTGGAATTGCCAGGTCATATTATAATTTTATATTTAACTTTTTGAGGAACCACCATACTGTTTTGCATAGAAAATGTACCATTTTATGTTCCTACCAGTAATGTGAGAGGGTTCTAATTTCTCCACATCTTCACCAGCACTTGCTAGTCTCCTGCTTGTTTGTTTTTTTTCTTTTGAAAATTATAGCCATCCTAGTGAGTGTATAGTGGTATCTCATGGTTTTGATTTGCATTTCAGTGGCATCCAGATGACTTAAGGATGTTGAGCTTCTCTTCATGAGCTTGTTGGCCATTTGTATTTCTTCTTTGGAGAAATGTCTATTCAGATCCTTTGACCATTTTTAAATTGATTTGTCTTTTTGTTGTTAAGTTGTAAAGTTCTTTATGCATTCTGTATGATAGACCCTTATCGGGTAATATGATTTGCAAATATTTTCTCCCATTCTGCACAGTGCCTTTTCACTTTCTTGATAGTGTCCTTTAATGCAGAAAAGTTTTAAAGTTTGATGATGTTTAATTTATGTCTTTTTCCTTTTGTTTCTTGTGCTTTTGGTGTCATTTCTAGGAATCCATGTCCACATCCAAGGTCATGAAGATTCACTCCTGTGTTTTCTTCTAAGGGTGTTATAGTTTTAGCTCTTATATTTAGATTGTTAATCCATTTTCAATTAATTTTTTGTATATGATGTGAGGTAGGGGTTCAACTTCACCCTTTTGATATCCAGTTGTCCCAGCACCATGGTACAGCTCCCTGGGGAAGGTGACTTACAGCAGTCCCCTTCACGGGGTCCAGAGGGGCCCTGCCTATGGCTGCAAACTGCCTATGGTGAAATGGTGGGGGTGCCCTGGCTCTGAGACACGCCCCCCCCCCCCCCCCCCGCCTCTACCTCCCTGGGCTCTGTGGTGACAGGGCAGTAATGGCCCTCATGGAGGCAGGCCCAAAGGATGGCCAGTTCCCTCTGCCTTTCCCAGTCACACATGGTGAGGTCTTCCTTGACCCTCCCTCTCCACTTCAAGTCTCCCATCCCATCCATGTGGGCCACTGTCCCCACACACACTCTGCCCCAGCTGCCCTCATGCTACCCTGCCCTTCCTCTTGAAAAGTGAGTGGGAGGTGCTGCAGATCTTTGCAGGGGAAGCCCTTGAGGAGTCGCTGACTGCTGGTTAATGATGTCTGTTTCTCATCCGTTTCAGCTGTGTTGGAGTGGAAGAGGAGGAGGCCCCAGACATCGACATATACCACTGCCCAAACTGTGAGAAAACCCATGGGAAGTCCACCCGTAAGTATAGCACCATGCTGCTGCTCCTTGGATCTGACTGTGGGGGCAGGGTCTCTGCTTGGCCTTGACCCCAACCCCAACTGGACCCCACCTTGCTGGCATGAACCGCCCTGTGTAGTTGCATCCAGGGGACTCTGGTATCTAGGGACCACCTCCTGCCTCATTCATTGCCCCTCATGGCCTTGCTGGGCCCACTGTGGCCCCTCCTGATCATCTCCTGCCTGCACATGCAGCTGGGGCCCCTCACGGCCTTTGCGAAGAGCCCACCAGCCTTCAAAGGCCTGGGCAGGGGTTGCAAAGTCCAGCATTAGCAGTGACCAGGCAACCTGAGATGGGTACATAGCCTGGGAGATGTCCAAGGGGCCATCCATCCCAGCCCTGCCCAGCTCTGCCCAGCTGGCCATCTCTCTGCAGGGGTCCAGGAATGTGCATTGTTGGGGATTTGCTCTCCTTCTCTTCTCTAACCCCCCCTGCATGGAATCTTAGGTGATCACCTTTCTCTCTCTCTCTCTTTTTTTCCAGCAGTGAAAAACATTTTATTTCCTGTCAATTCTACATTATTAATAAGTAAGAGTACAGGGAGGAAAAATAATAGTTTTTTTTTTTTTTTATTGAAGTATACGGCCAAGGAATTTTGTAGTTTTGAAATGCAAAAGAATTCCCTTCTCAAACTGCTATTTGTGCATCACAAGGACTTTATCCTCCTCCCCTTCCATCTGGTCCTTTGGGGGCGTGGGAGGCCCAGTGGGGGCTCCCCAAGGCACAGGCTCATCCAGGGTGGCCCACATCATGGCTAGAAGGCAAGTTCTAAGGCCAGGTCTATGTGGGGGAAGTGCCATGGGGCTTCTGGGGCTGGACCCCTGTAGCCCTTGTGGAGTGAGTCCTGTGGATCCAGTGGGCATAGAGGGAGGACACCAGCACAGGGCGGAAGCCCACCTCCAGCACCCCTGTTCTGTGAGGCGAGGCCAGCCAAGGGAGCCCAGCCCAGCCCCTTGGGAAGCTGGGTGAAGTGGGGTCTCACCTCTCCTTGACTTTTCTTGGGCCTCTCTTTGTGCCTGGCCTGTGCCCCATCATCATAAGTGACCGTGGGAGCTGAATGCATTTCGGCTCTTGTGCTCTACCCTCCAGCACGTGTGGGCATGAGGTAAATGCATGAGAAGACGAAGAAGAGAAGGCCTGGTGGCTTCTGAACTTCCTAGGCAGGAAGATTCTCAAGTTCCTGACTTACCCTCATGCCCCTAGAAGTTGGCAGCACTGATGCCCACAATACGTCTCACCTAAATTACCCGATCCTTCTGGTAACTGCTTTCCAGCAGGTACAGGAGGATGACTATCATCTCACCTAAATTACCCGATCCTTCTGGTAACTGCTTTCCAGCAGGTACAGGAGGATGACTATCATCTCACCTAAATTACCCGATCCTTCTGGTAACTGCTTTCCAGCAGGTACAGGAGGATGACTATCATCTCACCTAAATTACCCGATCCTTCTGGTAACTGCTTTCCAGCAGGTACAGGAGGATGACTATCACCTCACCTAAATTACCCGATCCTTCTGGTAACTGCTTTCCAGCAGGTACAGGAGGATGACTATCATCTCACCTAAATTACCCGATCCTTCTGGTAACTGCTTTCCAGCAGGTACAGGAGGATGACTATCATCTCACCTAAATTACCCGATCCTTCTGGTAACTGCTTTCCAGCAGGTACAGGAGGATGACTATCACCTCACCTAAATTACCCGATCCTTCTGGTAACTGCTTTCCAGCAGGTACAGGAGGATGACTATCATCTCACCTAAATTACCCGATCCTTCTGGTAACTGCTTTCCAGCAGGTACAGGAGGATGACTATCACCCTGTGGCTTAACCTGAATTCCTGGCACCTCGTGAACCTCCAGGAAAGCTCAGAGCCTAGGAGAGACAGACAGGGTGTGGACCCAGGTCCTGCATCTCGTGGCCCTGGGTGTGGGGTGGGGGGCTGATCAGGGCTGGGGCCGGGAGACACCCCCCTGCCATATAGAGCTGAGTGGCTGGGTAGGCGCTACCCTGGGAGGTGCTCAAGGAGGGTGGGGGGCAGGGCCACCTCTGTGAGCGCTGTTCTAGATCAGCAGACAGTGTGGGACTGCAGCCTGGCAGGACCTTGCAGCCCCTCCTTGGCTGTGTGTGTGTATGTGTGTCTTGCATGTGTGCACACGTGTGTGCGTGCATATGTGATTTATAAATTCTGTGAATCAGACTTCTTCTTGTTATTGAGGCCTGTGTGCCCATCAGGGACGAAGGCACTGGTTTTAGCATCTTCCGCCAGTGTGGGCTCCTAGATTGCCCATCACCCTTTATTTTACATGTGTGTGCCCTGACCAGAGCCTGTCTGTGACACACTGGTTGGTTTTTTCTGCTTGGATTCCAGTCACACCTTCCACAGTAAGGCCCCTCGATGACCCTGTGCCCCCTGGGGGCCCCCTAAGCCCATGAGCCTGCCTCCTTTCCTCGCCCTGGCCTGGGTGAGGTTTGTGATGGGCACAGTGAGGTGGGGATAGCAGGGAGAGGACCAGAACAGGATAGAGTTGGGGAATGGAGCACCAGGATGGGATGGAGGCGGGGTTCCCAGAGTGAGCTGGGGCTGAGGCCACATCCCTCTAGCTTTGCATGTCTTTACCAGATCACAGGGCTCTCGCCCCATGCTGTTGCCACCTATCCCTTGGACTGATTTTGGTCTGTGACCCTCAGGCCCACAGGTTTACACAATTCACAGATTTAGGGGGGGACCCAGGGGTCCCTGTGGGAACTCGTCAAGGTATCCTTACTGACACGAAGGCTCGCAGGAAGCGGGTGACATGGCCCTTAAAGTGGTTCTGAATCCTGGTGTTGCCTCTTGTTAGCTCTATGACTGCTTAAGAGGTTACTTACTAATTTCTTACTTTCCTCCTCCCTGAGGCAGGTGTAGCTGTCACATCTTCATGGTGGGGTGAACCACGCTTAGGACGGTGGGCCGGGCTCTGGTGCTGAATGCCTTAGGGACACCTCTTGCCCCCATAACCAAGGGGACCCACTGAGACCCACCAGCTTCCTGCTGTCTCCTGGGCACCTTGTCAGAGGGCCCCTGCCTTGGGCCACCATAGGCAGGAGAAGGCTCAGCCTCTGGGCTTAGGAGGGTCATGGGCCCTGGGGAGGGAGGGAGCCCACCAGCCAGGGCTGCAGAGGGGTTCAAGGGTAGCCCCATGGAGCTCAGACCCTGCCTCACAGCTTCATCTTTGGCTGTTGTCCCAGCATACCTGCTCCTGCCACAGTATCAGGCGTATTCCAGCCTCTCCATGAGGTGCTTGGAGCTGCCCAGTCCCGAGTGAGGGCCTGGGAAGCCCAGGTGACCCAGGACTGCCACTGGCCCCTGGTCAGCATGCACTTCTCAGGCCCAGCTCCTGGCAGGCAATGGAGATGCTGCTTCTTTCTCCTGCTGCCCACTGCTCCCCTGCATGTCTGCTATCGCTGGGCTGCATGCCCCCTCCAAGACTTGGTTTCCCCACATGACCTTCTGACACAGGTCACTCCACGCTCACGAGGAGCCTGGGAAGCCAGGACTAGCATTAATGATGAAGCACAGAAATACCTAGTAACTTGCCTAGGGTCACATGACTACAGGATAGTTGGATCCCTTTGGATCTCCTGTCTGTGCCTGGTGCTGCCACCAGAAGTTCCAGCTCCGGACCTCACTTCATAGGATCTTGACAGATTTCTATAGTATCCACTCACACCTTGGTCTTGGAGACCAAGCATGATGTAAATATCACCTGTTGTAGGAGACAGTCTCAAGGAGCTATGACTTGATGAGACGGGGAAGGGGTGGCAGTTTGGAACAGAGCTAAGCTCAGCCACCACCCACCTAGCGCCTTCCCCTTCTTGCTTTAGGCAGGTCCTACTCAGGGGCAGTTGTCAGCTCCCTTCATCCCCACAACCACCGAGATGCAGGAGGACTGCAGCCCCCACCCTGTCTGCATCTGTGAAGGATAGGCACCCTGAGGGCCCCGCCAGCTCTCCCTCACCTCCAGTCTCATCTCAGCCTGTTTCAAACCCTTCCAGGCAGCCCCCAGGGATGGTCTCCATGCCTGGCCCATCTTCACTCACCGAGTTATCTGTGGCTTCCCTGAATGGGAGCAAGGGTATCAAGGAGATAGCTTCCTTCCCTCTGGGGGCTCGAAGTCCAGTAGGGGCAAATGTTAGTGTGTATGCGTGTGCACGTTTGTGCTTGCGTGTGTGTGTGTGTGTGTGTGTGTGTGTGCTAGTGTGCACGTGCCTGTCCCAGTCCAGTAGGGGCATGTGTGCTTGCATGTGGGTGCACATACATGTGTATGTGTGTGCACGTGTGTCACAGCCCAGTAGGGACAGGTGTGCATACTCACGTGTAAAAAGTCCAAGGTGGGTGTGTCCAGTGCCCTTGGAGCATGTGTGACGATAGGACAGCCTGAGGGAGTGGGCAGGGGGTGGGGAGGGCAGAGGGCGGGCACAACAGGTGGCGCTGGCCTGCCTTGCCTGTGAGTTGTGGTCTGTCATGACAGCAAAGGTCCCAGCAGGGAAGGACAGGGTTGGTGCTGTTTGAGGGCAAATCTGAGGGGAGGCCAGGCGGGAGGTGTCCAGAATAGCGAGCCTTAGTGGGACCTTCTCAGGAGGCTCCTCTGACGAGTTCTCAGCAGACTGAGTGCTGAGTGACATGGGGTCCCAGGAAGGCCCTAGCTTTCGGGTGCCATCGTCTGAGCTGGCAGGTCGGGAGGTAGGGGGTGAGGTGGGGGCTGTGACTCAAGGATGTGGAGGGCGGGGGCTCCTGACCATGTGACAACTTGGGGTCCTGAGAGGCAGGGGAGGCTGGGTGGGCCAGGGCCAGGGAACCCCAAGTTCTTTGCCTCTGAGGGGTCTGAGTCTTGCAGCATTCACGGTGGCTGCCCTCGCGGCCGGATCCCTGGAAGCACGGGGAGGGGGCTGTGGGTGATGACCTGCCTCTTGTTCCCCCGCAGTGAAAAAGAAGAGAACCTGGCACAAACACGGCCCGGGGCAGACTCCCGAAGTGAAGCCCGTGCAGAACGGCAGCCAGCTCTTCATCAAGGAGTTGCGGAGTCGGACCTTTCCCAGGTGAGCAGCTGGCAGCCTTTTCCTCTCCAGCCTGCCTGCTCCCTCCGAGGTCTGGATACGCACCCCACCACTAGGGCTCCAGGGCCATGGGTTTCCTTCCCGGGGAGCAGCACAGTCCCCAAAACTCCAGGTGCTCCCGGCATGGGGGCTGATCTCTCCCTTCTCAGCACCTCCGAGGACAGGTTATGGGGACCCTCTTCACAGCCCGGGAGGGAAGGGACCTATCTCCCCCACCTGGTATGGCCCTTCCCATGGAACCTTCCTGAGAGAGAGGCTACCGTCCCCATTTTATGGACCAGGAGTGGGGGCTGGTGTCCAGCCTGAGACCATCCTCTGGAGGTGGCAGGTCCTGGTATCAGATGGCTGTGGGCTTTCCTCTGTGTCCACGGCCTGGTAGGGTGTCCCTACGTCTTCTCAGAGCACACTCTCCCCCTGCGCAGCCTTGTCCTATATGAGGACCGAGGGCAGAGGGCAGGATCAGGGCCACAGGAAATGGTTTCTGGTGAGGGGGGCACCATGACTGCATGGACGTGAGGTTGTACAGACAGCTGCTCTGAACCCCCCTTGTCCCTTCACAGCTGGAAGACAGTTTCTGTTTGTCTGACAAAGTCTTTACTTTTTCTTCTTCACTTTTGAAGGATAATTTGATGGGCACAGAATTCTAAGTTGGTGGGTTTTTTCTTTTAACACTTTAAATGTCTCACCCTATGCTCAACTTGAGTGCATGGTTTCTGGTGAGAAATTCAGTGTAACTCTTACCCTTGCTCCTCAGTGGATAAGGTATTTTTCCTCTCTGGCTTCTTTCTTTTTTATTTTCTTTTTTCCCACCTTTATTGAGATATAATTCATATACTATACAATCCATCCATTTAAAGGGTACAATTCAGTGTATTCACAGCTCTGCACCACCACCAGTCAGTTTTAGAACGTTTCCATCACCTCAAAAAGAAACCTGTAGCTTTATCATCCTCATTCCTCCCCACTTCTCCCCGAAGTCCTATCACTAATCTGCTTTCTGTCACTGTAGATTTGCCTATTCTGAACATTTCATCAAAATGAAATCAGAGAATATGTGGCCTTTGTGACTGGCTTATTTCACTTAGCATAATGTCTTCAAGGTTCATCCAGGGTGTAGCAAGTGTCAGTGCTTCATTCCTTTTTTATGGCTGAATAATATTCCGTTGTATGGATAGACCACATTTTGTTTATCCATTCTTCAGCTGATGGACATTTGGGTTATTTCTGATTTTTGGCTACTGTGAAGAATTCTACTATAAATGTTCTTGTAAAATATTTTGTTTGGACATATATTTTCATTTTTTTAGGAGTAACTCAATATTTAATTGTTTGAGGAACTGCCAGACTGTTTTCTAAAGTGGTTGTACCACTTTCCATTCCCACCAGCAGCGTCTGAGGGTTTCAATTCACCAGAACTTGTTATTATCTGACTTTTTTTTTGGCTGCGTCAGGTCTTAGTTGCGGCACGCGGGATCTTTGTTGAGGCATGCAGGATCTTTCGTTGAGAAGCACAGGCTTCTCTCTAGTTGTGGCATGTGGGCTTCTCTGTAGCGGGCTTTTCTCTAGTTGTGGCATGTGGGTTTTCTCTCTCTCGTTGAGGCGTGCGAGTTCAGTAGTTGTGGTGAGCCAGCTTAGTTGCCCCGCGGCATGTGGGATCTTAGTTCTCCAACCAGGTATCAAACCCCGCATCCCCTGAGTTGGAAGGTGGATTCTTTACCAGTGGACCACCAGGGAAGTCCCTTATCTGACTTTTTGATTCTACCTATCCTTGTAGGTGTGAAGTGGTCTCTCACTGTGGTTTTAATTTGCATTTCCCTGATGGCTAGTGATGTTGAGCATCTTTTCATGTTCTTGTTGGCCATTTGTTGTTTGCCCGTTAAAAGTTTTTTTTTTGTCTTTTTATTATTGAATTGTAAGAGTTCCTTATGTATTTTAGATACAAGTCCCTTACCAGATATATGATGTGCAAATACTTTCTCCAATTTTGTGGGTTGTCTTTTCACTTTCTTGGTGTCTTTTGAAGAACAAAAGTTTTAATTTTGATTAAGTCTAATTTATTTAGTTTTTCTATTGTTGCTTGTGCTTTTGTTTTAGACAAAAACAAAAAGAAACCATTGCCAAATTCAAGGTCATGAAGATTTATGCCTATGTTTTCTTCTAAAAGTTTTATAGTTTTAGCTCTTATATTTATGTCTTCAACTCATTTTGAGTTAATTTTTGTATATGGTGTGAGGTAAAGGTCCAACTTCATTCCTTTGCATGTGGATATCCAGTTCTCCCATGCACCATTTATTGAAATGCCTATTCTTTCGCCATTGAATTATATTGGTACCCTTGATGAAAAACAATTGACCATAGATGTTTGGGTTTATTTCTGGACCCTCAGTTCTGTTCCATTGATCCATATGTCTCATATTATGCCAGTACCACACAATCTTGATTACTGTAGCTTTGTAGTGAAGTTTGAAATTGGGAAGTGCCCTCCAACTTCCTTCTTTTTAAAGACTGTTTTGGTTATCTGGGTGCCTTGTATTTCATTTAGCATTCCAAGTTCAGCATGTCAGTTTCTGCAAGGTAGTCAGCTGGTATTTTGACAGGGATTGTGTGGAATCTGTAGATCAGTTTTCCATTATTTCTTGAATCCCACTCCTTCCTTCTAGATTTGGTTTCCTTCTTGTTGAATTATATCCGTTAGTAGTTCTTTCAGAAAAGACCTATAAAAATATTCTCTGTGTCTGAAAATATTTTTATTTTGTCTTTATTCTTGCATGATTCTAATTTTCTAAAATGGATCTAAAATTCTAGAGTAAAAGTTATTTTCCTTGAACTTTTTGGAGATACTATTTTGTTGTCTTTTGACATTTCTTGTTACTGATATCAGTCTAGCTGCTGGAGTTTTTGTTTTGGTTCATTTTCATTTTTGGTAAATAATCTGTTTTTTTCTCTGAAAACTTTTGAGATTGTTTTCTCATTTTTAATATACTATAGGTATACTGCAGTGCCTCTAATGAGCATTTGTTTTTATTTATCCTGTTCAGGACTCAGTAAGTGCCTTTAATTTGAGGTGTCATATTTTATCTCAATTCTGAAAAATGTCCTGTTTTCTCTTTTAATAGCACTTCTTCCCCATTCTGTCTTATTTTTCAGATCTTTTCATCAAATTCACTATTTTCTTTTCAGCCAGCTACTATTTAATGTATCTACTGAGTTTTAAAAAATGTCAATCATCATATTTTTCTTTTCTACAATTTCTATTCCTTTTTAGTGTTGCCTGTTCTTTTCCCTCCTTCTCTGTTCTTTGCCTTATCCTCTCATTATCCCTTTGGATGTGTTTAATGTACTTGTCTTAAAATCCCCTTTTCAATTATCCTATGATCCTCAGTTCTTGGGATTTACTCTTCTGGGCAGATGAGGCTGCTGGCTCTCCCCCCTGGGGGTTCACCTCCTTCTGTGAGGCGTAATCTTCAGAGGGCATCATTCCCATGGCAGCCAGTCTGCCCTGGGCTCTGAGGTGTCCCTACAGGATGGTTTCGTGTTTGCCTCTTGCTGGGTCCTCATGGGTTTCACAGTTCCAGACCCAATCCATGGGTGTGAATTTGGAACTCTCACTAGTGAGACAAGAGCTTGGGATTCCAGTTTATCAAGGGTGATCTTCTACCTCTGGCTGCCTTGTAGCTTCCACCGCTGACTCTGTGCTGTCCCAGTACTCCCAGAGCTTCTCACAGCAGTTGCCCACCACACTACTTCTTCTTCCTCACCCTCCACTCACTCCTTCTGATTTATCCCTAACACTCTGTCACCATGGCGTCAAACCCCAGGATCACTCTTCAGTCCTCACCTTAACTGACCCTTGTCAACACGTAGCAGTGGTGCAGCCCCCTCTCCTTGAGTCCTGTCCTCCGTGGAGACCATGCCACCATTCTCTGCTGGCTGTCCTCCCCTGCCCGGCCCCCTCCCCTGCTGACGACTCTCCCTGAGGGATTCTGGGAACTCTGCTCGATCCCCACCATCTGTTTCCCTGGCCTCATAGATTGTCCCTTGGCCAGCAGCTCCTCAACTTCTTTCTCCAGCCACTAGTCCTTCTGAGCTCCTGACCGGTCTGTCCAACTGGTGCATCCACTGGCCAATCCCAACAAGTGTGTTCCTACTCAGCTCTGGATCTGCCCCCACCCCCATTCCTGCCCCACCTCCAGGCCTCAGTCGGTGGCCCCGGTCCCTTGGTCACTCAGGCCAGTCCCTTGGCCTCCCCCTGTTCTCCCACCCCCATCTGATCTCCTGAGCCCACCACCTCCCTCTCACTGTCACCTTCTGGTCCAGGCACCGCATGCTGAGCCTCCTCCTCCATGGTGGCCGTGCCCCACCGTGGTCCTGCTGCTGTCCACTGTACAGCCGCACAGCAGCCAGGTGAACCTCTGACTGTCACTGCCCTTCTCAAGTTGTCCAGTGGCTCCCCAGTGCTCTTGGCATAGGTGGCCTGGCCCACCACCTCACTGACTTGGGTGCTTGCCCCTACCCCCACCCCCAGCCGCCCAGGTCCTTCTTATTCCTCACACTTGCCACATCCTCCTCCCTCCAAGGCCTTTGCTGGTACATTCCTTCTACTTGGAGCCCTGCCCCTCTCACTCCTGCTCCCCCAGTCTTCGACAGGCCCAGTCTGACACTGCTTCCTGCTGTCTCCACCACAGCACACGGCACTGCTCTCAGCTGTGGGTTAATGGCCTTGCATGCTCATCTGATGAAAGCCCCTCTCTGGCGTCACCACACAGGGGTCTTTCCAGCTGGGCCCCACAGGTCTCTGGCGCCCAGGGCAGCATCTGGCACACAGGGAGGCAGGAGAGCTGCTGACCACAGCATCCCAGCCCAGCCCTGGGTCCTGTGTTTGGCTTGTCCAGGGGGTAGGTTCTCTCTGAAAAGGGGTTTATCTCCATCTGCTGTGTCCTTAGACCTACCCCCATGCAGGGGTCTGATCTCTGAGCACTTGAGAGGAATATTATTGAGTGGAGGGCGAGTGGAGAGCAAGGGAGGTGGGGGAGGGATCTCGTTCACATCTCTCGAGGCTCCCTCTGCCATAGTGAGAGGGATGGGTGCGGTGTGTCCCCATTCTCTACCCACCACGGCCCTGGACAGGTGCCCAGACCTCCTGGACCTCAAGGTTCCTGTCTGTGACGAGTGTGTGGGACCCTGTCATGTCTACCTTGTGGCTGCCCTGTGGCCACTGAGTGTGGCACCGTGGCAGGTCCTCCTTCTGGGGCATGGGCGGTGTGTGCCTGGAGCTCAGGCTCCATGTCTGCAGCCCTGAGGCCCTGTCCAGGCCTATCATGGAGGCTGGGACCTGGACTTGATGTGACCCCCGACTTGTATTTCCCTGCAGCGCGGAAGACGTGGTGGCCCGCGTGACGGGCAACCAGCTCACGCTGGGCTACATGGAAGAGCATGGCTTCACCGAGCCCATCCTTGTCCCCAAGAAAGATGGGCTGGGCCTGGCGGTCCCAGCCCCCACCTTCTACGTCAGCGACGTCGAGAACTACGTGGGTGAGTGCCCTCTCCTGCAAGTGAGTTGTGGGCTCCCTGAGCCAGGAGTCCCTGTATACGCTGCCCAGGCCCTGACTGTGTCCCAGAGCCATGTGAGCCAGTGTGACTCAGGGTCCTCTTGTTCCGTTCTGGGTGCTTTTCTTAGAATGAGACCCCATGCCCCAGCAAATGATGCTGGCCCCTGGCCCCTTCCCTTCTCAGTTACTCTGCCCGCAAAATGGGGGCTTCGTGGGGACCCCTGGATTCTGCCAGCTACAGTACTGTTGGGCGCTAATGATAGTCATGCCTGGGAGGGCCCCAGCTGTGTTGTCCACAGTTCCTGATGTTCGTGCCATGTCCTTCTCAGCCTCTGCTGGGGCCAACCTGGGGGCTGACCTCCCTTGTCTGCCCTGGACACGCCGTCCCATGGCCCCAGGACTACCTCCTCTTCTGGATCCCTTTGGGTTCTAGCTGGTGCTATTGGCGCCCTGTCTTGTGTTCCCTGGCAGCTCCCAGTGCTGTGGACACCCTCGGTCAGAACACCTCTGGGTGGATGAAGTGCTTGTATGTGCTGGGACATCATCTGGCACAGAGAGGCCAGCACGTGCTTGCAATGACCTTGGCAGGGCTGGTGGCCTCACAGCCCTGGCTCTGAGGCCCTTATGTTTGCTGGGTATTGGGGTGTTCACAGGGATGCCTGGGTGGCCAGTGAGGAGAGGGGAGAGAAAAGACCCTGAAAAGGCAAATGCCCAGGCCAGCTCTGGCCACACACTGGACAGGAGAGGGCACAGGTGCTGAAACCCTCAGACAAGTTGTTCCATCACTGAGCTCTTGACCCTTTGCATCTGTAAGGCTTATGAATGGGGGGCAGGGGGCAGATGGGTGTGAGGATTAAGTGAGATCATCTGTACAAGCCACACAGGAAGCCAGTGGCATTCCAGAGAACAGGGGGGCGGGGTGGGAAACACCCCTTCTCTGGAGCTGAAGCCCACCAGGGGAGGCCCCAAGGCTGGCCAGCTTGTGGCAGGGAGGAAGAAGGGACTCATGTTTTCAGTCTGGGAATGACCACAGTCCAGGACTGTTTCTGCCATGTCGTAGCGCCTGTAATAATAGATAATAGCTAGTGAGTGTCTACCAGGTGCCAGGCATTTTTCTAAGCTGTTTCTGCATAGGAGCTAGTGTTGTCCTGCTCACAACTCTGTCATCCAGGCCCCAGGCTCAGCCAGCTGCAAAGGGCAGGGCCAGGTCTGCCGCAGACCCTGCCTCCCCCCCACCCCCCAACCAGTTGTGCTTACAGGAGTGGGAAGCAGCTTACTGAATAGGGGAGGAGACGGTCCAGAGGTTTCTGTTGTAAATGTCTTTCTTTCACCTCTTAATTTTTTTATTATGCAACTTTTCACACACACACAAAATGAGAGAAATAAGCAGTGAACCCTCATGTACCCAGTACTGGTCACAAAACCCATCAGCTTTTGGCTGTTTTCCTGTCTCCCCAACTCCCTCCTCCCCCAAGTATTTGAAGGCAAGTCTCCGGTACATACATCATTTTACCCATGAAAACTCCAGTACACAGCGCTAACAGACAGTTTTTAAAAAAATATAATCACAGTTCCATCTTGCACTTTACGACCCTAACAATAATTCCTTAAAATCACCTAAGACCACCTAAATTCTCCCCAGTTGCCTCAAAAACACCTTTTTATATCTGGATGTTTGACTCTGAATCTAAACAAGACCCACACACTACATTTGGGTTTGATGTCCCTTCAGTCTCTTCTGTAACAGCCCCCATCCCCTTTCCATTCCCTTGGTTTTTTGGAGAAATGGGGTTGGTAGTCCTGGAGAATCTTTCTTTTTTTTCTTTTTGGCATTTTATTTTATTTATTTTTTTATACAGCAGGTTCTTACTAGTTATCCATTTAATACATATTAGTGTATGTATGTCAATCCCAATCTCCCAATTCATACCACCACACCGCCCCCCCCCCCCCACAACTTTCCCCCCTTGGTGTCCATATGTTTGTTCTCTACATCTGTCTCTCCATTTCTGCCATGCAAACCGGTTAATCTATACCATTTTTCTAGGTTCCACATATATGCGTTAATGCACAATATTTGTTTTTCTCTTTCTGACTTACTTCACTCTGTATGACAGTCTCTAGATCCATCCACATCTCTACAAATGACCCAATTTCATTCCTTTTTATGGCTGAATAATATTCCATTGTATATATGTACCACATCTTCCTTATCCATTCATCTGTTGATGGGCATTTAGGTTGCTTCCATGACCTGGCTATTGTAAATAGTGCTGCAATGAACATTGGGGTGCATGTGTCTTTTTGAATTATGGTTTTCTCTGGGCATATGCCCAGTAGTGGGATTGCTGGGTCATATGGTAATTCTATTTTTAGTTTTTTAAGGAACCTCCATACTGTTTTCCATAGTGGCTGTATCAATTTACATTCCCACCAACAGTGCAAGAGGGTTCCCTTTTTTCCACACCCTCTCCAGCATTTGTTGTTTGTAGATTTTCTGATGATGCCCATTCTAACTGGTGTGAGGTGATACCTCATTGCAGTTTTGATGTGCATTTCTCTAATAATTAGTGATGCTGAGCAGCTTTTCATGTGCTTCTTGGCCATCTGTATGTCTTCTATGGAGAAATGTCTACTTAGGTCATCTGCCCATTTTTGGATTGGGTTGTTTGTTTTTTTAATATTGAGCTGCATGAGCTGTTTATATATTTTGGAGATTAATCCTTTGTCACTTGCTTCATTTGCAAATATTTTCTCCCATTCTGAAGGTTGTCTTTTTGTCTTGTTTGTAGTTTCCTTTGCTTTGCAAAAGCTTTTAAGTTTAATTAGGTCCCATTTGTTTATTTTTGTTTTTATTTCCATCACTCTAGGAGGTGGGTCAAAAATGATCTTGCTGTAATTTTTGTCAAAGAGTGTTCTTCCTATGTTTTCCTCTAAGAGTTTCATAGTGTCCAGTCTTACATTTAGGTCTCTAATGCATTTTGAGTTTATTTTTGTGTATGGTGTTAGGGAGTGTTCTAATTTCATTCTTTTACATGTAGCTGTCCAGTTTTCCCAGCACCACTTATTGAAGAGACTGTCTTTTCTCCATTTTATATCCTTGCCTCCTTTGTCATAGATTAGTTGACCATAGGTGCGTGGGTTTATCTCTGGGATTTCTATCCTGTTCCATTGATCTATATTTCTGTTTTTGTGCCAGTACCATATTGTCTTGATTACTGTAGCTTTGTAAGATAGTCTGAAGTCAGGGAGTCTGATTCTTCCAGCTCCGTTTTTTTCCCTCAAAACTGCTTTGGCTATTCGGGGTCTTTTGTGTCTCCATACAAAGTTTAAGATTTTTTTCTTCAAGTTCTGTAAAAAATGCCATTGGTAATTTGATAGGGATTGCACTGAATCTGTAGATTGCTTTGGGTAGTATAGTCATTTTCACAGTATTGATTCTTCCAATCCAAGAACATGGTATATCTCTCCATCTGTTTGTATCATCTTTAATTTCTTTCATCAGTGTCTTATAGTTTTCTGCATACAGGTCTTTTGTCCCCCTAGGTAGGTTTATTCCTAGGTATTTTATTCTTTTTGTTGCAGTGGTAAATGGGAGTGTTTCCTTAATTTCTCTTTCAGATTTTTCATCATTAGTGTATAGGAATGCAAGAGATTTCTGTGCATTAATTTTGTATCCTTCTACTTTACCAAATTCATTGATTAGCTCTAGTAGTTTTCTGGTGGCATCTTTAGGATTCTCTATGTATAGTATCATGTCATCTGCAAACAGTGACAGTTTTACTTCTTCTTTTCCAATTTGTATTCCTTTTTTTTTTTTTAATTATTTATTTATTTATTTATTTATTGGGCTGTGTTGGGTCTTCGTTTCTGTGCGAGGGCTTCCTCTAGCTGTGGCAAGTGGGGGCCACTCTTCATCGCGGTGCGCAGGCCTCTCACTATCGTGGCCTCTCTTGTTGTGGAGCACAGGCTCCAGACGTGCAGGCTCAGCAGTTGTGGCTCACGGGCCTAGTTGCTCCGTGGCATGTGGGATCTTCCCAGACCAGGGCTCGAACCCGTGTCCCCTGCATTAGCAGGCAGATTCTCAACCACTGCGCCACCAGGGAAGCCCTATTCCTTTTATTTCTTTTTCTTCTCTGATTGCCGTGGCTAGGACTTCCAAAACTATATTGAATAATAGTGGTGAGAGTGGACATCCTTGTCTTGTTCTGATCTTAGAAGAAATGCTTTCAGTTTTTCACCATTGAGAATGATGTTTGCTGTGGGTTTGTCATATATGGCCTTTATTAAGTTGAGGTAGGTTCTCTCTGTGCCCACTTTCTGGAGAGTTTTTATCATAAATGGGTATTGAATTTTGCCAAAAGCTTTTTCTGCATCTATTGAGATGAGCATATGGTTTTTTTTCTTCAGTTTGTTAATATGGTGTATCACATTGATTGATTTGCGTATACTGAAGAATCCTTGCATTCCTGGGATAAACCCCACTTGATCATGGTGTATGATCCTTTTAATGTGTTGTTGGATGCTGTTTGCTAGTATTTTGTTGAGGATTTTTGCATCTATATTCATCAGTGATATTGGCTGTAATTTTCTTTTTTTTGTAGTATCTTTGTCTGGTTTTGGTATCAGGGAGATGGTGGCCTCATATAGTGAGTTTGAGAGTGTTCCTTCCTCTGCAGTTTTTTGGAAGAGTTGGAGAAGGATGGGTGTTAGCTCTTCTCTAAATGTTTGATAGAATTCACCTGTGAAGCCATCTGGTCCTGGACTTTTGTTTGTTGGAAGAGTTTTAATCACAGTTTCAATTTCATTACTTGTGATTGGCCTATTCATATTTTCTATTTCTTCCTGGTTCAGTCTTGGAAGGTTTTACCTTTCTAAGAATTCGTCCATTTCTTCCAGGTTGTCCATTTTATTGGCATAGAGTTGCTTGTAGTAGTCTCTTAGGATGTTTTGTATTTCTGCAGTGTCTGTTGTAACTTCTCCTTTTTCATTTCTAATTTTATTGATTTGAGTCCTCTCCCTCTTTTTCTTGATGAGTCTGACTAATGGTTTATCAATTTTGTTTATCTTTTCAAAGAACCAGCTTTTAGTTTTATTTATCTTTGCTATTGTTTTCTTTGTTTCTATTTCATTTATTTCTGTGCTGATTTTTATGATTTCTTTCCTTCTACTAACTTTGGGTTTTGTTTGTTCTTCTTTCTCTGGTTCCTTTAGGTGTAAGGTTAGATTGTTTATTTGAGATTTTCCTTGTTTCTTGAGGTAGGCTTGTATAGCTATAAACTTCACTGTTAGAACTGCTTTTGCTGCATCCCATAGGTTTTGGATCATCATGTTTTCATTGTCATTTGTTTCTAGGTATTTTTTGATTTCCTCTTTGATTTCTTCAGTGATCTCTTGGTTATTTAGTAACATATTGTTTAGCCTCCACGTGTTTGTGTTTTTTACGTTTTTTTCCCTGTAATTGATTTCTAATCTCATAGTGTTGTGGTCAGAAAACATGCTTGATATGATTTCAATTTTCTTAAATTTACTGAGGCTTGATTTGTGACCCAAGATGTGATCCATCCTGGAGAATGTTCCGTGTGCACTTGAGAAGAAAGTGTAATCTACTGTTTTCACATGGAAATGTCCTATAAATATCAATTAAATCTATCTGGTCTATTGTGTCATTTAAAGCTTGTGTTTCCTTATTAATTTTCTGTTTGGATGATCTGTCCATTGGTGTAAGTGAGGTGTTAAAATTCCCCACTGTTATTGTGTTACTGTCGATTTCCTCTTTTATAGCTGTGAGCAGTTGCCTTATGTATTGAGGTGCTGCTATGTTGGGTGCATATATATTTATAATTGTTATATCTTCTTCTTGGATTGATCCCTTGATTATTATGTAGTGTCCTTCTTTGTCTCTTGTAATAGTCTTTGTTTTAAAGTCTATTTTATCTGTTAGGAGTATTGCTACTCCAGCTTTCTTTTGATTTCCATTTGCATGGAATATCTTTTTCCATCCCCTCACTTTCAGTCTGTATGTATCCCTAGGTCTGAAGTGGGTCTCTTGTAGACAGCATATATATGGGTCTTGTTTTTGTATCCATTCAGCGTGCCTCTGTCTTTTGGTTGGAGCATTTAATCCATTCACGTTTAAGGTAATTATCGATATGTATGTTCCTGTTACCATTTTCTTAATTGTTATGGGTTTGTTTTTGTAGGCCCTTGTCTTCTCTTGTGTTTCCCACTGAGAAAAGTTCGTTTAGCATTTGTTGTAGAGCTGCTTTGATGGTGCTGAATTCTCTTAGCTTTTGCTTGTCTGTAAAGCTTTTGATTTCTCCATCCAATCTGAATGAGATCCTTGCTGGGTAGAGTAATCTTGGTTGTAGGTTCTTCCCTTTCATCCCTTTAAATATATCATGCCACTCCCTTCTGGCTTGTAGAGTTTCTGCTGAGAAATCAGCTGTTAAACTTACGGGTGTTCCCTTGTATGTTATTTGTCATGTTTCTCTTGTTGCTTTCAAAAATTTTTCTTTGTCTTTAATTTTTGTCAATATGATTACTATGTGTCTTGGCGTGTTTCTCTTTGGGTTTATCGTGCCTGGGACTCTCTGCACTTCCTGGACTTGAGTGGCTATTTCCTTTCCTATGTTAGGGAGGTTTTCGACTATAATCGCTTCAGACATTTTCTCAGGTCCATTCTCTCTCTCTTCTCCTTCTGGGACCCCTATAATGTGAATGTTGTTGATTTTAATGTTGTCCCAGAGGTCTCTTAGGCTGTCTTCATTTCTTTTCATTCTTTTTTCTTTATTCTGTTCCACAGCAGTGAATTCCACCATTATGTCTTCCAGATGACTTATCTGTTCTTCTGCCTCATTTATTCTGGTATTGATTCCTTCTAGTGTATTTTTCATTCAGTTATTATATTGTTCATCTCTGTTTGTTCGTTCTTTAATTCTTCTAGGTCTTTGTTAAACATTTCTTGCATCTTCTCAGTCTTTGCCTCCTTTCGTTTTCCAAGGTCCTGGATCATCTTCACTATCATTATTCTGAATTCTTTTTCTGGAAGGTTGCCTATCTCCACTTCATTTAGTTGTTTTTCTGGGGTTTTTTCTTGTTCCTTCATCTGATACATAGCCCTCTGCCTTTTCATCTTGTCTGTCTTTCTGTGACTGTGGTTTTTGTTCCACAGGCTGCAGGATTGTGGTTCTTGTTGCTTCTGCTGTCTGCCCTCTGGTGGATGAGGCTATCTAAGAGGCTTGTGCAAGTTTCTTGATGGGAGGGACTGGTGGTGGGTAGAGCTGGGTGTTGCTCTGGTGGGCAGAGCTCAGTAAAACTTTAATCCACTTGTCTGCTGATGGGTGGGTCTGGGTTCTCTCCCTGTTGGTTGTTTGGCCTGAGGCGACCCAACACTGGAGCCTACCGGGCTCTTTGGTGGGGCTATTGGCGGACTCTGGGAGGGCTCACACCAAGGAGTACTTCCCAGAACTTCTGCTGCCAGTGTCCTTGTCCTCATGGTGAGCCACATCCACCCCCCGCCTCTGCAGGAGACCCTCCAACACTAGCAGGTAGGTCTGGTTCAGTCTCCAGTGGGGTCACTGCTGCTTCCCCTGTCCCGATGCACACTGTACTTTGTGTGTGCCCTCCAAGAGTGGAGTCTCTGTTTCCCCCAGTCCTGTCGAAGTCCTGCAATCAAATCCCGCTAGCTTTCAAAGTCTGATTCTCTAGGATTTCCTCCTCCTGTTGCCGGACCCCCAGGTTGGGAAGCCTGACGTGGGGCTCAGAACCTTCACTCCAGTGGGTGGACTTCTGTGGTATAAGTGTTCTCCAGTTTGTGAGTCACCCACCCAGCAGTTATGGGATTTGAATTTATTGTGATAGCGCCCCTCCTACCATCTCATTGTGGCTTCTCCTTTGTCTTTGGCTGTGGGGTATCTTTTTTGGTGAGTTCCAGTGGCTTCCTGTCGATGATTATTCAGCAGTTAGTTGTGATTCCGGTGCTCTTGCAAGAGGGAGTAAGCTCATGTCCTTCTACTCTGCCATCTTGAACGAATCTCTCTGGAGAATCTTTCATATTTGAGATTTGGGAAGATCTTACATTAGGGATTTGGCTGACAGCGTCCCTGTGGTGTCATTTAACGTGTTCTTCTGTCCCTAATAGTTCCTGTAACAGGTGGTTAGAGGTTGCTTAGATTTGTGTTCAAGTTGTTGGCAGGACTCCTTCTTGGGGTAGGGGTGCTGCCACCCACTTCTTTTCAGTGGTCAAGGCAGTGCAGTCTCATCTGTTCACAGAATGCTCCATCAGCCTTTCAGCTCACTGTCTGAGCAGCTGGTGAGGACTGTTGCAAAGGAAGAGTGTGCTAATTCTGTCCTTCTCTCTCTGTCTATTGTGAGTCTTCTGTAAAGAACTTTCCCTTATTAGTTACTTGGTTATCCAGAACTCTATTTCTGTCATCAACAATTTTTACCCTGAACTTTTCCCATCAAGTATAGAAAATGTAGGATAAATGTTTTTCCTTTTATTATCAATTTTCAGAATAATAAGTTGGTGTCCTAGAAATGCAAGAATTTTTTTGATTTAAAAAATTTTTAAGTATAAATATGTCCATGCATTATTTGGGACATATTTACACTAAAAACATCTTCATTGTTTATCTGAAGTGTAAGTTTTTACCTGGTGTCCTGTATTTTTATTTGCTTATCTGGCCGCCTTAGCTGAGGCTCATGACTGTGCCACCCCACTGTACCAGGGGGTCTTCATGGCCACCCAAGGGAAGGAGCAGGCAGGGCAGGTGGGGGGAGGGTCAGACGTTAGAGCCTAGAGCCTCAGCGTTCAGCCCTCCCTCAGTTGTCTTCTGAGGGTGAGTGAGCATTTCCTCTGCACATCCTGGCCCCCGACCTCACGGAAGGCCACACCATCTTCCCTGGGTGTGCTCACCCTCCCCTGCTGCCTCCCCAGGCCCAGAGCGGAGTGTGGACGTAACAGACGTCACCAAGCAGAAGGACTGCAAGATGAAGCTGAAGGAGTTTGTGGACTATTACTACAGCACCAACCGCAAGCGGGTCCTTAACCTTACCAACCTTGAGTTCTCTGACACCAGGTGAGTGGGGCCAGGGTGGAGGGATGGAGAGGGATACTAGTTTGGAACATGCTGGAGATTTAAGCCTGTGACTGAGGCTGTTGAGGTCAGGGTGGCCTGGCTTATGATTTGTGGAACATCTTGTCCGAGCAGGCATGGCCTTGAAGGCAGAGATGTGCCCAGGGCAGCAAGAACACTGAGACCCCGTTCTCGGCTGGGCTGAAGTGTCACTGAACAGGTGCTGCTGAGCTGGATGTTTTTGATGCAGTATTGTGCATTCTATCCAGGACAGTGACATTTAATAGAATCAAAGGCTGCCTTTGCCTTTTCTCATCTTCCCTGGAGATGAGTTATCTGGTCTGACATGGCCCAGTATGGCAAGGAGTTGCAGGCACCCCTGTTGTCTGCTCTGGAGAGAAGTGGCTTTTCCTTAGGTGTTGCCAGGAAGCGCCTGGGCTGTGCATGAGCAATGATATTCACTCTCAGTGCCCCATCGTGCCCAGCGACACTAGCATGAGCCCACCTGACAAGTCTCTTTCCAGTTCTCCAGGAAGGAAGTTGTTTCTGGGGTAGATGGTTCTCAGGCCTTCTCCATGCCCATCTTTGGGTGAGAGCTCAGTGTTGGATGCCTGCCGCAGTCACACCCAGCAGCTGGGCTCATTCTGCCCTCTGTGAACCTCAGTTTGCTCATCTGTAGAATGGGAGCAATGCCATGTAGCCCGAGGTGGAGAAATAGGCATGGGACACACATCTCAGAGCACCTTTCCCACCCTGCCCAGTGGGCAAAACAAATGTGCTGACGGCTCCCATCACTGTTGACTGCTCCTGTCCCTGCCCCCAGAATGTCCAGCTTTGTGGAGCCTCCTGACATCGTAAAGAAACTGTCCTGGGTAGAAAACTACTGGCCCGACGACGCACTGTTGGCCAAGCCCAAGGTGACCAAGTACTGCCTGATCTGTGTGAAGGACAGCTACACTGACTTTCACATCGACTCCGGGGGTGCCTCTGCATGGTACCACGTGCTCAAGGTGAGCGCTGCCTCTGCTCCCCATGTGGGCCCTACGTGGGCCTCAGGGGCAAGACCTGCTCTTGACCAGGCCACTGTCCGCCTGCAGCACCGTTTGTAGTCCCCACAGGCCCTAACGGTGGCCAGCATCAAGTGGGATGAGGGACAAGATGTTTCTCCATAGAAGGGACACAGATGTTGGGCCCTTGGGAGGCATGGGCGTGGGGGAGAGCACCTCAGGACCAGAGCAGCACACGTGTGTTGCCTTTTCTAAAGATTGAGACTCATGAAGCAATTGGAGGAGGCCCACTGCAGTGGTGACCGAGGGCTCATGTCCAGGGAAGGGAGAGCAGTGCTGGGAAGACTTCCTGGCAGAAGGGATGAGGGAGCATGCCCCACTGGGAGGATGAGGGGGTGGGCTGGGGGCTGGGGAGCAAGGCTGCAGTGGCGTCTGAGTGGCAGAGAGAGCTAGGGGACTTCTGGCTGGGGACAGACAGGGAAGCTAGGGGAAAACGGAGATGTGCAAACAAACAAAAAAGGAGAACCTAAGCCTTGGGCTCACCACCTTGCCCCGGGTCTCCCCAGACCTGCTAGAGCCCAGGCTAGGGTAGGCAGCTCAGCTTCTGATCCTAGCCCTTCGAGGCCCTGAGCAAGTCCTGCCCCCGCCCCCCGTGCATCCCCACCCTCAGCCTGTCTGCCTCGTGAGTGAGGACCTCTATATCTCCCTAGTCCAAGTGCAGGGCTGGGCTGGTGCTGATGCTGGCAGCAGGGCCGTCCTTCCATCTCCAGCTGGGACCCAAGCCACTCTCAAGAGCAGAGCTTTCTTGTAACTCGTCAGACAGCAGGTCACAACGTTGTTCCCCTTGGCAGATAGGCATCCATAGTGCTGCAGAAACATGGTGTGTGGAGTGGTAAGGGTTGCCCCGAACATGCCGGAGGCGCCTGTGCCTAGAGTCTTCCTAACACGCAGACGTCTGAATTGCAAAGCACATGTGGCCCCAGTGTTTCAGGGGAGGAATGATGGGCCTGGGCAGGATGCTGTTGAAGCTAGGACCCATCCCCGGGACGTGGTGGGCTCCGTCCCCTCTCAGCATCCCCAGGACATGATGGGCACTGCCCACCCCCAGCACCCCCAGCATATGACAGGCTCCGCCAATGGCCTCTTGTTGGCAGGGGGAGAAGATCTTCTATCTCATCAAGCCGGCTTCGGCCAACATCTCCCTGTATGAGCGCTGGCAGTCGGCCTCAAACCACAGTGAGATGTTCTTTGCTGACCAGGTGGACAAATGCTACAAGTGCACCCTCAAGCAGGGCCAGACGCTCTTCATCCCCTCGGGTGAGTGCCCTGTCCCCATGTTGTGTCTCCCACCTCTGATGTCTGCCAGGGGAGGTCATGCCCTGGCTGTTCCCTGCCTTGCCTTGCCTTGGGGTCAGTCCTGCTCTGTGGTCACCTCTGGGGCCACCTCGGGGCCATGAGCCCCTGCAGCTTCCAGCCTGGCTGTGCTCACAGAGGCCAGGCACGTGGGATTGCATGGGGCCCCAAGAGCCCAGCCCGGAGAGCGCAGCCACACTGTCAGAGATGGTGTTTGCTGATCTCAACATCTCAAACATATGCAGAAGGAGGAAGCATGACATGAGCAGATAAATGCCCTTTACAGATGTCATGTTGCTTCACCCATAAATATTTCACCGTATCTGTAAGGTTTCCTTTTAAAAATAACATAATTACGATACTGTCATCACACTTTCAAAATGAACAGTTAACAGTTCCTTAGTATCACCAAATAGCTAGCCAGTGTTCAGATTTTCTAATTGTCATATATGGAGGCCCTCACATTTCCACTGATTTATGTGCCTCTGAGTGAGTGCCTCCTGATCTAGCCCCTACCCCTGTTTCCTACAATCACAGTTATTTCCCAAAGTCTGTAGGGACAAACCCAGCTCTCCCGGGAGGTGTGGCAACTCTGCCTGTCTCTTTCCACCCCTGCATGTGGAGATCAGGGATGTCAGGCAGCCCGACCCTGGGGTGGGTCTGAGCAAGTCCCCTTGGCTCCTGGGCCTCAGTTTCCCTGTCTATACCATACAGGGCTGGATAGAATAGACTGAGTGAGCTCGGACACAGTCTGTCCTTCTGGGAGGGCCCACCCACTCATTACACGGAAGCCAGGGCCAGAGCACCTTCCAGGGGGCCCGGGTGGATGGGGGCACAGAGGAAGGGCTGGCAGGAGTCAGGCCCGGTAGCTGCCAAGAGCCTGGCATGAGAACACTGTGAAGAGATAGCCCCATCCCTGTCTCCCCAGGCTGGATTTATGCCACACTTACACCTGTGGACTGCCTGGCCTTCGCGGGACATTTCCTCCACAGCCTGAGCGTGGAGATGCAGATGAGGTAGGGCCGCACCTGACTCCCAGGATCCGCTGGGCAGGGTCCCCACCGTCGGTGTGATGATCCCTCTCCTGAGGCCTGGCCGGGCCTCCGTGTGGTGGGGAGGAAGGAGGAGAGGGGCCGTGATCTTACCAGGGCCCCTGAGGTGCCTGGCCGCTGCACAGCCTCGGGACTGTAGTGGGTTTGGGGTGGGCTGAAAGGCCGAGTTGCCTTCTCCTTGGGCACTGACCCAGAGGTCTAGAAGCCGTGGCCCATGGGGCTTGCCCTTAACGCAAAGCGCTCATCCTGATGTGGTCCTCTGGTCCACCTCGCCGCGTAGGGCCCAGAAGGGAGGCCTGAGCGGTCATGGCCTAGGTGTGGCCTCTGGTCATAGGGTGGGTTCACCTTCCTTTATCATTGCCTGCTCAGGGCTTAATGCACTGAATAGTTCTTTGCTATGGCTTCCAGAGCATACGAAGTGGAAAGAAGGTTGAAACTGGGCAGCCTGACTCAGTTTCCCAACTTCGAAACTGCCTGCTGGTACATGGGGAAGCACCTGCTGGAGGCATTCAAAAGTACGTCCCCTGGTCGGCGTCTCAGCCTGCGGCTCTGGACAGTTCGTTTGCGTGCGGAGCTCAGGGACGCCGGGGAGTGGTAACAGTTCTGCCATCATGCAGCAGGGTGGCTGGGCCCTGGGGGACAGGCTGAGCGATGCCTTCATGGGCCCTGAGCAAGTCCCCTTAGCTCACGGGCCTTGCTTTCCCTGTCTGTGTGCTGTGGGGCTGGACTGGACTCCTGCCTGCAGGGTCATCTGGTGTTGCAAAAAGAGCACTGGCCGCACGTTCCCAGACCGGGTGTGTGTTCTGCTCGGTTCCTGTGGCCTCGTGTGGTTACTGACAGGGCTCAGTTGGGACATTGAGGGGCCTGGGGGCCTGCCTGGCTACCAGCTGAGGGACCCCTGCAGCATCCCTGCTGTACTGGGGGTGGGTGTGCATGCCAGAGTCCCCTGTGGAAGGCCTGTGGGGAGGGGTGGGCTCCCCTGGGTCCATGCCCTCTGTGGGCATGGCCCTCCGTCCCAGGCCCTGCCAGGCCATGCCTTCGGGATCAGCGTTTGGCTCCTGGTGGCCAACCCCTGCTCAGGTCTCCAAACTTTCTGCAGCCGGGTGAGGGACCCAGGAGGAGCATTTGCTTTCATGGAGAGCTTCCTTTTTCAGCAGCACCCACCCTTCCAGGAAACTGCTGTTTTGTGTTCTGATAAGAGCTATGAGTGGAGACCACCGTGTCAGGACCCCTTTGCACTTTGGCTCTAATTTGAGATGAGAAAGCTGAAAATGGTTCTTAACCTGGGCTGGCCAAGTTTCAGTGAAATTCTTCCATCGCTCTCTAAATTCAAGCCCTGTGCTCCACCCTGGCAGAGCGAGTGCCCTGCCCTAGGGGCCTCTTGCCAGGGAGACGGAATGGGGGTAGTGTAGGTGGAGTCACACCCTGGGGACCTTGGGACAGCCTGACCAGGGTGACCGCTGACTAGCTGGGCCTCGCTGAGCTGCCCCTGCCTCTCTGCCTCGGGCCTTCCTCTGTGAAGGGGCTGGCAGCTCAGCAGCCCCAGAGCTGAGAGGACCCAGGGATTTGCCACAGGCCAGACAAATGGTCACCTGGTGGTGTCAGAGCTCGGGGCTGCTCTGCCTCCATGCTGAGCTCTCTGCCTGAAGGGGGAATGCTCTGTCCCTTTTGTTTGGGGCTGGCTCTGGCTCCCAAGGGTGTGTTTGAGGTGGTGCTTGCCCTGAGCCACCCCAGTGGGAACTGGACCCACTGCCCGGCATCCTTGAGCTACGCAGGGGGCAGTGTGAGGGTGGGCATCAGAAAGCATCTAGGGATGCTTGGTTTGGGGCATGACTGTGGCCCCTCACTGATGCAGGCTGGGGACCAGGTGCAGGGAGGAGCCGGGCCACCTGCATGAGGGGCCTGGTGTGTAGACAATGGGAAGGCCAATCCTGCCCCTCGCAGGGCATCCTGCGTCCCCTGGGTTCCAAGAGGAACCATTGGCAGTTGGGCAGTTGGGCATGTGGCAGTGGGCAGAGGCCTCTGAAAGGTCTGGCCCTGAGCGTCCCCCACCACTGGGGCTTTAAGTCACCTGCAGGCGGCAGGTGAGAGTGGGCACCCTCCTGAGCAAACCTGTCTATCTTCCCCCAGGTTCTCACAAGTCTGGGAAGCAGCTGCCCCCTCATTTAGTCCAAGGAGCTAAAATTCTCAATGGTGCTTTCAGATCATGGACGAAAAAGCAGGTAGGGATGTGTACTAGGAGTGATCCAGGGCAGAAGGGAGGGTGGCAGGCGGGGAGCCATTCCCAGGGCTTGTTCTTCCTTTGGTGGGAACTAGCATGTGAAAAGCAGGTGGGTGCCACCTGGCCAGGTCAGACACCTGTTGGTGGGGGCAGATGCAGGACAGAGCCCTCCATCTAGGGACCTGGCCTGAGGGGTGGGGGCTGGGCGGCAGGGAGGTTCAGTGGGAGGAAATCAGGTGGTGGAGACAGCACTGCGCGAACCCGAAAGGACAGGGAGCAGGGAGGACTCGAGTCAGTGACTGGCTGGATGTTCAGGGGTCTGAAGAGGAGAGTGGAGATGTCCTCTTTGTCCTACTGGCTGTCCCAGGCATCAACTCAGAAGCTGGCTTTGCTCTGTGACTAAGACAGTCCCTTTGCCCCATGCCCCTCCATCACCCCCCCCCCCACACACACACACCACCACAGTAGCACTGCCCTTTGCCCCTCATGGCTCCCTTAAAGCAGCATGTCTGGGCCCCACCTCATGCCCCCACTGTAAAGCGTTAGCATCCGTGCAGCAGCTACTTCTCCTAATGGAGGCTCCAGAGAAGCATCTTCCAACTTCCTTTGGCATCTTGCCTGGATTGTTGGTACAGAAGGAGGGGAGAGGTCTGGCCAGCCTTGGGACTCCCTGTCCACTGCCAAGGGAACTCTCTCCCAGTCAGGGGTGCCAGCATAGTCTGAGCAGGTCCCATCAGGCCCGCAGGAGGCCTTGTGGGGGTGGGGAGTCCAGGAGGGGAACACCTGTGCACTTCCTGCTGCTCTCATGGGTGAGCTGGGTGGGGTGGGGCAGCACATACCCTCCTAGAGCCCTCTTTCAGCCACATCTTCTCTTGCCTCAAGGCCTGGAGTAATGCAGGGTGTCCCTCCTACCTCACATCAGCTGTGTGGCCAGGTGGAGTGGCCTCGTGCCCAGGAAGAAGGGATGGCCCACATTCACTTCACAGCTGGTGGTGGCCTCAGGCACCCGCTCCTCTCTGGGACTTGTTTGTCCACAAGAGTGGAGTCGTGGCAGAGCCTCCTCGTTGGGGCAGTGTCTGGCCAGAGCGGGCTAACTCCCTTAGGACCCCATGCAGACAGTCCACACCTTTGGCAGCGCCTGCCCTTGTGCCTGTCGGGACGGCAGTGGGGCCGGAGGTCCTGGGTGGGTAGATGGGGGACAGCCTGGAGGGACAGAGGGCATGAGTCAGGAACCACAGAAGCTGAGCCTGCTTGGGGCCCCTGTGGGTGGAGGGTGGGTGGGCATCAGTGCCCAGACTCGGCGGCTGGCCCGCTGACCCTGTGCGTGGCTGTCCTGCAGGCTTTGGCGGAGCATGAGGATGAGCTACCAGAGCACTTCAAGCCATCGCAGCTCATCAAAGACCTCGCCAAAGAGATCCGGCTCAGTGAGGTAGGGCTGACCCTCGGGACCCGCTGACCTTGGCTGAGGGAGGCCTCTGCCTGTCTTCCCTGGGTATCTCTCCGGAGATGGCCGTGCGTGAGGCAGCCCCTCCTGTAGCCCTCTGCGGCAGGGTCGCCTGCATGATGCCTCTGGACTCCTAGCTCCCGGTGGTAGACTTGCAGTCTTCTGGTGGGAGCCCTGGGAATTAGTGTGGGGACTCCCTGCAGCTCCCTGTGGGGGTGGGGAAGGACTCTGCAGGGAGGACTTCAGCCCCTTGAGACCCTGCTTGTGCGAGCCTGTCTAGTCCCCACCAAGGAGGTAAAGGGGTCAAGTGGCTGGTGATGTAGATGGATGGCACCCTGCCTCACGGATGGTGTGGGACAGATGTGAATGTGTCACACAGATGGTGTAGATGGATGTGAGCCTGTCACACAGATGGTGTGGGATGAATGTGAGCATGTCACTGATGATGTAGACAGATGCTCCTTTTCTGCTCGAGTGTCTCCCATGGCCTGGGGCTGTGAGACCCTCCTGGCAGGGTGTGGTTGGTCACCTCTCCCTGTCCTTTTCCTAGAATGCCTCCAAGGCCTCCCGACCTGAAGTAACTGCGGCCATCTCCTCGGACGAGGTCTGTTTTGGGGACCGAGAAAAGGAGGAGCCCCCATCCCCCATTGAGGCCAGCCCTCCTCGGTCCTTCCTGGAGAAAGTGTCCAAAAAAAAGACTCCCAAAACCGTGAAGATGCCCAAGCCGTCCAAAGTTCCCAAGCCCCCAAAGCCCCCCAAGCCTCCCAAATCACTGAAGCTCAAGGACGGGGGCAAGAAGAAAGGGAAGAAGTGCAGGGGCTCGGCTTCACCCACCATCCCCAACCTGGACCTGCTGGAGGCCCACACCAAGGAGGCACTGACCAAGATTGAGCCTCCTAAGAAGGGCAAGGTGGGTGGCCTCACCCTCCCCACCTATAGTCAGCAGGCCTGCAGACACCTCCGAGGACCAGGCCTGTGGGATGTGGTGCTGGGGCTGCCATGTCCTTGTGCTAGAGACCCAGGGCAGCTGGGCTCTGCCCCAACAAGCTTGGTGTAGTGGGCAGCTGGAGAGAGACCCTCACGATGAAGGCAGCAGAGTCTCTGCTGGGTCAGGGTGGCACCACTGAGGGTCATCTGGGGGGACACGCCGGCTGAGTCTTCCCTGGGGCCCAGACATTGGCTGAGACCTGAAGGTGGGTGAGGTACCAGTGGAGGGCAGTGAGGAGGCAGGGGTGGAGCCGGCGATGGGGGCAGGTGTCCTTGGGGGCCTGAGACCCTGTGGCAGTGAGAGAGGCAGGCCTGGCCCTGAGGACCCACCAGTGTGAGTAGAGGGTCTTAGGTGTGGGCTTTGGGGACCATGAGTCCCTGAGACCAGGCCACATTGAGTGATTTCCTGCTAGTGGGAGGTCATTGCTCACTTCCCAGGGGTTTGGTGGCCACCGGAGCTAGTGTTGCAGGGCTTAAGTGGGGCACATTGGTTTTTCCTTCCTCAAGGCGAAGAGGGCAGATGAATGTATGAATGAATGAATGGATGGAAGGAAGGAAGGAAGGGAGGGAGGAGTAAGAGTAGATGAATGAATGTGTGGGTAAATGGTTTGATGGATGGATGGTGAGTGGATGAGTGGGTGGGTGGCTGGCTGGCTGGTGAATGGATGGGGGGGTGGATGGATGGTGGATGGATGGGTAGATAGACGGGTGGTGGGTGGATGGGTGGGTAGATAGGTAGATGGTGGGTAAATGGATGGGTGGGTGGATGGATGGATGGTTAGTTGGGTGGGTGGCTGGGTAGATTGATGGATTAGCGGATGCATGCAGGCCAGCAGGAGACAGGGACTCTGTGCTGTGTGGTTCTCACTTTGTACTGTAGTCTGGTGGAGCACTGCCGCCCACCCATGTCCGCTACCAGATAATGGCTGGTATTTTCTAGGCCGCAAAGAATGTCCTGAATGTGCCCAACAAGGAGGTGGTCAGCACGCAGAACGACGTGGAGAGGTTGGAAATCCGAGAGCAGACTAAGAGCAAGTCGGAGGCCAAGTGGAAGTACAAGGTGAGATGTGTGTGTACAGGTATGCTGGTGCGTGAATCTACTCTCAGGGAGGGCTATGTTAGCGAAAGAAGGTGGTGTGTGGGGCAAGTGTGGGCTTGGTGGTGTGTGTGTGCCTGTAGGGTATGTCAGGTGTGTGTCTGCCTGCCCGCGGGTGGGCAGTGCTGTGAGGGTCTTTGAGGGTCTGGGTGTGCAGGTGGCTTCCATGGAGCTACCTTCTGAGGGGTTGGCGCGGGCACATCTCGGCCTAAGAGGATGGATGGCGTTGCCCTTTGTGGCCTGCCCTGGTTCAAGCTCACACTCCCTGGAGCTGGGCAGCATCCGAGGGCAGGTCCTGTGGGCCTGGGGCTGCGGTGGGTCCCCAGGTGACACGTCAGAGGGAGGAGGCTGCCCAGTCCAGCTGCCTCTGCCCACTGGGCGCCTGTACGGGGCTCAGGGATGGTCCTGGGTTTGCTTTTCAGAACAGCAAACCCGACTCCCTACTGAAGATGGAGGAAGAGCAGAAGTTGGAGAAGTCTCCTCTGTCAGGGAACAAGGACAACAAGTTCTCATTTTCCTTCTCCAACAAGAAACTGCTAGGGTACGTGAGTGCTCGTGCCAGGAGGGGTTGGTTGCGCGTGTGCCACATGCCACACACACACCCTGAGCACCGCCCCCCCACATCACACACACACATCCCCTGCTTGTGCACACATGACACACACACACACCCTCCTGGAGGTCTCCGCGGTGAGCCCCCCTTCTGAGCTGGCTGCTGTTGCTCGGCACACCCTTCGTGAGGGCCTCCAGGCAGGCTCCTTTCCTGCCTACTAAGCCAAAAAGCTCGGGTGGGTGGGCAGGGGGCAGTGGTGTGTGCCAGCAAGGAGTAGGAGAGTGCGATTGGGCAGATATTAGCCGAGTGGCTGTCCTGGACTGGCACAGAGGACATGGTGGGGGTCAGGATCTTGGCCTTGGAGTCTAGATGCCAGTGGGGAGGGGCTGGTATGAATCCAACACTCTCAAATCCATCTAAAATTATGGCTGCGATTGGGGCCATGGAAGAAGGATTTGTGGGGCCTGGGGTGCTGTGGAGTCCTTGTGTGTCCAAGGGAGTTGGTGGGAGGGCTTCCTGGAGGAGATGGCACTGAGCTGAGAGACTGGGGCACCTAGCCTGGGAGGGTATGTGTGTGTGAGCTGGTGTGTCCGGGTTCTGGACTGTATAAGGAGTCTCCATCTGCTGACCAGTGTGGTGGGCTGGCCAGATGGGAGGTTGGTGGGCCAGACACCCTGTGCCCACCAAGAAGCCCTTTGTGGCTTCGGTCCCACACCCAGTTGTATGCTGAATCCAAAGTCCAGGGTGGGTGCCCAGCAATCAGGAAGCAGACATGTCCCAGTGGGAATGGGGCCACTTTTCTGCTGTAGGCCTGAGTTTTCTCATCTGCCAGATGGGGGGAGAAGGCCATTTTTAGGTGGTGGGGGAACAGAGCTGGTCAGCATCTTGTGCTCTTGCAGAGCCTGGCACAAGTGGGCCCGTTATTCCCAAGAGCTCACGGCAATGTGCCAAGGCTGCTTGGTGAGCAGGTGGGTTGGGTCTGATCTGCAGGGGCCCGGTTGCCCTGACTTCATGGCCCTGAGCACGTCCTTGATTTATCTGAAGCTCAGCTGCTAGGTCCCGGGGAGCTTTTGCACAGCATTAACTCTGTGACTGACTGACTGCGCTACAGAGTTTAGAAATGGAGGGGAGAAAGGGAGACATGATTCTATAACTATGTCACACCTGTGTGTATGTACATGGGTGTGTGTGTACATGTGTGTGTTGCGTTACGTAGCTCATGACTACACCCAGCAGGGCTCACTGCCAGCCGGCCTCTGTGTTTCCATTGTTGGGAATCAGAGCTGTACCTGTTGGGAATTGCAGATGCCTGTGCCCCGCCTGCTGTCCCCACTGCTGAGTGTGCGCCTTGTGCCCTCAGCCGACAGGGAGACAGCGGCTGGAGCGTTGGACTCTCCTCGTTTGCAGTAGCCCTGTCTTGCCCCAGGAGAGAGATGAGTTGTGTGATACTTTTTAGACTATTGTGTCTACACCTCAGCCCTGAAATTATTTTTCTAGAATAGCTATGTAGAAAACCCAGGCCAGTTGGCACTGGCTCCGTCTGACACTGGGCTTGTATCAGGCCCCAGAGCAGCCTGAAAGAAGGCGTGCTCATCCATTGGCTAGGGTGAGGGGGCAGTGAGGGGCACAACCTTAAATAGCCCGAGAAAGGGCCAGGCATATACCCTGTGGGTTGTGCGTTGTCTTCACTGGGGTCACGACATTGGAGAGGAGGCTGTGGGGTTGGGAAGGGTCCCGCCTGGCTGTTGGTCCTCCAAGGCCTGTGGGGGCTGGTGCTGGGGACACTAGCCCGGCTGTGCGGATGTCCACTGACCGGCCCACTTCTGCCGCCCCAGCTCCAAGGCCCTCAAGCCACAGCCAGGCCCAGGGGTGTTTGGAGCCTTGCCGAACTTCAAGGAGGACAAGCCCCAGCCAGTGCGGGATGAGTATGAGTACGTGTCGGATGACGGGGAGCTCAAGATTGACGAATTTCCTATTAGGAGGAAGAAAAATGCTCCGAAGAGGGACTTGTCCTGTGAGTTGGGGGGACATGGGGAGGGGGCAGGCCCAGCCCCATAAAGGCCATCTCAGGCATGTGGAGTGGGCATCGGGTGTGGCTGGACCAGGGTCCCCCTCTGCTCCTCCGAAACTGCTGCTGACTCCCATGTGCTCTGCTTTCAGTCTTACTGGACAAGAAGGAGCCGCTGCCCACGCCCGTTACGAAGCCAAAGCTGGACTCGGCGCTCTACAAGGTAAGCGAGTGCCTTCTGGGTGACTGAGCTTTCTGGGTGGAGTGCAGAGGGGGATGTTTTCCTGGGGAGGCTGGCTGGGCTCCAGATGAGGAGCTCTGAGCCCCGGGACCCTGCACAAAGGGACAAAAGCAGATGCAGGACTTGTGGAAGGTCTGCAGGTCTCTTATGAGTGGTGGGGCCTTGGGAGCCGCACTCCGTAGTCAGATCCACCGTGAAGATAATGCATCTCCTTGATGCCGGAGGACTGGGGTACAGGGGGTAGCAGGCCAGGCCTGCTGGGGGTTGGGTCTTGCACTAAACATGTGGGGGTTAAGTTAGATGTCCTCCAAGGCCATGCATGTCCAACCCAGGACGCGGTGGCCGTCTCCAAGGAAGCCAGGTTCCCTGTTGGGGTCATACCCTGCCTGCAGAGCCCAAGGTGTCCCTGCAGAGCCACTTGCCAGGGGCTGTTAACTGGTGTCCCTCAGGTACAGGCACACCGCCTGTTCCCAGTCCAACCATGCCGACTCCTCTTGTATCTGTGTTCAATATTAGGGTCTCATGTAAGGTCCTGTGAACCAAGGTTCACCTGGGGAAATGGTGCAGGCGGGGCTCCAAGATCCCAGCGCAAAGCTCTGGCCCCTGTGCCCTGCTCTGTGTGTCTGGTCAGCCAGCCCCATGGTGCTCGTTACAAGGACAGGCTCTTTAAAAACCTCTTTTTCTCACTGAAGGGAAACAGTAGTCCCTACCCCTACCCCCAAGTCCTTTTCCGACCGGCTACTCTGTCCCCACAGCAGAGTGATGACTCCTCTGATGAGGGTTCGCTGCACATAGACACGGACACTAAGCCCGCCCGCAATGCCAAAGTGAAGAAGGATGGCGGGGGTTCGGCTGCGGGCATCTTGGACCTGCTGCAGGCCAGCGAGGAGGTCGGTGCGCTCGAGTACAACCCCAACAGGTAGGCCCGGTGCCCACGGGGACCTTGGGGAAGTGGGTGCTTCCACAGAGGTGGGCCAAGCAGGGCTCCGTCAGCCCACGTCCCAGAGGCCAGAGCAGGACCCCTGCCTGGCAGAGGTGGTGCCAGGTGGCCAGAGAGGTGAGCGGGGGCTGGCTGTGCAGGTCCTGTGTGTTGCAGAGCTCCTGAGCGAGGGCACAGAGCTCTGAGGACAGATGCTTCTAGATGCTAGATGGGGAGGCAGCTGAGAAGTAGTTCCACGTTGGGGCCATGGAGGGAGGAGTCTGTGGGGCCACCATACCTCTAGGTGCCTGTGGGGAAGCAGGGCCAGGCTGGGCACCTGGAGGGTGTCAGGGTTGTTCCAGACCAAGACCCCCAGCTGTCTCTGTCTCATCACTTCCTGAATGCCATAAAAATAACACAAGAGAAATTCCACGGTGTGTGCCCAGTGTCAGGGTCAAGGGCATTTAATGGGCCTCTCTGGGACCCCAAGCTGGCTTCCCTGCAGAGACCTTATCTGCGGCAAGGGAAATGATGGCTTCAGAGCTCGGGGACGTGAGAGCCCACTCCCTGAGGAGGGGCTGGATCGGCCAGGGGTCCCAGATGCCCACACCAACTGCGGGGTGTGTGGGAACCAAGCCACGCTGTCCTTGAGACCTGTGTGCATCCAGACGTGCAGCCTCAGGAGCCCACTCGCTGCTGGTGTATATGCTGTTCTTTCCTGGAGGCCCTGAGATTCTGAGCAGTCGGGCAGGCTAGGACATGTGTCTCCTCAGCTCAGGCGGTCTTCCCTACCTAGGCCTGCCCAATTGCAATCCTTTGATTTGAGAGAAATGGATTAATCCTCTTTGGGTTTTGCATTGGTGGAAGGCCACGGGGCTTGTTTTTCTCATGGTGGTCCCAGTTAAATTCTCTTTTGATCCCAATTAACTTTTGTTTTTATGCATCATGGCCATTTTTTTTTTTCCACATGGAATTTCTACAAGTACCACAGACAGAAAACCAAGGGATCAGGGCCCGTGCCCCCTGTAGCCTCCCCATTCTGGGGACCTCAGCCACCATGGTGGGGGGTGGCTCCCCTCCTAGTCCTTGAGCCAGCAGGAGAGTCCTGCTGCACGGATGGGGAAACTGAGGCTCAGAGAGCTTAGGTGACTTGCTCAAGGCCGCACCGCCAGGAAGTGGCAGAGGCAGGGCCAGAATCTCCATCTGCTGATAATGGAACCCAAGCGTGGGGGTCCTGGAATGTTAACCATGCTGGGCGGTGACATCCAGCCAGGAGTGACTTGGCTTGAGGAAGGCAGGGCTCATGTGACCTGCTTGGGGTTCGCTTGGTCCTCCAGATCTGCGTTCCACCCGTCCCCCTCTGCCTCTCAGTCTGTGCTTCCAGAATCGAGGTCCAGGGGCTACACGAGCCTGTGGAAGCAGCATGTCAGCCCCGTCTTAGACAGTGGGACTCCGGGAGGCGGATTAGGGCTTGATTGAAAAGCGTTCTTGCTAAATCAAACGGTTGTATTTTCCTTCATAAATTACCATTATTTGTGCAGTGTTATGCTCACAGACAGCCGTAGGCGCCTTCTCTCATGGGAGTGGAGTGTCTGGCTGGAGGCTTCTACAGAGCTGTGGGGTGCAGATTTCCTGTTCAGCATTAAGTGGTTTCTGTAGATGAGCAAACCTAAGCCCCTCACTGCAGAGATGCCCTGTGGCCTTTGCAGTGGTGGAGGGACCCTGACCTGAGGCCCTTAGCCATGAGGAGAAGCCTTTTCCTGGAAGGTGCTGGTGCCCGGGCTGGCCCATGACCTCTTTGGAGGTGCCTTTCTTCGGGGAAGGCTATGGCTAGCTGGCACCTCAGTGACCGGTTGACGCTCAGACCCTGGAGAAGTGCCCTACACACCCTGGGTCCCCCTTGAGTTCCAGGCAGAGGCACCCCTGGGCTGAGGGCAGGTGGGGCTGGTGCCACAACTCTGCATGGAGCTGGGACACAGGTGCTGCAGCTTGGGCTCCTAACTGAACCTGGACACAGCCCGCCGGGAGGAGGGCAGCCAGTTTGAGGATGCGCTGTGAACTGCTCTGTAGGCACACACGTATGTGCTCACACACGCCTGCACACGTGCACGTGTGCCTGCCGGGGCTGGGTCCCCTCGGCCGCCGCAGGCAGTTCCTTTCCCAAGTCTCCCATTTGGAGTGTAGGTCAGTGTTTGATGGTCCATTTGCTCTGTTTTAAGTATTTGCTGTTTGGAAAAAGCCAGCTGAAGAAAATGGAGGAAAATATGTTAATTTCTTCTGGATGGTTTGCTTAGTGTTTACTGCCTGGGGGTGAGGGAAAGAGAGGATTTTGTTATGATAATTGGAGGATTAAGGTATTATTTTCCATGCGCACTAGTTAGACTTTGCTCCTTGATTCGCTGGCCCACGTGGACAGCCTGCAGCCCTGGGCTCCAAGGCCCCTCCCTCTTAGGTTGCAGCCGAGCTGGGCTGGGACCATGAGGTCCAGATGGCACAGGCAGGCGGCTGGCTTCCATGCTGGCTCCCGGAGGACCCTCATGGTGAGTGTCCCGGCCCCCACCCTCCCATCCCTGCAGGAAGCCTGCCGTTTGGCTGGGCCATGAGGCTGGGTGAGGGTGCCTGAGACCTTCAGGGTGAGCCTGGAAGGGCCTCATTCGTAGAGCATTGGAGAGCCTGGCAGAGGATGGGGGGCCAGCTATCAGCTCTTGCTGGCTCTAGTGCTGGGTCGGGGGCCTGTCCCTGCTCAGAAAGCATCAGCGATGATGGTACAACAATGATACTACTGCTACCAAATGCCATGTGCTCTTGGCTGGGTCTGGGTAGCCCTTTGCCGTCATGGCATGGGACAGTGGGGGTCTGGAGGATGCTGGGGCAGGTGGAGAGTCTGGTGGAGGGCTCCCGACTCTCCATGGCGGTCTGACCATACTTGATTTTTCCCGTTGTTTGTGGCTTTGGAACCATAATCCATTTGCTTCCAGCAAAACCCCAAAACGCTGCGATCCAGTGTGTCTCGGGCAGGGCTTGGGGAAGTGGTATTCGTGGAGGGCTGCCCAGAGAGGCGCCTGCCCGTCGCCTCCTCCTGGCTTGGGGCAGGAGTCCTTGGCCTGGAGCCCAGCAGTACCCCTCACAGGATGGCTTTTGTCCAAGCTTGCCTCGGTGGGCCCCCAGGACCACAGGGGACCACCCTCTGTGTCTGTGCTTCCTGGGTCCAGCTCCATCTCCCTGCACCCTCCAGCCTCAATCTTGGGAACCTTATTTCTGAGCAGGGACTCCTTCTTGTTCTGATGTCTTACTAAACATGCTTCAAATACTTCTCGGAAGTGGAGGAGGGAGCAGGGACCATGCAGAACCACCAGGGGCCCATGTGGACTGGCACTTTTGGGTGCTGCTTCTGGGTCTGGCAGCCCTGCAGGTGGGTCCACTCCCTGGGGGCACATGGGGCAGGCAGGAGGGGGCCTGGATGTCAGACACACAGGGCGGGCCCGCTGCTGGGACTCCTGGGCCTCCTGGGTCTGTGACCAGGGAGGAGGGCTAAGCAGTGCCCCACTCCAGGTCCTGCTTGCTAGGGTCCCAGGGTGCAATGAGAGGTGTGGCCAGGCTCCCCAGAGGCCGTGGTGGGCCATCCTGACCCAGGTGGACAAAAGCGCGGGGTGATGGGCGAGGACGAGGGTCTGGGTGCTGGTGCAGGTGCAGTCATGAAAAGATGGTGTGGGTCACCTGGGGAGATCGAGTGCCATGGGAGGGAGAGGGCTCTGCTGCCCCATCTCAGGTACCGGATGGGAGGACGCCCTTGAAGACATGGGGGAGGGAGCGCTTGGGGCTGGGGCTGAGCGCAGGAGTCCACGGTGGGTGGAGGTGTGCACAAAACCAGCAGGAGTGGAAGAGGGAGGGAAGGGGGTGGCCTGGGTCCTTGGGGGAGTCTGCTTGTTGACTTTATGGTAGGAGAGATCAGGAGTAATGGCACCTTTGTCTACCACCTTCTATCCCTCTGCCCCTCTTCATCCCCTCCCTCCACATCCTCCTCCCTCTCTTCTCTCTTTATGCCCCTCTCTGTCCCAAGGCCTCCAGCCCTCCTTTGGTGTTGTGGGGTGGGAACAGAGGGTAGGGGAAGGGGATAGCTGGCTCTTTCCATGGGGGAGTTACCAGCTACCACTGTCCTCCACCCCACACCCTCTGCTGGCTGCTGAGTGGGAGGATGTGTGGGCCATGGGCTGAGTGCCTGTCTCTCTGTGCCTCCAGCCAGCCCCCCGCCTCCCCCAGCACACAGGAAGCCATTCAGGGAATGCTGTCCATGGCCAACCTGCAGGCCTCCGACTCCTGCCTGCAGACCACGTGGGGTGCTGGCCAGGCCAAGGGCAGCTCGCTGGCGGCCCATGGCACCCGGAAGAATGGGGCTGGTGGTAAGAGCGCAGGCAAGCGGCTGCTGAAGAGGGCGGCCAAGAACAGTGTGGACCTGGATGATTACGAGGAGGAGCAGGACCACCTGGACGCCTGCTTCAAGGACTCGGACTACGGTGAGCGTGGCTGTGCGGGGAGGGGTGCTAAACCTGGGGGTTGGGAGCCAGGCCCTCTTATGGATATAATTCACAGACCTTAACAGTCACCCTTTAAAAGCCTGTAACTCAGTGGTGCTTAGTGTATTTAGAGGGATGTGCATGCCACCATCATCACACCCAATTTGAGAACGTTTCATCATTCAGAAAGGAACCCTGCCCTGTACCTGTTAAGAGTCAGTACCTCTCCTCTGGCCCCTGGCAGCCACTGATTTATGCTGCCTCGTAGATATTCCTAATCAGCATGTGTCACGTGAACAGAACTGCACAGTGCTTGGTCTTTGGTGCCTGGCTTCTTTCATTAGCATACTCTTCAGGCTTCATCCACGATGTAGCATATGTCAGCTCTTTGTTCCTTTTGATGGCTGAATAATATTCCACCACGTGGACACACCATGTTTGTTTATCCCTTCATCCATCCACAGGCACTTGGATGGCTTCCACCTTTTGGCAGTTGTGCACAGTGCTGCTGTGAATGTTGGTGTGCAGGGAGTTTTGTATGGCCTGTGTCTATGGTGCTCCTGTGGTATATACCTGGGTCACTGCCTGTTTCACCTTCTGAGAACCTGCCCGACTCTTCTCCACGTGGCTATACCATTTCAGACACGTTGAGACCACGTCCATCCTATGTCTGTGTAGACAGAGAAACCGAGGCCCAGAGTGGCTTTGTGGCCTGAGTCTGAGGTGGGCAGTGAGTTGGTGGCTGGGCCATAGCTGTGGCCTCTGCCCAGGGGCATGGCCCCTCGCCTCCCACTACAGCCCTTCCTTCCAGGCCTGGCGCTTTGGGTTCCAACGGGCTCTGAAGGAGCTGCTGTTGGCCGCCTGGGAGGGGACTTGGAGCAAGGACCTGCCTCCATGCCTCAGCCCATTGCCCATAGATGTTCCAGCCCCCGCGGGTGTGGTGGGCTCCTCAGGGCCAGGGCCGTGTTGGCCCCCATGGTGCAGGGCCTGTTTTCAATTCAGTCCTGATGGTCTGAGGGCAGTGTATTTGTCCTGGAGACCCTGTCCCTGGAGAGCCCTCCCGTGGTGAGGCTGGACCTACCCTATCTGGTGGACACTTTCAGGCCTCAGTGAGGGGCCTGCCGTGGTCTGACAGATCAACAGCGGAGTGAACTCC
Organism: Balaenoptera ricei; assembly: GCF_028023285.1. NCBI lineage: Eukaryota > Metazoa > Chordata > Mammalia > Artiodactyla > Balaenopteridae > Balaenoptera > Balaenoptera ricei. The sequence continues at coordinate 25,692,668 of NC_082644.1, forward strand.
ATTTTCTGGGCACCCTTGGGGCACAGGGCAGGTCCTGGGGGTTCGGGTGTCACAAGCCTTGGAGGTTGAACCTGTAATGGGAGGAGGTACCCAGCGAGTCACCCAGGGCTGCTGTGTGGGTCTCCCTCCTCCAGAGACTTGCTGAGGTGAGCCTGGGGTCCTTCAGAGCCACCCAGCTCCGTGGACATCAGATGTTTTCTTCTCTGATAGCAGCAGAGGAGATGTTTTGAGAATTGGGCATTCAAGTGGGTGCGGTGGCCAGGCTGGGGTAGGAACAGCTGGTCAGGTGGCCATGGGGGCTGGATGGAGCCCCTTGTCTGGCCCTCTCTGGCCCTCAAGGGGGCCTGGGCTTGACAGTTTCAGAGGCCACCTGTGCCTATGCGTGTGGCAGCCACACCAGGAGGGCTGGTGCTCTGCAGCCTGGGGACAGCCTGGGGGATGCCGGTCACAAGGTCTGCCAGTAGCCTGCAGCAGCCACCCTCCTGTGGCCACACCAGCAGCCCAGCCCTTCTCCCCTTTGCCCCTCTAGTTTACCCCTCCCTGGAGTCGGATGAGGACAGTCCTGTTTTCAAGTCCCGGTCCAAGAAGAGGAAAGGCTCGGATGATGCTCCCTACAGCCCGACAGGTAGTGCTGGGGGCTGGAAGGGGAGCTCCATCCACACTGAATGCCAGCAGCCATGTTCCACACCCACTAGCTCTGTGTGGGGCTCAGACGGGCTGTCACTTGCCTGCAGGAGCCTGATTGGCGTTCCACTTCTTTCTCCCGGGACCTCAGCCCAGGTGCTTTTGCAAGCTCACCCAAAGGCATCCCAGCTCCTGCCAGTAGGGCAGTGCGGTGTCCCTGTCGTGAGGTGGCCCTCTGCCTAGTTTCTCCTCAATGAACAGCCCTGGGAGGGTCACGTTTGTACCTGGCCCCCCATCATGGCAGCCAGCGGGGTGGGGTCTGGTTCACCTAGCACATGACTTCCCTTCTGACCTCTCCTGTCTTGCTGGTGTAGGGAAACCAGCCCCACACCAGGTTAGGGCCCATGCTGACACTCCCCGAATTGTGACTTGTCCCTGGGATTTGGGGACAGACTGGGGCAGGACCTGGGGATCCCAGGAGGGCGCACAGGCAGTGGGTGGCTGCTCGAGGCAGGTTGACCTTCTCTCCCGCAGCGAGGGTCGGCCCATCGGTGCCAAGGCAGGACAGGCCTGTGCGCGAGGGGACCAGAGTGGCCTCCATTGAGACCGGGCTGGCGGCTGCTGCAGCCAAACTGTCCCAGCAGGTGAGGAGGGGACCCACTCCTGGGCTCAGGCTCCCCAGATGCCTCTGCTCCCCCCACCCTCATGTACGGAGACCACCCAGTCTGGGGCTGTCACAGCCCTGGGGACATTTGAGTACTGCTGACCCTGGTTCCTCCAGGCTCCCAAGTCCCTGCTAGTGGGAAGCAGAGAAGCTGGGAACTGGTGGCAGGAGTCTCATGGCAGCTCAGAGTGGGGTGGTGGGGAATGGAGGGGGTTAGGGTGACGGGGGAGGGGGCCCATACTACGTGCCCACCAATAGGTAAACTCAGATTGAGTCTGTCCACTACAGCTGAGTGCTGGTGCCACATCCCGTGTGTCCCCGTGTCCAGGATGGCCCACCTCACACAGGGGGGCCTGGTGGTCTCTCCACAGGCCCCAGTACTGCTCTGCAGGGCTCGTGGTGGCTGGAGGTGGGGCTTGGGCGTGGTCCAGCCCTTTCTGCTCCTGCAGTGCTGGCTTGCTCAGCTCCATGGGAGAAGCCTTGTGCACAGCAGACCAGGCTGCTCCCAGGCTGCAGGCTGCTTCCCAGTGTCCGAAACCTGGCCAGCCCTGTGGGGTGACACACCTGCATGTTTTGTTCAAAGGAGGAGCAGAAAAGCAAAAAGAAAAAGAACACCAAAAGGAAGCTGGCTCCCAACACCACCTCCCCTTCCGCCTCTGCCTCTGCCAGCACCACCTCAGCCGGCACCACCTCAGCCGGCACCACCTCGGCCTCTACCACCTCGGCCTCCACCACCTCGGCCTCCACCGCCTCGGCCTCCACCACCCCAGCCTCCACCACCCCAGCCTCCACCAGCACGGCCAGCAGCCAGGCCTCACAGGAGGGTAGCTCACCTGAGCCCCCACCAGAGTCCCACAGCAGCAGCCTGGTTGACCACGAGTACACGGCAGCCGGCGCCTTTGCTGGGGCCCAAGCCGGCCGTGCCTCTCAGCCCATGGCCCCTGGGGTCTTCCTCACCACGAGGAGGCCCTCCTCGTCATCCCCCAACAACACCGCTGCCAAAGGTACCTTGCCCGCCGACCCTGAGTCACCTAGACTTGCAGACTGTCCCTGTGGATGACCACAGGCCTCCTTTGTCCCTGCAGCCATGAGTGTGTATGGCCAGGCACTCAGTCAGTATGTGGAACAAATGGTCCCTTTCAAGACCAAGAGCTCTGGTTACTCACCAGGGGGGTTCTGGTTACTTTGGAGTTAGGTCTGGCCCTTCAGACTCCCAGGGCCTCGGCTTTGGGGCCTGGCTTGAGTGTGGTTGGTGGTTTGCCGAGGATTCACTGGGAGGAGCCTAAGGTGACCCAGCCTCCTCTGTGTGAATTAGGGGTGGGATGGCTGGCCGGGTCTCGTGGTATCCCCACTGTCACCCCCGGACGCCCTGCACCATGGGCGTGAGGCCCAGCCGGCCATGGACATGGGGAGTGTGGCTCTAGGTGGCCCTAATGCCATCCCTGGCCTGTCCCTACCCTACTCACCACGGCCCAGCCCTTTGTCGACATAGCCTCTGAGTGGGGCGCTTTGCTGACAATTGGTGGTTTTGGAGGGATTCAGGACTCCCTGGACCTGGGAATTGCAGGCCCATTTTACAGACAGGGTGGGGGCTCAGGAGGGTTACAGACCCCCATCCCACATGCTGCTCCTGTCACTCATCTGTCTTTTTTGTGTCTGTGCCTCCCCCAGGAAAGCGTACAAAAAAGGGCATGGCCACTGCCAAACAGAGGCTTGGGAAAATTTTGAAAATTCATCGGAATGGAAAACTGCTCCTTTAAAGTTTGGAAAGCCAGGATCCTTCTGCTCCGCTCAGGACCCTTGGAGCCCTGCTAAAACATCAGCCCCCAGGAGGGTGGCCTTGCTGCCTCACCCCAGGGAGGGCCTGGCCTCTTCCCGGCAACCATCCCCCTCACATGAGCATCTGTTGCTTCAGCGGGCGGAGCTCGCCAATACGGACAGACGTCCTTTCTCAAGTTGCTTAGAGTGACCAGTTCCCGAAACGTGGCCCTGCCAGTTTGAGGACCATTCCAGTTTCAGGACAGTCTCCAGGCATCCCCGAGCATGGGTGTGATTGCAGGGCCTTTGCAGCTCTGCTGGGAGCATGAGTCCTTCAAGGAAGGAGGAGTGAGCCAATGCTCACCAGGCCCAGAGTCTGAGCTGGCCACAGGCTGGTAGCCTCCAGAGGCTTTAAAAAAGGCAAAGAACACTAGAGAGGAAGAGGAGGAGAGATCGGGGTGTGTATGTGCCCCTCTTCTCTTCCCAAGTGATTCTCAGACAAGTCCAGAGACTGTTGGGCCCAGCCAGGAGAGGAGCCTCTGTGCTCCCCGGCTGGTGGGTGGTGGGCCGGATGGTGGGTGTTGCACCCTGAATGCCTGGGGCATTTCTCAGGGCTGGCTGGGGCCATCAGCAGGGTCAGTGTGTCAGTGTTGGGGGGGAAGCCATCATGGGGTCCCCAGGGAAGGGTTCAGGCCCAGCCACAGTGTGGGGCCCAGGGGGCCCAGGCTAAGCTACATGGGTGGGCCCCGTCCAGCCTGACCATCTATACTCCGAGAAGCACTTCCCAGCCAAGGCACCCCGCCATATGCCTGGTGGGGCAGATGGTGGCCGGGTGGCCCGAGGACTTGGGGGCCAGGCACTTCTGTCTTGTCACCTGTTAACGTTTGGTGTCGAGTGCATGGGTGGCTCCTGGACCACGTGTCTGCCCATCGACACGGAGGGGCTGGATTTGTTTCTCAGGCAATCCTGTATTTTAATTTTAGATGTATTTCCTGAAGCATATTTTTCATAGAATGTAGCGTGTAAATAGCTTTTTAAATAACTTCTTTTTTATAAGAGTAAAAGTATCTTTAGGAATTTCTTTCTATAGAGTCCTTCATTAACATTTATACGAGTTTTTTGCCGAGTATGATGAACAGTTGGGTTTCCGATGCTTTTCCTTTTCCTTCTTTCTTTGTATTATTATGGTTATTATTATTATTTTTTCTTTTAGGAACTAAGGTATTGCCTGAAAAACAAGTGATGTCTTTGCAGCCTTATATCTGTCTTTACAGAAGCAAACAGTACACAAAAGATCTATTTCAGACACATTTGAAGAGGAATCTTCAACTTGAATACCAGCTCTTTCTTTCCTTCTTGTTGATGAAGGGGGTGGGGGTACAGTTATTTTACTAGCACCTTGTGAAGTGTTTCTGTGTTTTGTGATGCTGTAATTTATTAATGTTTGTAGCTTTTTATATTTGTACATTTCTTATGAGCTTTGTTTATATGCCCATCCCTGGGTGTTCTGTCCATGAGGAGAGGCAGCTTTGCGTGGGCCTTGCCACCCTTGCTCATCCTGTTTGGGGGATGCAGCCCCAGGACCCAGAGGCTGGGAGGGGCGAGCCTCATGGGGCCCTCACTATTCCGACCCGGCGTTTTGAAGGTTTCCTTTCCTGTCCTTGTTGAACATTTATATAATCTAACCTGGCCATCAAGCTGTTCTCTCTCTTCCTCTCTCTATCTCTCTTTTATTTTTTTAATTTTATTATTATTATTTTGGCAACATGTACATTTCTAACAAAGTTTATTGTGGCTATTAAAGTGTTTTATTTCCCAATTCATATTACTCTTGTATCGAGTTCATGAGGTCTAAGGTAACTTAGATCAAAGTTTTAAAAGAGTAAAAATATTTCAGGTTTTGTACAGAACCATGTCTGTGTCATTTCTGCCTTGTTGACTGTCATCCACTCTGGTAGTGAGGACGGTGGGGATCCTCGACGCTGGGGAGAGGAGTGGGCCAGTGAGTGGGCTGGGTGTGAGGGTGAGCAGTCAGACCAGGCCCCCTACCCAGGCCCAGCCCTGGCTGCCACCTTTCCCCTTGGAAAGCCTTTGGATTGCCCACAGGGCATATGTACTGCCCTGCACCCCAAAGCTGCAGCACCCTGAGCCAGCCTGCAGGAGCAGGCAGACGAGACTCTTGGTCAGAGTGGGCAGCCTTTGAGACCCTGACAGTACCAGCCCCAGCCCCTAGCATCCTCTAGTACCTTCTTAGTGTTCACACGTGTGCGGTTTAGTTGAGTCCGGTGAGAGGCACCGGAGAACATGTGCAGGATTTCAGTCTAAAGCTGATGTTAGGGACTTCCCTGATGGTGCAGTGGTTAAGAATCCACCTGCCAATGCAGGGGACATAGGTTCAATCCCTGATCCGGGAAGATCCCACGTGCTGTGGAGCAACTAAGCCCGTGCGCCACAACTACTGAGTCTGCGCTCTAGAGCCCGTGAGCCACAACTACTGAGCCCGCATGCCACAGCTACTGAAGCCTGCGTGCCCTAGAGCCCATGCGCTGCAACTACTGAAGCCCGAACGCCTAGAGCCCGTGCTCCGCAACAAGAGAAACCACCCAATGAGAAACCCACGAACCACAACGAAGAGTAGACCCCGCTCGCCACAGCTAGAGAAATCCCACATGCAGCAACGAAGACCCAATGCAGCCAAAAAAAAAAGAGCTGATGTTATTCCCAACAAATGAACAAAAGCAGACCCCTCCCCCCACCCACGCATACACAGATGCACAGTGCAGGGCACAGTGAGGATCGAGGATTAGGGAGAAAGAATGACCAACTGGCCAGAGGGGACTGTCACAGAGGAGACCCTAGGCCCACGCTGGGGCTGCCCCAGCTGCCAGGCATCTCAGACATTGCTGGGCCCTGGTATGCAGTGTTCAGCCAAGGCAGCTCCACAGCCTGAATTCGCTCCGCTGAACCCCGCAAGAGGGGCCTCTGCAAACCCCAAGGTTGGGCATTCACCCTCCTGGCAGCTGTCCTGTCCCTGCCCAGATCCAGCCAGATCTTGCCCTGTGGCTTCCCCAGGGGTCCCCACCCCCTCACCCCACAGCCGCTGGGGGACCGTGACAAGCCCTGGGCTGTTCTGTACAGCCCACCCCCCCGAGGCCTGGCTCTGGCTGCCCAGCCTCTGAGCTGGAGTCCTTGAGGCTGAGCTATCTGGGTGCTCCTTGGGTCTTCCCACCCCAGCATGGCTGTAGGGACTGGGTCTTCAGAGGGCCATCTGGGACCTAGGGCCTTAGGCTTGGGAAGGACCTCCCAGAAGGTACCCAGAGCCTCTTCCCTGGCCCTAGGCCCTATCCTGGGCTGCACCCACACCATCCTGGTGCAGCATGGCCTGGTCGTGCCCTGGGCCATCACTGTGGCGCCAGCTGCACTTGTGTGCGGGAATGTCTGTAGGTGGACCAGAGGCATGCATTTCTGGGTGTGCCTGCAGCAGGGGCAGCAAGGGGCCTGTGTCACTCTGTGCTTGGTGCTGGCTGTGGCCCTTCCAGGGTCTTCTCCCCATCTCCATGCAGGGCCAACAGCCCTGTGACAGTGAACTGGGAGGGGAGGGGCTGAGCAAGCTCCCTGCCCAGCCCCACGGACCCCTCATTTAACAGGTAGGTAAACTGAGGCCCACACTGAAGCCCTCCATGGATGAGACTTGAGTGCTCCAGGATTGTCCCTTGCTCACCATAATTTCTCAGCCTCCTGGTGACAGGTGTAAGTGGAACACCACCATCGTGTTGAGGCAGCTTCTGGGGGCTGCAGGATGCCAGCAGCAGGGTCCTGGAGAGCCACCTGACCAGCAACAAAGGTTGCAAGAGGAAACATGAAGGGTTGCATGTTAGGCCTCTGAGATGTTGGGAGCTGTTTTTTTTACTGCAGGCTGCCTAGTTCTGTCTGACTGAGACTCACATGCGGCTGTGTCCTGTGTACTGAACATGGCATAAATAAACAAATTGCCCCTTAAGTCGGCTTCCAAATTTCAGCTGAATTTTACAGTCATTTCCTGAGCACCTATTGTGTTCCAAGCTCAGTGTTGAGAAACTTCCAGAGGCTTCATCGGGGCCGATTTTGCCAAGGAGGACTCCAAGCTCAGAGGGGGCACCTGTTCCCCTGCTCCTCTTGGGAAGCGTGGGCCTTGCCTGGGACCCACACTGCCACCTGCTCACTTGTACAGTAGGACAAGCTGTGATGAGACACACCCATGGTGTTGTGTTACACTCCAGGTGAATGAAGGGGGTCTGGAAGCTTCCCTGGAGCAGCCCATGAGATGAAATTGTCTTCAGCAACACAAGCAAAGGCCCCAGGGCACGTGACCAGACCTCAGGGTGGTCAGATGGTGGGAGGTAGGACTGGAGCTGGCTCAGAGCAGGCGGAGGGTGTCCACACAGTGGGGAATGTGGCAGGCCCTGGGGAGCCCCTGCAGCTTAGCAAGCAGGTGCAGTGGACTCTCCGCGAAAGCAGCCTCTGCAGGGTAGGCTGAGGGCAAGGGGGTTACCCTCCCCCTGGCTCACATTCCCCTAGGATCCCCCTCCTCCTAGGGCTCCCTCTCCCCTCAAAGGCTCCTCCTCCCCCAAGTCTTGCCCTCTACCCCTTGTGCCCATCAGGCACATGTTGCCATCGTCTCTGTGCAAGTGGGGAGCTTAGCCCCGCCGGCAGCCCAGTCTGCTTTGCATGGTCCTGCCTGGGTGCTCGGAGCCTTGTACGGACCCTGAGCCAGTCCCCAAACCTGCAGGAAAGAGTCCCACTTGGTGCCTTGGGGCAATACTGAGAGCGACCACCAGGGGGCATGGGAGGGCCACGAACGAACAGTCCTTCAATAGAACAGCAGTTCATTTAGCACGTGTTGTCCTGTGGGCAAGACCCTGGGGCTAACAGCCGAAGGGACAGCAATGGGCAAAGAGAAATAAAGTTAACAGCATGCTGTGAGCGTTGGGAAGGAGATGATAATAATCAGATCAGCTTGGTCCTGAACTGTTCAAGGGCTGGGTGTGCTGGGACCTGTTTAAGTATCTGGCCTATATTAGCGCATTCACGCCTCACAACTGCCCTCTGAGGAAGGTCCTACAACTGTCTCTATCCTACCAAGGAGGAAACTGAGGCACAGAGTCTCACAGTTAGTGGAGCTGGCAGGACAGTTACAGAGCCCTTGAGCTAATGAGAGACACCATCCTGCAGACGGCGGCCAGGAGGGCAGCTCCCCAAGGCCCAGGAGGAAGAGCTGTGCCAGAGCAGAGGAAAGGAGCTACCGTTCAAAGGCCCTGAAGTGGGGACAAGGTGAGGTGCCGTCTTTGAGGATGGCTGGAGTGAGGGGCTGAGCACAGGGGATGGGGTGGAAGGTTGGGCAGGGCAGCAGGCTGGGCCATCCCCTTGCCTGACTCTCCCTTCCATCATGGGGGTCTCCCTCTTCCCCAGGCTGCACAGAGACCTTCAAACCCCCCTTTCCCCCAAGCACACTTTCCCCTCTGGACCCAGCCCACTCTGCCTCTGTGCACAGCCCTGAACCAGGAACCCTCTTTGCAGATGAGGACACTGAGGCAGGTCTTGTGTTGGACACATGGCTGCCGGGGTCTCTGCCCTCCTTGTCCACGGTACTGAGCGTTGGATGGTGTGTGGGAGGAAGAGTGAAGTGGGCTCATTGTCCAAGGGTTAAAGAAAAAGATGCTGCGCTTCCCTGGTGGCGCATTGGTTAAGAGCCCACCTACCAATGCAGGTGACACAGGTTCAAGCCCTGGTCTGAAAAGATCCCACATGCTGAGGAGCAGCTAAGCCCGTGTGCCGCAGCTACTAAGCCTGCGCTCTAGAACCCGCGAGCCACAATTGCTGAGCCCATGTGCCACAACTACTGAAGCCCGCGTGCCTAGACCCCGTGCTCCACAACAAGAGAAGCCACCACAGTGAGAGGCCCGCGCACTGCAACGAAGAGTGACCCCTGCTTGCTGCAGCTAGAGAGGGCCCGCGCACAGCAACAGAGACCCAGTGCAACCAAATATAAATAATAAATAAATTAATTTTTAAAAAAAAGAAAAAAAAAAGAAAAAGATGCTGCTGATGTAAAACTTCAGGCTGTGTTCCCAGCCCTGTGAAAGCAATTCTCCATAACAATAATGATAATGGTGCATAAGATTCATATCAAAGACATTAGAGGCTGGTGCTGAATTCCATAGGTTTCATGTAGTAATTGTGCTGCCAGTGTGGTCCCATTTCCTGAGTGAGTGCCTACAGTGTGCTGGGCAGGGTGCCATGAGCTTTCCCAAGGCTAATCACTTACCACTGCCCCTACACCTCAGGCTTGGGTCCTGGGACTGGGAGGCCTCTCTGAGAAGGTGACCTTTGAGCAGAGCCCAGAGACCATGGAGGAATAGTGTTGCGACCGAGGGAACAGTAGAGCAAAGACCCTGGGGCAGGATCCAGCTTCGTGAGGAACAGTGGGGGCAGTGTGGGTGGAGAAGTTGGCAGGGCCAGGGTTCCAGCAAGGCTTCGTCTGCCCCAGGCCTTGGTCCAGGCTGCGCCCCCTGACATGAGTGGCTATACTCTTGGCCCAAGGAGCCCATGGCAGGCCCAGCCCAGCCTGGCTGTGGAACCTTGGGGCTGGCCTCACCTTCCTCATCTGTAGAGTGGCTGATAGCGCGACCCCCACACAGAGGTGCTGCAGGGCTGACTTCTCCCCACAGGCCCGCCATTCCCACCTGGCCCTCTACTGGGGCACGCCCCACTCTACCTGCCTGCCCTGACAGCCTGTTTGCTGTATGATCTCAGGCAGGACTTCCCCTCTCTGGGCCTCTTCTTCCATCAGCCTTCCTGATGATGAGGGGGGTGATGGAGTAGGGATCTGGAGCTGAGGGGACAGCATGTCCCCACCTGGTCTGCCCTATGTCTTCTCTGCTATGGCCTGCAGAGGACTGCCCACACAGGAGGCAAGTCTCAGCAGGACACAGGACACAGCCCGGCTTTAGGTGGCCAGGCCTGGCCTGAGAGATCTGTCAACAGACATGCTACGTGCACCCCGACTTGCAGAGGTGTGAGGTGTGGAGCAGAGGCTGCGCCCTGGGCTGGGTGTGTACCCAGGTGGTTGTGTCGATGATCAGTTAAACGTTTATTCACATGCAGTTTGCAGTCTCCTTCCCATGTTTTGGAGTGGATCCTTACTTTTCACCACTCATGGTTTTGTGTCCCTAGAGCCCGGAGGATGGAGGGACACCAGGTGGGGCTGCAGGGTTGAGGAGGGGTGGTGGTGTGAGCGGAGCACCGTGGGCTGTCGGGCAGCCTGACAAATGGCCTCCCTCCTCAGCCGCCAGCCCGCCTTTCCCAGGCTGAGTCCCATCGGCCGCCTCATCCAAACATCCCAGGGGATGCCACCTCGGCAGAAAAATGATGCTGTTCCATTAACATCTGACACGGATTTGCAGGCCCCAAACAGACGAGCGTGCATGTAAACACCCGGCCTAGCTGGGCCCTCGCCCGGCTCAAAGCGGGATCCTCGTAATTAATTGTCCGCCTGCCGGCCTGCCGGCCTGAACCCACACTCCAGCCCGTGTTATTTCAAGATCGCAATCCCTCCTGTCCCCCCACCCCGCCCAACTGCATTTACCAAACAGCGGATGTGCTGGAGCTTGTAGGAAGGAGCAGAGAGATGGTCCTGGCTCTGCAGGCCTCAATTTCCTCCCTGTAAAATGGAGCCACCGACTTGGCCTCCCTGATGGTCAGGAGAACAGGGCCCATGTGCCTGGCTTGAGTTGGGCCAGAGCATCTGCACACTCATGAGCATGCTGTCTCGGGCTGCCCGGCCCAAATGGGTCGCGTGTTGAGAGAGCACAGCCCCAACAGGCCACCAGGGTCTCCACACCCCGGATGTGGGCTCAGCTAGGCTGACACTGCTGTTTATCTTTTCTACTCATTTTGGCTGATTAGTAAGTGTGTAAAGCCACATGTGTTACAATATGTGCCTTTTTACCTTGAAGAGGGAGGATTTTTTGTAGAATGTTGTTCTAGAATGTTGTCTAGAGTCAGTGATACCTTGTGCATATGTGTACACCAATAATACCTCTTTTGCTTATCAAAGAGAAATCTCATATAAATGGGCCACAATTCTGAGTAAGCTTTGGTCTGCCACATTTATATTTATTTCCTTCCTTCCCTCCTTTTTGGTTTAATTTATTTTAGAGTTTAGGAAAACTGCATGACTTTGCCTGCGATGGGCCATCAAGGGTCTCCCTGCTCTGCACCTGCAGCTGGTAGAGAAGCCACCTCTGTGAGCTGTAACATGGGGACAATTATCTTACCTTCTATGGGGTCATAGGGATAAACCAAAGCCAGGCTCACAGATGGGTCCCTACAATGTGTTCTGGGATCAGTATCTTTGCTCAAATGCTTAAATCTGAGGGAAAACCCCAGTCCTACTTTCTTATTCTTTTCTTTTTAAATGATCTAACTATGACTCCCTGGGATGAACTGTAGTTAATGGCCAAGAGCAGGGATCCCAAGTTTATCCTCCATCAACATCCAGGTATTTGTGACCCATATCACACAGACATTTGTTGGTGGGTTTCTCCTGGTGGCTGTGGATTAAGCTCTGGCAAAGTTTATTGGTGTCTGTACTCTGCTCTTCCCAGGGGGTTACCAGGAGCAGTGCCAGGGTTAGGGGTTGAGGGGGTGGTTCCATGAGAAGGAGGCATCTGGGGGCTTGTGGCAGATGTAAATAAGGATACTTTCTGGGGAGTTCTTTCATTTTTTGTTTCTGTTTTTTCTGTTCTAGACTCAGACCATATAGTTTTTGTAACTGTGGCTTTAGGATATATTTCCAATCTATCAAACACTCCATGTGCTTCTTGAATTGCTGTGCTGCAACCTGTGAAGCAGCTCTGAAGGTGGGGGAAAGGGGGCTCATGCTCCAGCTATGGTCTCCACTCAGGGAGGAGGGGTGCCTTCTCCATCTGTTCAAAACCTCCCTCCTCCTCTCCCCAGATGTGGCCATTCTCTGGGTTCAGCTCTCCTGCCCTCACCCTGCAGTCTTCTGGAGGGGACCTCTCAGCTGTGCCCACTCAGCTGCTCCAAACCCTCACTCCTCAGTGACTTTGGCCTCAGGGGCCCTTCTTATCTGTCGTTCCATCAACACGCTTAGATGGGTTGATTCTGGCTTCTTCAGGTCTCATGTACCTGCCCGCCCCAACTTAGCCTTCCCCAGGATGCCTTATACCAGCCCTGTCCTGACTCTGTTTCCCGGATTCCCTTCTTCAGTCCCCAAATTCAGTCCCAGACACCACCTCCTGTGGTCATTCTTCAGCCCAACCACCTTCTGTGGCTCCCCACTAACTGCCTACAGGACCCTCACAATCCAGGCCTTCAATTCTTTCATGCCTCAGTGCCCACAGCCCCAGCAGGGCATCCTCTGTGTGGTCAAATGGACACCCTCCTGGCCCACTTCACCCCAGAGGATAGTCTATGTCCTCGACGTGGGCCTTGGAGCTGTGGGGAGCCCCTGGTTCAGGGCAGGCAAGGGCACCAGTGGCTGGAGGATAGTGGGAAAGCAAGGTGGATTGAAGGACCAGGGACCCCAGAGGAAGGAGGGAACAGGAAGGTGGGAGGGGGACAAAGGGGGACTTTGAGAAGAGGGATGTTTTAGTGGAGAGAAGGAGTTTGTAAGGAAGAGGGCTCCAGGCAGAGGGACTAATGGCATGTGTGGAGCAGGGGCTGTTAATTCCTGCCCTGCAGGGGTGGATTAGGACAGACAAGCATCCAGGGTGGCCCTTCTGAGGCCTGGGGTTATCACTGCTTCCTCTTGTGAGGCTGCTGGTGATTCATGGTCTGAGGGCTGATGGGCAGGAAGTCAGAGGCATGGCTAAGCCAGCAGGGAGGGGTTGTGGCCACTCACACTGTGGTGGGCTGGGCTGACCTGTGCAGGCAGACACAGGCTCCTGGGAGCCCAGGTGGCAGAGTGCAAGATCCCCCAGCCACAGCCTAGGAGCCCATTCAGACAAGTGCTGTCTGGCCTTCAACCCCACACCCCTAATACCTCTGATGGGGTGCTCACATCCTCCTGGATGCTCTGTCTCACTCTTAAACTTGGTTGGACTCAAAGATCTGGAACCTGCCTTCCTAGGCTGGCCCTGGAGGGCCTGGAGAGGAGGTTCCCTGGGGCTTGGTTCTGGGGCTTAGGCCATAAACCAAGTCCAAGAGAAGGGGCCATGCAGCTCTGGGGCTGGTGGCATTTTTTCCTGGTAGTACAGTGGGTGGCTGAGGCCAAGTGATGCAAGTGACATGGATGTTCTTGGTGGCTCATTTAAAAGTGGGGGCTGCTCCTAGCAACCATGGCTCAGGCTTATGGGGGAAACAGATCGTGCGCTGCTGGGAAGTCCTGTGGGAGCCCAGGTAATGGGAGCACTGCAATTTGTGAAAGGTGGTGCAGGGGCAGATCACTGTGTTGGAAGCTCCCTCTGGAAACAAAAGTGGAGAACAGACGGTTGGGACTGAGAGGAGGCAAAGGGACCAAGAAGAAAGGAGGTGGCCACAAGGCCTGAGCTGGGACCAAGGCCAGGGTCATCAAGAGGACAGGATGGTTTCAAGAGCCACCTGGCTCTCCCATGACCCCTATGAAGCTTAGAGAAAATGCCTAGCTGGGGGAGATGGGACCAATTGAGAAACAGACCTCCCTCCCTCCAGAACAGGCCTTACTGATAAACTATTTGCAATGATGAAAATGTTTATATAGTGTAGTTGAGCACTGGAAATGTGGTTAGTGTGACTGAGTTTTGAATTCTTAATTTTATTTACTTTTAATTGCTTTAAGTTTAAATTTAAATGGCTGTGTGAAACAATCAATGAAATAGAAAATAGAAGAATAATAGAGAAAATCAATGAACCCCCAATTTGGTTCTTTGAATAACACTGATAAATCTCTAGCTGGACAGGTAAGAAAAAATGGAGAAGATATATATTTCCAATATAAGAGTGAAAGAGTGGTCATTACTGCTGGTCTTGCAGACATTAAAAAAAAACAAAGAATATTATGATCAACTTTATGTAAATGTTTGACAACTGACATAATATGGACAAATTCCTTGAAAGACACAAATAACCAAAATCGGTGCAAGAAGAAAGAGAATATCTTGTTAGCCTTCTGTGTATAAAAATTTTCAAATTAATAATTAAAAAACCTCCCTGCCCCCCTCACAAAATTCTAGACCCAGATTGCCTTACTGGTGAATTCTAGCTAACATTTCATAATGATATAATATATAAACTCTTTCAAAAAATACTGGATGAAGCAACACTTCTTATCTCATTTTACGAGGCCAGAATTACAGTGATGTCAAAACTAGAGATATTACCAAAAAATACAAAGAAATCTATAAACTTATATCCCTTATGAATACAAACATAAGATTCTCCATAAAATATTAGCAATCAAATCCAGCAATATAAAAAAAGGATCATATATTTAAGTGAGGTTTATCTCAGGAAGGTGAGGTTGGTTTAACATTCTCAAATCAATCAATGTAATTCACCAAATTAAGAGAATAAAGAATAAAGCCATATGATCATTTCAAAAAACAAAAACAAACAAACATAAAACAAACCACTTGATAAAATTAGGCACCCATTCAAGACAAATCTTTCATGAAAATATATAATAAATAGAAGGGAATATCTTCAACTTGATAAAAGTCTAGATACTTCCCCCCCAAAACAGAATTGAGGTAAGGAAATCCATTCTAACACTTCTATTCAATAGTGTACTTAGCCAAAGCAATAGGCAAGAAAGAAATAAAAGCCCTATATATTAGATGACATTCACAGATGCTACTATTGTGCACATAGGAATTTCTAAGGAATATGCAAAAGAGTTACTGGAACTCATTTGAGCAAAGACCTGGAGCATAAATCAGTTTTATGTATAATGAACAAAGAAAGAGAGAAAGAGGAAAAAGTGTTAAGACTGGAGACACTGGCAAAGGCCAGTTCATCAAGGCCACAGAATACAGGATCAGAATTTAAAAATCAATTGTATTTCTATATGCTAGCAATGAACAACTGGAAAAATGAAACTATAAAATGATACTTTTCACAATAGCATAAAAACATAAAATCCTTAAGGATAAATTTAACAAAAATATTTCCAAAAGACCTATACACTAAAAATTACAAAAACTGCTGGAAGAAATTAAAGACTTAAAAAATGAAGAGATAAATAGTATTCATTGTTTGGAAGAATCAATATTTTTAAGATGTCAGTTTCCCCAAAATCGTTCTATACATCTATTGCAATTCCAATCTTAGCAAGCTTTTTTGTAGAAATTGACATAGAAATGCAAAGGACCTAATACATCTAAACCAAACAATTTTAAAAGAACAACATTGGACTTACACTGGTTGGTTTCAAGACTTGACATAAAGTTATAAAGACTTGTTATTAAACTAAGCAAATGAAACAATGTAGTAGATATAGAAAAATAGAACTGGATGGCATGTTCAGAAATTATCCAGGAATATCTATATGTATATAGTCTATCGATTTTCAACAAAGGTACCAAGGCAGTTCACTACAAAAAGAAAATTCTTTTCAACAAATGGTACTTGAAAAACCAGATATCTACCAGGAAAAAAATAGAGCTTTGGCTCTTACCTCATTCATACACAAAAATTAAGGTCAAAAGGATCAGAGACCTTAAAAAGCTAAAACTATACATCTTCAAGAAAACATAGGAGAAAATCATCATGAACTTGTATAGGCAAAGATTTCTTAGAATGGACAAAAAAGAACAAAAAGTAAATTAAAAATTGGCAAGTTGAACGTCATCAAAATAAAAATATTTTGCCTTTTGTAAGTTTCCATTAAAAAATAAAAACCAAGCCACATGAAAGACATAAACCTCCAGATTCAAGAAGCTGAGTGTTTCCAAACAAGATAAATCCAAAGAAATCCACACCAACCATGACACATCAGAGTTAAACTTGTGAAAAGTAAAGACAAAGAAAAATATTTTTAAAATTCAGAAAGAAATGGCACATTACCTACAAAGAAGCACCAATTCAAGTGACAGTAGATTCCTCATTTGAAACTGTGAAGTTCAGAAGGAAGTAACACAATGATTTTCAAATGAGAAAGAAAAGAATTGTCAACCTAACATCCTATCTTCAGTGAAACTATCCTTCATGACTGAAGGGGAAATAAAGATACACTCTCAGATGATCAAACAATAAGAGAATTTGTTGCTAGCACACCTACTCTTAAAAAATAGCTAAAGAAATCTCTCCAACATAAAGGAAATGATAACAGAAGAAGACTGGGAACTTCAGAAAGGAAAGACAACAGAATAGGTAAAAATAGAAGAAGGAATAGATAAAAATATAAGTAAACACAATAGGTAAAAAGAGAAGTAAAATAGAAGTAATCTCTTTACCTCAAGAATTTCTTTAATCATATTTTGTTGTTGAAACAAAAGTAGTATCACCCTTGTGATGTGGTGCTCAAAATATGTAAAAGAAATAATTAGGAAAATTATATTTTAAAAGTTGGCAGGGTAAAGACAGTCTAGATGGAAGAAAGGTTTCTACACATCACTCAAATCAAAGCATTAATTTTAAAAAGGATAAGTGGCTATGTTAATATCATATAAAGTAGAATTTAGAGCAAAGAAAATTCCTAGGGACAAAGAGGAACATTACATAATGATAGAAGCAACAATCCACCAAGAAGGTATAGCAATCCTAAATATCATGCACTAACAGCTCTTTCAAGTACATGAAGCAAAAATTGATAGAGCTGAAAAGAGAAATAGACAAAGCCATAATTATGCTTGGGAATTCAACACCTCACTCTCAGCAACTGAGAAAACACAGAACACATCACCAAGCAACAGCAGAATACATATTCTTTTCAAACAGCCATGGGATGTTTACCAAGATAGGCCATAAAGCAAACTTCAACACATTTAAAAGAATTGAAATCATACTGAGACACCAATAAGGTAAAGACCAAAGGAACATCTCCAAACACTTGGGAAGTAATCATCAACATATTTCTAAATAATCCATGGGACAAATAGGGAGTTTCAAAGAAAATACAATAATAAATAGAACTGGGTAAAAATAAAAACATAGCATATCAAAAATTGTGGGATACAGCAAAAGCCATGCTGAGAGGAAAATTTATAGCACTAAATGCTTATATTAGGATTTAGAAAAGTTCTCAAAACAATAATATATGGTCATACCTCAAGAAGTTAGAAAAAGGAGAGCAAAATATATCCAAAGCAATCTGAAGGAAGGAACTAATAAAGATAAGAGCAGAAATTTATGATATTGAAAAGAGCAAAACAATACAGAAAATTAATGAAAAATATCATCAAAATTGATAATCTTTTAGCAAGACTAAGATAAATAGAGAGAAGACCCAAATCACCAATATCAAGAATGAAACAGAGGGTATTACAAGAGCTTCTGCAGCCATTTAAAATGTAGTAAGGGAATACTGTAATAAACTCTATGAGAATAAATTTGACAATTTAGAAGAAATCAGTTGATCAATTCCTCAAACACTAAAAACAACCGAAACTCAATCAAGATGAATGAGAAAAATTGAATAGTAATATAACCATAAAATAAATTGGATTGGTAATTTTAAAACTGCTGGAAAAGAAATCTGCCGGCCAAAATGATTTTTCACTGGAAACTTCTAGAAAACATTTAAAGAAGAATTAGCACCATTTCTGCAAAATCTATCTCAGAAAGTACAAAAAGAGGGAACACTTGCCAGACTTATTTTATGAGACCAATGTTACCCTGATACCAAAACCAGAGAAAGGGGAGAGACAGAGAGAGAGACAGAATGAAAGACTAATATCTTTCATGAATATAGAAGCAAAAATTTTCAACAAAATATGAGCAAATCAAATCCAGGAATATAAAGGAAAAAATTATACACTCATAGTGGGACTTATTTCAGGAATCAAGTCTGGTTTAATATTTTAAAATCAATCAATACCATCAGCATCAACTGGTCAAAGACGAAAAATATGACTATATCCATGGATGCAGAAAAAGAATTTGACAAATCCAATAGCCATTTATTATTATTATTATTTTAATTTATTTATTTTGGCTGTGTTGGGTCTTCGTTGCTGTGCGCAGGCTTTCTCTAGTTGTGGAGAGCAGGGGCTACTCTTTGTTTCAGTGAGTGGGCTTCTCATTGCGGTGGCTTCTCTTGCTGTGCAGCACAGGCTCTAGGCACACGAGCTTCAGTAGTTGCAGCACACGGGCTCAGTAGTTGTGGCTCATGGGCTGTAGAGCACAGGCTCAGTAGTTGTGGTGCATGGGCTTAGTTGCTCCGGGGCACGTAGGATCTTCCCATACCAGGGCTCAAACCCATGTCCCCTACATTGGCAGGCGGATTCTCAACCACTGCGCCACCAGGGAAGCCCCTACTTATTATTTTAAAAAGCATCAACAAACTAGGAATAGAGAGGTGAACTCCCTCAACTTGCTAAAGAACATCTACCCAAAAACCTATAGCTAACATCATACTTAATGATGAAGGACTAAATGCTTTCTTTCTGAGTTTGGGAACAAGGGAGAGATGTTTGCTCCCACCACTGTTATTTCACATAGTACTAGAAGTTCCAGCCACTGTGACAAGGAAAGGAAAAAAGCACACAGATTGTAAAGGAAGAAATTAAACTACCCCTATTTGCAGATGAAATGATAGTATATGTAGAAAATCCAAAGGAATCTGCAAAATATATGAACAGACTCTTAGAGGTAATAAGTTAATTCAGCAAGGTTGAAAGATAAAGGATCAAAATACAAAAGTTTATTTTATTTCTATATACTAAAAATGAACATTTGAAAATTGACATTAAAAACATAATATCATTTATACTCACTCCACAGAAAATAAAACACTTCGGTGCAAGTATAACTAAACATGTACAGGATCAGAAAAGCTGACAATTACAAAATGTTGGTGAAAGAAGTCAAAGAAGACCTAAACAAATGGAAAACCATACCATCTTCATGAATTGGAAGACTTAACGTGGTAAACAAGTCAGTTCTCCCCTAGTCAATCTATAGGTTTAACGTAATTCTTGTCAAAACTCCAAAAAGCTTTTGAGTAGGCATAGACAAACTCTTTTTAAAATTTGTATTAAAAAGCAAGGCTTTAAATTAGTGTTATGTGTTGAATTGTGTTCCCCAAGATTCATATACTGACATCCTAATCCCTATACTTCAGAATGTGACCTTATTTGGAGATAGAGTCTCTTTTAAATTTAAAAGATCTAATTGGCTTTATTGAACACTCATGAATCAGGCAGTTTCCCATCTAGCAAGACAAGAGGAGCTGTACTTATGATATCACTCATATGTGGAATCTAAAGTATGACACAAATGAACATATCTATGAAAAAGAAACAGACTCACAGACATAGAGAACAGACTGGTGGTTGCCAAGGGGGAGGTGGGGTGGGGAAGGGAAAGATTGGGAGTTTAGGATTAGCAGATGCAAATTAGCATACATAGGATGGATAAGCAACAAGGACCTACAGTATAGCACAGGGAAATATATTCTATATACTGTGATAAACCATAATGAAAATCAACATGAAAAAGTATACATATAATATGTATAACTGAATCACTTTGCTGTACAGCAGAAATTAACACGTGAATCAACTATATTTCAATAAAATTTTACAAAAAGAACTATGAAAAAAAAAAAAGAGGAGCTGCACTGGGAAGTAATTCATAGCTATGGTCTGTAAGACCCAAACCAATCAAAATCAAATAAGTCTAAGAAAGACCCCATTGAAAGAGTCACCTTCTTATGCCAAGTGGCTTGTTTAGTGATTTCATGTAACTGAGTCTCAGTGGAGATAGAGTCTTTACAGAAGTAATCAAGTCAAAATGAGGTGATTAGAGTGGGCCGTAATTCAAAGCAATGAACCTCAGTCTAAATGTCACACCTTATACAAATATGAACTCAAAATGGATCATAGATTTAAATGTAAAACTAAATGAATTTTAGAAAAAAATTAGGACAAAATCTTTGGTACCTAGACTAGGCAAAGAGTTCTTAGACTTGATATCAAAAGAATGATCCATAAAAGGAAAATGAATCAAAAGTAAAAACTTTTGCTCCTCTGTGAAAGACCCTTATTGAGAGGATGAAAAGATAAACTACAGACTGGGAGAAAAATATTTGCAAGCCACATATATGACAAAATACTAGTGTCTACAATATATAAAGACCTCTCAAAGTCTAACAGTAAGAGACAATTCCATTAGGAAATGGGCAAAATGCATAAACAGGCATTTTGCCAAAGATAATCCACAGATGGCAAATAAGCTTGTGAAAAGATGCTCAAAAGCAGTAATCATTAGGGGAATGTGATATTATTACATGCCGATCAGAACAACTAAAATAAAAAAGTGTGACAACGCCAAATGCTGTGGGGATGCAGAGAAACTTGATCTCTCATACATTCCTGGTTTGAATGTACAATGGTGTAGCCACTTTGTAAAATACTTGGGTAGTTCCTTTTAAACTTATTAATGAAATGACTTAGAATACCCAGCAATTGTACTCTTGGGCATTTATCCCAGAAAATGAAAATGTATTTTCACACAGAAATTTGGACAGGAATGTTTATTTATAATAGCTAAAACCTAGAATGGATCTAACGACCTTCAACGAGTGAATGTGGAAACACTGTGGTATAGCCATACCATGGAACACACTGCTTGGCAAGAAAAAGGAATGAATATTGACACACACAGAAATATGGATGAATCTCCAGGGAACTAGGCTGAGTGAAGAAAAGCCAATTTAAAAGGACACATATTGTGGATTCCTTTTATATAACACTTATTAAATAACATAATTATAGAGATGGAGAACAGATTACTGGTTGCCATGGGGTAGGGATGGGATGGGAGTGGCTATAAGGGGGTAGCGTGAGGGAGACTTGTGGAGTGTCTTGATCCTGGAGACAGTTATATTCAGCTACATGTGATAAAATTGCATAGAGCTGCACACACACGCGCACACACACACTTGCATGAGTGTACCTATAACTGGAGGAATCTAAATAAGCTCCATGGACCATATCAATGTGAATCTCCTAGTTTTAATTACACGCTATTGTTATGCAATATGTTAGGCTTGAGGGAGGCAGAGTGAAGGGTGTATAGGACTCCTCGAAAATCTTTTGCAACTTGCTTTAAATCTATAATTATTTCAAAATAAAAAGGTAAAAAAGAAAGGCAAGCCAAAATTCAGAAGGGAAAAAAATCTAAATAGATTTTGTGTGTCCAAAACACATAATGCTTACAACTCAGTAACAAGACAAACACAGCAAAAAAGGGCAGAAGAGTTGAAAGACCTTTTCCAGAAGAAGATATTCAGATGACCAGTAAGCACATGGAATGGTCTCAATATTGCTCATCAGGGAAATGCAAATTATAACTGTAATGAGATATCACTCACTAAGTATCCACTAAAATGCTGACATTACTACGACTGACAATATGAAGTGTTGAAGAAAATGTGGAGCATGTAGGAATTCATATATACTGCGGGTAGCAGTATCAAATGGGCCCCACTGTGTGAAACATCTTGGTAGTTTCTTGTTAAGTTAAGCACATAGTTACCCTAAGACCCAATACCTCAGTACGGTTGACTTAATAATGCCTTCTATGTTTCCCCTCATTTTGAGGCTGAGATCCTGCTCCTTTAACAAACCCCAACAGCCCAGCTTGGCTGAATGGCTCACCATTTACTTCTGGAATGGAATCTTCCATGTGAAAGCATTTTTCTTCTTGTCTCCTTTAGGTAACTACATACAAATCACTGACTCTCCTCGGACCAGGTTGGCCTCCTCTCAGAGTGCTCTCCTCTCACAGAGACTTCCTTCACTCCTGGTCTGTCCTCTCCTACTTTATCCTTCCAGTGTCTGGTTCAGGCAGCTCCTCCATCTGGAAGATTTCCCTGATTCCCCAGGCTGAGTCAGGCCTCCTGTGGATCCCCCAGTGTCCCCATGGTGTCACACACTGACATGCTGCTTTGTCCCCCCTCCCCGGGGATTTCCTCTGGGTTGGGCCCTCCGTCCCTGGTTGGCTCAGAGGCCTCACATCCTTGCTGCTGGGAATGTGGGGCCTGCCTCCTGCCCCAGGCTTGTCCTGAAGGACACTGGGGACTTCTACCCTGTGCGGGGGACTGAAACCTGCATCCAGTCTCCCAAGTGGCCATACCTGTGTTTGGAAATGCAAGCTTGACAGGTGGGTTGGGCCTGGCGCTCGAGTTCAGGGCTGATTCGTTAAAAGGTTTTATGAAAGCATGCTAAATAGACCATGCAATTGCGAGAGTAAGTCCTTCTCTGGTGGAAATTACTCAGCCATTTGGTTTTTATTTTTGCAAAGGCGGTTCGGCCCTTTTGAACACTCACTTGATACGCCTTCGCTGCCAAAGCAACAGGAAGATATGCTTTGAATTCTCTGTAAAACCCCCATGTAAACACCAGGCTTACGGGTAATTGCAACAGAGCACCGGCTCCACTCCGGGAGCCTTCACATGGCCTGCCTTCCCCGACTACTGCGGGTAAACACACATTACCCTTGGGAGCCCCTGCCCACCCCCAAAACACCCACTCCCCAAAGCTTCAAGGGTTGAAAATGAGCCATTTGGGCCCCCACCCCAGACTGAGAGGCAGGGCTTCTGGAAGGGTTCTCTCTGTGGGGAAAGGGGGCTTCCAGCTTCTGGAGGCCTCTGGGTCCCCCATCTCTCGTGGTTAGCTCTGTTCACCCCTCAGCTCCGATCCACAAAGTCTAGTCTTGGGGAGCCTTCCCTGTCTTGGCTCAGGTCTGAGCAACTCCTGCCCGGCTTCCCGATGGTGTCCAGCCTCCAGACTCATTCCTCCAGGCCCATCCTGCAGGCCCACCCACCTGGGCCTGCCCCTTCCAGCCTCAGCTCGGAAGACACTCCAGCCCTGTGCTTCCATGATGTGTGCCACCTTGGCTCACCTTGCCTGGCTCCTGGGGAGGCTTTTACTTGGGACCAGCCATTTGCAATTCTATTCAATACTCACCTCCTGCTATAACTCAGAGCAGCCTTTCCAGAACTCCCAGCTGCATGACTTTCTCTTGCTTCACAGCTTTCCTGAATCTTCTCAGGGTGATGTGTGGGGCCTTCGTCCGCACTGAACTGGATCCTATCTGGGCTCTGGGTTGGGCCCTGTGCCTGCCTGGGAAGCCTTGGCCAGGGTGCAGGACTGTTAAATGGAAGTTTCAGCCAAAGTCCCCTGATACAGTACATAGGACATTCCAAAGGCAGATTTGAAATTCCTGCAACTCTGACCAGCAAGGTCCAGGGAAAGGGGTCAGTGTCCTGTGGGACCTGCAGGGGCTTGTCTCTGCCGTTGAGAGACCCCTGGCCTGGATGAGCAGAGGGGGTCACCAGGGACTGCTGGACAAAGCCTTATCTCAAGGCCTGTGATAGCAACTGGTACAGGGACCCCACTTTGTCTCCTGAAGCCCAGGCTACTCTCTGGGTAGGCCTGATGGCTACCCCTGCCACACACCCTATGGTCAGAGCTGGATGCAGCATCAGGTTCCAGAGTAGAAACGACAGTGACAGTAGGGTGACTCCCCGCTCTTGGGACCTGGAGAAGTGTGGATGAGCTGGTGTCCATCCTGGGCAGGTATGGGGGGCCACTGGGCATATGTAAAGGGATGGAGGGGGCAAGCATGCCTGTATGAGATAGCCTCTGGTGAGCCATGTGTTTATACCTCCATGTACGCTGTGAAGAGTTGGACGCTGGGACCGAGAGAAGGGGTGTGTGCAGCCCACATCATGCGCTCCTTCACTTCACTCACTCATTCACTCGTCACCCCCCAGCAGCTGCTGGCCACTGGGCCCTCTGCTGGGCATTGCTCTGACCCAGTGTGAGTCTTTGAGGGGCCCAGGCTGGTGGGGAGACTGACACAGAAATGCATGTGACCCCACAGGCTGCCAGGAGAGGAGGCAGAAGTGGGGCTTCAGAGCCCAGAGGAGGCCCTAGAGAGGGGCTGGCCACGTGGGGGTTGGTGTGATGGGTGATAATGTGCTCCAGGTGGGGGACAACACAAAGGCCTGGGTATGACAGCAGTGTGGGTGGAGGCTGCACGCGGTCAGGGGAGGAGCCTCTGAACTTGTTCATCCCCCTGTGGCACATAGGCAGGCCCATGGAACTTGGGGGGCCCCCTGGTCCAGCCTCCACCCAAGGCTGGCAGCTTCTGTCCTGCCCCAGCGCTGCCTGCCCTTGCTCATGTGCCAGCGAAGGGGCCCTCCCTCCACCTGGGCATTTCCCTCCATCCTGACTGAGCTCTCACTGGGAGGATGTGCTTCCCACAGCACCATTGGGGTCTGAACTGGGCAGATGTTGAGGCGGGGGGCAGTGCAGAGATGGGTCTTTGTGCAGAAAAGGAGTTGCCAGTACTTGCGGGTAAGGCCGTTCTGTGGCTTGATGGGTCACAATGGACTCAGTCACGCAACCTCATTGTGTCTCAGTTTCCTCATCTGTAAAAAGATGGGGCTGTTCATCTCTAACTTGTAGCGCTGTGGTGAGCATTAAGTACAGTAATGTGTATGAAATTCTTACCTCCTCTGGGCATGTGATGGATGTGAGTTATTGGTACAATTATTGGTTCCGGAAATGCCCTCCTCATTCTTGAGCCAGTGCCCCCCCCCCCCACCTCTCAGGTAACTGGGGCTGGAGGCCTTCTTGAAAAACCATGGGCACAGCTGGCCATAGGCATTGGTCCAGGTGACTCCTAGCCTGAGAGGCAGGGGCTCACTCCCACTGTCAGGGTCTCAGAGACTGACCTACATGGTGTCCCTGAGCGAGCCCCACCCTAAAAGCACCCAAATTCTAGTGTTCTGGGATCTCTGCAGCCAAGGACAGACAGGGCCTTAGGGAGCAGACTTGACTCCATTATGGGGAACCCCAGTCATCCCATTCTGGTTTGAGTTTAAACCAGCTAGATGGCTGTTCTGGGGAAGAATAGCTGATCCCCTGGCAGTGTGGCTGTGGCAGTGTGTGTCCTTCACCTTGGCTGACAGAGATTCCATCATCTGTCACCATCAACAATTGTCCCTTATCCCAGTGAGGAGATAGAGGCCCGGAGGGGCTGTCTCCTCCTCAAGCAGACTCAAGACAAGGGTCTGAGTGCAGCAGTGAGTGGGCGGAGCCCCAGGAAACACCAGGAGAGGAGGGAGGAAGGGAGACAGGGAAGAAGGAGCCTAGCAAAGCATGTGTCACCTGGCCAGCCACCCTTGTGGGTGTCCATGTGCAACTCCAACCTCAGTTTCCCCACCTGAGTGAGTTGGGGCACGTCTACCTGCCACTCCTGTCAGCAAAGGGGCACTTTATCCTGGCACATTCCACCTGCCTGGCAGAGGCAGAGGCTCTGCAAAGGGTCCCAGCTCAAACCAGAGTGGCTGACACAGTGAAGGCTGATGAGTGTGGGTGGACAGGGCAGTGTCCGTGCAAGGACATAGGGTGGGTCCATCTCTCAAGGACATAGAGAATCCGGTTCCCTGTGACACCACCATGCCTAGCACTTGGCTTGGGCCAGAGAGGGAGTCCATATATTCCAAGTGGGGCCTAACTTGGAAGACTTGAATGGCTGGGGACCTCTAGAACCATCTGGAAGCTTCTTTGTCACAGGCCCAGCACATCTGAGGGGAGACCTCACTCCTTGATGGAATGTCAGCGGATTTGTAGTCACGTTGAACACCACCATTCAGTGTGCTGGATGCCGGCCTGGGAGCTTTGCGGGCTCAGGACACTGCTGCCTGCGGCCAGACCCGTGAGGAGGCGGGTGGTGAAGGCATAATCTAACCCGGGTTTACTCCTGGGCTCCAAACCCCACCCCACCCCACTTCTGTAAACCACCAAACTTCATTCTTGTGTGAAAAACTTCTCCATTCTGTCAGCAAATGTTTACTGAGTTCTAGTCTTGGTGACCAAGCTGGATGTGGCCCCAGTTTGCTGGAGCTTGAGCACAGGACTCAAAAAACAAGAAACCAGCAATGACATGCCTGGCTTGGGTGGGGTGAGGTGAGGGTGCAGCGAGGAGGGGTCCTGTGACAAGGAGAGCAAGGGAAGGCCACTCTGAGAAAGCGACTTTCCATCTGAGATGACAGCAGAAAAGGCCTGCGGCGAGTGCAAACCTGGGCAAGGAAGGGCCTTCCAGACTTCGGGAACAGCTTGCGCAAAGGTCCTGGGGTACAGCTGAGCTGGGAGTATCTGAGGGCTGAAAGGAATGACTCAGGAGGAGGGGGAGAGGGTATGAGTGCTGAGGTATGGAGCTGTCTTGAGGGCCTTGCAAGTCTTGAGTCTTGGGGAGGAAATGGGATGGAGGAATAAATGAACGGTCCATGGGGCCACCTCAAACCCAAACCCTCTTTACCCCCAGGCCACATTTGAGGTCTGCAGGGCTGGTCCCCCTGGGGACCTGGGCCAACCTCATGGCCAGCCGCTCTCCTCCCCCTCCAGCTCCCACCCTATGTTCTGGGATCCCTGTCAGGGAGCAGGGCGCAGGCGGTGTGGATCAAAAGGCCCCCGGGGGCTTGGCTTTGCCCATCAGGGAAACATCACATTGCTCTGGAATGAGGTGATTTCGAGCAGCCGATGCGAGGAAATGGGTATTTATGTAACGGTGGGCATGGTTTTTATTTTCCCTAATTTTCAGATTACTTTCGATTAGGCCTCTTCGGAGTAGAAAAGGCTTGAAGTGAAATAGATCCTGCCTAAATCATTATGGCCAGCCCGGCCCCAGGCTGCCTCTGCAGACAATTACCCCAGACCCTGGGGTTAGGGGGCAAACTCCAGGCCGGGGTACTTCCTCGGTGCTCGCAAGGCAGGGAGAGCCCAGGGCTCGGCCGCACGGCCTTTTGTGCTGTGTGGACACACAGCGGCCATTGATTCGGCCGTTCCTCTGGCCAGAGGGGCTGGGGGGAGGGAAAGAAGAGAAGTTAATTCCCACCAACATCTGGACTCTATCTCTTCTCCCCACCCCCAACTCAGGACAAGGCGGGGAGGGGGAGAAGGAAAAAGGAAAAAAATGCCCAGGCCAAATTCAAATGCTTTCATAAATTTTGCACCAGAAATGTTTTGACGTGAATATTTTTGTCAGTCTCCAGCGTTTGCCAAAAGAAACTCAACTCCACACGACAGCTCGAATATACTCTCTAGATGACTCTGGAGCCGCTGGGAGGCTGGGCAGGCTGGACCCCCAGCACCTGCGAGGCACGCGGAGCCTGGCGCCTGGCCTTGGGTGGGCAGCCGGGGATGTGCTGGGGACCTGAGGCTCTGTGGGTGTGCGACCTTGAGGACGGCTGGTCTCTGTTGAGGGAAGGCCTGGTGGGCATCCCCAGGCCGGGGCGTTCTTCCCAATGTCCACCCATGAGGAAGGCCCACGACCCAGTCCAGCTGAGCCCAGGGCAATTAGCTGCGAAGGACGCCGACAGGAGGTGAATTGAGGGATTGATTGAAAGCATGTTGACACCTCTGGAGGGAATCATACACATATCTTAATAGTGGGTTTCTTCTGCAAAATTGAAAAGAACAGTCACTTTTGATTTTCTTTTTTTCTCAACTATATTTTTTCCACTTTTCTACAATCAATATAAATTACTAAAAGTGTCATTTAAAAAATATATCTCTCTTTCTCAAACAATGTATATAGAATTGTCATATGATCTAATAATTCCACTTCTGGGTATATACCCCAAAGAATTGAAAGCAGGGTCTTGAAGAGATATTAGCACACCCATGTTCATAGAAGAATTATTCACAAGCCAAAAGGGGAAGCAACCCACTGATGTATGAATGGATAAACAAAATGTGGTATATCCATACAATGGAATACTATTCAGACTTAAAAAGGAAATTCTGACACAAGTTAAAACATGGATGAAACCTGAGAACATTATGCTAAGTGAAATAAGGCAGTTACAAAAGAACAAATACTGTATGATTCCACTTATATGAGGTCCCTACAGTAGCCGGACTCATAGAGACAGAAAGTAAAAAGGTGGGTACCAGGGGCTGGGGGAGGAGGGAATGGGGAGTTCGTGTTTAATGAGGATAGAGTTTCAGTTTTCCAAGATGAAAATGTTTTGGAGATGGATGGTGGTGATGTTTGCACAACACAATGAATGTACCTAATGCTGCTCAATTGTCACTTAAAAATGGTTAAAATGCCAAACTTTATGTTATGTATATTTTACCACAATTAAAAATAATTTAACAGATATGTGTCCTCCTCCTTGCCAAATCAGTTCCGCCTGATGCAGTGGCCCTATCCAAAGGCATCCCCTGGGGGGCGGGGGGTGGTCTGGCTGGAGCGTGCGTCCACGCTTGCCGGCCCTGTGGACTTGGTTTTTCTCATCCATAAAATGGAATGCTGCCTCTCCCCAGCACAGGGCTTTGAGAAGGATACCACAGTAGGTGTCCAGGGTCAACATGGGGGCACTAGGGACTGAGCTGGGTGGACACCGTCTCTGGACTGGCCTGGCCGTCAGGAGCCGGGTACCCCCCTACTGACACCCAGAGCACCAAGAGCTTTCTAGAGGGGGCAAAGGAGATGGAACCCTGGGTTGGATTCTGAGCCTGCAGTTGGGAGGGTCATGGCCCCCAGTGGTGGATACAGCCCACAGCGGGCAGGCCAGCCAAGCCCCCTCCTCACTCCAGGGCCCTCAGGTGGCTGTGGGGAGATGGTGGAAGCGGTGGCTAAAGGTAAGCTCCTAGCTTCTCCATACCTCAGTCTCCCCATCTGTAGACTGGGATGATGATGTCAACCTCAGGGGCATCTGTGAGGAGTGAATAAGAGCAGGTTCTGCTACACAGGAAGCGCCCAGTACCCTGTGCTGGGTTATTAGGCTAGTACTTGCTTCAGTACCCAACATGTGCAAATGGGCAACAATATTGGCTGAAATAGTTTTTATCTGAAAAATGGGGATCCCATGTGCTCATTTGTTGTTTCTTCCAAACTACTCTACTGAACACCTGTCCTGTGGGCCTGGAACTGGGACGGGGCTGGCCCTTCCTGGGGGCTGCAGGCCAGGTAGGGGGGCAGGTGCAATGGGATGATCCCAGACAAAGAGGTCAAAGGGCAGGAAGGAGTGAGGCCACTGAGAACATGTACTTGCAGGCCTGAGGGGCAGAGGCTTCTGGAGAGGTACCACCTCAGGGGAGATGGAGGAATGGAGAAAGCAGTGTGGTAATAGCATTTGCCAGTCCCCCCATGCCTGAGTGGGCTGGCTCTGTGTTTGGCTGTCTGTCACATCTGGTCTCCAGCACTTCTCCTTACTGTCTCATGGTCCCAGGACACAACCCTGGGCACATTGGCTACATCCTACCTGAGATGGATTCTGTGTGGCCTGCAGGTTGACGCCAACATTGACTAATCAGGAGATGGGGTGGCTAGCTGTGTGGTTGTCTGGGACTTCCTCTAAAGGTTGTGGCTAGCTTGTACCTCGTGCCACGTGGGGCCACGTGGGGCCCTATGTGTGGCTCCGACCAATGAGGTAAGCAGAGGTGATGTGTCTCTTCTGGGTCTGAGCATTTGACTGCAAGGGGGAGGTCCTCCAGCTCTCTCTCCTTGGCATAGAGACATCTGGGATGGGGGATGCTCCTTTAGCCAGCACTGAGTTGGGCCAGTCCCCTAAATCCTCTCAATGAGTCACATAGGACAAAAATCATGGTTAATGATGGTGATCAGGGGCTCCTGCAGATTTTAAGGGACACAGACAATGAATGAGCAAGATAAAAATCTCTGTTGTTTCCAGCCACTGGGATTTGAGGTTTGTTACTATAGCAGAACCAAGACAATCTTGACTGCTACAGATATTTTACATAATTATCTGGATCTCTGGATTTTCTAGAAAAAGTTGGGAGCTCTGGCCACGTGAGGCCCAAGTGCCCGCATGGCCATGAGTGGATGGGCTGAGTGGCAGCTTTGTATGGGGGCAAGACTATTCCACTTTGCCTCAGGTTCCCCTTCACCCACTCATGTTACCATTGTGGCATGGGAGTTTGCAGAGTCTCCCCATTACTGTGAACTCCTGCTCCAAGGAGAGGCTCTGAGACTTGGTCACCTTGATGTGTGAGGGAATGCTGCGCTGTAGGGACCTTTGCATCCAGTGCTTGGCAGCTTGGGATGGTAGGTGTTCATAATGCGTTTGCTACTAACAAACCCCTACACTCAAGGAATGACACAATCAGTGGGAGGGAGTTGCCCTCACAAGGAAGTCTGACCACACTCATGGCCATCTACTCCACTTCTGTTTGTCAGAGCAGGAAGATTCTACTGTAAGGGCTCAGAAGAAGACGGTAGGCACCTGGAATAAGAAGCTCCCAGGTGAACTGATCAAAGTCACACAGCTAGTGCGGGGAGGATGCGGCTGGCCCGAAGCCAATGCTTACATTTGCTCACAGCATTTCCTTATATAGCTCCCCAGGGGAACTGAAAGCTCTCCTGCTTCTCCACCTACTTTCCTCAAAGGTCAT
The DNA here is from genome assembly GCF_028023285.1 of Balaenoptera ricei. Lineage (NCBI taxonomy): Eukaryota > Metazoa > Chordata > Mammalia > Artiodactyla > Balaenopteridae > Balaenoptera > Balaenoptera ricei. Next base: position 25,723,292 of record NC_082644.1, read on the forward strand.
CAGGCTTCATAAGGTCTTTAAAAGATACTTAGTCTTACTCCTTTCCAGAAGAGAAATCATCTCTGTACACGCCACCAAGTGTCCAGATCCAAGAAATTCCCTTGCTTTCCCTCATGGGTGTTCACTGTACTTTGGGAGCCTACTTCATTATACTTCCATCTTAACATTTCTGGAAGAAAAATATATCAGACCAAGAGAATGAACCTCTCTCAAGATGTCCACCTCAAGCACACAGAAAGAATCAGGCCAGCCACCAGTAAATCTCCCCCAAAGAAGTAGTATAGGCTGTACATCACAGCAACTCAACAGAGCTCAGCTACAAGCCCCTTGAGGCAAAGATTCTGATCCTCCTTTTACTGATGCGGAAAATGAAGCACAGAAAGATGGAACAACTGGACCAAAGACATACAGTAAATTGGGGGTAAATACTGGAGCTAAACCTTCTGCTTCCAAATCCAACATTTCTCTGGCCTCTGGCCTGATAAAGTCTCCTATTCCTAGAAATCAGGAAAAAAGATTCAGGCAGACTTAGATTTTATTATAGACTCTTCCATGTACTCTAACTATGAGACCTGGGCAAATCCCAGTGCCCCTCTGAGCCTTGGATTCTTTGTTGGTAACATGGGGCAAGCACACTCCATACACAATGTGGGAAGATTAGTTCTGACTGTGTGAAGCTCATGTGTGGTTAGTTATATCCAGTCACTCATAACCCTGGGATATTTCTAGAGCTACTCCACTTGGAAAGCAGAGTCCCCTTTGTGAAATGCTAGGATTTCCATCTGGAAATAGAATGAGCGTTTCTCCTTCACCTGAAAAATTAAGATTGTGAAAATAGGAGAAACTGCTGCCCTCCTTCAACTCTCTTCTTTGGGGATTAAATTATTCTTCTGTTTACTTTGGAAATATACATATCCAGCCTAAGAGGACAGTTTGTATGGAGACTGGATCAGGAAAGGCAATCAACTGTCGCTGTCAGGCCTGGAATAACAACCAGGCTGGCCTGCCTTCTCCCTCCCTTCCTTCCTTCCTTCCTTCCTTCCTTCCTTCCTTCCTTCCTTCCTTCCTTCCTTCCTTCCTCCCTCCCTCCCTTCCTTCCTTCCTTCTTTCCTTCCTTCCTTTCTCCCTCCCTCCCTTCCTTTCCTTTCCTGATTATATTTTATTGCGGCAGAATATACATAACATAAAATTTACCATTTTAACCATTTTTAAGTATACATCATTTTAAAGTGATGAAACTAATTACATTCACAATGTTGTATAACTATCACAAATATCTATCTCGAGAACTTTTTTATCATCCCAAACAAAAACTCTGTAACCTCTAAGCAATAACTTCCCATTCCTCACTCTGCCAGTCCCTGGTAACCACCTTTCCACTCTCTGTCTGAATTTGCCTACTCTAGGTATCTCATATAAGTAGAATCATACAATATGTGCCCTTTTGTGTCTGGCTTATTTCACTTAGCATAATGTCTTCAAGGTTCATTCATATTGTAGCATTAACAGCATTTCATTCCTTTTAATGGCTGAATAATATTTCATTGTGTGTATATATCACATTTGTTTATCCATTTACCTGTTGGTGAACACTTGGGTTGTTTCCACCTTTTGACTATTGTGAACAGTGTTTCTATGCATGGGTGTACAAGTGTCTGAGTCTTTGCTTTCAGTTCTTTTGAGTATATGCTTAGAAGTGGAAATGCTGCATCTTATGGTAATTCTATGTTTAAATTTTTGAGGAACTGCCTTACTGTTTTCCATACTGGCTGGATCATTTTACATTCCTATCAGTAATGTGTGATATTTGCAATTTCTTCAAGTCCTCACCAACACTTGTTATTTTCCTTTTTTTAAAAAAAAAATACAATTGCCATCCTAGTAGGCATGAGATGGCATCTAATTGTGGTTTTGACTTGCATTTACCTAATGACTAATGATGTTGAGTATCTCTTCATGTGCTTATTGGCCGTTTGTATATCTTTTAAAAATATGCCTATTCAACCCTTTGCCCATTTATGAATTAGATTGTTTAATTTTTGTTGTTGAGTGGTAGGAGTTCTTTATATATTTTGGATATGAATACCTAATCAGATATCTGATTTACAAATATTTTCTCCCATTCTGTGGGTTGTCTTTTCACTCTCCTGACTGTGTTCTTTGATGCACAAAAGTTTTTAATTTTGATGAATCCAATTTATCTATGTTTCTTTTGTTGCCTATGTTTTTGGTGTCATAACTAAGGAATCATTGACAAATCCAATGTCATGAAGATTATTCTCTATGTTTCCCACTATGAATTTTATAGTTTCAACTCATGTTTAGGTCTTGACACATTTTGAGATAATTTTTTTTATAGGGGGTAAAGTAAGGGTACAAATTCATTATTTTTCATGTGGATATGCAGTTTTCCCAGTACCACTTAGTTGAAAAAACTTTTTCCCACTGAACGGTCTTGGCAAACTTGTTGAAAATCATTTAATCAAATATATGAGGGTTTATATCTAGGGTATCCATTCTATTCCATTGGTCTATATGTCTGTCATTATGCCAGATCACACTATTTTCATCACTGTAGGGTTTTTTTTAGTAAGTTTTGAAATTAGGAAGTGTGAATCCTCCAACTTTGCTCTTCTTTTTCAATATTCCTTTGGCTATTTGTGTTATTTGAGATTCCATATGAATTTTAGAGAGGGTTTTCTATTTCTACCAAAAATGCTGTAGATTTTTTTATAGAGATTGCATTGAATCTGTAGATCCCTCTCGGCAGCACTGTGATCTTGACAATATTAAATCTTTCATTTCATGAATATGGGATGTCTTTACATCTATGTCTTCTTTAATTTCTTTCAGCAAAGATTTGCAGTTTTCAGTGTACAAGTCTTTTGTATACTTTGTTGAATTTATTCCTAAGTATTTTATTCTTTTTCGATGCTATTGTAAATAAGATTATTTTCTTAATTTCCTTTTCATTGTTAGTGTATAGAAATACAACTGATTTTGGCCTATTGTTTTGATATCTTGCAACTTTGTTGAATTCACTTATTAGCTCTGACAGCTTTATTTGTGTGTAGAGTCTTTAGTGTTTTCTACATATAATATAATTTCATATTTGAACAGAAATAATTTTTTTACTTCTTCCTTTCTTATTTGAATACCATTTATTTCTTTTTCTTGCCTAATTGCTCTGACTAGAATTGCCAGCATTATGTTCGTTGTTGTTGTTTTTATTGAAGAATAGATGGCATACACTATTATATTAGTTTCAAGAGTACAACATAGTGTATTTGTATTATTCATAGTGTATTCATTTGTGTATTTCCCTGATGATTAGTGATTCTCAGCATTATTTCATGTGTCTGTTGGCCATCTGTATGTCTTTCTTTGAAACCTAACTATTCAGGTCCTCTGAATATTTTTTAGTTGGATTGTCTCTTTTTGATATTGAGTTCTGTGAGTTTTTGGTATATTTTGGGTATTAGCCCCTTATCATAGATATGATTTGCAAATTATTTTCTCCCATTAAGTTGCTTTTTCATTTTGTTGATTGTTTCCTTTGCTGTACATAGACTTTTAGATTGATGTAGTCCCATTTGTTTATTTTTGCTTTTGCTGCCCTTGCCTGAGAAGACAGATCCAAAAAGTATTGCTAAGACCAATGTCAAAGAGTGTACCGCCTATGTTTTCTTCTAGGAGTTTTATGGTTTCAGATCTTACATTTAGGTTTTTAATCCATTTTGAGTTTATTTTTATATATGGTGTAAGAAAGTGGCTCACTTTCATTCTTTTGCATGTAGCTGTCCAGTTTCCCCAACACCATTTATTGAAGTGATTCTCTTTTCCCTGCTTTATATTCTTGGCTCTTTTGCCATAAATTAATTGACCATACAAGCATGGATTTGTTTCTGCGCTCTCTATTCTATTCCATTGTCTGTTTTTGTGCCGGTATCATACAGTTTTGATTACTATAGCTTTGTAGTATAGTTTGAAATCAGGGCACATGATCCCTTCAGTTTTGTTCTTTTTCCTTAAGATTGCTTTGGCTATTTGGGGTCTTATGTGATTCCATACAAATTTTAGGATTATTTGTTCTAGTTCTGAGAAAAATGTCATTGTTATTTTGACAGGGATTGCACAGAATCTGTAGGTGGCTTTGGGTAGTACGGACATTTCCAATAATTCTTCCAATCCATGAGCATGGTATATATTTCCCTTCATTTGTTTTGTCTTCAGTTTCTTTCATCAATGTCTTATAGTTTTCAGAGTATAAGTCTTTCACTTCCTTGGTTAAATTTATTCTGAGGTATTGAATTCTTTTTGATGCAATTGTAAATGAGATAGTTTTCTTTTCTTTTTTCTTAATTTCTCTTTCTGACAGGTCATTGTTAGTGTATAGAAGTGCAACCAATTCATGTGTACTGGTTTTTTATCCCCCAACATTACTGAATTAATTAGTTCTAACAGTTTATTGATGGAGTCTTTAAGGTTTCTATATATAAAATCATGTCATCTGCAAATAGTGACAGTTTTACTTGTTCCTTTCCAATTTGGATGGCTTTTAACATTTTCTTGTCTCATTGCTATGGCTAGGACTTATACTACTATGTTGAGTAAAAGTGGCTATAGTAAGTATCCTTGTCTTATTCTTGATCTTAGAGAAAAAGCTTTCAGCTTTTTACCATTGAGTATGATGTTAGTTGTGGGTTTGTCATATATGACCTTTATTATGTTTAGGTATGTTCCCTCCATACCCACTGTGTTGAGAGTTTTTATCATAAAATGATGTTGAATTTTATCAAAAGCTTTTTCTGCATCTATTGAAATGATCATATGGTCTTCAATTTGTTAATGTGGTGTATCATATTGATTTATTTGCAGATATTGAAAAAATCCTTGCATCCCTGGAATAAATCCCAATTGATCATGGTGTATGATCCTTTTAATGTACTGTTGGAGTCAGTTTGCTAGTATTTTGTTGAGGATCTTTGCATGTATATTCATCAGTGACATTGGCCTGAAATTTTCTTTTTTTGTGGTATCTTCATCTGGTTTTGGTATCAGGGTCATGATGGTCTCATGGAATGAATTTGGGATTGTTCCTTCCTCTGCAGTTTTTTGGGATAGTTTCAGAAGGATAGGTGTTAACTCTTCTCTAAATGTTTGTTAGAATTCACCTGTGAAGCCATCTGGTCCTGGAATTTTGTTTGTTGGGAGTTTTTAAATTACTGATTCAATATCATTACTGGTAATTGGTCCATTCATATTTTCTATTTCTTCCTAGTTCAGCCTTGAGAGATTGTACATTTCTAAGAATTTGTCCATTTCTTCTAGATTGTCCATTTTATTGGCATATAGTTGTTCATAGTAGTCTCTTATGATCCTTTGTATTTCTGTGGTGTCATTTGTAACTTCTCCTTTTTCATTTATGATTTTATTGATTTGGACCCTTTCCCTTTTTTTCTTGATGAGTCTGGCTAGAGGTTTATCAATTTTGTTTATCTTTTCAAAGAATACGCTTTTAGTTTCATTGATCTTTTCAATTTTTTTTTAAGCCTCTATTTCATTTATTTCTGCTCTGATATTTATGACTTCTTTCCTTCTATTAACTTTGGGTTTTCTTTGTTCTTCTTTTTGTAGTTCCTTTAGGAGTAAGTTTAGATTGTTTATTTGAGATTTTTCTTATTTCCTGGGTTGTCATAAACTTCCTTATTAGAACTGCTTTTTCTGTGTCCCATAGATTTTGTAACATTGTGTTAACATTTTCATTTGGGACCAATAGCAGGGTCACAGTGCAGGACAGCTCAGACCTGGGCTTTCTGATCTGGGGCCCAAATCCCTAAGAAACATCACTCCCGCTGCCCATTCTACTCTATAGTGGACCGTCAGCACTGCCTGTGTGTCCTGGGCCCTGGTACCTCACATTGCTGAGCCTTCCCGCAGCCTTGCTGTTCAGCATCTTCCCACCTGGAGGGGTACTTCTCCCAGTGCGTCTCCTCTGCCCATCATGGCCTCACCTGTGAAGCTGCTCCTGGTCCTCAGTGTGAGGATGGTTCATGGCTGGACCTGATGCTATCATGACATATGTGTGTGCACATGCATGCTCACAAATGTGCATTGTTCTGGCATGTGGTACCAGAGCTCCATAATATTCTCATAGAGGTCTGTGAGCCTCAGGTGTTTAGCTCCCATTCCCATCAGGGTTCAGGCTCAGAGCAGCCTAGACCCCCTCCCTCTGCAGGGCTCACACCATATGCAGCTTTGACACTGCAGCCATCACACTGTGTGTTTGTGGGGTCTATTTTCTGGGGTGTTAGAGATTTGGGGGCAAGTTCCCATGATTGTCTCCTTAGTGGACCCAAGTGATGGAACCTCAGCCTGATTGTTTAAGCAGATTCTAATGTTTTCCTGGGACCAGCTTCCTAACAGGCATTTTTGGTTGTGGTTGTTTTTTAACTGGGTTTTAATTAAAAAAATTTTTTTCTTATAAAAGTCTTTATTACATATAATATATATATGTATGTATATATATGTATATATATATGTGTGTGTATATATATGTGTGTGTATATATACACACACACACACACACACACACATATATATTCTTTTTCATAGTCTTTTCCTGTTTAGGTTGTTACAGAATATTGAGCAGAATTCCCTGTGCTATACAGTAGGTCCTTTTTGGTTATCTATTTTAAATATAATAGTGTGTATATGTTAATCCCAAACTCCCAGTTTATCCCTCCCCCCCGCACCTTTCCCCTTTGGTAACCATAAGTTTGTTTTCTAAGTCTGTGAGTCTGTTTCTGTTTTGTAAATAAGTTCATTTTTATACTTTTTAAAGATTCCACATATAAGCAATATCATATGATATTTGTCTTTCTTGGTCTGATTTACTTCAGTTAGTGTGATAATCTCCAGGTCCGTCCATGTTACTGCAAAGGACATTATTCATTCTTTTTAATGGCTGAGTAATATTCTATTACTCATTACACATCTTCTTTATACATTCAACTTCACTACACATCTTCTTTATACATTCATCTGTCAATGGACATTTAGGTTGCTTCCATGTCTTGGCTATTGTAAACAGTGCTGCAGTGAAAATTGGGGTGCATGTATCCTCTCAAACTATGGTTTTCTCCAGATATATGCCCAGGAGTGGGATTGCTGGATCATATGGTAACTCTATTTTTAGGTTCTTAAGGAACTTCCGTACTGTTCTCCACAGTGGCTGTACCAATTTACATTCCCGCCAACAGTGTAAGAGGGTTCCCTTCTCTCCACACCCCCTCTAGCATTTGTTATTTGTAAACTTTTTAATGATGGCCATTCTAACCAGTGTGAGGTGGTACCTCATTGTAGTTTTGATTTACATTTCTCTAACAATTAGTGATGCTGAGCATCTTTTCATGTGCCTATTGACCATCCGTAAGTCTTCTTTGGAGAAATGTCTCTTTAAGTCTTCTGCCCATATTTTGATTGGGTTGTTTGTTTTTTTGATATTGAGCTGAATGTTTATTTCAGAGATTAATCCCTTGTTGGTCGCATCGTTTGCAAATACTTTCTCCCATTCTGTGGGTTGTCTTTTTGTTTTGTTTATGGTTTCCTTTGCTGTGCAAAGCTTTTAAGTTTAATTAGGTCCCATTTGTTTATTTTTGTTTTTATTTCCATTACTCTAGGAGACAGATCAAAAAAGATATTGCTGTGATTTATGTCAAAGAGTGTTCTGCCTATGTTTCCCTCTAAGAGTTTTACAGTATCAGGTCTTACATTTAGGTTTTTAATCCATTTTGAGTTTATTTTTGTGTATGGTGTTAAAGAATGTTCTAATTTCATTCTTTTAAATGTTGCTGTCCAGTTTTCCCAGCACCATTTATTGAAGAGACTGTCTTTTCTTCATTGTATAGTCTTGCCTCCTTTGTCATAGATTAATTGACCTTAGGTGCACAGGTTTATTTCTGGGCTTTCTATCCTGTTTCATTGATCTATATTTCTGTTTTTGTGCCTGTACTATACTGTTTTGATGACTGTAGCTTTGTAGTATAGTCTGAAGTCAGGGAGTCTGATTCCTCCAGCTCGATTTTTCTTTCTCAATTTTGCTTTGGGTATTCGGGATCTTTTGTGTCTCCATATAAATTAAAAATTTTTTTATTCTAGTTCTGTGGAAAATGCCATTGGTAATTTGATAGGGATTTCAATGACTCTGTACATTTCCTGGGGTAATATAGTAATTTTGACAATATTAATTCTTCCACTCTAAGAACATGGTATATCTTTCCATCTGTTTGTGTCATTTTCGATTTCTTTCATCAGCATCTTGTAATTCTCAGAGTACAGGTCTTTTGCCTCCATAGGTTTTTATTTTTAATATACTAAAATACATTTTATTTTTTTTAAAAACTTTTAATTTTATACTGAAGTATAGTTGATTAACAATGTTGTGCTAGTTTCATGTGTACAGCAAAGTGATTCAATTATACATATACATGTATCTATTCTTTTTCAAATTCTTTTCCTATTTATGTTGTTACATAATATTGAGCAGAATTCCCTGTGCTATACAGTAGGTCTTTTTGATTATCCATTTTAAACATAGCAGTGTGTGCATGTCAATCCCAAACTCCCTAACTATCCCTCACTACCATACTTCCCCCTTGGTAACCATAAGTTCGTTCTCTAAGTCTGTGAGTCCATTTCTGATTTGTAAATAAGTTCATCATACTGAGTGACGTAAGCCAGAGAAAGAGAAATATCATATGATATTGCTTATATGTGGAATCTTAAAAAAAAATGATACAAATGAACTTAGGTAGGTTTATTCCTAGGTATTTTATTCTTTTTGGTGCGATGGTAAATGAGATTTTTTTAACTGAAATATATTTGACATATACCATTGTATAAATTTAAGGTGTACAACATATTAATTTGATACATTTATACATTGTAGCAAGGTTGTCAATGTAGGGATAATTAGAGCCTCTGTCACATCACATAATTATCATTTCTTTTTAGTGATTTGGATAATTAAAGTCTAATCTCTTAGCAGGTTTTATGATATAATACAACATTGTTGTCTATATTCACCTCATTGTGCATTAGATCTCCAGGGCTTATTTACTAACTCATTGCAAATTTGTACCCTTAAACAACAGCTGTTTTGCCCCCCACCCCCATCCCCTGGTAACTATTATTTTACTCTCTGTTTTTATGAGTTTGGTTTTTGTAGGTTTTACATGTATGTGATATCATACAGTATTTATTTTTCTTTGTCTGATTTACCTCACTTAGTATCACACCCTCAAGTTCCACCCATGTTGTTACAAATGGCAGGATTTCCTTCTCTCTCATGGCTGAATAATATTCCATTGTATATATACATATTCCACCTCTTTACCCATTTATCCATTGATGGACACTATACTTCCAATACTATAAATTTTGCTGTAAGCTCTATTTTAGCTGCATCCCACAAATTTGAATATGATATGTTTTTATTTTATTTAGTTAAATGTATTTTTGAATTTCCTTTGAGAATTTCTTTTTGTCCCATGGATTATTTGGAAGTGTATTGTTTCATTTTTAAGTGTTTAGAGATATTTCTGTTGTCTTTCTCTTATTGATTTCTAGTTTGATTCCATTCTGGTTAGAGAACACACTCTGTATGATATTAATTTTTTTAAAAAAAACAATTAATTAATTAATTTATTTTTGGCTGTTTTGGGTCTTCATTTCTGTGCGAGGGCTTTCTCTAGTTGTGGCAAGCAGGGGCCACTCTTCATCGCGGTGCACGGACCTCTCACTATTGCGGCCTCTCTTGTTGTGGAGCACAGGCTCCAGACGCATAGGCTCAGTAGTTGTGGCTCATGGGCGTAGTTGCTCTGCGGCATGTGGGATCTTCCCAGACCAGGGCTCAAACCTGTGTCCCCTGCATTGGCAGGCAGATTCTCAACCACTGCATCACCAGGGAAGCCCATTTATGATATTAATTTTAAAAAATTTGCTGATGATTGTTTTATGGCTCAGGATATTGTCTATCTTTGTTAATGTTTTATAGGTGCTTGAAAAAGATGTGTGTTCTGCTGTTGTTGAGTGGAGTGGTCTATAAATCTCAATTAGATTATGGTGGTTGGCTTTATTGTTAAGTTTTTCTGTATTCTTGCTGATTTTCTGTCTAGCAATATATCAATTGTTGAGTAAATGTTGTTGAAGTTCCCAACTATAATTTCAGATTTTTTTCCATTTCTCTTTTAAGGTCTATTGGTTCTTGCTTCATGTATATTTTGAGGTTCTGTTGTTTTGTGCATGCACATTTAGGGTCATTATGGCTTCATGATAGATCAATCCTTTAATTGTTATATAATGTCCCTCTTTCTCTTTAGTATTTTTCTTTTCTCTGCTAATATTCAAATAGCCACTCCTACTTTAAAAAAAAATAACATTTTCATGGTCCATCTAGTTCTATCATTTACTTTACAATCTGCCTAAGTTGTTGTATTTGAATTGAGTTTCTTGTGGTCAGCATACTGTTGGAATCACAATTTTATCCACTCCATCAATTTCTGTCTTTTAACTAGTGTATTTAGACCATTTATGTTTAAGATAATTACTGATAATATTACGACTAAAGTCTGACAGTTTATTTCGTTTTCTGTTTGTTTGTTTCTTTTATTTTTCAGTCCTCTGTTTCTCTTTTAATATCTTTCTGTGGATTATTTCAACATTTTTTTAGTATTCTCTTTTGATTTATGTATAGTGTTTTTGAATATATTGTGAAGTGTAGAAAACTTAATTTCCTTTATGTTTTTTACCTTCCCTATTTAAAAAATATATCTTTAGTATTTCTTCTTCATACATTGAGCACCACATCAGATTATATAATTTTGATTCAATCATCAAATATGATTTAAAAACTCATGAGAAGTAAGATAGTCTTTTACATTTACTCCTATTTTTACCCATGTTAATGTTGTTCTTTCCTTTCTGACATTCCAGACATTTTTCTTTCACCATTTCCTTTCTGTTTACAGAGCTTTCTTTAGCCATCATTTAAGAGAATGTCTTATAACAGTAAATTTTCTTAAATTTCTTTTATCCTTCATTGCTTGAAGGACAGTTTCATTGGATTTGGCATTCATGGTTGACAGTTCTTTCAGTACTTGAAAAATGTGCCTACATAGTTCCTGATGAGAAATCTGCTTTAATTCAAATTTATGTTGCCTTATAAGTAAGGTGTCTTTTCTCTCTGGTCATTTTCAAGATTTTTTCCTATATTTACAGTTTTCAGAATTTTAAATATGTTGTGTCGTAGCGTGGATTTCCTTAGGCTTACCTTATTTAATATTTGCTCACCTTGAATATACAGGCTGGTATCTTTAAGTTTAGTAGGTTTTCAGCCATTAGTTCTTCAAATATTTTTTCATCTGTCTTTTGCTTCTTTCCTTTTAAGACTACAATGAAAATGAATGTTAGCTCTTTTCTTATTTTCTCACAGGTCCTTGAAACTGTTCTAAATTTTTTTTCTGTCCATTTTCTCTCTGTTGCTCAGATTGTGTAAATCCTCTTAATCTGGCCTCAAATTTACTGATTCTATCATCTATGATCTCCATTCTACTACTGAGCCCTACCATGTGTTTTTCATTCTAGTTGTTGTATTTTTCTATTCTATCATTACCATTTTGTTCTTTTTCATAACTTTTACTTCTTGAATGATATTTTCTATTTTTAAAATTTGTTTCAAGAGAATTTATAATTGCTTGTTGAAGCATTTTTATAATGGCTGCCTTTAAATCCTTGTCAGATAATTTCAGTATCTGAGTTATGTCAGTGTTGTTATATGTTGCTTGTCTTTTTCATTTATGTTGTGATTTTCCTGGATCTTGGAATGACAAGTGATTTTTTGTATTGTATTTTGGACATCTTACATATTATATTATGAGACTCTGGATTCTACTTCATCATCATCTTCTTCTTTTTTTTAAATCAGGTAGTCCTCCTGTTCATCTGTAGTACAAGGGTCAGGTAGGTGTGTATGTGTAGTTCCCCACTGAAACTTGCTGATAATTTTTTAGCTGAAGTGTGGTACCAATCAAAGCACACTTTGTGAGCAGGAACAACTCCTGCTGGAGTTGATCTGAGGGAAGGAGAATTAGAAGGCTGGCTCACACTGCTTTGTTGCTGCAGGGTGGGAGCACAAGTTTAGTTCCCTACTGGGCCTCACCAACACCAAGAGTCAGGGGAAAGTAAAGTGTTTATTTACCCTGACTTGTACTGCCTTGTTCAGTCTTACTGATGCTGTGAGGGATGAAGCCTCAGCTTTCTAGACTCTATCTGTGGGAGCATCAAAGTACTGCTTGCTTCTGCTGGGAAAGTGATGGAAGATGAACAGCTTACTTGATCCCACCAAAACTCGCCTGCTGCCTGCTTCTATAGGAAGGGTATGGAGGATCAACTTCCTCTCAGCCCAACTGAAACCACAGAGGGGGGATTGGTGCAGACCTCCTCTTTGTCTTTGGCTGGAGTAGGGTGGGTGTTGCCTAAAAGGATTCCTATTGTTAGGCCACACTCTTCTGGTTTTTTGGCTAGGGAGAACAGGCTTTTAAATTTTTAATATTTTATGTTTTTAATTGTGTTAAAATCACGTAACATAAAATTTACCATTAGTGACATTTAGTACATTCACAGTGTTGTACAACCATCACAGCTACCAAATTCTAAAACATTCCCATCTCCCTAAAAGGAGACTCCCATATCCATGAAGCAATCAATCCCCATTCAGTCCTCCCCCTGCCCTGGCAACTACTAATTTGCTTTCTGTCTCTCTGGATTTACCTATTCTAGACATTTCATATAAATAGAATAATACCATGTGTGGCCTTTTGTGACTAGTTTCTTTCATTTAGTATAGTGTTTTCAGGGTTCATCCATTTTATAGCATGTGTCAATATTATATTCCTTTTTATGGTCAAATAATATTCCTTTGTATGGATATGCCACATTTGCTTATCCATTCATTGGTTTATGGACATTTGAGATGTTTCCACTTTGGGGCTTTTGTAAATAGTGTTGCTATGAACATTTGTGTACAAGTTTTTGTTCAAACAAACAGCCATTTTCTATTCTTTTGGATATAAACCCAAGAGTGGACTTGCTGGGTCATATGGTAATACTATGTTTAATTTATTGAGGAAACACCAAGCTATTTTCCATAGTGGCTACACAATTTTACATTCTACTAATAATGTACAAAATTTCAATATCTCTCTATCCTTGTTAACACTTGTTAGTTTCTGGGCTATAAAAAAAAATAGGCATCCTAGCAGATGTGAAGTGCTATCTCTTTATTAGTTTGACTTGCATTTCCCTAATGACTACAGATGTTGAGCATATTATCATGATTTTGTTGGCCATTTGTTTATCTTCTTTGAAAAAATGTCTACTCAGATATTTGGCCTGTTTTTTAATTGGGTTATCTTTTCATTATTGAGTTGTAGGAGTTCTTTATTTATAATAGATATTAGACCCTTATTAGATACATGACTTACAAATATTTCCTCTCATTCTGTGGTTTATCATTTCACTTTCTTGATAGTGTCCTTTGATGCACAAGTTTTTAATTTTGATGCAGTCCAATTTATCTATTTACTTTTTTGTTGCTTGTGTGGAATAGGCTTTGTGTGTGTGTGTTTTTGTGTGTACTCATTGGTAGCCTGTTAAGACTAAACCACTGATAATATGAATATCCTGATTTACATGGAAGACAACTGAAATCCAGTGAAGCTAAAGCCATTCTGTTGGTAGATGGTGGAACCAGGGTTTGAACCTGACAACCTGGCTGTGGAGCTCTTCTATCTTTTGGACACAATTACTGAAAGCTTAACTTCTGGCCCCCAGTGTCACGAAAATGATAGGATTCTACACAACAGCATTCTTTGTGTAAAAAACAGCTATCTTATATTTAGGAAACCAATTAGGACTATCAGAACACTCAGGTTAGTCACAACGATACAATAAAATGTCATGCTATATAAAGGTCTCAGCCTAGAAATTTCACAGTAGTTACCCACACGCTAATGTTTAAAACACTGAGAGGTAGGTGATGCAGGATAGACATCTTGGAACTACATTTGCAGTGTGCCTAAGTCATCTAATTTGATCTGAATCTAGTCCAAATAGGTTTAACTCTCTAAGGGAGAAACAGACCATCAGGGTGTTCATCAAAGCTGGCTTAAAACAAAACAAAACAAAACAGGGGTAGATCAGCCAAGATGGTGGAGTAGAAAGACCCTGAGCTCACCTCCTCTCATGAGCATACCAGAACCACAACTATCTGTAGAACGACCATCTATGAAAGAGACTGAAACCTACAAGAGAAGATCTTCTACAACTAAAGACATGAAGAAACCACAGTAAGATAGGTAGGAGGGGTGGACTTGTGATGTAATCAAGTCACATACCCTGGGTGGGTGACCTACAAACTGAAGAACAATTATAGTGCAGAGGTTCTCCACAAGAGTCAGTGTTCTGTGTCCCATGTTGGGCTCTCCAGCCCATGGGTCCTGTACCAAGAAGACAAGCCTCCAGAGCATTTGGCTTTGAAGGCCAGTGGGGCTTAATTTCAGGAGCGACTTCATTTTTAAAGGACACGCACAAATTCTCATGCACTCTGGGATCCAGGGAAAAAATCAGTAATTTGATAGGAGCCTGAGCCAGCCCTACCACTGGCCTTGGAGAGTCTCCCAGTTAGGCAGGGAGTGGCTGCTGCTCACCCTGGGGACACAGACATTGGCAACAGCCATATTTGGGAGCT